>NW_027185764.1:29564041-29599607 GCF_028583685.1 Petaurus breviceps papuanus | reverse complement strand
AGAGAGAGAGAGAGACAGACAGACAGAGAGAGAGAGACAGAGAGACAGAGAGAGAGATAGAGAGAGAGACAGAGACAGAGAGAGAGACAGAGAGAGACAGAGACAGAGACAGAGAGAGACAGAGACAGAGACAGAGAGAGAGAAAGAGAGACAGAGAGAGAGACAGAGAAAGGGGGGAGAGAGAGGGGAGAGAGAGGGGGGAGAGAGGGAGACAGAGAGAGAGATAGAGACAGAGAGACAGAGAGAGAGATAGAGAGAGATAGAGAGAGACAGACAGAGAGACAGAGAGAACTCCAAAAAAAAATCTAGCTCTGTCAAGGCCAGGTGATTTTGTCTTTGATGAAGGCCAGGAGGAAAACTTTTAAGAAGGTAATTGAACAGAAGAGAAAGAGTGAAACAATTAGGAGTAGTGGATAGAGAGCTGATCTCAGAGTGTAGAAGACCACAATTCAAGTCTGTTATGGACACACACACTTGACTTTGTGACAATTAACTCTAAGATTACAATTACAGAAGAAGTGCTGACCTAGACTAGGAGGGAAATTTCCCCCTAGGGAAATGCCTCAGTGTTGGGTCTGAGCTCATTGGTGATGTCATCATGGTTTAGGGAATGCCATATAACAGTGAAATCACAAGTGCAGACCCCAAACTAAAATAAGATAGAAACAATGGAAAATGTGGATCTTAGGAAAGAAACAAAGCATTAGCGTCATATTAATCAGTTTCCTTTGTTGATTTGGTGAGCTGAGCTGGCTGGAGATGGTCAGGTACCATTAATCACTGGGGGTAATGGCCTCTGCTATGGAATGAGACTACTGATTATTACTCTGAAGGGGAATTTAAAAGAGAGACCTTTCCTTTGAAGTTACCCTGTACCACAAGATAATCCTAGAATATGAGACCTGGGATGGACCTTTAAGATTTATCCCTTCATTTAATAGATACAGAAAACATGAGGGATCTTGGGAGAGGATGTTATTTATCTAAGATTTCTTGGTATATTGGCTAGAGTACTGTTCTCAGAGCAAGAAAGACAGACTCAAGTCTCATCTCTGACATATGCTGACTGTGTGACCCTGGGCAAATCACTTGACCAACTGAGTGCTCTAGGTAAGTTGTAGAGAAGGGGCTGCCTTTCACTGGCAGAGGGAATTTTCTCACCTGGGAGTTCCCTATGCCAAAGAAATTACAGATTCAGTCCCTAGACCTACACAACTAGTTAGTGCTAGATCTGAAATCTTCTATGGAATCTTCTTTGAGAATCAGTGTGCTGTAGAGGAGAGGATCCTGCATAACTAAGTAATAAAATTAGAATTACCCAGATCTCCTAAATTGTGATGGCATCACCAATGAGCTCAGGACCCAACACTGAAACATTCAGTTCATACCCTATCACACCTTCAATACCACACCACTAATATTCTGGCTTAAAACAGATTCAGGGGATAGGGTTGCTGTTTGTTGACTTTTTAGTGCCCCTGAGATTCCTTTCACTCTGTCATTGACTGAGTGATTGATTAAATCATTCATTCAGCAAATATTACCTAACAATGGTACAAGGTATTGTGCTAGATGCCAGAGATGTGTCTTGCCTCAATCTGGGACATCATAATTGGTTCTAGTAGAAATGAGCCCGGGAGTGTGGATGGATGATGTTATCTATATTTGAACTAAGAGAGATTTACGAGGATCACAGTGTGGAAAGAGCCCTGAACTTGGAACTGGGAGTGATTGGGCTACTTAGCAACTCTGTGTACTTGGACTCTGGGGCAGCTAGGTGGGACAATGGATAGTGTTGGGTCTAGAGTCAGGAAGACATCTTCCTGAATTTAAATCTGGCCTCAGATATTAACTCGCTGGGTGACCCTGGACAAGTCACTTAACCTTGTTTGGTTCAGTTTTTTATCCATAAAATGAGTTGTAGAAGGAAATGGCAAAGCACTCCAGTATCTTTGCCAGACGGAGTCAGGAAAAGAATAGGACGTGACTGATAATAACAACTGAATGACCTTGGACAAGACAATTAACTTCCTTTGACCTGAGTTTCCTTATTTGTAAAACTGGACTAGAGGGCCTCCAGATCTGTGATCTTGGACAAGATTCTGGCTTTCATTTTCTGCGTATATTGTATTAGAATCCTAAGATTCCCTCCAATGCAAAATCCTATGATCATTTATGATTCCTCTCCCTTCCATCTCCCCTGGCAGCTGCTCAGGAGTCTCTGGAAGGCTGATGACTTCTTTTCCAGGTGAGGCCATTGAGGGAAGGACAGATGGAAAACCAGACACTGCTAGATGCAGCCAGCGATGAAGCCATTTGCTGATCTGGTGGTTAGTCTGTACTTCTTGTGTCTCTCCAGAGTAGGAGGGAAAGCACAATAGTGTATCACCCCTGGAAATCCAAGCCAGGCAGGGCTCTGATAGCATATCTATGCCATCTGTTTTGAAGCCTTTTCCAAAGCCGGGATTGTAGGCAGAGAAAGAAGACAGGGACTGCTTTGTAGTTTCTGAAAGCAGGCAGAAGATAAGAAGTTTGGATCAAAAGTTCTTAGATATTTTCAGTTTTTAAGACTCCTATGCTCCACACTAGACTCTATAATGCTATGCCTTTTTCTTAAGAAAAAAAATAGCCAAAAAAAGCCTTTACCCACAGACCTATAGTGACAGCTCTGTGCTCTACTTTAAAAATATATTGGGGGTGGCTCGGTGGCACAGTGAATAGAGCACCAGCCCTGGAGTCAGGAGGACCTGAGTTCAGATCCAGCCTCAGACACTTAACACTTACTAGCCATGTGACCTTGGGCAAGTCACTTAATCCCAATTGCTCAGCCTTCCCCCCTCCAAAAAGGAAAAAAAAAACCACCAAAAAATAACTCATACACACATAGAGCATGGTAGTAATAGCCAGCATTTATATAGTGTTTTAATGTTTACAGAGTGCTTTAATATGTTATTTCATTTGACACAACACTGGGAGGAACAGCTAGGTGGTGCAGTGAATAGAGCTCCAGCCTGGGAGTAAGGAAGACCTGAGTTCAAATACGGCCTCAGACACTCACTAGCTGTGTGATTCTGGGCAAGTCACTTAAACTGATTTGCTTCATTTTCCTCATCTGTAATATGAGTTGGAGAAGGAAATGGAAAAGCACTCCAATATTTTGCCAAAAAAAAAAAATCTCAAATGGGGTCATGTTGAGTTGAACATGACTAAATGACTCAATATAAAACCACGAAAAATTTACAGATGAGGAAAATGACCAACACCAAGTTTGAATGTCTTGGCCAAGGTCACATAGTAAGTGTCTGATGTAGGATGAATTCTGGTTTTCCTGAATTAAAATCCAGTGTTGTAACCACTGTACCACCCCTTGCATTTATAGGAGTAAACAAAGACAATAACAGCCCCACAAAGGCAAGTATTATGTTACAAAGAACAAGAATTATGTTCATTTCACTAGTGAGGAAATTGAAGTTCAGAGAGATCATGGCTTGATGACAGTTGTCCAGGGAAGAAGGATCAGAACGGAGACTTGAACCTGTATCTTCCGACCCCCAGATCAGAACTTTTTCTACAACACAAATGACTTCTCCAAAACTCAGAATAAATCTGGAGGGGTCACTTTCTGTGCCTCACTATTCTTTCCCTGTGTTCTGAGCATCACCTGAGAGAGGTTAGGAGGTGGCTAGAACCCTAACTTTTTGAATACCACTTGGGATGGAAGCCCTGAGAAAAATCAAAGGGTAAAGTCTTTGGAAGCTGGTCACTAAAGGATGCTTAGGCTCAGTACCTGACTCCTGAAGGCTCTTAAAGTTCTGGTTAGGAATGTCTGGGAGCCAGGATGGCAGAGTAAACAGTGAATCACAATAACTCTTCCATATTCACCTCCAAACAACCATATAATAGCACCTCCAAACAAATCCTAGAACAGCAAAACCAGCAAAAAGATGGGGTGAAACAATCTTTTAGACCAAGCAACTTGAAAGTTCAGCAAGAAAGGTCCATGTTACTTAGGTAAAGGTGGAAAACTGTCCAGGACAGGCAGCATCCCAGCAAGCCAGCAGCAAGCCCCACTTCAGCAAACCAGTGTCAGATGCTGAGCCCTGTAGTACAAGCAAAGAAGTACTTAGCGCCTTGTTTCAACTACTTAAGCATTTAGCACTTTGAGCCCCACCTGAGATTTGAAGGTGGGCAGAACTTGCTGATGAAACAGGAAGGGGAAGAACAGGAAGAATAACCACCATATATAAGGAGGACACAGCTGGGACAGAGAAGATCTGGGAAGGGGAACGGTTGTGGAGGCCAGGCACTCAGTTTGTCTACTTTGTACAGAAGCCCTAGGAACTTACTGGAAGCCCTGAAAGAGAATTTTCTTGTTGTCTGTTTACAGAAGTCCTGGAGGAGGGTTTCAGAGGTCCTGGGACTACACTGATGATTTGTGTTGAGATCAGACCTTGTTTGTGGGTATGTGTTGATTTTACAGGCAGAAGTGAATTGACAATGGTGCCAGCAATGTGAACGAATGTTGTTTTGGCTCTGTTAAGCTTTGTCTTCCTAGAACAGAAACTGTGAAGGACTTGAGGTAGACTGGACACTGTGAGCTTCAATATGGAACAGGAGCTGGACAAGGAGCTGAGAGCTGCCTGCCTGTGAATCCGGTGACAGTTGGGTCAATCTAGGGAGTTGGACCCATGAAAGAAGAACCATGGAATCTGGGAGCCAGCCTCAAGCCAAGATGAAAAGACTTCTCCTTGGATACTTAGTGCTTATTGGCAAAATCATGATTTACTGTGATCTAGGGGTAGGAGAACTTTGTACTTTGTACCCTTTAAGGATGATTGAGTTAAGGATGATTGGAAACTAATCTCCAATCAAGAAGAAAGAAGACTTTTTGACTAAGAGGTTAAGACAATGTGACCTAGGGGTGGGAAAACTTTGACCTTTGTACTTTGTGTCACTTAAGGAGGATTGCTCCTTAAGGATTAGTTAAGGACTTACTGAATGATACCTTTGTTTAAAACTATGTGGCCACTTTAGTGATATGTTGTTATGTTATAGCATTGTGAATGCTGTACTTTGGTTTCTGTGAATGTTTTGTTTTAGTTTACTGCTGAATAAATAGAGACTTCACTATACTATGTGATCAGAATCTTAGAGCTATTCATAGCAGCAGTCCTCTGGAGAGCTGCTTGTGTTTGGCTTTACAAATCCTAGTGTGGTGGATCATGCAAAAACCAATAGCAGGATCCCTCACATGCCTCAGCATAGCCAGGGGAATGGGCAGACTCCAGCTCCAAGAATTACCATGTGCTTCAATGTAACCCTGAGCAAACAGGCAACCTCCAGTGGCTAGACCATGTGCCTTAGTGTAGCCCTGGGGAAACACAAAAATATCCCACTGGCCTCAGCACACACCAGGCACCAGCATTTACAACCCTGGCTCAGCACCTGGTAAACAGCCAGGTCCTGAGGCCTTGGCACAAGAAGCCAGAGACAGTGCTCCATCTACCCTGGAGCAGAACTCAAATTTAAAAGAAAAGAAAAGGGCCAAAAAGCATGAACAAGAAACAACAAAAAAAAATATTATGGTGACAGAGAAGATCAAAACATAAATTTAGAAGAAGACAACAATGTCAAAGCACATATGGACAAAACTTGAAAGAAAAATGGGAAGTTATCTTAAGTTCAGAAAGAACTCACAGAGGAGCTTAAAAATTATATAAGAGAGGCAGAAGAAAAATTGGGAAAAGAAATGGGAGTGATGCAAGAGAATTATGAAAAAAGAGTCAACAGCTTGGAAAAATAAAACAAGTGCTTAAAAAGTAGATTTAGTCAAATAGAAAAGGAGATACAAAAATCCACCAAAGAAAACAGTTCCTTAAAAAGTGTAATTGTCAAATGGAAAAGGAAGTACAAAAGCTAACTGAGGAAAACAACTCCTCAAAAGTTAGAATTGGGCAATTGGAAGCTAATGACTCTATAAGACATCAAGAATCAATAAAATTCAAAAGAATGAAAAAAAATAGAAGAAAATGGAAAATACCTCATTAGAAAAACAACTGACCTAGAAAATAGATTCAGGAGAGACAGTGTCAGAATCAATGAACTACCTGAAAGTCATAATCAAAAGGAGGACATAGATAACATTTTTCAAGAAATTATCAAGGAAAACTGTCTTGATATCCTGGAACCAGAGGGCAAAATAGGCATTGAAAGAATCCCATTGATGACTTCAGGAAAGAGATCCCAAAATGAAACCTCCAAGGAACATTATAGTCAAATTTCAGAATTATCAGGTCAAGGAAAAATAGTTCAAGTGGACAGAAAAAAAAACAATTTAACACTGGGGAGCCACAATCAGTATTATACAGGACTTAATTGCAACATTAAAGGACTGGATGTCATGGAACATGATATTCCAGAAGGCAAAGGAGCTAGGACTACAAACAAGAATCAAGAATCACCTACACAGTGAAATTAAGCATAATACATGAAGGGGGGGGGGGGAGGAAAGGCTATTCAATGAAATAAAAGGATTTCAAGCATTCATAAAGAGAACAGAATTTAACAAAAAATTTGATATCCAATATCAAGATCCAAGAAAAGCTTAATAAGGGAAAAAAGGAAAAGGAAACATAAGAGATTCAATGGAACTGAACGGTTCACATACCTACATAGGAAAATGATACTTGTGATTCTTAAAAATTATACCACTAATAGTATGACTAGAAGGAATATACATAGATAGGAGGTATGGGCATTAGGTAAATTGGAGAGAATGACATAAAAATAATGAAGGGATGAGAAAGAGAAGTACAATGGGTGCAGAAAGAAAGAAGAGGTAGAATGGGAAAAGTTATTTTTCACGAAGAGGCTTGAGAAACCTATTATCATAAAGGAGAAGATGGGAGGGTGGGCAATGGGCGTTTGAACCTTACTTTCATCAGTATTGACTCAAAGAAGGAATAATATACACAATAAGTTGAATATAGAAATCTATGTTACCTGACAGGGAGGTAGGAGGAGAGGAAATTAAGGGGGGGATTGACAAAAGAGAGGGCAGACCAAGAGAGGCAGTAGACAGAAGCAAAACACTATCAAGGAAGGAAAGGTGAAAGAAGGGAGAGGACAAACAGGAGGAAGGAAAATAGGATGGAGGGAAAAACACAGTAATCATAACTATGAATGTGAATGGATGAACTCTCCCATAAATGTAAATGGATAGTAGACTGGATCAAAAATCAGAATCCTACAATATATCATTTACAAGAAACACACCCGATGCAGAGAGACACACATAGAGCAAAGATAAGAGACTGGAGTTGAATCTATTATGCTTCAGCTGAAGTAAAAAAAAAAAAGGAAGCGGTAGCAAGTTTGATCTCAGACAAAGCAAAAGCAAAAATAGACTTAGCTAAAAGAGATAAGGAAGAAAACTACACCTTGCTAAAAGGTACCATAGTTAAGGAAATACTATCAATACCAAACATATATGCACCAAGTGATATAGCACCCAAATTCTTAAAGGAGAAGTTAAAAGAGTTACTGACCAAAAGTTAATGACCAAAGAAGAAATAAAGAGCGTTATGAAATGTAAAATAGAATATTTTCATTAAATTAAAAAGGATTTGCCAAACAAAACCAATGCAACCAAGATTAGAAGGAAAACAGAAAACTGGGGAACAATCTTTACAGTTTTCTCAACTATATAGAGAACTGAGTCAAATTTATAAGAATACAAGCCATTCCTCAATTGATAAATGGTCAAAAGATATGAATAAGGAGTTTTCAGATGAAGAAATCAAAACTATCTTTAGGCTTATAAAGAAACACTCCAATTCACTTTTGATTAGAGAAATGTAAATTAAAACAACTCTGAGATACCACCTCATTCCTATCAGATTGGCTAATATGACAGAAAACCAAAATGACAAAAGTTGGAGGGGATGTGGGAAAACTGGGACACTAATGCACTGTTGGTGGAGTCATGAACTGATACAACCATTTTGGAGAGCAATTTGGAACTATGCCCAAAGGTCTATAAAACTGTGCATACCCTTTGATCCAGCAATACCACTACTAGGTCCATATCCCAAAGAGTTCATAATAAAGGGCAAAGGACCTATACATGCAAAAATATTTATAGCAACCCTTTTCATGGTGGCAAAATATTGGAAATTGAGCGGATGCCCATTTATTGGGGAGTAGCTGAACAAGTTGTGGTGTATGAATGTAATGGAATACTATTGTGCAATAAGAAATGATGAACAGGCAGATTTCAGAAAAACCTGGACAGACTTGTATGAATTGATACAAAGTGAAATGAGTAGAACCGGGAAACACTGTACACAATATCAGCAACACTGTGTAATCATTAACTATGAATGACTCAGCTCTTCTCAGCGAAACAATGATCCAAGACAAGTACAAAGGATTTACAAAGGAAAATATTTTCATTTACTTTATTCTTTTTCATGCTTTTTTCTTTTGATCTTTTTCTTGTTTCATAACTCTGACTAATATGGAAATATATAACCTATATCAAATAGCCCACCATTTTAGGAAGAGGGGAGTGGAGGGAGGGAAGGAGAAAAATTTGAAACTCAAAATCTTGTAAAAATGAATGCTAAAAATTGTCTTGGGGGCAGCTAGGTGGCACAGTGAATAGAGCACCAGCCTTGGAGTCATGAGGACCTGAGTTCAAATTTGACCTAAGACATTTAACACAAAAACTAGCCATGTGACCTTGGGCAAGTCACTTAACCCCAATTGCCCTGCCTTCCCCCCTCCAAAAAAAATTGTCTTGACATGTATTTGGGGGAAAAAGAAATATTATAAAAAAATAAAGTTCTAGTTAGTACCTCTTAGTGACTTCATAGCCTTACTTCTTAAAAAATGGAGTTTGAGCAACTGGTCAGCCACATGCTCTCCTCTCTCTCAAAGGTGGTCATGGTATAGTTCTCCTTCAATGTTATTTGTGTGCTTTGCTGTAATGAAACCTATGGTAGCAGCAGTGGGGAGAGGCAGAGACTGACACAGAGACAGGGAAGGGAGGGAGGGAGAGAGAGAGAGAGAGAGAGAGAGAGAGAGAGAGAGAGAGAGAGAGAGAGAGAGAGAGAGAGAGAGAGAGAGAGAAGAAAAAGAAGAAAAAGAAAGAAAGAGAGAGAGAAAGAAAGAAAAAGGAAGGAAGAAGGGAGGAAAGGAAGATAGGGGGAGGGAACGGAGAAAAGGAAGGAAATGAAGGTAGAAGGAGGGAAGGAAGATTGAAAGAAAAGAGGAAAGAAAGAATGGAAGGAAGAAAGAGGGAAGGAGGGAGGGAGGAAAAGAAGAAAGAGAGAAAAAAAGAGAGGGTTTACAAATCAGAGAGAAACAGAGACGGAGAAAGAGAAAGAAGAGAGACAGAAGGAGCACATAGTTTTGCCCTTCCTCCAGCCTGTCATTTGCTGTTGTACACATACATTATAAAGCTGAGAACTGGGTCCATAAAATGCACCCAACAATGTCATTTACAGTAAGTGGTGCAATTTAGTGCTTTAAAAAGTAGATAAATGCTCTGTGAGCTGAATGGGAAAGTCTGACACTGACGGGAAAGAGCAAACTAATTTCCTTTCACAGCTTCAGAAGGATGTCATGGGAGGGAGGGACAGAGAGAAGGGGACCACCATGGGAGCTAGGCCTGGGCCATTCCTCATGCCAGAAGCAAGGTCAGACAGCAGAGACAGATGTAGATTAGGCTTTCACTGAGTGGCAGACATGACCCTGGCACAGTACTCAGTACAGCCAGAACCTTTTTCTTTAAACTACATTCATATAAGGCTCCCTGATGGAACCTTTCCTGATAGCTTTTCCAGGGAAATACCAAAGAGGGAATTTTATCCTTTGTCTCATCCTCACTCATCTCATTTTTAACCTTCTGATAGTCTTGCAGATAGCCAGTCACACCAGAAGAGTAGCCCCATCCCAGGGGATAGCAGTGTGACCACATGGACTGTCTCTTTTTGCAGTTTCAGGGAAGATACAGGTAGCTAAGTACTAGTTTGTAAAACTGGACAATCAGGATAATTTTCCTTAACTATCACTTTTACTCAAAGGAGTGAGATATAGTCAAAAGAACACTGAACTGGGGATCTATAGACCTGGATTCCAGTCATGTTTTTACTAGCTATATGATCTTGAGCGATGTATCTGAACTGTCTGGGCCTCAGTTTCCCCTTTCATGTGTAAACACTCTTGCTGTAATAGGAAGAAACCTCTGAAATGGAGTCTGCCCTCCAGAGTCCCATAAGCCTTCCTCATCTTGAGTATGATTGAGGGGCAGATGGCAGAGGGGATGCATAAAAATTTTCTTTAAAAAATTATTTATTTTTAACATTAATTTTAAAACATTTTAAGTTCCAAATCTTTCCCTCCCACCTTTCCCCCACCCTTTGAGAAGGCAAAAAATGTGATATCAATTATACATATGAAATCATGCAAAAACATATTTCTCTATTAGCCATATTGCAAAAAAAAAATCAAGAAAAATAAAGGAAGTGAAAAAATTGTTTCAATTTGCACTCAGAATTCATTTCCCTGGAGGTGGATAGCATTTGTCATCTTAAGTTCTTTGGAATTGTTTTGGATCATTGTACTGCTAATAATAGCTAACTCATTCACAGCTGATCATCATGCAATATTGCTATTACTGTGTACAGTGTTTTCCCGGTTCTGCTCACTTTACTTTGCATCAATTTGTATAAATCTTTTGTATAAGATTTTTTTTCTGAAACCATCCTGCTCATCATTTCTTATAGCACAATAATATTTTATTGCAATCATATGCCACAACTTGTTCAGTCATTCCCCAAGTGATGGGCACAAGGTGATGCCTTTTAAAGTGAATTTTTTACTATAAACTTAATAACCAGCAACAAAAAGACATACAAAATAAGGAGAAAGCTTTATGTTAAACTCCTAGTATTTAGCAAAATAGAACCAAATGAATTGTCAGATAATAAAAAGGCATGTAAAATGTTTTTTTTTGTCCTATATGACCTTCCAAATCTGTCTGAAATTCACTATCCTGTTTCTTTGGTTTTTTTTCTCAACAGATGGTGTGATTTTCTCTGATACTTTTCAATCAAAACACTCCTCCCTAGCCACTACTTTCCTGTATCTGCTTTCTTCCCCTATTAGAATGGAAGCTTCTTGAGGGCAGGGTCTATCTTAGCTTTTGTATTTCAGTCAGTTCAGGCAAAAAACAATAAGCATCTACAACATGTTGAGGATTGTGCTAAGAGCTGTGAATACATACAAATGGAAGCAAAAGCCCTGCTCTCAAGGAGCTTACAATTTAGTGAGGGAGCATTTCAGTCCCTAGCAGTCCAACATGATGTTTGACCCATCAGAAGCACTTAATAAATGCTTTTTTATTCATTCATTTTGATATCATTTATTTTCATATCATTACCATTTTTTGCATTTATCTTTTCCTGGTACCCTGCCTATAGAACCATACCTTATAACAAAGAATTTAAAGGAAAGAGGGGGAAAAGCACTTCAACAAAACCAATACATCAAACAAGTCTAACAGTATATGCAGTGTTCTACATCTACAGTTTCCCACTTCTACAAAGAATAGATCAGGGTGCATGTTCTTATCTCGTCTCTAGTCCTGGCTCTGTTTCCTTCCTTCCTTCCTTCCTTCCTTCCTTCCTTCCTTCCTTCCTTCCTTCCTTCCTTCCTTCCTTCCTTCCTTCCTTCCTTCCTTCCTTCCTTCCTTCCTTCCTTCCTTCCTTCCCTTTTTCTCTTTAATAAAGGTGTAGTTAATCAGTTACATCCCTATTTCTGCTCAAGAAGTTTTGTATCACTTTGTATAGGTCTCTCCATATTTCCAAATATGCTTCATATTTATAAGATAAGTCATATTTAGGAAGTATTTTAAGAGCTACAAAATTGTTTTCTCACAAACCTGATAGGTAAGTGGCAGGAATATCACTACCCCTCATTTTTACTGATGAAGAAACTGAGGCTTAGAGAACTGACATGACATAATCATGGTTAGGCATCCAGTAGGTGTAAGAGCTGGGATCTGAATTCAGGTTTTTGGGCTCTTTTCACTTCATAGTATCATTTCCTTAATACATGATTCACACTCTCACTGAGGTAAAGCTGATGTTAAAAAATGGGTTTTGACATTAGGAGGCAGTTCTGAGTAATTACACATGCTTGAAATATTCCTAATACAATTTAACCTGCACTCCTCTCATTCAGCTCAGTCTAGATCATTGTGCATATGTAATGAATATGCAAGAGCTAAAAGTTTGTCATAATTTAAGCAATAGTTGTTCTTTATCCACTTGGTTTTTCCTGTGCAGATTGCTAGGCTGATCTTTTAAAACAATTTTAAATAATATTTTATTCCCCCCTGCCAATTACATGTTAAAACAATTTTTAACATTTTAAAAAAAATTTTGAGTTCCAAATTTTCCCCTACCCCCTCCCTGAGAAGGCAAGTAATATGACATAGATTATACATGTGCAATCATGTAAAAATTTGCATATTAGTCATTTTTGTACAAGAATACTCAAACAAGAAAAGGATGAAATGGAAAGAAGGTGAAAATAGTATCCTTCAGTCTGTATTCAAACAGTATCAGTTCTTTCTCTGGAGGCAGATAGCATGTTTCATCAGGAGTCCTTTGAGATTGTCTTGGATCATGGTATTGCTGAGAATAGCTAAGTCATTTCACAGTTCTTCGTTACACAAGACTGCTGTCAATGTGTACAATGTTCTCCTGGTTCTGCTTGCTTCACTTTGCATCAGTTCATGCAAGTCTTTCTAGGTTTTTCTGAAATAATCCTACTTGTCATTTCTTACAGCACAATAATATTCCATCACAATCATATATCAAAATTTGTTCAGCCATTCCCAAATTGATGGGCATCCTTAGGTGACTCTCTGTCTCATTGAAGAGGCCCTGTATTATCCCAGGGCTTGATGCAATTATATTATTAGATATTATAGACAATGTGCATATTATATAATATATAATTTATATATAGCATATAATAGTGTGTCATATAATATATTATTTTATGATATCTTATGTAATATATACTAATATAATACATGGTAAGCTCATTAGATAGACTTAAAATATTATTGAAAGGTGACAAGGGTATCACTGACTAGGGGAATGAAGGAAGACTTCCTGGAAAAGGTGGCATTTGAATTGTGTGAAATTTAAAGAATGGGTAAGAATTTGATGAAGGAATATACTCCAGGTGCATAGAATAATAGGTATAAAAAGACATGAATGTAAGAAAGTGAAGGGAAATGTTCAAGTGACAAAGAATAGTTAAGGTTTTCCTGGAGTGCAGATGACTGATCTAAGTTTGAAAAGAGTGTGGTATCAGAGGGTCTTGAATGCAGTTTTTTCAGTCAAAGAAGCTTGGCTTTTATTGGAAAGAAATAAGAGACATTGAAGGTATTTGGGCACATGACTGACACGGGCAGATAAGGAAGATAAGACTGACTGTGGTAGGATGGACTAGGGGAGAACAAAGGGTGGGAAATAAGACAAATTGGCTACAAATCTGTTGTCCTCTGAGTGGTGACTAAGAATAACTTATACTAGGGCCACGGCCATGGGAAGAGCTGTCATTGTTGTTCATCCTTCATTCTTGAAGAAGACCAGTTAAGTCATGAGGGTGATGTCTTGACTTGTACATGAATTGGATTTAAGTGAGTCAGAGCTGCAGAAAGTTACCAGCTTCACTCTTCCCTCCAGAGTCATTGAAGTCCAGTGGCAAGACAAAGGTCAAGATGACCTTGGCAATGGCCCAGGATGTAATGGGAAGAGTGGGTGGGGTTAAAAGGAAGGCGATAAAAATTAAAAAATATTTTGAGGCTTAAAGGTGGTTTTTTTTGTTTGTTTGCTTTTGGGGGTAGTGGAGAGGGAAGGAAAGGAAAGGTTAGGTAATTTCATGAGAGTATAAAATTCCTGGTGTGGAAGCTCTCTGGGATTAAGTAATCTGACCATGATCACATCACTAGTATGTGTTAGAGGTGGGATTTTGAACCCACATTTCCTGATTCTAAGGCTGGCCCTCTAATTGATGCACCAAGATGCCTTTTTAACCTTCATTTATCTGGAGAAGTTATTTATGTGAAACTGCTGATTCCTTGGTGTTACTGTATAAATACATCATCTTCAAAATAGGGGGTATTTGGGGCAGCTAGGTGGCACAGTGAATAGAGCACCAGCCTTGGAGTCAGGAGGACCTGACTTCAAATTGGGCCTCAGACACTTAACACAAAAACTAGCCATGTGACTTTGGGCAAGTCACTTAACCCCAATTACCCTCCCCCCCAAAAAAGCAAAATAGGGGGTATTCCAAGGACTCCACTTGTCTCCCAGTGTCAATTTGGTTTCTTTTTGGCATTTCCAATTATATAGCCCCCATAGACCAGCCCTTCTGGCAAATGCCATTTTCAGGCCCTGCTTCCTCTGGGAGGGGCTCTGATCCTCTGGACCAGAAAGACTAATTTCCCACTCTATCCCCCTCTTCCCCATGACCATCTCTAACTCTAGACTAGACCTTGAAGTGAAAATTTAGTAGATTAATCTGTCACTCTATAACATGTGAACAAATTTATAGCTAAAATATTATCTGCTTATTCCAGAATCTTTCTCAGTTACATTCACTTAAGGCTCCCTGAATCTGGGATCTGTGACTGTTATGCCATTAGGAAGCCTGTCAGCTTACTTTCCTCCTGGTAACTCTGACTGTTTCCAGCTTCTGGTTATCTCTAAAGCTCTTTACTGTGTGAGTCTGGGCTGTCTCCATCTCTGAATAAGCCTCCTCCACCCAACCCATGCAGTCTTTACTAAAGGGAAATGATCAGACTCTGGGGATGTAAGTTTAGGAGTCTGGGGGTGGGGGTAGGGAAGAGAATGGTTTAAGAGGCTTGAAAAGAATAGGGCCAATTCAAGCTCCTCAAGAACATAAGTGACCAGTGAGGGGCACTCACAGAACAGAAGATGGTGGCTTTTTTTCTTCCTGATGCTCAGAAATTTACTAAATGACTCATCCTCCCCCAGTGCTCAGAAATATGAGCATTGCAGGGTTTCCAAAGCCCCTGGGTTCGGCACCTAAGTTGCCAAGTTCTAGGGTCAGCTATTGTTTGATTGGACTGAACTCTGCTTGGTAGCTCCTGATGGGGAGCCTGGAGGAAGGGGGAGGGGAGCCTGTTAGATGGGGGTGGATCGAGCCCTGTGGTTTGGATGAATCCTGGAACTTGCTCTGTGTGTGTTTGTGTGGGCCCAATAGACACAGTATTTGAGTCTGAGGATGGTCCCTTGGAGGAAGTTCCCGATCCCTGGTTGAGAAGGCAGCCAGGTGGTGTGGAAAGAGCCCTGGACCAGGAGTGAGGGAACCTGGCTTCTTGGGCTCTGCCAAGAACTGGGCTGTTGGGGAAGAGTTGATACCCCTCCCTGAGCCTCATACTTCATCATTTGCAAAACTGTTCTCCAAGGTCTCTTTCAATGATAAATCGGGTAGCTTTGTGAGGGGAGGGGAGAGGAAGGAAAGGAGGAAGGGAGGGAGAGGAGGAATAACGGTTGAGACTGGGGCTGGGAAGATGCTGCATCAGAGCAGATTCAGAGAGCCATTTACCAGAGTGCCAGTGTGGGGGAAGGGCTGGGGAGGGGGACAGAAGGGAGGTAGGTATCCCAGGCTACAGATCTGCTTCCTCCTTCTTTTCACTATCTCATTATCAGCAGGAGATCCATTAGGGACAAAAGGGCAGTCAATCATAGCTACAACAGTCAGGACTTGTTATTTCTCTCTCTCTCTCTCTCTCTCTCTCTCTCTCTCTCTCTCTCTCTCTCTCTCTCTCTCTCTCTCTCTCTCCCTCCCCCTCCCTCTCTTTCCTTCCCTCTCTCTCTCTCTCTCTCCTATGTCTCTGTCTCTCTCCCAGCTCTCCTCCCTCTCTCTCCTTTCTGTCTCTCCCTCCCCCCTCTTGTTTCCCTCTGTTTCTCTCCCTCCCTCTTTCTCTTCTTTACTCCTCCCTCTCTCTTTCCTCCACCCCTGGGAAGTGCACCCTTACTGGGAGCTAGTTTCCTCTCCCTGGGTGCTTCTGAATCTCACTTGGGAATTGGACAGAACAGGAGGAAGGCGTGATCCCTTCTGTGTCCCTTCCCTATCCCCTCACCCCCTAAACTGAATTCTAAAATCCAGTTTTCAAGATGCACAAAGGCCTGGCAGGTAGAGGTTTTGGCTGATTGTGTTCTGCTGCCCAGGGACTGAATCCCAGGCAGGTGACAGACAAAAGCCTCAGATCCCTCTGATTCTTGGGCATTGGCTGCCTGCACATGCCCTGCTTTGCCTGCCTGGCCCCTACAACATCTGTCACATCTCAGCTGATGGGAAGAAAAATAAACTGCATGAGACAGGGTGAGTCTTCTCTGCAGGCTGTGCTGTCAGTGCCAGGCTTAAGCAGGAGAAAGGAAAATAAGCCACTCTGAGGCTGGACAGGCCAGGGGTCAGAGCCGTAGATGGGAGAAGGTGAAGAAGGGACCCAGCATTTATTAAATGCCTATTATGCTAATTACTTTACAAATACTATCTCATTTGAGCCTCACAACAATGCTAAGAGGGAGATTCTATTGTTTTCCTTATTTTAGAGCTGAGTAAACTGAGGCTGAGAGTAGTTTAGTGATTTGCCCAGGGACACACAGTTTCTAAGTGTCAGAGGCTGAATTTGAACTCAGGTCTTCCTGACTTCTAGGTCAGGTCTCTAGCTGCCTCTATATGTAAGGCATTTCATTTTAGATAAAGCCAACAGTGGGGTGTTCCCCTCCTGGCAATAGGGTTTTCCTCACATCATTTAGGAAGTTGATTCATGATGTTAATTTCTTTTGTATAATTCTCCCCCTTGTGAAGCAAATATGAGAAACCAGGCAGAGAAGGTCAGGGCCCCTTCCCCTCCCTCTCTCAAAGGTCACATTCAAAAAGGACAGTTGGGTTGTGCCCCATTGTTTCCTCATCACTCTGATTTTAGAGGTGTAAAAAGTAGGGGTACCCCCTCCCCCGCAAGCTGTCAGATGCTGGCATTCTGGGTAATCAACCCAATCCTGCTTTTAGGGAAAGGACACTCCTGCTTCATGGATCTTCTATCAGAGAAGAAATGTTGCAGAGAAATGCATTTTCCAGGCAACTGAATGTTTCCCTTTTATGGACAAAACTTTGCTCGAACCATTTTTATTGGAAATATTTCAAAGGATGGGCCATCCCTGACAATTCCATCCCTGTCTCCTTAAAAGAGTAGAAATGTAATTTATTACTCAATGGAGATTACTAAGTGTAGTTAAACTTAAAAAATGCTTGGGAGTTATAATTTCTTTGACCACAATTTTTTTGCATTTGCCATTATGAAAATAGAAGGAGCAAAGGAGAGTGAGTTGAACACTGAGCTTAGAGTCAGGAAGGCTTAGGTTCAAATCCAGCCCATTACACTGACTCTGGCCAAGTCACTTCATCTCTGGGGGCAAATCATAGATCCTTACCCTCTTATTATATGAGACATTGAAACGATGCCTTCTTATTATGAGGCATTGGAGCACTGGGGAGACTCCCAAGGACATTAAGTTCTGGTCTTTTCTGTAGACCCTATAACCTGTGTATGTAAGTATATACAACATATATACACATATGCATATATACATGTACATACACTTACATACATGTATTTCAAAGTACAGGGATGACAATCTAAGGACCAAATAAGGGAAGAAGTATTTTCCTCCCTCAGGGAGGCAGATTGCCTACCTTATTGAAAGCACCCCACTCCTCCCCTTTCCATGTCAGCAAACTAGGCTAAAGCTGTTGCTTTTCAGCCATTTCAGTCATGTCCGACCATTTGTAGCCCCATTTGGGGTTTTCTTGGCAGAGATATTTAAGTGGTTTGTACTTCCTTCTCCAGCTCATTTTACAGATGAGGGAACTAAGGCAAACAGGGTACCGTGACTTGCCCAGGGTCAAGCAGCCAATTAGTGTCTAGGTTTGAACTCACAAAGATGAGTTTTCCTGATTCCAGGCCCAGAACTCTATCCACTATACCACCTAGCTGCCTCTGATATAAGTACTAGCTATTATTATTGTTTTAAATTATAAATCTGTATATTTTATTTAAGCATTTAAAATATGACTCTGAGAAGGGGCCAATGGGCTTCTCTAACCTGCCAGAGGGGTACAGGACTCACAAAAAAGACAAAGATCTCTGGGCTAGATGATCTGTAAGGTCCTTTCCCTCTCCCTATAATCCTGAGATCTCATGGTTCTAATTATACAGGCAAGTAGGGGAGTGAGATGAGTTTGAAAGAGGGGTCCAGGTTGGGAGAAATCTGAGGGAGAGATCCCTTCCACCCAGCAGAAGTGGAGCAGTCAGGGAAAGTTTCATGAAGAACATGGGGTTTGAGCTGGGCCTTAAAGAACAGGAGGAACTTTAAGGAACAAAGGGAGAATAAGCAAGAAGAATCTTTTTTTTTGGGGGGGGGTGAGGGGTGCTGTGAGCAAAAAGCCCTGAGATTGACAGAGGACAGGAGAGCGATCACAGTGCAAGTAGATTAGAAGAGTCTTCGATAGGATATAAGGCTAGATAGGTAAACAGGAAGCAGGCTGTGGCACTCCTTGAACACCAGAGGCAGGCCTTTAAATCCGAATTGTATCCATCGTGAAGATAAGCTGTGCTTGGTTCTCATGCCTGGGTTCCAAAAAAAATTAGGATGGGTCCATGGTGGGCCAAGGGAATTTCATATATCCCAGATGCTTCTTTCCTTTCCTTTGTGGTTTCCTTTTGGGAGAATTTTCATCCATGAACAACATGGTTCTTCAGGACTCTCAGAAACCAAAGAGCATAAGTAGCAATGAAAACAAGGCACTTAGAGTGCAAATTATTTATACTGATAAATAATAGATTCATTTCTACAAATGAGCATGAATCAAACATTACAACAAGTTTCTAGGCAAGACCCTGAAAAGGAATAGCATTCGATAGAATTAGCAAATTCATCCATGATCCCAAGGTCCACTACTCACCAACTCAACACTAAAGCAGTTCAAACAGGGCAAATCTAGGACTTAAAGGGCCTTAGGGGTCATCTAGTTGTAATGTGAATGTAAATTTTAAAGATCTTCCCTGCCCCTAGGCTAAAGTGCACCAGAAGCCTGGGGAGGGAGGCTTGTTTTTCAGTAGATACTTTTTGATTGGCCAGTGGGTCAATAAGGTTGTTACATTCTCTGAGCCAGGAGAAGGCTATATAAGCCCTGATGTGTAGCTTTGTTTTGGGACTCACTTTGAGAAGTATTCTGTGATTTGATCTGAATTCTGGGAAGCCGTTGTTGAGAGTCCCCTGGCTTTGAAAAACCCAGAATGTGGAAACCCAGATGTTGACTGGGTATGGATGTAATGGTTGGACAGTTTGGAAATCTGTCTACTTGATGTTTCTGTCTTGATAATTATGCCTGTATACTTTGAGGTTCAGGGTGCTGACCTTTTCTCCTGAACAAGGTAAACGATATATGTCTGACTGATTAAAGTAAGCTTGTTAACCCATTTTGAGTTGCTTTCCTTTAACAAAGCAGATCCAAGAACCTGTGGTAGCTGCAAACCCTGAGGACGCTTGGGGTGCTTGCTGCTACACTAGTCTAACCTTCTCATTTTACAGATGGGGAAACTGAGGACCAGATGTATTGAATGACTTGCTCAGTCACATATCTAAGTCTGAGGTGGCATGCTTGTTTCACTTTTATATTTGTATTCCCAGTAGGTAGCTGGACACAAGGTAGGTGCTTATAGGCTTGCTGATTGATAGATTCAGGAAAGGGCTTCCACCTCATTACACCAGAGAAGGAGAAAGCAGGTAACTCATCCCTAGGGCCATGGGAGCAGAGATTTAGAGCTGGATGGGGCCTTAGAGGCTACTGAGTCTAACCCCTTCATTTTAATAGCAAAATGGTAGAGTTTTAAAATAATTTCCTTTCAATTAATAAGTATGTATTTTACCTCCTTCCCACCTCCTCCTCATTGGAAAAAAAAAGAAAAAGTGACCTCTCCTTTTAAAAACAAAAATACATTAAAAGAAAACAAATATCCACATTGTCCATATCAAAAAATGTGTGGCTTGTTCTATATCCTGGGTATTTCATCTCTGTATTAGGAGATGGGTTACATTCTTCAACAGTCCTTTACAAGCATGATTGGTCACTGTGCTGATCGGAATTCTGAAGTCTATTGAAGTCTTTACAATGTTATTATTTAAATCATTCATGTTCTGTTCCCTTCACTCTCCTTCAGGGCCATCCCCAGTTGTCCTGATCTATATCTGGCTACCGGACCCAGATGACTCCAGAGGAGAGAGTGGGGCTGATGACTTTTCACAGCCCTCACTCACTTAGATCTAATTCACTTGCAAGTTACGGCATCACCTCCCTGATGTCATGGTTCTCTTCGGGAAGGAAGGACAAACAACATTTCTCCATCAGTTCATACAAGTCCTCTCACAGCTCATGGATTCATCTTCTTCCTCATTTCTTATGACATAACAATATTCATGACATTTGTATGCCATCATTTACTCAGCCATCCCCCAATTGATGGGCACCCCTTTAGTTTCCAGTTCTCTGCCACTATAAAAAGAAGTGCTATAAATATTTTTTGCACAAATGGCTCTTTTCCCTCTACTTTTGATCTCTTTGGGATTTAGGCTTAGTGGCAGCAGCATCACTGGGTTAAAAAGTTTAATAACTTTAGGGGCATAGTTCCAAATTGCTTTTCAGAAAGCCTGGACCAATTTACAGCTCTACTAACAGTGCATTAAGGTATTTATTTTCTGGCAGTCCTTCCAACATTTATAATTTTCTTTTTTTTGTTGTCAATTTTGCTAATCTGATGTAACCCCCTCATTTCAGGTGAAAGATGAGGCATAGAGAGAGTCAACGACTTGGTCAGGATTATATAGCTAGTAAACATCAGAGGCAGGAGTCAAACCTAGGCCTTTTGTGCAGAATGTAAATCTGCTACTCTTGGCACCACACCCTGTGGTCCCTTGATCAAATTCCAGGGAGATGAAATGTCAATAGGATTCTGTCGTTGAAGCCCACCCTGGATTATTTAAAAAAAAAACCTCTTGCTTGGTCTCCCTGACTCAAGTCTCTCTCCCTCTCCAATCCATCATCTACACTACAGGTTCCCAAACTTATTTGGCCTACCTCCCCCTTTTCAAAAAAAATTACTCAGTGCCTCCCTGGAAACCTACTTTCTTTGTTTTTTTTAATTAATTAATTTTTTAGAAGCAATCGGGGTTAAGTAACTTGCTGAAGGTTACACAGCCAGTTATTTCTGGGTGTGATGCTGAGTATCTGAGCCCGGATTTGATCCCCAGGTCATCCTGACACTGGAGCTGGTGCTCTTACTCACTGTGCTACCTGGCAGGAAACCTATTTTCTTTAACTCTTTAACAGTTCTTTTGGAAAGTTGCATAATTTCAAAAAACATAATTTTTTTTAAAAAAGACACATCTTAAATATAATAATTTATTATAAATTTATGGTTTTTTTTCCTGCATCATCCACTTTGGGAACCTGTGATCTACACCAATGTGCTTTTCCTAAAGGGCAGGTTTGATATTATTATCTTTATATTCAATATAAACCAGCAGCTCACTGTTTTTTTCTGGGATCTAATATTTTTTCATTTGTATCCTATTCTTTTTTAAAATTCCTATTATTGTCCAAGTTTTGCAATGTACACAATTATTAATACAAAAGAATAGCAATATAATTTCTAATAAGTACATATACACATATGGTTACTAGTCATAGTAAGTTGGAGGAGTCATTTAGCTTTTCTGAGTTTCAGTTATTATCTGTAAAATGGGATAAAAACATATTCACTCTTTTTCTCATAGGATTGTCATGAGATTTAAATAAGAAAATATATGAACTTTTGGTTAAGATGGTGGCATGAAAGGTCAAAGAAGATTCCAGCTGTTTCACATATGATCCAACAAAGATTTGAAAATGGCACCATCACTTGAATAATGACCAAGAAATCCAAAAAAGAAAAAAAAAATAGTAAGCTGCTTCATCTAGACTGGGACTGCACAAAAATGGTCAGAAGCCTTAACAATGAGTGTAGAGGAAAGGGTTTCATTGATGAAACCAACATGAACTTGGGTAAAGCGGCAGGTGGCCTGAGAGAGATGGATGGGTCAGGGACAGCTGATGCCTGTAGCACTCTGATTGGAAAACTCTATGGATTACAGAAGTTCACAGTATTCATATCAAGGTGGTTCAGGGACCCCTGAAGATTGCAGTGCTCTGCTCCAGGATGATCCAGGGAGCCTGAAACCTGCCATTGCTAAGAGCACAGACATATAGATAGGCAGTAGCTTTCCTGGGCATGGACATCCCAACCTAGAGTTCAAAGGGATATATAACCCGACTTTGGCAAAATGTCCAAACTAGGAACTGAAGTTGAAGTTATGATTAAACATAAAAATTTTCCAAACTCAAGCCCAAGCTTTAAACCCAGAGGAAGAAAGTAACCTCTGTAAAAAGTTTAAGTAGAGGCTAAGGGAAAGAAAAATGACTTGGCCAAAAGTAGTCTGAGAGGCCAGAAAGAAGTGAAGCAAAGAACAAAAAATGAAATTTTAAGTTAAATAAGATCTTTTGAGGAAAGAATTGGGGGGAGAATAAATGTCATGAAACAAAACATGAAAAATATTACCCAAATGGAAACACTCCCTGAAAATTAGAATAGAACTTAATGACTCTTGGAGATAACAAAAAAATATTAGGATAAAAACCAAAATGCAAAGTATTTACTGACCTAGAAAGCAAGTTAAGAAGAGTTAATTTAAGACTCCATAGAGAATGAAATAATTTAACTGTTATATATTATATATATATATATATGCTATATGTTAAATGAATGGAATGACATTTAGTACTTAAAGCAAAAGATAATTGTATAATAGAAACTGACATCAAAAACACAATAGCTGAGGACCTTAATGTACCATATTTCACTGCATAATCATCACAGACTTTATGCCAATATTTTTTGCAAAAAAGTGGAGTGCCACCATTATGTGAAGCTTCTTAAAAAATTGTGCTGGTATTACTTAAAAATCATTTATTATTAAACTGTCTTTGGTGCAAGATTAGGGTGCATGTAATACATATGAATATACATTAAAATTGTATACTGACAATGTGTGTGGGCTGAGAATTCTAGGCTCATCTCACAATGTGTGAGAGATAAATGCACATCCATATGCCACTGGCAAACACATTGTTGCTCTGTTTACCTTATATGTGGCATGATGAACAGAATCATACCATACAACAAGGTTGTAAACCAATTTTTTGACTAAAAAAACAGGATGCAACAATTATGCAGTGAAATGTGGTGCATCATTAAGACTAGCCAAATCTAACAAAAAGATAAACAAATAAGATTGTCAAGCCTCAGCTGTACATGGTATTTTTTTTACAGAAACTGTGGCAGGACATAAAAACATCAAAATCAAACACAGAAAAGCAGAAATAGTTAACACTACTTTTTGTCTATTATGTAATAAATGCTATACTTAACAAGGGACTTTTGAGGAAAGGACTCAAATGGAAGTGAAATAATTTAATATGAAACAATAGATAAAGGCCATTTAATTTTAGGATTTCTTGAAATATGGTATACAGGTTTTTTTTGTCGATTGTTTTTAGCAGCAATTAAAAAAAATTTAACCAAGCAAAAATAGAAATTTTGAAAATATAGAAAAGATTGACAAACTTGAAAGCCTAGAATTAATCAATAAGATTATGTGCTTTTTTTGAAAAACAAAACTAAACTAATAAACTTACATAATCTAATTTTTAAAAGAGGGAAAGGATAAATAAGTTAATGATATGAAAGCAGAATTTTCAAAAAATGAAAAGAAATTATCAGAAATCATTTTGCCTAGTTACAAGTCAGCAAAATGATAATTTAAATGAAATAGATTATAAAATGTAGAGCACACAGGTCAATATAACAAAAATAGAGAATTTTAAGTAACACAAACTTAGAAAAAGAAAATTTTAAAAGCTGTAAATTGACTCCCAAAGAAACAAAACTCTAGACCAGATGACTTTAATAAGTGGCTTCTATCAAATATTCAAAGAATGATTAATTCTAAGATTGCAAAAAATTGTTTGCAAAAATAAGAAAAGAAGACATGCTATTAAATTCCTTCTACAAAATATAATTTAACTACATAAGCCCATGAGTAATTAAGTAGAAAAATAAACCAACATCCCCAACAAATACTGATATAAAATATTAACAAAGAGAAAAGCAACTATATTAAAAATTATAATTTTTATTACCAGCTTAGACTGATACTAGAAATTTAAGATTAATTCAATATTAGGAAAACCGTAAACAGAGATCATATTAATAAATAAAATTCAAATTTCATCAATAGATACAGAAAAAGCTCTTAACAAAATGCTCCTCATTTTTACTATTAAAAAAAATTTCATAGTAAGATATACAAGAATAATGTGGTAAATACTATTTACCTAAAACCAATTGCCACCATTTTCTGTAATGGAGAAATGCTAGAGGCCTTTCCAGTAAGATCAGAAATAAAGCTAGGATGTCCATTGTCCACAACACTTATTTGGTAAATACTAGTTATAATAGTAAAATTTAAAAAAAGAAATTGAAGGAATAAGCACAGGTAAAGAAGAAACAATTATCACTTCTTGCAGATGATATAATAATAAGATGAAATAAAGAGAACCCTAGTGATTTAACTAAAAACATTGGAAAAAACTAAGCAAAGTAACAAGATAAAATAAACCCACATAAATTATCACCTTTTCTATATGTTTGCAACAAAATTCATCAAGAAGAGCTAGAAAAAGCAATCCCAGGCAAAATAATTACAGAATATATTAAATATTTGAGACTATATCTACCAAAACATACACTAGAATTCTATCCATATAATAAAACTACAAAGCCCTCTTAATGCTATGACAGACAAATAATTGGAGAAATAGTAATTGTTTATTATTGGCCCATATCAACAAAATAAAAAAAAAGACAATACTACCTAAATTAATTTACTTATTTAGATCTATACAAATCAAAATACCAAAAGGTTACATTATAGATGAGACGAGGTAAGGGCCTCTTCTAGGGTAGTGGTTGTGTAAGTGGAGAGAAGGGTACCTATACAAGAGATGTTATGAAGGCCAAAAGTTTTGGCACCTCATTGGATATTTGGAGTGAGTGACAGTGAGGAGATGTAGATGAACCTCAGGTTACTGACTTGGGTGACTGGAAGAATGGCTATACTTTCAACAGTAATTGGGAAGTTCAACAGGGGAGGGTTTGTGTGTGTGTGGGAAGATAATAAGTCTTGTTTTGTACATAGTGAATTTGAGATGCTTATGGAACATATAGTTTCAGATTTCCAAAAGGCTATCATTGATAGAAGATTAGAACTCAGGGGAGAAACTAAGTTGCCTATGTAGAATTGAGACTCACCTGCAAATAAATGATCATTGAGCCCGTAGAAAACATTCAGGTTAGTAAATGAGATGTACAAAGGGAGAAGAGAAGAGGGACAAGGAAAATGTGTTGGAGGACACCCAAAATTCATTACAGAGTATCACATAGATGAAGCTCTAGCAGAGGAGGGTGAGAAAGACTCATTGTCTAGGAGAACCAGGAATGAGCAGTGTCATGAAAACCTAGATAGGTGAAAGTACCTAAGAGGAGATAGTGATTGCAGTGTCCATGGGAATAAGGAGGTAAAGAAACATGAGGATTAAGGAAAGACTATTAAAATTGTCAGTTAAGATACCATTGGACTTTTTAAAAGTCTCTTCAAGAAGATGGCAGGGTAGAAAAAAGACCTCCGCCGGGCTCTGGCTTCCACCTTCCCCAATTCATGCAAAAGGGGACTTTAAACAAACTTTGGAGCTTCAGAACCCACAAAATGACACAGAGAAGCTAACCTCCTGCTGAGGACAGCCTGGCAGGCTGGCAGGAATTGGCCAGCGCAGTGCTCTGGGAGCCCAAGGTTTTAGCCCCAGGGTGGGCCTGACCAGCTGCTGGCTGAAGGGACTCCAGATTACCAGCAGCTGTGACTGTTTCCAGATTCATCAACACATAGATGTGAAGGACAAAGTGAGAGGTTAGTGCAGTGTGGACTTTGGGACCCAGTAGTTGGGAGAGCATTGGCTTTTGCCCCCAGGGCGAGAAGCCACTGAGACTCCCAGCACAGCCAGCCAGTGCCATGTTGCAGCTTCAGCTTCTGGCCAGCAGAGTGTAGGGGGAACCAAGCGACCAGTCTGAGGGGTAATGACTCTTGCTTAAACCTTCTTGGATCTGGATTGCAGTCTAGGGTGGAGGTCCTGAGGTGTGTGACTGCCTTGCCAGAGTGTGTGGAGGCTTCAGAGAGGGCACCCAACTAATACCTCTGGCAGCTGAGAAAACCCCAGCATTTGGAACAAAAGCTCCCCTGTCTGGTGTCAGAGTCCTACTGTGGCAAAAAGCCCATGGGTCAAGTGACTGAGGAGTGACATGACTAGACAAAGGAAGCAAAACAAACAGAAGACTCCAACATTAGACTAGTTTTGGGGACAAAAAGGAGCAAAGCATGGAACAGGAGGAAGACAGTGAAGTCAGAACTCCTGCACCAAAAGCTTCAAAGGAAAATACGAGCTGGTTACAGGCCATAGAGGACCTTAAGAAGCAGATAAAAGAAGTGGAGGAAAAATTGGGAAGAGAAATGAGAACAATGTAAGAAAATTACAAAATGAGAGTCAACAGCCTAACTGAGGAAAATCATACCTTAAAAAACAGACCGACTCAATTGGCAAAAGAGGCTCAAAAAGGCCATGAGGAGAGGAATGCCTTGAAAAGCCGAATTTGCCAGATGGAAAAAGAATCTCAAAAGCTCAATGAGGAGAATTGTTCCCTTGTATTTAGACTGGAGCAAAGGGAAGCTAGTGACTTTAAGAGAAATCAAGATGATGTTAAACAGATCCAAATAAATGAAAGAATAGAAGGCAATGTGAAATATCTCATGGGAAAAACCACTGACCTGGAAAATAGATCCAGGAGAGATAATTTAAAAATTATTGAACTACCTGAAAGCCATGATAAAAAAAAAAGAACCTAGAAATCATCCTCCCAAGAAATTCTCAAGGAAAACTGCCCTGATGTTTTAGAACCAGAAGGCAAAATAGAGGTTGAAAGAATCCACTGATCACCTCCTGAAAAAGATCCCCAAAAGAAAACTCCTAGGAATATTATAGCCAAGTTCAGGAATTCCCAGATCAAGGAGAGAACATTACGAGCAGCCAGGAAGAAACAATTTGAATACTGTGGAAACACAATCAGGATAACCCAGCATCTGGCAGCTTTTACACTGAGGAATCGAGGGCCTGGAATAGGATATTCCAGAGGGCAGAGGAGCTGGGATTAAAACCAAGAATCACCTACCCAGCAAAACTGAGTATCATGTTTCAGGGGAAAATATGGCAATTCAGTGGAATAGAGGACTTCAAGCATTCTTCATGAAAAAACCAGAGTTGAATAGAAAATTTGACATCCAAATACAAGAAGCAAGAGAAGCTTGAGAAGGTAAACAGGGAAAAGAAATCATAAGCCGCTGATCAAAGTTGAACTATTAACATTCCTACATGGAAAAATGATAATTGTAATTGATGAAACTTTTCTCAGTATGAAAATAGTTGAAGGGAATAGAAATACATACATATATATGTCTATATTGGAGGGTATATGGGCATATGAATACATATGTGAATGTGTGTATATATGCTTACAGGTATACATAGATAGAGGGCACAGGACCAATTTAATAGGAATGGATGATACTTAGAAGGGGAAATTAAGAGGTGAGAGAGGAATATAATGGGAGGATATGGAGAGAGACAGAATGGGGTAAACTATCTCATAAAGAAGAGGCAAGGGTAAAGGGTTACGATGGAGGGGAAGAATAGGAAGGCAAAAGGGAATGGGTCAACCTTATTCTCACTGAATTTGGCTTGGGGAGGGAATGAAATAGACACTAAATAGGGTATCTCACCCTATAGGAGAGTACGGGAAGGGGATGAGAGGGGGGATGATGGAAGAGAGGGCAGGCTGGGGGGCAGGGAAGTTGGAGGCACCCACTTTT
Organism: Petaurus breviceps papuanus; assembly: GCF_028583685.1. Classification (NCBI taxonomy): domain Eukaryota; kingdom Metazoa; phylum Chordata; class Mammalia; order Diprotodontia; family Petauridae; genus Petaurus; species Petaurus breviceps. The sequence continues at coordinate 29,571,363 of NW_027185764.1, read as the reverse complement.
GAAAAGGGACGGGATCAAAGTAGAGAATAGAACAAGTGGGAGGTGGGATAGGAGGGAGGGAAATATAGTCAGTCTTTTACAATATATCTACTATGCTAATGTTTTGCATTAGCTGCACATGTACAATCTATACTGAACTGCTTATCTTCCCAGTAAGGGTGGGTGACAAGGGAGGAAGGGAATGAATTTGGAATTCAAAGTTTTAAAATCAAATGTTTAAAATTATATATACATGTATACTATTATTAATACTATCTTACATGCAATTGGGAAAGAAGATATACAGGCACTGGGACATAGAGATCCACCATGCCCTACTGGAAAAGTCGAAGGGGGTATGGGAGAAGATATGGGAGAGAGCAGATTAGAGGAGGGGATATCCTGTGGGACTGCTATTCTGGGGTGGTGGGTAGGGGAAAAATGGGGAGAAAATTTGTAACTCAAAATCTGGCAGAAATTAATGATGTAAATCAGAAGTTAATAAAGCATTTGAATATTGAAAAAAATAAAGTCTCTTCAAATAAAAAAAAAAGATACCATTGGAAAGGGCAAATTCAGTTGAATTATGAGATCAGTAGGCAAATGTATGTAGTTTAGAAGCAAGTGATAGAAATAGAGTCTCTTAGCAGAGATGACATTCTCAAGAGTAGACTAAGAGAGAGAGAGAGCTATGAGATGAGAGCTAGCAGGAATAGTGTAAAGTCAAGCATAAGCAACTTTCCAGAGGACTGCTACTGTGAACAGCTTTCAAGGTTCTGCTAACACAACATAGTAAACTCTATTCAGTAACAAACTGAGACAATACATTCAAAGAAAACCAAGGTACAGCATTCACAATGTTATAACTTATCACTAAAATAGCCACATAGTTTCACCAAAGTGGTCACATAGTTTTAAGCAAAGTACATTCATTTAGTCAATCTCAAAGTCCTTAGTTCAGTCACAAAGTACAAAAGTCAAAGTTCTCCACCCATGGAGTGCAATCAAGTTACAATATCATCAGTCACTACTCAGTACCCTCTTAAAGGGTAGTGGAAAGTACAAAGGCCATCCACCCCTAGGTCACAAGTAAATTACAATCTCATCTGTCAGCATTAAATACCCAAAGAGAAGTCTTTTCATCTTGACTCGAGGCAGGTTCTCAGCTTCCATGGTTCTTCCATGGTTCCAGCTCCTGCCTGAATCTAACCAACTGCCACCTGAGTTCAAAGGCAGAGAGCTCCCACTTCCTTGTCCAGCTCTCTGTGCAGTTCCTATTCCATACTGAAGCTCACAGTGTCTAGTCTACCTCAAGTCCTTATTCAAATACCAGGAAACTGAGTCACAGAATCAGAAAGTCAAGTCATTACAGTGACCACAAAGTTGGTACCCATGGTTAATACAGTGAATACCCACATTCCCAAGCCTTCACAACAGATCAGGTTCCTTCAAGCAGGAATCCTCTCTCACTCACAGTAGCTCCTCAACATGGTTCTCAGAAGCTCTCCGCAGAAGTTCCCAGAAGAAAAGTCTCAGCAGCAGCTCTACTGTCAAAATCAAAATCACTTTCTGGCCTCTCCTCCTCAGCCTCCACACGGCTTGCTCCAAGAAATTCTGACTCTCCAGCTTATGTTTTTCTTTATATAAGGTATTAGCTCTTCCCTGTTCCACCCCTTCCTGTTACATCAACCACAAGGGTTCATACCTTCTGTTTCTTAACAGAGGCTTGATTATAATTAACTTGAAATTAAGTAGTAAGTACCTGTTTACTTGCCAATAAAGGTATCTTCAAATTCCATTACTATTACAAATGGACAGATCAAATAAGGGTTTTTAAGGATGGGGAGATAGGAGCATTTTTGTGGGCAGCAAGGAAGGAACCAGTAGACAGAAAGAGATTGAAGATAAGAGGGGGAGTGGAAATGATAGGAGAAGGAAGCTCCTGAAAAAGAAAGGAGAGGCTGAGATCAAGGGAGCACGAAGAGGGATTTGTCCTGGAAAGGAAAAGGGCAACTTTTTCATGCAAGACAAGAATGAAGGTAGGAATCGTGGGAAAAGATATCTGAGGGAAGTGTGATGAGGAGGAGGGAAGAAAAGTGAGCTCTCAGTGAATGGTCTCAATTTTTTTTTGTGAAGTATGGAGGGAGGTCCTCAACTTAGAGGACTGGAGGAAAAAGTGTCATGGAGAGGCTTGAGGAGGGAGGGATGAAAAGGCTCAAAATAGCCACTGTATTGAGTAGGACAGCAAATTAATTAGAGAGGTGTAAGAGCATTGCCTTGCTACATAGAAGGCCCAGTTGAGATTATGAAACATAAATTGGTAGTGAACCCAGTTGGCATTGTTTTGTGATTTTTCTTCAGATGAATTTATCAACACACACATAGGAACCAAGGAACCTGGTGATATAAGGTTGGGTTTTGGCATGGCATAGGGCAAGAAAGCAAAGCATAGAGTTGAAATGGCTTACCAAGGAGTTTAGATGAAGAAGGGAAGAGGCTGTAACTTGTGCAGGGGGGAATGGCCTGGGAAAGAATTAGGAAGTGAGAGGAACGCAGGTCATTGTGAGGGTGAATAACAGAGACAGGGGTAATAAGACACAGGGAAAGATGGAACTGTAAAAGATTATGATCAGATAAAGGAGTGTCTGGTTCATGAACATGGAAATGAAACACTTGTGGGTGATGGCAAGGTCAAGAGTATGGCCATCTGTGAACTGATTCAACCATTCTGCAGAGCAATTTGGAACTATGCCCAAAGGGCTATAAAGCCATACATATCCTTTGACCTAGCAATACCACTATTAGGTCTGTATCCCAAAAAAGATTAAAAAATAAAAAGAAAAATGACCTATATGTACAAAAATATTTATAGCAGCTCTTTTCTGGGGGCAAAGAATTGGAAATTGAGGGGATGCCCATCAATTGGGGAATGGCTGAACAAGTTGTGGTATGTGGTTATGGCAGAAACTGTTATGCTGTAAGAAATGATGAGCAGTATGCTCTCAGAAAAATCTGGAAAGACTTACATGAGCTGATGCAAAGTGAAATGTACTGTGTACAAAGTAATAACAATATTGTAAGATGATCAGCAGTGAATGGCTTAGCTATTCTCAGCAATACAATGATACAACTCTGCAGGACAGATGATGAAAAATGCTATCCATCCCCAGAGAGAACTGATAGTGTCTGAATACAGGTTGAAGCATACTTTTTTTAAACTTTATTTTTCTTGAGTTTTTCATCTATGTTCTTTTTTACAACATGACTACCATGGAAAAGTTTTGCATGACTACACATGTATAACCTATATCAAATTGCCTATCTTCTCAATGAGAGTGGGTAGGGAAGGAGGAAATGAATTTGGAAATCAAAGTTTTAATAACAAATGTTAAAGATTGTTTTTACATGTAACTTGGGAAATAAAATACTAAATAAGCAATTAAAATTTTTCAGAAGAGTATGACCATCTCTGCAGCATGGTTAATAGCTACCTATATTTATATAACACTTTAAAGTTTGCAAAAACCTATCCCCACAACACTTCAGTGTGGTAAGCAGTACCAGTGTTATTCCCTCTATTTTGTAGCTGACGAAACTGTCTCCTAGAGGTTAAGTGATTTGTCTATGGTCATGTGGTTTGCAAGCGTCCAAGGCAGGATTTGAACCCAAGTGTTGCTGACTGCAGGTCCAGCTATCTGGTCACTATTACCAAAGTGCCTCTTAGCCATAAATTGCATGGAAAATTGACTTTGTCATTCTGTTTGTAGAGGAATGGTCTTTTGTAAAGGGACAGAAAGATACTTCCCATAATTTGACATTGAGGGTAGGGCTGGAAGAGCTGAGTGACATAAGTGAACTTTTCTCCTCTCCCTACTCTTCCCCTTCACTCCCCCCCATCTACCCTCCCTTCCAGGCAGAGGTCCTGGGAAGCAGTTCTGTCTGTTGGAGTATTTCATTTTCTTAGTTCTGCTACCAATATCCCCCTCTCCCAACACCTGGGCCATCAGAATCTATGTAGTTCCCATCTATATAAGAATAGGGGAAGGCTAGCAATACTTCTGGATGTATCTACTAGCCTTTCCACATATTTCTGATAGATGACTATCCCAGTTATGTAGGACAGTATTGCTTGAAGGGGAGAATAATAAATACCCTACATTTATATAGTAGTTTCACAGTTTTCCAAAGTCCTTTCACATAGATTATCTCATTTGATCCCCAGAACAACCATGTGAGATAGGTGCTAAGCCTGTCCTCTCAGATTCACCCTTGAGGAGGGGCAAAGTCTCAAAAAGTCACTATGTATCTGAAATGCATCCTGATCTGGATCTGAAAGGCCTTCTTCTCAAAGACTCAGGCCGTTACTGGGCAATTAACCCCTGACATAAAAACTGGAGCTTGGTCATAGTACATTAGATGAAAAGGGTTGGGGACTGGGTATGGAGAGGGGACAGGCAAGTGCAGACATAATGCCATGATTCTCCCCATGACTTTACACCAGTCATCAAACCAGGGAAAACATACAGAGACATTATCATGTCATGGAAATTCTCCAGGAACCCAGACAACACAGCTAGAGGCTTATCTAGAATTTAATAGCAACCTAGTCTTTCTTAATGTAATAAGAGTACTGATAGTTTTAACTCTCCACCAGAAGTCGGAACTGTACACTGAAATAGTCTGTGCTTCTTGTTTAATTGAAGATAAAATAATTAAGCACATACTATCTATTTTAAACACCTCAATAATTTTAACTCCATGCAACTCCAGAGATCTAATAACCATCGCCAGCAACACTCTGAGACTGCTGCTATGTTGGTTAATGATTCTCCCATTCCCAGTTGATCCCACTCCCTGTCCACCCTCTCCTTCTCCTTCACAGGGAAAGTATGACCTGAAAGAGACATGACATAAGAAAACACAACCATATTACCAAAGGTTGAATCTCAGTAACATTGGAGAAAAGTTCAAATAAGTCTCTGTTGGTGGAAAGGCTGAGTCACATTTTGCCAGCAAGAGTTATTATGCAGTCTCTCAGTTGTATCAGACTCTCGCTGACCCCATGGACCATGGCATGCTAGGCCCTTCTGTCTTCCACCATCCCCCACAGTCCATCCAAGTTCATGTTCATTGCTTCCATCTTTCCCAAATTCAGGGTCTTTTCCAATAAGCTTATCTTTTTATTATGTGGCCGAAGTATTTAAGCTTCAGTATTTGACCTTCCAGTGAATAATCTGAATTAGTTTCTTTAAGTATCGATTGATTTGATCTTCTTGCTGTCCAAGGGACTCTCAAAAGTCTTCTCCAGCATCACAATTCCAAAGTGTCATTTCTGCAGCACTCAGCTTTCTTTATAGCCCAACTCTCATAACCATACATTGCTACTGGAAAAAAAAACCCATAGCTTTGACTCTATGGACCTTTGTTGGCAGGTGATGTTTCTGGTTTTAATATGCTGTCCAGATTTGTCATAGTTGTCTTTCCAAGGAGCAAGCAGATAAGACTATGCCAATGAAAACAAAGAACATTGTTTTCTTTTTAATTCATCAAGCTCTTCTCAACCTAAAGAAATTGGATTAATCTGGTATGATTTGTTCTGTCACAGGAATAGCTTTATTTTTACAGAGGATCTTCTCTTCTCCCTTCTAGGTTATACAGGTAGCAGTTTTATTTTGGGCTCAGTGCCACTTAATATTAAAATCTATTACTTGAATAAGAAAGCATAGGGTGTGATCACAAAGAGAAGCCGTGGGAGTTGGTGTTGGCACAAAGTTATGTAAAATAAGAATTCAAAATGTGGAGACAAATTCGAAAAGTGATTTTTCTTTTTTAAAAAAATTATTTATTTTTAGTTTTCAACATTCATTTCTACAAGATTTTGAGTTACAAATTTTCTCCCTGTCTTTTCCCTACCCCAAGGTAGCAAGCCTACTGAATACTCCTTTCCCCAATATGTTCTCTCTTATATCCTCCCCCATGCCCCCTAACTTTCTAGTAGGGCAAGATAGATTTCTATACCCCAGTGCTTGTACATCTTATTTCTTAGTTGCATGTAAAAACCAATTTTTTTTAACACTTGTTTTTAAAACTTTGATTTCTAGATTCTTTCCCTTCTTCCCTCCTCACCCATCCCCACTGGGAAGACAAGCTATTCAATATAGGTCGTACATGTGTAGTTATGCAAAAAGTTTCCATAGTAAGTTATATTGTGAAAGACCAACTATATTTCCCTCCATCCTCTCCAGCCCCCCCCCTTATTCTATTTTCTACTTTGACCCTGTCCCTTTTCAAAAGTGTTTGTTTCTAACTACCCTCTCCCCCAATCTGCCCTCCCTTCTATCATCCCCCTCTTATCCCCTTCCCCCCTACTTTCCTGTAGGGTAAAATACCCAATTGAGTGTCTATTTTATTCCCTCCTTAAGCCAAATTCAACAAGAGTAAGGTTGACCCATTCCCTTTCACCTTCCTGCTCTTCTCCTCCATTGTAACAGTTTTCTCTTGCTTCAAAAAGTGATTTTTGAAAAGTAATTTATATGTAATGAAGAAAAATGTAGGTTGGCTTACTTTAGGAAGAAAATAAAAATGCTGATGTTGGTAATATGACCATGTTTTCTGATGTCACGTCTCTTTTAAGTCACACTCTCCCTGTGAAGGGGAGGGAGAGGATGGATAGAGAAGGAGATCAATTCCAAATCAAGCAATCTTTAAACAATATGGCAGCAGGTTTGGAGTGTTGTTGGCTATAGCTGTTCTACAGGGTTTTAGTGACCACCAGAGGGTAAAGTATGTCTGCTGTGTTTTGTTTTATTTTTTTAAGGCAAATTATCAAGAAATGAGATTACTGCCCCAAGGAAGCATTAGGTTCTCCTTTCTCTCTACTCAGCCTGCTCTGAGGAGTCCTGGGTCTAATTATGCTCCACAACTTGAATAATGGGGCCCTCTTGGAGCAGAGAAAAACCAGGCAAAATGATTCAAGTGTGGGAAAATAAGATTTTACAAATCAGGTAAGAGTAATTGGGATGCTTATTGGGTTTTGTTACCATGGAGAAATAAAGGTTGAGGTTCAGTCTAACAACTCTCTTCAATTCTATGAAGTTTTATAACCTTGAAACCTTGGACTCATCTTCAAATCTACCTTCTCTTACTTTCCTTCCATTATTCATTTTAAAAAATTCAGTTTCTGTTGTTTCTTCTCAGGAAATGATGCTTGGTTTTTGTCTTTTTCTACTCCTAGTATAATGAGGACTGTTCCTCCTCCCACTCCCATCACCATGTAGCATTGAAAACAGAGTAGATATATCTCTAGCTTCTCCCCCAACCCTTCTTCAAAGAAGACTTCCTGC
>NW_027185764.1:29548487-29563941 GCF_028583685.1 Petaurus breviceps papuanus | reverse complement strand
AGAGAGAGAGAGAGAGACAGAGACAGAGACAGAGAGACAGACAGAGAGACAGACAGAGAGACAGACAGACAGAGAGAGAGACAGAGAGAGAGACAGAGAGACGGAGACAGAGAGACAGAGACAGACAGAGACAGACAGAGACAGAGACAGAGACAGAGAGAGAGACAGAGAGAGACAGAGACAGAGAGACAGAGAGAGAGAGAGAGACAGAGACAGAGACAGAGACAGAGACAGAGAGAGAGACAGAGAGAGACAGAGAGACAGAGAGACCCATATCTCACCTAAGGGAAGTTCCCCAAAGTCTCTAATGTGACAAACTGGGACAGGGACATGATGGAGACTGCCAGCTCCTCTCATGTTCAGCTTCTTACCAGTCTTTTCACTGAGCAACTTGAAGTGGGCTTGGCATTGTCCATCTCTTCTGAATCTGGAATCCCAAAGCACCAAAGGAGGTGCTGAGCCCAAAGCGATGAAGAGAGCACAAAGAGAACTGAAGAGCTCTCCTTTCTCCCACTCTCATTAACTCTGCGCCTCCCTTCACACATGAGCAGATATTGATCTCCACCAATCAAGAGAGATCGGGCTTTGGAACTGAGCTTACACTAGGATTGTTGTTGTTTGTCCTTCGTTCTTGAAGAGGACCATGACGGTGATGCCATGACATGCCAGTGAACTCCTTCGGAGCCATCTGGGTCCAGTAGTCAGATGTCGATAAGGACGACTGGAGATGGTCCTGGATGCAGTGGGGAACTTGGCCTTTCCACCCCTCTCATTTTACATATTAGGAAACTGAGGCTCACAAAGGTTAAGTGGCTTGTCCAGAATCACCCAATTGTCTGAGGGGGGATTTCAACATAGGTTCTACCGACTCCAAGTTCAGCACTCCATGCTGCCTCAGAATTGTACATAACAAAGGATGAATCTCCATTTTCCAGTCCTAGGGGATTAGGGCTAGATGGAAGTTTGGAGATTGTAAAATCCAACCTGCTCATTTTCCGAACAAAGAAACTGAGGCCCAAAGTTATGAAGAACTTTGCTGAAGATCTGAAAGGCCTTCTGATTTTGCCTTCATCACAACCATGCTGATTGAATACAGAATCAGAGGATCACAGATTTAGACCTGAAAGAGATCTCATTTTAAGTATGAGGAACTGAAGCTCACAGAGCTGGAAGTAAGTTATATGCTACAGAGCAATTTGAACCCAGTCCCCTGACCTCAAACCCAATGCTCTTTCCAAATTAATAAAGACAAAAAACATTTAAAAAAATTTTTAAAAAGATATGATAGAGGGGTGGCCAGGTGGCTCAGCAAGTAAGAGCACTGGTTCCAGTGTTGGGACAACCTGGAGATCGAATCCCGGGCTCAGACACTCAGCATCACACCCAGAAATAGCTGGCTGTGTAACCTTGAGCAAGTTACTTAACCCCGATTGCTTAAAAATAAAAAAAATAATAAAAAAAGAAATTTATTAAAAAAAAGATATGATAGACATCAGTTAGTTGAGCCATCAACAAGCGTTTATTAAGCACCTATGATTTGCTTGTACTCAGGCTTTGTGTAAGGGCTGGGAACACAGAGGGAGCTCAGGTACTGTACTGGTTGCATTTAATTTACAGTCTAAGAGGGGAGGAAAAAATAACTAACATACAAACATTACTTTAAGGTCTGCAAAGCACTTTTACATGTATTTCCTCATTGAATCCTTACAACAACCCTGTGAGAACGGTGGCATTATAATCTGAATTTTGTGGGTGAGATGGCTGAGGCAGAGGGATTAAATGATTTGTCTAGGGTCCCACACTGCATACCTGAAACAGGATCGGAACTCAGGTCCCTGTTTGTCTACGTTTGTTGTTGTTCACTCCATGATCCAATGGACCATAGCGTGCCAGGCCCTTCTATCCTCCACTATCTCCCAAAGTCTGTCCAAGTTCATGTTTGTTGCCTCAGTTTCCCCATCTGTAAGAAATGAGCTAGAGAAGGAAATGGAAAACCACTCTAGTATCTTTGCCAAGAAAATCCCAAATGGGGTCACAAAGAGTTGGACATGACTGAAAACGACTGGATGACAACAGCACCAACAAACTTTTTGACTCCAAGTGAGGCACTCTATTCACTAAGCCCCTTAGCTGCCTCTGGACATCAGTTTAAGAGACAGCCTCCCTGACTGGCATGGGCCAAATAAACCCCTCTCAGGTCTGCAGCTGTCTGTTCCTAGCACAAAGCACCCCCTTTCCCTTTCATCTGTGCATTTCAAAGCATTTTGCAAAGAACCATCATCCCCTTTCTGTGCGTTCAGTGACTTTATTCTCATTTCAAAAGGCAAGGTGAAATAATTTCTCTCTATAAACCAGGTTTAGAAACCAGAGGGCTTGTAATCTTTGCTAGCTTGGTTGTTATGCCTCAGTGATCTCCTCAAAGTGAAATATTTCTGCTCAGGGAAGATTAATATGCAAAGGGAGGCTGAATAAGCCTTTGTCTGTCTGAGACATTCTGTATCTACCCTTATTGACTCCTCCCTGTGTACACCATGGGGTGATTGAGTGCTTTTGCAGTCTAACTCAACTAAATGCTTTCACATCATCTCATTAAAACATTCTATGCAGGGGGTGAACTCAAGGAGAATAGGAAGTGTCCAATTATTGGCCTGCACGTTAGACTTGTGTTAATCAGGCATACCTATATTGTAGCACATTCCCATAATCTGTTGGAATATATTTATAAACCTTGGGGACATACTTCAAATTAACCCTTCATGGGAATGCCTCCAGAACATACAACTGTCTCCTTAGATCATGTTAAAATGTTGATTTTAATGGGTTTTCACAGATAATTCATTTAGAGGGACTGAAAGTACCCCCATGATAGCATTGTATAAGTCATCAGAGCAGTACACAGATGGAAGATATCATATTATTATTGTCATTATTATTTCATGTAATCAGAATGACCCTCATTATTTTTTGTTTATTCTGCCAGAAGACAAGGAAGGTATAGATTTCTTTGGCCTGAATTTGGAAATGAATAAAAATGATCATTATCATCATTGTATTATTATCAACATTTATTGGATGCCTGCTGATATGTGAAGCACCATACTAGGCACTGGGGAGGTGAAAGGTAGAAGGCACTATCTTTGCTCTTAAGGGCTTATAATTAACATGATAACTAGAAAAACATGTCAGAGCAGTGGGGAATAAGTGAATTTTGCAACAAATAAATTCCAGAATGTACTGTTGGTTTTGACTGGATTAGTTTGTGTTACCAACAGGAACATAGATGGCAAAGCTCAATTGGTCTGGGTGCTAGAAAGAACCATCAGTAACTCCACTCATACATAGTTTAGGGAAAGGGCAGGTACATAAGCCAGCCTTGTATTGCTTTTTGTGCTGATATACCTTGGGCAGACCAGGCGACCCTTTGTGAGAATATGGTGTAATATATGAGAGAGTGGGGGAGGGTATGACAGGTATGACAAGGTCCATCTCTTGGAGCATGCTCAGGGTTGTCCTTCTTAGTTCTAGGGTGCCACTAATAAACTCCGGGGCTTGCATCTGGTCACGTGATGAAAGAACTTGTCCTTTTCAAAATAACTTGGCAAAACCTGAGTAGTGCCTTGATCTCCCCAGCAGTAGGGATGGGGGTGGGGTGGAGTGCTTCCTGGGCTAAAAACAGAGACAACCTCTAGTTTGCTCTATTTCTTTGATACTCCAGGTGGCATCTCAGAATTCTGAGACTTCCAATGAAGGGTGAAAAACAACTGGCCTTTCTTGGCTCTGAGGGTCATGGTGACCTTGCCCACAGCTATCCGGAGACTGATGTGGTCAGGCTTAGAGGGAATGTTGTGAGTCCGAGAGCTCTTGAGTTTCCTTTGGTCATAGCTGAATGGTGGCAAGAGAGGAATGTCCAGAAACCACTCCCGTGATCTTGTAGACGATAAACAACAGTAAAAGGATTGGTACAAGCCTGGTACATTTTACTGGAAGACATTTACTGGTAGTTGATTGGATGATGCAGAGCCGAGGTGAAATGCCAAAATGCCTAATCTGGAGCCCCACAGAGTGCTTTACATGTCTATGATTTTAAGTTTCTACCTCAGATCTGGGCATACCAGTAGTTAGCCTTACGGCTTGTTGAGTTTAAGTCAGTGTGTGCTTGTTCTTGAGAGTATTTTTTTATGTTTTAGCATTTATTTTGTGTGGAAGAGATAAATATCTGTCCCATACCTGATTTATGCTATATATTGAATAATTTTCTACTCCTTCATTTTCCAGGGGTGGTGGTAGATACTAAGATGCTTAAACCTAAACTTTAAATAATTTGTCCTCAGGATGTAAGTTTAATGAATTGAGGAGTGTGGAAAAAAAAAGAGTGTAGACCTTATCTCAATAGAGATCAGGCTCCCCCAGGACTGAACTCAATCTGGACTGAGATTAAGGGCCCAGAACATAGGGGACCCTTGGAAAGATGAAATGGGAACAATATTTTAGTCCCTCTGGATAGTAATACCCCATTACATTCATGGACCATAATTTTAAAAAATTCTTTTATCAATTAGATTTTCCAATATTTTTCACATAATGAAAAAGCAAAATATTACTATTTGATTTCATGTTTTTAGGATTATAGAGATGAAAGGGACCCTGTTGTTGTTACTGGTCAGTCATGTCCAACTCTTCATGACCCCATTTATAGTTTTCTTGCAAAGAAACTAGAGTGGTTTGCCATTTCTTTCTCTAGCTCATTTTACAGATGAGGAAACTAAGGCAAACAGGGCTAAGTGACTTGCCCAGAGTCACACAGCTAGTAAGTGTCTGAAGCTGGATTTGAATACGGGGAGACTGAGTCTTCCTGACTCAAAGCCTGGACCTCTATTCACTGAGCCACCTAGCTGCCCCCAAAGGAAACTTCAAAAATGTCTAATCCAACCTCCTCTATTAACAGAAGAGTATATTGCGGTCCAAGGTTACACTGAACGCATAATAATTTGCCCGATTGATTTCTTTTGATTCCAGATCTTTTGATTCCAGACACTTTTAACTGGTCCATAATTATTTCTCTCTCTCTCTCTTTCTTTCTCTCTGTCTGTCTGTCTCTGTCTCTCTGTCTCTGTCTCTGTCTCTGTCTCTCTCTCAGGATAACTTTGTTTCCTAGCTTCACAGCTCAATTCTGGCTTCTCTGTGGAAGCCTAGGGCATTGAGCCTGATCTTTAACTCACTTGGCTTCCTGGAACAATGTCAGTAGCAGGGATTTGGGGCACAAGTGCTTATCTGCCTCTGCTAGGGTATGTATAGCACTAGGCTTTTGGGAAGCCTGTAGTGTCCCCAGTTATCATTCTTGACCCATGTGGTCTTCAGTTTATATAATTCCCAGGAAAGAGGTCATTAGCAAGTCATGGGTACAAGCCGACCTTCTGTGCCAATGACTCAGGGAACAATTACTCTACCTCCCACCTTCCCTCTTGTCCTTATTGGAAGCACGGGAGGCCTCTCTCTTCCTAAGAGCTCACATAGTGAAAAGAATCAAATGAACCGGCCTGAAGCATTACTGAAAAGAGGCTGCCGTGGGGAGAATATTTGCTCTGAAAAATTTTGATGCTCTTTCTCTTTCACTTGGGGACTGCAGTGTTAATCAGGAAGAATGCATGCACGAATGCTTGGATCCTTCCCCCTTCCCCCCTCATCTTCCCATTCTCCAAAAGGCTCTTTTGATAAGCAACACAGGTCTTCTGTTTTGCAAAGATGTGTTGAAAATATTGAGGAGGTCGCTGCTTTCTTTCATGCATGCCTTTGCACCAACCTGGATTGAATTACTGGGCATTTGACTACCTGTTCTCGGCTTCCAGATGGTTCAGACTACAGTTGCTTGGCCTTGGATCAAAGTCATCATATATCCTGCTCTAGCCTGAACCTGAGGCTAATGAGTTTGTAAAGAACAGAAAGTGAGATAGGAGCCAGCAGGCTCAGCTCTCTGAACCTGGGCAAAGGTACTCCATTCAATTGGATCTGGAGCCAGTAGGAACTTGGTAGGGTGCTTATTGGGCAGATGCATTTTGTGAGTTTGAGCTTGAACATGCCTAACACCACTCTCAGGGATTGTGGGCTTTGTTCTCAGAGAATGCAGAGCTGTATCTGCTTCCATAAGGAGCTTTCTCTATCTCCTGGATGAAAGGCAATGCTGCTGGGTGAGCATGTGACTACATATTCATGCAGGGTATGCTGGGTTTAGAACTAGGAATTTCTGTTTTCTGGACAAATATCATAAGCTTCACAAAGGGCAAGGAGCCTGAAGTATCCACACATCTGGAGAAGTGGGACAAGGAAAGGACCCACCCCAGACAGTTATCTGGTTGCTTTCCATCTAACCAGTTATTCCTGCTAAGGAGGGCACTTTGTTCATTTCTACTTTATTGAAGGATTGAGAATGCTAGCTGTACCCTGGGACAAAGCCTCAGTCGCCCTGCCCTGGTTACAGCCCTGGCTGAGCTATAAGCCTAAATGCTGACTGGTTTATAAGGGCTGCTCCTCACAGTTGCATTCCCCATCGGTCTTACATCCCATCCTTGGGGATCAAAGATCTCTTTCTCCTTTCCTTGAAAGCTTGGGGCAGTGAAAATAGCACTAGATATTTGGATCTCTGCCCCACCCCCATCCCTAACATACTTGCTCTATGACCTTGAGCAAGACACTTCTGTCTAAGCCTCGATTCTTCCTCTGTAAGATGAGGCTGTAGGATTCTCATAAGCTCAACCTGAAGCCCCACTCCCACCCCAAATCACTGAGTCAGACTGCTTATTGTCATAGTCAAGCTAGGGAAGCAGTGCCTTTCATTTGCAAATTTGGCTGTTACCCCATCCACATAATGGCCCACATCCATACCCCAGCGGACCTCACCTCCTGAAGGACTCATGTTCTGTCAGTCTGGGAAAACTGCATGCTACTCAGAAGCCCCTTCTTCTGATAAGAGGAAATATTTGGATTATTAATTTAGAGCTGCTGAGGCAAAGGTTATGTGACTTGTCCAGGGTCATATCTCTAGTAGACAGGGTTTAAAGCCAGTCATTCTTTATTCCAAGCCCATTGCTTTCTACTACACAGCAGGACATCTCGAGATGATCTCTGAGGCACCACCCCACTCTCATCCCATGATTCTACCTGGCTCATCTCTGTAGCATTTTTAGCTGTGCAGAACCAGAGAGTTTCTTATTAAGTAATGGTTTTTGTTGTTTGTTCAGTTGTGCCCAATTCTCTGTGTGACCCCATTTGGGGTTTTCTTGGCAAAGATACTGGAGAGATTTGCTATTTCCTTCTCCAGCTCTTTTTACAGATGAAGAAACTGAGGAAAACAGGGTTAAATGATTTACCCAGGATCATACAGCTAGGAAGTGTCCAAGGCCAGATTTGAACTCCAGAAGATGAGTCTTCCTGGCTTCAGACCCAGTTCTTTATCCACTGCGCCATCTAGATGCTTCTTATTAGTAAATGGCCTGCCCCATTTGGTCCTTCTGCTTTTTCCTCCTTTAAAGCATCTTCAGAAGGGCCATCGGAACTCAGGAAAACAAATTGGGGAACTCTAAGGATTGCTAAATAATTTTGGAATGACATTTTAGTTGCTGCAGAATTGGTTTCAGAGAATTAGCTTTTCTGTCCCCCTTCCTTTCCCCCCCCCCCCCCCCGCCCCAAGCATCCTCTCTGGGGATACTGGAGACCTTTAGATGCAGAATTTTGTCTTTTGGGTATGTGTGTAACCTACCTATCTGGCTGCTTGCAAACTCACTCAAAGATCTGTGTTAATAAGATTGGAGTTGCTGCCTTCCTGGGAGAGGCATTGTTAATAGGAATTATGCTTCAAGGGAAGACTCTTGACTGCTGAATAGTTGGGTTTGCAGCTGATGTAGTCAGTTCTAATTTGCAAAGTACTGTCCCTGACCCTGACTTGCATTACATGAAGAATATTTGTCTGGAAGTCTCTGTTTTGATACTGTTAGCCATTATTGAGCACTTTCAAGGTTTTATGGGTAATTTGGGCAAGGCTATATATAATGGTGGAAAGTTTATAAATGGCAGTAGGCCAACAAATTAATTTTGAGCAAAAAATGATCTCATCCTTTTCCCTATCTTCTGAATTCCTATCTTTTAAAGCTCAATGCATGTACCACCCCTTCCAGTTCTGTAATGACTTTCACTGCACTCCTTATGAATTATACATTTTATTTTATAGTTATTTGTAATTAGTCATAATTCTCTGATAGAGTATAAGTTCCCTAAAGGCAAGCACTGTGCTTTGTCTAAACTCTGTTTTTTCCCCCTCAGAATCTAATGTGTTCATCATTCCCTACACAGGTGGCCTTTGAGAAATGTTGGTTGAAGTTGTTGAATGGAATACAATTGGACTATGCATAGATACTCAAGAAAACAATGGGACCACTGATCTATTTAAGAGGACCATATGTAGCCCTCTAGGTCCTCAAGTGTGGCCCTTTGACTGAATCCAAACTTCATAGAGGAAATCCCCTTAATAAAAGAATTTGGTCTGCAAAACTTGGATTCAGTCAAAAGTCCACACCCAAGGACCTAGAAGGCCACATGTGGCCTTGAGGGTGCAGGTTCCCAGCCCCTGAAGACTATACATGTATAGTCATGCAAAATATGTTTTCATATGAGCCATGTTGCAAAAGAAAACATAGACCAAAAAAAATCAGGAAAGATAAAGTTAAAAAAATTGCTTCAATCTGCTTTCAGACTCTGTCAGTTCTTTCTCTGGAGGTAGATAGCATTTTTCATCATGAGTCCTTTGGAATTGTCATGGATCATTGTATTGATCAGAATATCTAAACCATTCATAGTTGATCATTGTACAGTATTGGTGTTCCAATGCACAATCTTTTCCTGGTTCTGTTCATTTCACTTGGCATCAATCCAAATTTTTCTGAAACTCCTGCTCATCATTTCCTATAGCACACTAGTATTCTATCACAATTATATACCACGATTTGTTCAGTCATTTCCCAGTTGATGGGCATCCTCTTCATTTTCAATTCTTTACCACCACAAAAAGAGCTGGTGTTCATATTGTTGTGTATATAGATCCTTTTCCTTTTTGTTGTCTTCAGGATATAGACCTATTAGCAGTATTGCTGGATCAAAGAGTATACACAATTTTATAGCCTTTTGGGAATAGTTTCAAATCGATTTCCAGAATGGTTAAATCAGTTCTCAACTCTACCAGTAGTGCACAGTTTCTCAATTTTCCTGCATCCCCTCTAACATTTTTCATTTCAAAAATGGGAATTTTCAATATAAGATCTGATCCTAAGATTCATTTCAAGAGCCTATTCAGGAAATTTGTTTCATTAAGCAACCTTTTTCAAAGAAATTTTTTATCCAGCAAAAATGCCAGATAATAAATATAATAGCAACAACAAGCTTTTATATAATGCTTTAGGTTTTCAATGTGCTTAACAAAAATTAATCCATTTTAAATCTAATAAAAATGAGAGTCTGTACTAACTGCTGAAAATATTGTCGAGTTAATGATAATACTGTTTGTATCATGGGTCAATAATTAGAAAAACAGACAGACTGAAAACAAAGACAATATTACTGAGGATGACTTCTAGATAAGAAGTGCTATAAAATAAATTTATAATATTTTAAAATAAGTAATATAATAAAAAATAAAATAAAACACTGCAAAAATAGGTATTGGTCATGTACCAAAAACAAAGGATAATAAGTACATAGAGCATTAATTGCTACTAGTGTCTTTGTAATGTTTAGAGATATGGAGAGAAGCCCCTGGGGAGGGAGGATTTTTTGGAGGACATGGTGAGGAAGGGTCACACATAAAGACAAGGTGTGGATGAACTGACATCTCCACATAGGGATCTCACACTCTACATTTCCATAACAAAGTCTTATCTTTTCTCCTAACCCTACCTCTTCTCCAAATTTCCTTGTTTCTTTCAAAGGCACACCTATTTTTCCAGTTACCCCTATCTGCATCCTAGGAACCATCTTAAATTCTTCTTATTTTTCACAGTTATTTATTGTTAAGATATTGTTGACACAGTGTTTATGCAAAAAAAAAATATAGCCACTGACTCCAAAACTAAATTTTAACTCCAACAAGAGTGCCTCCTTCAAAATAAAAACCATACAGGATTAAAAATTCCATGCTAATTAGTATATAACACACACATATATATTAGCATATATATATTAGCATATATAGTATATATATATATAAATATATATTCCTTGACAACAGAAAAGTAAGCAAGAAATGTCTCTAAGTAATATAGAATAGACATTGAGTTAATTCAATCAAGATCAGGCAGACCTTAAAATATTAATTTATCAAAGATATTATGAGTGTTTCAGTCAATCCAGTACCTGCCAGAAGTTGTATTACCATTTGGTAGTGTGTGGGTCATCTGTTTGTGCTTTTTTTTTTTGGAGGGGGGAAGGTAGGACAATTGGGGTTAAGTGACTTGCCCAAGGTCACACAGCTGGTAAGTGTTATGTGTCTGAGGTCAAATTTGAACTCAGGTCCTCCTGACTCCAGGGCTGGTGCTCTATTCATTGTGCCACCTAGTCGCCCCTTTTTGTTTTGTTTTTGCTGTGTGTGTGTGTGTGTGTGTGTGTGTGTGTGTGTGATTTAATGGGAATGCAAATTTGGAAGATCTTCCCTGCCCCTAGGCTAAAGTGCACCTGAAGCCTGGGGTGGGAGGCTTGTTTTTCAGTAGATACTTCTTGATTGGCCAGTGAGTCAACAAGGTTGTTACATTCTCTGAGCCAGGAGAAGGCTATATAAGCCCTGATGTGTAGCTTTGTTTTGGGGGCTCACTTTGAGAAGTGTTCTGTGATTTGATATGGATTCTGGGAAGCTGTTGTCCAGGGCCCCCCCCCGGCTTTGAAAAACCCAGATAATGATTTGGTATGGATGTAATGGTTGGACAGTTTGGAAATCTGTCTACTTGATCTGTTTCTGTCTTGATAATTCTGCCTGTATACTTTGAAGTTCGGGGTGCTGACCTTTTTCCCCTGAACAAGGTAAATAATATATGTCTGACTGATTAAAGTAAGCTTGTTAACCCATTTTGAGTTGCTTTCCTTTAACAAAGCAGATCCAAGAACCTGTATGGGCGGCCACCCTGAGCACGCTTGGTGCTTGCTGCTACAGTGATATGACTAAGAAAGGATGTCTGATGACACTATTATGCAAATCTGAATGGGCTGAGCTATGGCCTGCTCATTAATGTTTCTAATAACCAATCTGTTGCCTCATTAAGGGTGGTTCCTTTAGTTGTTGATGTTTTGAAAATTTGTAATTTTTTGTCCTTTAAGGCAGAGAGCACAAGTGAATTCATTATCTTTATGGCAGTCATGGCTCCTTCTATGCTGTGATTATTTGCAAATACCACTAGAATGACTTTTTAAATTCTTTTTCCTCTGACATGGCAACAAACCATCAGAAACTTCAGTTCAGTCTCCATCACAATTTCAACTACATAGGATCATAGCAACATAGATTCAGACCTGGAAGAGACCCTGGAGGCCACCAAGTCCAGCTCACAAATTTTACAGTTGAGGTATCTGAGGGTCAGAGAGGTTAAGTGCCTTGCCCAGGAACACAGAAGCAGTAACAATAATAGCTAACATTTATATAGCATTTTGAGGTTTGCAAAGCACTTTACAAATATTATCTTATTTGATTCTCCAACAATGCTAAGAGTTAGATGCTATTATTATCTCTACTTTACAGATGAGGAAACCAAGGCAGGCAGAAGTTAAATTACTTTCTCAGAGTCACATAGCTAGTAAATGTCTGAGCCAGATTTCCTGACTCCAGGCTCAGCACTCTCTCTCCTGTGTCACCCAGCTGCTTCTTTAAGCACATGGTAAAGTGGGATTTGAATACATATCTTCCTGACTCCAAGACCAGAGTGCTATCTATTATGCCACAACAACTCTCACAAACAATCTGCATCTATGTTTGAATAATAACCTTGTCTGTATGGCCTGATACTTATTCTTCTAAAGGTCAGACTTGAAACTTCAGGATTTTGTATATTTTCATTTCTCCATTGAAACTGTGGCTGCATTGCAAATTCTACTATGGAGATTAAAGATTCAAGATTCTTTCCAGTGTTCGCCAGATTGGTGATATCTCTTGTGTGTGTGTTTTTAGACTTTATAATTTTATTTTTATTTTCAGTTTCAAATTTTCTCTCTGCATCCTTCCCCCACCCACTGAGTAAGCAAGAAATACAAAATTCATTATGTATATTAAGTTATACAAAATATATTTCTACATTTAGAAGAAGAGAGAGAAAGAGAGAGAGACAGAGAGAGAGACAGAGAGAGAGAGAGAGAGACAGAGAGAGAGAGAGAGAGAGAGAGAGAGAGAGAGAGAGAGAGAGAGAAGGAGGGAGAGAATGTTTCAATCTATGCTCTAAGACTATAAAATTCTCTATCTGGAGGTGAATGGCATTTTACATCATGAATCCTTTGGAATTGTGGTGGATCATTGTATTAATCAGAGTTAAGTTTTTCACAGTAGGTTATTTCTACAATATCGTTTTTACTATGTAGATTGTTCTTCTGGCTCTGTTCACCTCTGCATCCATTCATATATATCTTCCCAGGTTTTTCTGAAACCATCCCCTTTGTTATTTCTTATAGCATGATAATATTCCACATTATTTACATACCATCACTTGTCCAGCCATGCCCCAAATGATGGGCAACACCTCAGTTTCCAATTCTTTGCCTTGGTGACATCTTTGAATTTGGTTTTCTGGGACTGTTTTTGGATGCTTCTTGGAGAAAGAAGTCAGAAGGTGGTCAGTCTTGCTGGTTCACGCCACAAGGAGAGGAAGCATGACAGGCACAGTTGAGTAGTGTTCCAGATCTCTGGGTGCTAGCTCTCCTGATACTTCTCCCATGATTCTGTAGGAGTAGAACCCCAAGGAGCAACCCATTCCACCAGTCAGGAACTGATAAGGGTGTGCTAATGAGATTGCAGAGCAAAGGCAGCTAGTGGTTCTACGGATAGAGTGTTGGGCCTGGGGTCAGACAAACTTGAGTTTAACTAGCTGTGTGGCCTTGGGCAAGTCACTTAACCTCCATCTCCTTCAGTTGCCTCAATTATAAAATGAGGATAATAATAGCACCTACCTCCCACAGTTGTATTATCAATGACATAATATAAATACATATTTATGTATATGTCTGTATGTGTGTACATATATTCACATACATACATATCACTTAGCACAGTGCCAGACAGAGAGCAAGCACTATGTAAATGGTAGCTAATATTATGTCTATAGAGAAATAGTAGATGCATTCCCCACTTCAGAATGTGTAAGGAGTACAGAAATTCCACAAACAAGGGAAGTGTATTGATATCATACTCCTAGGCAAGTAAAAATTTCTGTAAGCAGGAGACAATTATGCATTCATCCTTATGCCTATAGCAGATACTGGGCAGCTAGGGGGCACAGTGGACAGAGGCCTGACTGGAGTCAGAAAGACTCATCTTCCTGAGTTCAAATCTAGCCTCAGACATTTACTAGTTGTATGACCCTGGGTAAGTCACTTAACCCTGTCTGCCTCAGTTTTATCATCTGTAAAATGAACTGGAGAAAGAATTGGCAAACTATTCTAGTATCTTTGCCAAGAAGAGCCCAAATAGGGTCACAAAGAGTTGAACACATGTGAAAAATGAATGAACAACAATATACATGTATATATTCATTTATGACTCTACACCTGACTAAGATAAACTCTTTTTAAAATTTTTTTATTTTTTAATTAATTTGTTTCTTTTTAGTTTACAGGATTCAATTCCACAATTCCTTGAGTTTCACATTTTGTTCCCCTCCCTCCCCTCCCCCCCATGGTGGCATATAGTCAAGTATAGGATCTGTAAATACTTTCACATTATACATTAGTCAGGTTACAAAGACAGATTGTATCAGATGGAATGAAAAATAGTAAAGAGGACATAAAACCAAACAAGAGAAGGAAAAATACCAGGTAATTTGCTTCCACCTGGATATAAACTCAGTTCTTTCTGGTTCTTTCTCTGGATGCACATATTTCTCTCTAAGATAAACTCGTGAGGCAAAGGAAAGCCAAGGTTGGGCAGGACCAGGCCCCCCAAAACATGATTGTACTACATGTGGGGTATTCAACCCCTACATTTGCTAGACATATGTAATGGGAATGCAAATTTGGAAGATCTTCCCTGCCCCTAGGCTAAAATGCACCTGAAGTCTGGGGAGGGAGGCTTGTTTTTCAGTAGATACTTCTTGATTGGCCAGTGAGTCAATAAGGTTGTTACATTCTCTGAGCCAGGAGAAGGCTATATAAGCCCTGATGTGTAGCTTTGTTTTGGGACTCACTTTGAGAAGTGTTCTGTGACTTGATTTGAATTCTGGGAAGCCGTTGTTGAGAGTCCCCCGGCTTTGAAAAACCCAGATGTGGAAACCCAGATGTTGACTGGGTATGGATGTAATGGTTGGACAGTTTGGAAAGCTGTCTACTTGATCTGTTAATGTCTTGATAATTCTGTCTGTATATTTTGAAGTTTGGGGTGCTGACCTTTTCCCCCTGAACAAGGTAAAGGATATATGTCTGACTGATTAAAGTAAGCTTGTTAATCCATTTTGAGTTGCTTTCCTTTAACAAAGCAGATCCAAGAACCTGTATGGGCAGCAAACCCTGAGGACGCACTTGGGGTGCTTGCTGCTACAACATAGAATCACAGTAATTGAGAATTGGAAGGGATCTCAGTATCTATCTAGTTCAACCAAGGCACAAAAGGAATCCTCCCTATGAAATACCCAACAATGGTCATCCACATTTGAAAGATGCATCCAGAGAGGAGGAATACTGCACTTCTTGAGACAGACCAGTATTCTTTTGGACAGCTGTCATCATCAGGAAGATTTTATTGACATTGAGTCAAAATTTGCCTTTTTGCGATTCCTCCCCTGTGGGGCCAAACAGAACAAATCTGATCTAAATTCCAACTCTTCCATATGACAGCTCTTCAAATACTTGAGCACAGCAACCATGTCTCCCGTGAGACTTCTTTTCTCCAGCATAGACAGCATCCTCACCAACATGGTTATCCTCCCCTACACACTCGCCAGCTAAACAATGTCCTTCTAAATTGCAGTGTCCACAACCAAACACAATACCACAGATGAGCTCTGACAGAGGCAGAACACAGAGGGACTTTCATCTTCCTAATCCTGGAGCCTGGACCCTTTAAATACAGCCCAAGATCATATTAGTCTTTCTGTCTGCCATTTCATGCTGCTGACTTTTAATGATCCTGCAGTTCACTAAGACCCCTTTATTTAATAAGAAAGAAAGAAAAAGGAAGGAAAGAAGGAAGGAAGGAAGGAAGGAAGGAAGGAAGGAAGGAAGGAAGGAA
>NW_027185764.1:29485929-29548477 GCF_028583685.1 Petaurus breviceps papuanus | reverse complement strand
AAGGAAGGAAGGAAGGAAGGAAGGAAGGAAGGAAGGAAGGAAGGAAGAAGGAAAGAAAGAAAGGAGGGAAGGAAAGAAGGAAAGAGGAAGGAAGGAAGGAAAGAAGGAAGGAAGGAAGAAAGGAAGGAAGGAAGGAAGAAAGAAAGAAAGAAAAAGAAAGGAAGAAAGAAAGAAAGAAAAAGAAAGGAAGGAAGAAAGGAAAACAACTGCTGTATATCCATGCCTCCATCATTTTGTGCTTGTAGGGTTGATTTTTTGTAACCAAGTGCTTTACATTTACCCCTTCTGGATTTCATCTCTTTAGATTCAGTCCCGTGCTCTAGCCTGACAAGATGCTTTTGGCTCCTGACTGTCCTTCAGTATGTTAGCTGTGTATCCTAGCTTGGTGCCATATGCAAAGTTGATGAGCACACCATCTATACTTTTATCTAAGTCATTGATTAAAGTATTAAACAACACAGGGCCAAGTACAGTTCCCTAGGATACTTCCCTTGGAGACCAGCTGCCACATTGACACTAAACCATTAACAACTATAATTTGATTACAGTTACCCAACCAGTTCTGAATCCGTCTGATTGTATTGTCACCCATTCCATCATTCATCTTCTCCATTGGAATAGCATAAGAATTTTTATCAAAAGCTTTGCTAAAATCTAGCTTAACTATAGCCATAGCATTCCATTCAATTAATAGTTTAGTAATGCTGTCAAAAAATGAAATGAGGCTAGTCTGGCATGAACTTTTCTTGGCCATGTTGGTTCTTTGTTATCACTGCTTTCCTTTCTAGATATTCACCAACCATCTCTTTAACGATATTTTCCTCAAAAAATTTTCCTCATAGAACACCCACAAGCAGACCTGCCAAACACAAATCCAACCAAACTTTATATGTCTTTTTTTTTTTGCTTTTTGGAGGGGCAATTGGGGTTAAGTGACTTGCCCAAAGTCACATGGCTAGTTAAGTGTTAAGTGTCTGAGGCCACATTTGAACTCAGGTCCTCTTGACTCCAGGGCCAATGCTCTATTCACTGTGCCACCTAGCCACCCCAAACTTTTATAGGTCTTATATGTGGAGGGCATTAAAAATGCTATAAAACCCATGATGGAAATCATGGTGACAACTTCTCCAACTAGGAACCTATACAAAATTGTTATTTTTCCTCTTCTCTATATTTTCAAAATTAAAATCTTCATCTCTGAATTCCAAACAGATTGGAAAAAAGTAGTGGAAAGAAGCAGCAAATGGCGGTAACCCTTCCTCTGCTATTTGGTTCCCCCAGATGGGTCTCCTCCTCTCCTCCTAGTACCCAGAATCTGGGACTCTTTTCCCTCCATGGCAAAGCATTCTTTACTGTAATGATTTCTGACTTTCATGAGGAACTCCTGGCCGAGGCAGAGACTGGCGTAGGGGAGAAAGGACCATCCTTGACTCTTCATTCTCATACTTATTTGCATATGTCATAAGAGTACTATCTCCCCCATAGAGGCTAGGCTAATTTTTCCTTAAAAGGTTTTGAAACCCTCAGACACTTGACGCACTTATTAGCCTGTGACTTTGGGCAAGTCACTTAACCCCAATTGCCCTCCAAAAAAGCAAAAAAAAAAAATGTATTGAAGCCATCCTTGAAACTTAATTGGTTCATGAGGCTAAACTTTGAACCACTGATTTGGCTTCATGGTGACCTAAGTATAAAAACCAGCCCACAAGGAGTCAGTAGCTTCTCCTTTGGCTCTGACCAGCATAGTACCTTGGAAAAGGCGGGGGCAAGGAAACTGTGCCCAACTGAATGAATGCTGCATCTTTGCTGAATATCCTTTCCATGTTATAATGGAGTAAATTGACTTTCACTAACTGCTACATGGTTTATGAATATCTCACCTTGTTCTAATTACCAACCTGAACCCCCAGAACAGCCTGAGTCAGACCCAACCTAGATCAGTATACTTGGCTCACCTCCTTGGATGAGCATAAAGAGCCAGCTGACCAGTGTTGGGCTTTGCATTAAAAAGTGTCAAAGGTCATTCAGGCAATGAACTTATAAGTCTAGAGATGTTTATTGAAGAAAATATAGGTTCAAGTGGAAACCTGCCATTTTCTGGTCCATTCTCACTAGCCTTGACAAAGCAGCCCCATTCAGCAATATCCTTGAACTTTGGGTGCCTTTGAAATAAGGCATATGGTGATGAGGGTAGGCAGAGATCATTCTACTGGTTCAAAGTCTCCATCAAAGAGAGATTTTTTTAAATGTCCTCAAAGATGGCCAAATGGAAAAATACTGTCAGTAGTCTTAAGGACTTCTTCTGGGTCAGTCTTATGCAAGGTACCCAAGGCAGAAAGAAGAAGCCAAGATGAATTTGTGACCTGAGTAATCTGGCCTCTGAGAGGCCTCATTAGGTGTTAAGGACAAAGGATGCCTGACCCACTAGGGAACACGGGCTCAGGCCTTCCAACATAAGCCAGGAGCTAGTCATCTTCTTTAATTCCTCTACACTCCCCTACTAGATCCTAAAGGGTAAAAACTATGGGCTTACTGGGACAGCTAGGTGGCACAATGGGCCCAGAGCCAGGAAAATCTGAGTTTAAATCTGACCTCAGACACTTACTAGCTGTGTGATCCTGGGCAAGTCACTTGATTTCTGTTTACTTTAATCCACTGGAAGAGGAAATGGAAAACCATTCCAGTATCTGCCAAGAAAACCCCATGGACAATACAGTCCAGAAGGTCACAAAAAGCTGGACATAGCAACAGCAACTTGCTTTATGAGATAGGATAAAGAGAAAGGATGAGTTCCTACAACTATTCAAAGTCTTCAAGAGTGCTCTTTTTAGCAGCTTGGTAGCGCAGAACACAGAGCTCTGGGCCTGGAGTCAGGAAGAGTCATCTTCCTGAGTTCAAATCTGACTTCAAACACTGACTAGTTGTGTGACCTTGGGCAAGTCATTTGTTCCCTATTTGCCTCAGGTCCTCCTATGTAAAATGAGGATACACTGCAGAAGGAAATGACAAACTGCCCCAGTATCTTTGCCAAGAAAACCCCAAATGGGATCAGGAAGAGTTAGACGTGACTGAACAACAATGTGGGCTTACTTAACTCTGCATCTTCCTCAACAGCGAGCACAGTGTGTTGTACATTTGGGTGGGAGGAGAAATCTTAACCTGCTATTTCGTGCATGTGGGGAACTCCCCACAAGGAAATTTCCTCTAGTCACCCAAATCAGCAATTTATCTGTAATCTGTAGTTTTAGGGCATTGCTTGGGACCCGGAGAAACTACGTGACTGTCCCAGGGTCACGCAGTCAGTACTGGTCAGAAGCAAGACTTGAACCCTGCTCTTCCTGGTTCCAAAGCTGGCACCCTATCCTCTCTGGTACTTAATAAATATTCATTGTCTTGAACTTACTGAATTGACTATCTGCCTTACATACAGCACTGATTTTCTGAGTGCTTGGGGACAAGTGAGACTAGTTCTACTCACTTTCTGTAGTTAATTAGTGACCTGCATCCCAGGGTTGGGGTGGGAGTAACTAGAAATTGTCAAGCCCACAATAATCAGCAGCAGGAGTGCTTTCTTGCCACAAGGCATTATGTCTTATTATTGTTAATAATCATAAAAGTGAAAGGAGCTGGATCCAAGGGCTCCCATGGCAACCCTAATCTACTACGTCCTCCCTCTCTCCCAGCGATAGACTCCTTCATTGTGATATTAAGTGGCACTCATCAACCTGCCAGATTATTGGGCAAATATTTATTTTCATAAGCTGAGTTAAATACACAGCACTGGGATAATGCTTCTTCAACTAACTGCTGTACATGATCACAGTCCCGGGCTCTAGAAACACGTGAAAGGCTCCCAGAATACCAGTCAATGAGCTTTGGTTGTTATTTGCAGGAGTGAAGTCTTATCAGGATAGATGTCAAGGAGGAAGGCCATGGGGGTGCGAATTTAGTTTTACAGTGTCAGTAAAAATAGATGGGGATGATGCATGGGGCTGAATAAGGTAGAGCATCCCCTAAAAGGAGTAGAGACAGAGACACTGTTAGAGTAATACAGGGTCCTGGAAAGAAAAAATGAATCAGTAAAGATCCTTGCCCTATTTGCAAAGGGAAGACTGTTGAGTCATTGCTGTGGAGAACAAAAACACACATTTATGAAATTTAGGACTTTGAGGGGCATAAGTCAGAGACTCAGCATCAAAGCAGCCTGAACCTTAAATGTATGTGGCCACTTAGATATCATAATAATAATAGCTCCATTTACATAATGCTCTAAGGTAGGCAAAATGCCAAACATACACCTCAGTTGATCTTCACAATAGCCCTGTAGCTACTATTATTACCCCATTTTATAGATGAGGAACCTGAAGTAAATAGAGGCTAAGTGACTTGCCCAAGTTCACATAGCTAGTATCTGAGGTAGGATTTGAACCCCAGGCTTCATGACTTAAGTTCCACCATTCTGTCCACTATGATACACTGTCTGGTACAGAAGTGCCATCTACTGTAGGAAAAACCCTACTATTAGATAGGTGGCAATAATAAAAAATTAATCTATATACTCAACCTTGTGTATTGGGAAGGGTGAAATTTCCTGAAAGGTATGGTTCAGAATTGTTTTGCTAAGTCATCTGGCAAATAAGCCTAGGCATTATCAGTTCTTACTATTTGGTTAGGGAATGGGTCTTCCTGAATTCACTGGAAAAATGTGGTCTTCTCTTCCTTTACTAGGGGTTAATAAATACTTATTGTTTGATTGTTGATTGATTGACCCATGGGATGCCAACAGGCTGATAGATTCTTTGTTTTTTCCCCTACTGCTTCCCCCTCTCTTCCCAAGGTCAATTTCAGCTTTTAGAATAATCTTGGCACTAGATTATACTGTTCATTTGAATTTTAGAGAGGTGGGCACTAGGAGCCCTCACTAATATTCCCCTGACTAATATGGAAAGCAAGTTGAAAATTGTATAGTCACATAATAGACAGCTTCATCATCATCATCATCATCATCATCACCATCATCAACAACAACATTATGGTGCTAAAACTTAAAACTGTGCTAAGACTTTTGGGATACTTTGGTGCGTGATCGTTTATAAAGTTCTTTCTTTACAACAACCATATGGATAAAGTAGTATAAGTATTATTATTACCATTTTCTGAATAAGAAAACTGAGGTTAAATAATTTGTCCACTGTGGATATGTGTCTTGTAACAAGTGCTCAGTAAATAGAAAAGTAGGATTTTGAGCTAGAAGAGTTGTGAAAGGACATATAATTCCAACCCCTCAGTATAGGAAATTGAGGTCCAGAGGTAAGATGACTGACTCACTCAAACTCAGCCTGATAGTACTTGCCCAAAATTTATCCAAGATATTTCAAATTCTGTCTTCCAAGAAGATTGACTATTAATATGGATAGAGATATATGAATAGTCCTAGAGACTATTAGAAGGAGGGTAGAGAAGTTGTGCTAAGACTTTATTAATATATTGGAAGAAATCAAGGGAAAAGAAATTCCCTTCCAATTCCCATACCTTAGTTATTACCTGCAGGCAGGTATTTTTTCTACAATATAATTCAACATCAAATATTTATTAGGCACCTACTATGTGGCAAAGCACTGGTACCTGGAGTATTAAGATAGAAATGAAACACCCAATGCTTTCAAGGCATTTGTATTCTAGTAGTGGGGAAGAGGGAGGATGGTAGGGAGAACTGATGCCACATATACCAATAAATCAATCCAATACACAAAATTTAGAAGGAGAATAAGTAATTCAGAACATAAGGTGGAAATCCTTAGCCAAGTGATGGCCCTCCTAAAAAATAGAATGGAACAAACAGAACTCAATGATTCCCATGAGACAATAAGAAATAGGACAAAATCAAGGACTGAAGCAATTCAGAATCCCCCCCCATCAGCTATCTTATGATCAAAAAGAACAAACCTAGAAAACAGGTTAAAGAGAGATTTAATATATATATGTATATATACACATACATACACACATACATACATACATACACACATATACATATATGCATATACACACATATATTTCCTGAAGATCAGGGTCTTTTTTAGTGAATCTAAATTTCATATATATACATACACATATATGAAGGTAATATGAAAAGGAAAGGTATTAGCAACTAGTGGGGTCATGGGAGTGACCAGGGAAGGTTTTCTGAAGAAAGTGGGACTTAAACTGAGCCTCAAAGGAAGTCAGGGAAACTAAGACCCTCCACAGGTGAGGGATGGGGCAGAGCATTCCAGACATAGGAGATGGTACAGAGATAAGAAATGGATGTCCAAGGAATGACAAGTAGGTGAGTGGATTTTAGATTTTGTGGAAGGAATTAAGGTATAATAAGACTGGAAAAAAGAAAGGCCAGGTTATGAAGAGCTGTAAATGCCAAACAGAAGACATTGCATTTGACCTTGGATGTGGTAAGAAGCCACTGATGCTTAATGAGCAGAAAGGTTATGTAGTTAGTCACACATTTAAGAAAAATCACCTTGGCCAATAAGTGGGGCATGGCTTGAAGTGGGAAGAAACTTAATGAAGGGAAGCCTGCTAGACAGCTATTGCAGTAGTCTAGGCAAGACATAATCACAGCCTGAGCTAGAGCTGTAGCTAAATGGTTGCGAAAAAGAGATACATGAAGGGATGTTGTGAAGGTGGAAATGAAAAGATTTAGTGATAGATTGGGGTGAGTAAGAGTGAGGAAGTGAAGATGAAACTAACTTGTGGACCTAGGTTACTGAAAAGATGATGGGATAGTGGTATCCTTGAGGGGAGGGTTTTAGAAATTCTGAAATTTCATTTCAGACCTACTGAGTTTGAGATGCCTATAGGACATACAGTCTGAGCTATCTAAAAGACAGTTGGAGATGGATGACTGTGGGTCAATGGTGAGATTATGCAGGGATCTGGAAATCATTTGTGCAGAGATGATAATTGAACCCATAGGAGATGATGAGATCACCATCAAATGAAATAGTAAAGACCAAAAAGAGAAGGAGGTCCTGAATAGAACATTGGGGGACATCCAGGGCTAGTGGTCATGATGTAAATGAAGAGGAGAAGGAAATGAAGTGCTTAGACAGACAGGAGAACCAGGAGAGAAGGTAGAGAGAAGAAAGGATTCAAGAGAAAAGAGTGCTCAAAAGGTTCAGATGATACAAAGGAGTCAAGGAGGATTAGGAAGGAGGAAAAAAAGGTTGGAGCATAAAATAAACCATCTACATGTATTAGAACAAGTGGGCAAAGTGGATTTGAAATAACCCACCAGTCATCTCCCAAAAGAAATCTCAAGTTGGAAATACTCAGAAATGTCCATCCAAACTCAGTTTCCAGGTTGGAGAAAAATCCTTACACAGAAAGAAAAAAATTCAAATAAACAGCAAATTCAAGTCCCAGGAGACAGTAGTTAGGATCACACAAAACTATGCTGAAACTAACAGCAAGAATGGGAAATCTTGGTTTTCAATGTCTCAAAAGGCTAAAGAAAAAGGTTTACAATTCAGAATAACTTGTTTTGCAAAACTTGTATGGTGTGTTGTGCTTTGGTATGGTATGGTAGACTATAGTACTATAATGTGTAGTATAATAATATAATAGAAGCAATTGATAGAGTGCTGGACCTGGAGTCAGGAAGATTGGGATTCAATTCCTACCCCAGATGCTTTTTAGTTGTGTGACCCTGGACAAGTCACTTAGCTTCTGCCTGTCTTGGTTTCCTCCTTTATAAAATGAGGATAATAATAGCACCTACCTCCCAAGGTTGTTAGGAGATAATATTTGTAAAGGGCTTTGCAAACTTTAAAGTGTAGTGTAAATGCTTATTGTTATTATTATTGTTGTAGTTTGCAAACATCAAAGTGCTACAGAAATGTGAGCTATGATAAAAATATATATTTCAAACAATGAGCTAATATTATATACCATGGAAAAACATTGGAGGCAGTCATATCAGCAACAGCTCTTAAATCAAGTTGTATACTCTCAGCATTCTCATTTAATATATTTTTTATGATTATTTGTGATAGCTCTAAAGCATGAAAAATTAAACTAAAGGAATAAACAGGGGCAATGAAGAAGCAGCTCCATATGCAAATGACATTGTATATCTGGAAAGTCTAAGACAATTAACAAACCATTGACGGAGGTAATAAATCATCTTAGGAAAGTGGTGGACTACAAGTTAAGCCCATAACAATCATTTCTATGTGCTATAATATTTCAATCATTATTACCATGAAGAATCAAGAGAAACTGATGGAAAGAGAAATACCTTCTGAAATAACAGCAAAATGCATCAGATATTTGGGCATTCACTTATCAAAAGACATAACAGATTTATACAAAGACAACTTCGAAATGATTTTGACTGAAATCAAGAGAGAACTGAACACAAAGAGGTATCTTCCCTGCTCATAGTTAGGCCAAGTAAATAGAATAAAAATGACAATTCTTACCAAAATAACTTTTAGGTTCAATGCAATACAGATAAAAATGCTGATATGCTTTTTTATATGAGTTAAACACAGTTCTTATGAAATAATAAATAAACAAGAAATAGCAAGAATTATGGGGAGCAGGTGAATGGGGATTACGAGATCTTCAAATGGGGGACTTTGCTAGGTGACACAGTGGATAAAGTGTTGGACCTGCAGTCCAGAAAACGTGAATTCAAATCCAACTTCAAATACTTGCTAGCTATGTGACCCTGGGCAAGTCACTCAACCCTGTTTGCCTTAGTTTCCTAATCTGTAAAATGAGCTGGAGAAGGAAATGCAAGTCACTCCAGCATCTTTGCCAAGAAAACCCCAAATGGGGTCACAAAGAGTCAGACACGACTTTAAAAACGATTGAATAACAACAAATTCCTGTATTTGTCTCAGTTTTGGAAATGAAGGACTTTTTATCAATGAAGTAGAAGAAATTATTGAAGATATTAATTCAACAAGGACTTATTAAACATGTACCAAGCACTGTGCTAGGTTCTGGTGATACAAAGATAAAAAAGAAATAGTTCTTTGCCTCAAGGGACTTTACCACATCTTGGGACAAAACAGCAAGTACATAGAAAAAATAAATTTAAGATATATACAAAGAAAATTCTGGTGGCAAGACAGTAAGCTATACAAACAAATAAATAAACATAGGTCCAATTATACAAGGATAAAATGATTTGCATAACAAAAGGAAAATATTTTCAGGGAATATGCCTGATAAATTTCTAATATCCAAAAACTATAACAAACTGATACACCTCTTTGAGACTAATAATAAAAAATCTTTAGGGGACCAGTGGCCAAAGGACAATTTATGAAGGAGGAAATACAAAAGTTAATACCCAGGTGAGAAAGCATTCACATTTCTTAATACTCAGAGGAATACAAAACAAACCAATTTAATATAGCACTTGGCTCACCAGAACGGTTATAATAGCAAGAAATTATAAAATCCAGTGTTGGTAGGGCTGTGGGGAAACAAGGACTCTCAAACAATGTTGATGGAACTTTGAATTACTCTTATTCATGTTCTAATTTGTAGGATATTTATAAGACACATGTCTTATCCCCTCATTTAGACTTTTTTTTAAAAGCAATCAGGGTTATGTAACTTGTTCAAGGTTACACGGCCAGTTATTTCTGGGTGTGGTGCTAAGTATTTGAGCCCGGATTTGATCCCCAGGTCATCCCGACACTGGGGCCGGTGCTCTTACTCTCTGAGCCACCTGGCCGGCCCCTCATTTAGACTTTAAGTTACTTGAGGGCAGGGGTTTTATTTTTGTTCATTTTTCTATATTCCCTAGAGTCTAGTACAATGCATTGTATTATGTTTGATAAATAACTGTTTGGGGAAGGAAGGAAAGGAAAAGAAAAGAAAGAAGGAAAGACTAAAGAATAGTTTGAGGAAACAGAAGAATTTTCAAAGAGTGGAGTTGGGTTTTTTAGCATTGTGTTTAAAGTGGAGGAGCCAGCTAGCTTTTGGCAGAAAGTAGATCAATGATTTAAACTGGGTGTCTGTCCCATATGACATCAATAAACTTAATGAGAAGTCTTCTTATAGGTTGTAATTTTTGTAAAATCTGACAGATAGAATTAAATGACACTGATAACCAGCCGTACCAAATAGATTTATCCTCAGTCTATTTCTAGATGTCAAATAGCTGTGCTACTCTATCAAGTGTTCTTTTCCCAGAAAATGAATGGGGAAGGAAGAATGGTTCTGAGGTTTGTGAGTCTTATTTGAGAAAGAATGATGTCAGCATCCCAGGTCCTAAAAAGAGGAAGGTCCAGGTGCCAAAAAGAGTCGTTTCCACTTTCACAGATATTAGCAAGGAACTGAACTAATTACAAAACAGTTGAAAGACCATTAACATTTGAGAGCAGATTTCAATTTAATATTTCTTGATGGCATAAAGCAAAGGGTTTGAAATATAAAACAAAATACATGATAAATTGATCTGCACCCCAAATTATTTGTGTTACTATTTCCCAGGAAAACTCATGATTTTTTTGGTAGAGCTTGGGAAGGAAGAGTTGATTAATCACCTTCTGATCAATTAATTCTCCCTGGCCTAGTTCATAAAATTAAAGATTGATGGGGATATGTTACAGAGACAGCAGTTGTTAAAGTCTTAAGTGAAGTATAAAGATGTGTTTACACTTTGTCACCTCCTTGTGAATATAATGTCTAATCAAACTAGATGGATGGAATTAGAAGGTAACTAGCCATTGTTTGACTGAACAATGTTACCTCTAACCCTGACAACCTTTAAAAAGCCAGACACATCTTTAATAAGTTGAGGCAAAAGAGAGATTTGAGGGGTGTGAGCTCTATGACCTGGGAAGAGAGCAAACCCTGGACATCCACAGTTGAGCTGTGTAAAACAACCAGCCCCAGGATCCCCACTGAACAAACTGCCTGGCAGAAATGCCATGCCCACAATATGAAGATGCCACCAGAATGGGAGGTTCTTTGGGGACCTGCAGTGCTGGAGGTGGGAGCTATCTTGGCCACATATGTGTCCTAAACACATGCCTTGTGACTAGTGTACTCTATGTTTGTGCCCACTCTTGCCATTAACTAACTGTAGGAGAGTGTGAATCAGGTTTATGGGGGGGGGGAATGCTCAGTTATATTATTTCAGTCCATCCTTTTAAGTACACTGATGGGGAATCTTGAACGTGAAGACTTCTGACCTATAGAATACCTCAAACCAGGGGCGGCCAGGTAGCACAGTGAGTAAGAGCACCAGCCCCAGAGTCAGGATGACCTGGGGATCGAATCCAGGCTCAGACCCTTAGCACCCACCCAGAAACACCTGGCCGTATAACCTTGAGCAAGTTACTTAACCCCAATTGCTTAGGGGCAGCCAGGTGGCTCAGCGAGTAAGAGCACTGGCTCTAGTGTCGGGATGACCTGTATCAAATCTGGGCTCAGACCCTTAGCACCCACCCAGAAATAACTGGCCGTGTAACCTTGAGCAAGTTACTTAACCCCAATTGCTTTAAAAAAAAAAAAGAGAATACTTCAAACCTTGGGAGACTCAACCTATGAGTGAGAGTTGGAGAGGTAACCCAAAAGGGTTTCTGCATTTACATGTTTTTAAAAATTATACTTTTCTTTATTTTGTTCAACATTTCCCAATGACTTTTTTTGTTATTTCAAGTATTTTTTTTTATTTTTAACATTAAAAAAAAATTTAGTTCCAAATTTCCTCCTTCCCTCCTGCCCCTCCCCCACCCACTGAGAATGCAAACAATAGGATATCCATTATACATCTGCATGTATATGCTAAGAATAGCTTTCTGACCATTGCATTCAGTGCTTCCATTATTTATTCTTTTATATCTTAATTCATATATTTATTTATGTTAATTATATTATCTCCTTTTTATTTAAAGGAAAGTAGAATTTCTCTTTCTGTATACCTTTTACAGAAACAGCTTTCAAGAATTTTCAAATATGTTTTTACCCTACACATTTATAATTTTTATTGACTCCAATGTCAAACAAATCTGTGACCATGGAGATGTTCTGTCATATCCTCTCTACAGCTTCATGAGCTGTGAATCATAAATTAAAAAAAATAAAAATCTTATCCTCTGATGGTCAACCCTTTGGGGATGAGTTTCTTTGAACTTAGCTTGGTGTGTCCTTTGATATCCAGCATATTATTGGAACTTAACCTTTTGAGCACTCAAGGTCATCTCTGCACAAGGAAGCATCAAGTTAGGCTTCCGTGGAGGATGTCCTTGATAGCCTCTGAGAATTCCTCTTTAGAGATGTGTGAAGTAGTAAGAATAGCATTAGATAAAGTCAGAAATCTCCATTCATGTCCAAGCTCTACCACTTAGAACCTCTATGTCCTAAGACAAGTCACAATCACTGTGAGTCTCAGTTTCCATTTCAAAAAGGAGATGACAATATTCGCACTGTCCACTTCACAGGGTTGTGACTAGCATCCAATGAAATAATGTAAGTGAAAACACTTTGTAACCATAGTGTGCATTATTAGTATGTCTACTTATAGAATCCTGGTAGCTTGGTGCAATTGTCCTCATTTTATAGATTAAAAAATTCTAGAGCTAAAAGACACCCAAGAGGTTATTTAATCTAACCTGCTTATTTTATAGATGAGAAAACTGAGGCCTGAAAAAGGTGAAGTGACCTACTTAAGTTAGCAAGTATCAGAGACTGTATTTGAAGTCCTCTGACTTCAGTCGAGCACACTACAACACACAACTGTAGCTTCTCTAATGTGTTTTGAGCCATACAGAAAGAGTAGTCAAACAGGGATGGATTACTGTGAATTAATAATTTGCAAATACTAAGATGCTCCCCTATTCCATAGTTGAGAGTCAAGCTATCTCTCTGTTTCTCTAGACTGGCAAAATCACACACACACATACACACACACACACATACACAGAATGACAAATGGTGGAGGGGCTATGAAAATGAATGTGCTAATGCGTTGTTGGTGGAGCTGTGAAATGGTCCAGCCATTCTAGTTGGAACTATACCACCAAAGTTAGGCCACTACTGGGCTTATACCCCAATGAAATCAAAGAAAGAAGAAAAGTACCTATATGTACAGAAATATTTGTAGCATCTCTTTTTTTGTGGTGGCAAAGAAGTGGAAACTAAGGAGGAGCTCATCAATTGGTGAGTGACTAAATAAATTTTGTTATATGAATGTCATGGTTGTGCTATAAGAAATAATGAAGAAGATGGTTTGAGAGAAACCTAGGAAGACTTGCATGAACTGATGCAAAATGAGGTGAGCAGAACCAGAAGAAAAATTCATACAAAAACAACAATGTAAAAATGAAAAATTGTGAAAGATGAAAGAACTCTGGTCAATGCAATGACCAATCATTCCAGAGGACTGATGAAGAAACATTATTTACCACCTGACAGAGAGGTGAGGGACTTAAAGCGTAGAAGGAGACATGCATTTTTGGACATGACCAATGTGGTAATTTGTTTTGCTTGACAATGCATATTTGTTACAAAGGCTTTGTTTTAGTTTTATTTTTAAATGGGGAGGGGGGCAAAGACAAGTGAGAGGAAGAAAAAAATAAATGCTTGATAACTGGAAATAAATAAAATAGAAAAACAACCTTGAACCTATGATTTCATTTGTTCAGAGAACTCCAGGTCAAACAAAGCCCCTCTACTAGGGAGGCCTGGTACCTTCTCTGTAATTTATAATCTTACAGAGTTGTCTGGAATGGAATAAGGTTAAGTGACTTGCCCCCAGATTATACAGCCAGTAAGTATTCAAAACCATCTCCTTGGCTTCCAAAGCTAGCTCTCTATCCTCTATTCCACATCGCTTCTCTTTCTTGGGCACTAGAAAAATAAATCCTCTTCATAACATTCATTTTAAAATGGCATTTAATCTCAGCCATGAAATAATGATTTGCTTATTAACATAGAGTGCATAACACTGCAAGGCAATTTGATGAGTTAGTATCATTGTCCTGAGATTAGTCAACTTCATTAACTTGGTGGTGTAAGGATTCATTAACTTGGGGGAAAATGTGAATTGGGCAAAACAAAGAATTGGGGATGGTCTGGGTAACTAACCACTAGGCTCACAGTGAGTAATAGCTATCATTTGACCAAACAATGTACTGCAGGCTAAATCATGAATGTTGTTTAAAGTGTTTCATTACTTTTAGAATCAGAGGTGTTAGAGCTTG
Organism: Petaurus breviceps papuanus; assembly: GCF_028583685.1. Classification (NCBI taxonomy): domain Eukaryota; kingdom Metazoa; phylum Chordata; class Mammalia; order Diprotodontia; family Petauridae; genus Petaurus; species Petaurus breviceps. The sequence continues at coordinate 29,534,249 of NW_027185764.1, read as the reverse complement.
AAGGGACCCGAAGGGCCATCTAGTCCAATTCTCTCGTTTTATGTGCCTTCGGAGACAACCTGATTTGTCCAGGGTCACAGGTCACACAAGTAGTAAGTAAGAGAGTCTGCAGGTTAACCTATGTCTTTTTTTTTTTTTTAAAGCAATTGGGGTTAAGTAACTTGCTCAAGGTTATAGGGCCAGTTATTTCTGGGTGTGGTGCTAAGTATCAGAGCTTGGATTGGGTCCCAGGTCATCCTGACTCTGGGGCCAGTGCTCTTACTCCATGAGCCTGTAATGGGAATGTAAATTTTTAAGATCTTCCCTGCCCCTAGGCTAAAGTGCACCTGGAGCCTGGGGTGGCAGGCTTGTTTTTCAGTAGATACTTCTTGATTGGCCAATGAGTCAATAATGTTGTTACATTCTCTGAGCCAGGAGAAGGCCATATAAGCCCTGATGTGTAGCTTTGTTTTGGGGCTCACTTTGAGAAATGTTCTGTGATTTGATCAGATGAGACTCTGGAAAGCCGTTGTCCAGAGCCCCCCGGCTTTGAAACCCAGATGTTGTTTGGTATGAATGTAATGGTTGGACAGTTTGGAAATCTGTCTACTTGATCTCTTTTTGTCTTGATAATTCTGTCTGTATACTTTGAAGTTCGGGGTGCTGACCTTCTTACCCTGAACTAGGTAAATGATACATATTTGACTGATTAAAGTAAGCTTGTTAACCTGTTTTGAGTTGCTTTCCTTTAACAAAGCAGATCTAAGAACCTGTTATGGCATCAACCCTGGGGACGCTGGGGTGCTTGCTGCCACACTGCCCCTAAGCAATTGGGGTTAAGTAACTTGCTCAAGGTTACACGGCCAGGTGTTTCTGGATGGGTGCTAAGTGTCTGAGCCCGGATTTGATCCCAGGTCATCCCGACTCTGGGACCAGTGCTCTTACTTACTGTGCTACCTGGCTGCCCCAAACCTATGTCTTCTGATGTCAAATGCATGCTCCTTTTAGAAGACCATAGCCTCTTTTAAGATGGATGAGTTTCTCCTAAGTAACTATTAGAATCACATATCTGCCCAACTCATGTAACCATTATAATCATTTCAAGTCAAAAATACCCCGTTCCATCACATTAAACCTGATTACAGGGTTGTTGTTTTTTTTTCTATAAAACAACTAATCCCTGGGATATATAAGCATTAGTAAATAGGAAAGAAACCAACATGATCGTTCCCTAGACACCAGCTTTTTGTCATTGGGAAAAAAAAACAACCTTTTGGCACTTGTAAAAATCTTTATTAATCAATTTGTAATGCAAAAACAATATTACAGTACAAGTACTCATTTTCCCCCTGAGATTTTTCAACCACATAATAATAGCTGATATTTATGTAGTTCTTTAAATAAATGATTCCATCTTATCCTTCTAACAACCCTGTGAAGGAGGGACTGTAGATATTTGTGTGTATGTTTTTTTTTTTCCCACCACCCCTTTCATAGTAGAAGAAATTGTGGCCCAGAAGAAACTGTGGTTCAGTGATTTGCCCATTGTCAAAAATTTGGTAAGTCAAGGAAGGGAGTTGAACCCAGTGCTTCATAACTCCAGACCCAGTATGCTATCCATGCTAAAAACACAGCCCCATGCATGTACGGTGAGGGCTAAGATCATACGATGAGGGGTTGGACCTTAGAGGTCATCAATTTCAACCTCCCTCATTTTACAGATGAGGAAACTCAGAAGGTAAGAGACTTACTGAGGGTCATGTAGTGTCAGAAGAGAGATTTAAATTCAGATCTTCCTAATTCCTACTCCAGCATGCTATTCACTATGCCATGATATCAAACTTCTGCATAAGTTCAACCTATTGTATAAGAAAAACAATAACAGAAACATTAACTTGATTGGAAGAGTTACTTTATTTATTTCTGCAACTTTACACACTACATATTGTAGGTTTAGCACTTAGAGTAAAAAACCTTTGAATCAATTTTAAATATTGCAAATGGTGATTTCCTGGTAGAACAGAAAATATAACTTGGCATAAACATTTGTCAATTATCCACTGTGAACAAGAGTGCTGGAAACTCTTGTTGTAAAAAAAAAAAGAGAGAGATTCTCAGTAAACTATAAAACTATCATCTCTTTTATTTCATGCTTATGTTAATGACATTTTCTCAGACATTCTGCATTCAACTATATACTTTGTATGAGCTGAATTAGGTAGACAAATTATTTTTGAGATTGTGAGATTTGGGACCAGCTAACGTTGCATCTAGAGAAACACTACCCCCCCCCCAAGGTACCCTTTTAAAATCTGGTGACAGAACCCAAAGAACTTTCACATTTTCCATTTCTGTGGAGTGTTCTCTGATGTTCTGCAGAAATGGGGTCTGTGGTCTGGTGCCCTCTTCCTCCAACCAAGTCACTGGTGATTGTCCAATAAAGCCCCCTGCCTAATATCATCACAAGATGCAAAGACGAGAAACATAGCAGCAATCCTGTCCCAAGGTTAGCTTGAGGCAACCCATAACCATTTCTGACCAGTCCATGACTCTGCCTGAGTTCCACTTTCAGCAACAGCTCCTATGGAAATATTGACTGTTCTTGGGAAGTAGTGGGCAAATTTCTTCTTTAAGAAATCAAATCAGGGCAGCTTGGTGGTACAGTGAATAGAGCACTGGTCCAGGAATCAGGAGGACCTGAGTTCAAATCCAGCCTTAGACACTTAACACTTACTAGCCATGTGACCTTGGGCAAGTCACTTAAACCTAATTGCCCTGCCCTCCCCCCTCCAAAAAAGCAAAAATAAAGAAGAAGAAAAGAAAAGAAACCAAATCATCCATTTGTGAGAACTGCATAGGAATCCTCAAAGCACTCAGGAATTTTCCAGGTTGCTCAGAACACAATCACTTGTGATTGAAGGAAGGAAAAGAAGAAACAAGCATTTATTAATCACCTACTATATGCTGGGCAAGCTGCTAGGCATCAAGTGGATAGAGCCCCAATCCTGAAGTCAGGAAAACTCTTCTTCCTGAGTTCAAATCTGGCCTCAGACACTTGCTAGCTCTGTCACCCTGGGAAAGTCACTTAACTCTGTTTGCCTCAGTTTCCTTATCTGTAAATGAACTGCAGAAGAAAATGGCAAACCACTCCAGGATCCACCAAGAAAACCCCAAATTGGGTCATGAACAGTAGGACACGACTGAAAACAACAACAATATGCTTTACAGATATTATCGCTGATCTTTACGACAACCCTGGGAAACAGGTGCTATTGTGATCCCCATTTTGCAGTTGAAGAAACTGAGGCAGAAAGAGTAAAGTGAATTACCCAGAGTGTCATCGCTACTAAGTGTCTGAGGCCACATTTGAACTCAGGTCTTACTGACCAGGCCTACCACTTTATCTGCTGCATTTAGTTGTGTCATAGTGATTCAGCAGAGAGTCCAGCATCAAAGTACATTCCCCTCCCTTTCTTGTGTGTATGTGTGTGTGTGTGTTAAAGAAAAACAAAAGCCAAATACCAAAACCAAAGCCAAGAAACCAACTTCTAAAAACTTTCCAAGTTGCTTATGTCCTTTCCAGAAGCTTGGGTAACTTTGTTTATTTAGCTTTAAAAAAAATCAAATGGAATCTAGTGACATCTTGATTGTCCACTGAAACTACAAGATTCCTGTCCTGAAGAAGCTTATGGACTATCTAGGTAGATGCCATAACAAGCCTTGGATTAATAACCCAGTGGAAAATTGAATCATCAGATTCAATCAATGCATAAGAAAAAATATTCCACTAAAAAGGAAGCCAAGTTAAGACTAGAAAACAAAACCTAAGTGGAAATCAATTCTGAAAGGGGGAAAGATGATGGAATCTTCAAATGAGTGGTTATTTAAAAGCCCAAATGTTTTCACTAAGAAAAGGCTGGTTTGGGCATTTTAAGACAAATGATAATTTCACTTTTTCTTTCCCTTCTATTCAGACTTCTGTACTTGGGACCTAATTGATGGATGTTGAATCCAATTGACAGGTATAGTAAATCCCTCCAGAACAACCTTTTATAAAGGGAATTGAGGTCATGGGAATACTATGGAGACCCCAGACTTGTTCCTCTGGTCCCCTAATTTATTCAGATCCCAGAAGAGCCCAATTACAGAAAATTTTGCTCGCAAAAGCATTTTCTTGCCTTTGAAAAGCATTAGAAGTTGCTTGAGAAATTTTTGACCAAAATAGTGAAAGTAGCAGTTTAATGTAGATCCAGCCATATAATTAAAATTGCTTCTTCAATGAAGACATCTCACAAGTTCTAGGGCTAAGTCTGGGGTGAAGGAAGGGGACTTAACTATCTGTAGAAAATGTTGAGAACAGTGTAGGGTAAGGTAAGTTCTTCATCTTTTATCTTCAGTACGCTTGTCTGGACTGTCTGAAAGCTGAGCTAATTTGGATAGTGATAAGAATAAGTCTGGCTGGTATCTAGCAATTCTGTCACTTGGAACAAGCACCACAAAATGTAACTCTTTAAATAAACGATCGTAACAAGCAGGACCACTGTGAAAGCTACTTGTTGAAGTCATATACTTAAAAAGGCAAGTTCAGCAACAAAGAATTTCAGTTTCATATACAATTCTCTTATGTTCTACAACACATAAAATGTTTACGTTTTTAATGTCTGATAAGTTCAGAATTCTAAAAAAATATTTGAACCTATACAGACAAATTCAGTTGGAGTCAGGTGGAGAACACCCCAGAATCATGGAGTTTTGCTGGGGAGGCTGGAGCAGGGAGAAAAGCTTGCCTGAGATGTGGTTGACTGGACTAGAAAGCTTGATAACTGACAGATTCCTGCTTTAATTTATTACCCATTGCATTCCTCTGTGATACGAATTTCCAATTCTTCAGGGACTGTTTTGTTCTGTAGCTCATGGCCATACAGCACCAGAAAAATGGTGTTTTTTTAAAAGACTGACTTTTGTTTCAGACTGACGCTTTTGTTAGTTTTTTTTTTTTAATGTATGGTTTCCCAAAAGATAATCTGACCCTCTCTCTTTCTGCGCCTAACTTACTATCCATCTGCAATGTCTGTCTAAGATATATGCACTTATGTATTCATTCAAATTTATATCATAGTTTGGACAAGAGTCATTTTCATTTTCTTTCTTTTCCCTGAGTGGATAGTCAGATCAAAAGCTTTTGTCTATCCTCTCCTGTAAATCTCCCATAGAAGGTCCAGCCAATGTATTTTGGCCCTTCTTTTAAAGGACTTTCCATATTATGTGTTTAAAAGGACAGCATGCTATCTGTACAACCTCTCTCCTCTCCATCTTCTTAGCGGCACTCACATTCTACTCTCCTTTTTCTGGGCCCCCCCCCTTTCTCACTTAGACATTGCAGTGGCCTCCCAGTGGGTCTCCCTGCTTCCATTTTCTCTCTCTTCCAAGCTATCTTCTATCTAGCAACCAAAATAATCTTCCTAAGACATACATCTGACCACATCATTATGCAAAAATCTTCAGTGGTTCCCTGGGGAAGAAAACCCCCAGTTCTTTAGAGGAAGCTCTGTAGGTCAGTGCTGCTCCTGGAGTCAGGATAGCCCCAGTTCAGTTCCAGCCTCAGATACTTCTTAGCAAAATGACCCTGAGAAAATCACTTCAACTCTGCCTCAACTATAAAATCAGATAATAAGAGTACCTACCTTCCAGGATTGTTGTGAGGATCGAGGAGATAATGTTTGCAAAGCACTCTGCACAGTGCCTGGAACACAGTAGGCAATTATTAAGGCTTATTTCCTTTCTTTCTCTGGGTTAAAACCCTCCACAATCTTCCTCCAACCTACATTTACCAAATGATTTCATATTACTTCCCTTGATCCATTCTTTGTTCCTGTTCAATTCTATTACAAGGTATCTTGCAGAGAGTTATCCCTACTGATTGTCTCTCATGCCCACATTTTTCAAGTGCCAATGGATAGAGTGTAGGACCTGGAGTCAGGAAGACTCATCTTCCTGTATTTAAATCTAGCCTCAGATACTTACTAGCAGTGTGACCCTGAGCAAGTCACTTTCCTGACTCAGTTTCCTCATTTGTCAAATGAGCTGGAGAAGGAAATGGCAAAGCACTCCAGTATCTTTACTAGGAAAAGCCCAAATGGGGTCATGAAGAGTTGAACACAACTGAAAAAATGGTTAAACAAAAACAAGTGCCAGGCTAAGTGCTGGGGGTACAAAGAAAGGCAAAAGGCAGTCCTTGCTCTCAAGGAGCTTACAATTTAACCGGGGAAAACAACATATAGAAAGAAGCTGAAAAGCAGAGGGTCAAGATGGTACTGAATGGAGTTCAGGGGAGGGCAGTGAGATGGGAAATGAAGAAATAGTTGCCCTGGGTGGCTCCCCTTAAAAGGAAGTTCTGGAGCTCTTCTCTGTCCTCCCTCTGCCATCCCCAATCAGAGGGAGGGAGGTGCCCTAGAGTAGGACGGTGCTGATGAGATGTGAACTCCAGAGTTAATGTGATCTTTCAGGATGCTGACCTTCTGGGAAGCATGAAGAAATCCAGAGGAATGCAGCCAAGTCGGAAATCTCCCCTCCTCTGCCTCTTAGAACCTTTAGTTTCAAGTCACCCTAAATGCCATTTCCCACTTAAGGTATTCCCTGAGCCGTCCAGTGCTCTCTGCCTTCTACAATTACCTGATATTCATCCACGTTCCTGTTTGTCCTTCATTTTTGGAGATGACCAATGACATCACAGGCTGATGTCTTGACTTGTGCATGAATTGGATTTAAGTGAGGCAGACTTGCCCAAAGTCATCAGTCTCATTCCCTTCCAGAGTCATCAAAGTCCAGTGGCAGGATGAAAGTCAGACAACTGACGATGACCTGGAAGGCAGTGGATGACCTTGGCATCTTCAGTGTTCAGTGTCTGATCAAGCTCTAAGCACTCCACAGTTCCTGCTTCAGTCACCTTCCTGGCTTTTGGTACAAATTGTTCTCATCTGCCCATTTCACCAGGGGAGATGAAGGGGAGTCTTCACATGCTTGGCACAGACATCCCTCTAACTCATGAATGGGTCTGAGGCCCATCAATTACCCTCAGCCTGGTTTATCCCATCTGCCAAGACAGTTCACAGACTGCTGTGCATGCATGGAACACAGGTAAGAGTTGAATGCTAGGTGGGCACCAAATGAGCAGCCCTGAAGAAGACTTGGTAGTCCTCATACCAGAGTGCTAGTCTTCCTGGAACACTCCATATACCCCTCTTCCATCTAAATATGGCATTTCACCCATAGATGGCAAGCTGCCTGAGGGCAGAGAATATTTCATTTCTTTTTTTTTATTCTAGCACTGAAGCCTACCACAGTATCTTGCACATTTCAAGTGCTTAAATAAATGTTTGTGACATTGAGTTTCTCGTAATTTTGTGTTGATTCAGATGTTTGCTCTAACAAGTAGATGATCTGACTGAACACAGATAGCAGATTGGAAAATGATTTTTCCTTTTTAGAAACAGCTGTTTTCAGGCTATCATGAGATAATGATTTTTACTTTTTGTTACTGTTCAATGCCTACCACGTTCAGAGCCTTTCCCTTCTCCTCTGTAAGAAAATGTTTATAACGTGAGAGGTTTCTATGAAGTAATTAGATCTCCATTGTCTTTGCTTAATAATTTTGAAATGTATTTCCTAATATTTTTTACCTTAGTCAAAAGAGAAAAAATAGTGACTCTTGAGATCCACTTTACTGTTTCCTCAGACCTTCAAATATACCCGCCCTCAGGAGCTAATCTCTAAGGCCCCTTCTTGTTCTGAATCCTGTGATCCTGGGAAAGCCACTTCATGAGGACAACTTAACCTGTCTGCTTTCTGCTATGCATCTTGTCACTACAGTTCTAACCAGCTTCCTTGTTTTCTTTCAAATGTCAACTAAAACCTCATCTTCTATAGTGTTTCCCAACCCCTCTTAATTTCAGGGCCTTCCCTCTGTTGATTATTTTCTATTTATTCTGTATTTAGCTTATTTATACAAAGTCGTTTGCTTTTTTTCTCCCCCATTAGACTGTGAGCCCTTTGAGGTCAGGGACTTTTACTTTTTTTGTATCTCCAGCTGGGCATGTAGTAGGTGCTTAATAAATGTTGACTGATTTAATATTTGTTGCCTGACCTTCATTTGCTTCTTTTGAAAAAGATGTGGTGAGAAACATGCAAAATTAACCATTGGGGCTATTCATGGCATAGCAAGTCACCCTTCTAGGATTTTGTATTTCCTATATGTTTTTCTAATACTTATTGAAAATAGTACTTATTAAGGGGTGGCTAGGTGGTGCAGTGAATAGAGCACTGGCCCTGGAGTCAGGAGGACCTGAGTTCAAATCCAGTCTCAGACACTTAACACAAAAACTAGTTGTGTGACCTTGGGCAAGTCACTTAACCCCAATCACCCTCCAAAAAGAAAAAAGAGAAGAAAACAGCACTTGTTTAGATTTTTTCCACTTACATTTTTGCTGAGTGTCATTTGACATGTTTGCCATTCATAACACAACCTTAAGCCTTTTACATTTTACAAGAATCAAAAACTTTCCTTTTGCTTTAGTGACAGCTCAGAGGACGAGTGGAAATCATGGCACCCTGCTATCTTCTGATTTTTTTAAATGGATATTTGCCAGTCCAGCGGATCACAGATTTAGAGCTAGAAGGGGCCTGGGAGTCCAATTATCCCATTCACTGATGAAGAAACTGAGTCACAGGGAAGTTAGGGTCATACTTGCTTTGGGCCACATAGTCAGGGAGCTTCTGAGGCAGGATACAGATCCTGGTGTTTTTGGTTCCAAGGCCAACACACTCAAGCTGCTTCCAGAAAACCAAAAAAGGTGCCATCATATATCATAAATGCATTGTTTAAATTAAACTGAAATAGCATTTTGTGCTGAGAAATTTGCAATTCTTAAATCACTAGCCCTATCTTTAGGTGTCCTGAAGTCAGAGCTGGGAATAATGAACACTATAGTTTGTGGTTTGTTCTGTCAGCCTTTAAATTAGGGCCTTTAGTCCCATCCCCAAACCAAAGGGGTTTTTCCCTGTTCCCTTCTCTAAAAGACCTCATCTTCCTGTGGGCTTAAACAAACAGCAGCCAGTCCTGCGGTCAAACACAGCAGTGCAAACCGGCTCTTAGTACCAGGGAATGAAGTGATAAAGGCTGATTGTCAGAGAGATGGCCCCTGAATGGATGCCTCTGAGGGACTAACAGCCAGCTCCTACTTCTCCTGTACCTTCCTTACTTGTAGCTTCTTTCCCCCTCCCTGCTCTTGTCTTCTTGGAAGGGAGACAAAGGCTATTTATTCATTACTTATTTACCTTTTCATTTATAGGATTCTGTATTGCTTTTGTGCTACTTACCTTAGAGAAGCCAGATATATATATATATATATATATATATATATATATATATACATGTATTACAGTGTACTGTGGCTCAGGGAAGTAGGAAAGGGAAATCAGGGAGGTCTGCAGACGGTGGGATTTGATCTGGGTCTTAAATGATACATGATTATAGTCAATTGTTTTTGCTAACCAGAATGAGGGAAATACTAATTAGATTTACACCTCTCAATGAATGCAATCAAACTTTATTCATCAATCAATTAATAATAAAATAAAATAATAAAATTCTGAAAACAAGTCACTACAGACCTTAGTTTTAGAGGGTTCAATAACTTTCTTTCTCATGAAATTCCAAACAAAGGTTTGGTTTGGTCTACTTAGTCAAGAAACCTTCTCTTCCCTGCAGGAGGCTGTGTAATTTCCCTCTGAGGTGGTTGTCTGGCCAGCCTCTGTTAATCAGTCATTCTGCACTGCCCTCAAGCCAACACTGGCGACTCAAGCTGTCCCAAGTAGGGTACCAGTCCCAGTCAAGACCTAGGAGGACTATGTCTGTCTGAGTGACATGTGGTGAAGAAGAGGGAAGGAGGAACTCTCAGCAGAGCCTCAAGTTTTGCAGTGAAGTATAAGCTGAGGTGAGAGGAGGGAATGCTGGGAAACTTGAGAAGGCAGGAAAAGTTTTGGAACAGTCATTGTGCTGAGTGGGAGAATGAATTGAGTAGGGAGGTGTGAACGGATTGCCTTGCTGCAATGAAGGCCCTGCTGAGATTATGTAATTTGTAGTGGACCCAGTTTCATTTAGCAGCATGGGAAGAGGAGTGAAGGCAGCACATAGGAGAAGTAATACAAGGTTGGGGTTTGTCAAGCCGACATCTGTGATGGGACAAGAGGGCAAAACACTAGAGTTATAAAGATGATAGAGTTGAACTGATTCACCAAGACTTTGAGAGAGGGAAGGGAAGAGAGTGTGACCAATGCAAGGATACTGGCCTGGGAAAGAACTGAAGGGTGGATGTATTAGAGGTCAAGGGAAAGATAAAGAAACAGATTAGGGAATAGTATAGAATAGTATACAATATTATGGTATAGTATAATATAATATACATTATATATATATATAATATACAATAATTATGTTATTACATAATATAGTATAGTTTTTGACAGAATTGAATAGCATAGTATAGAAGAGAATAACACATATAGTGTAGCATAATGTAGAATGGCACAGCATAATATAGCATAGCATAGTATAGAAGAATAGAACAGAGAGGTATAGCATAGTATAAAATAGTATAGTATAGAATACAAGTGTATACAGTAATATAGTATATTATAAGATAGAATATAGTATAGTATATAGCACTATAGTATAATATGGAATAGAATAGTAGAGTATAGCATAGAATAATGTACAATGACATAGTATAGTATAATATGCCATATTATAGTATAGAATAATGTACAATAATATAGCACATTAATGTAATATAACATAGTCTAATATGGCATATCATATAATATAGAATAGAATAGTATACAATATCATGGTATAGTAATATGGGACAGCATATTATAGAATAGCATAGTATTCAATAGAATTGAATAACATAGTAAAGAAGAGAATAATATACATATATAATAGCATAGCATAAAATAGAATAGAATGGCATAGTCTAGGATAGTGGTTATAGCACAATATAGAATTATATAGTACAGAATAGTATAATGTAGACTAAAATAGTACAGTATAGTAACTATAGTATAGTTAGACAACTTGTTTGCATGGTGGCTAAACAGCTCGCTGCAGAGAGAAAGACTGGGTGTTACTCACCTTTACACAACCTTGTTGAATGACTGTAGGTAATTCATTCAAACTCTTTGTGCCCCAGGGCACACCCCCTAAGGCTTTAAGTTTCAGACAAGGGGCTGATCTGCAGTGGGGTAGGGAGTTTTCTCTTTGGAAGTTTCTTCTACCAATAAAATGATAGTTCTATTCCCAACCTATAAGAGGGAATATAGGTAGTGAACCAGTTTTGAGTAAAGTAGATCCAGGATAGAATCCTTTTTCTGGTCCACAGTGGTTGTGAATCAAAGTGCCCCAAACAAGTCTTTAAGGCTATCAATTACAAATCAAGTGCAAATCTACATCAGTAGAGATGGTTTCTTGGGTGGAGCCAAGAAGGCAGAATAGAGGCAGGGGCTCACCTGAACTCTTCCAAATTCCCCTCCAAGCAACATTAAAATACCTCAAAATGAATTCCAGAGTGGCAGAAACAAAAAGAGCAATTTAAGAAAACTTAGGTCAGCAGGAAAGGTCTATCTCACTGAGGTGAGAGTGGAGCTCAGTTCAGCATAGGCCACCCCTGGCAAGCCAGCAGTGAAGCCCCAGGCCCAGGTTCAAGCCAGCAGCAGGTCTTGGGCTGACCAAATCAGCAGCAGCAGAATCTAGAACTCTCAGCCCATAGATGGTGTGTGTCAAACAACCAGTCAGAAATTACAGGAGATCTTTTGCTGGTGCTGGGTGCAGGACTGTTGCATTGCTCATATGTGGTTCTGGGTCATAGCCCCAGGGTTATGAGGAGGGTCCCTACCCTAGTCACAGTTCTCGGGTGGAAAAGAGTGCTTATGGTTACCAGAACACAGGCCAGCAGGGCAGTGATCATACCTCTCCTTAGATTATACCTCTTTGGAAGAACTGAGACTTACAAACCCCTAGAACTATCTCTGAACACAGCAGCACAAAAAACCTGAAGCTTGGGACAGTGCCCCCTACCCACTGTGAGCAGAGCCCAACTTTAATATCAAGTTAAAAGTCAAGAAAAAGGCTAGAAAAAGAGTAAAGATCAGAAAAAGAATCTGACCATAAAAAGCTACTATGGTGAAAGGGAAGATCAAATCACAAACTCAGAAGACAATGAGATCAAAGCAAAAAGCCTAAAAGAAAACTGAATTGGTTTGCAAGTGCTCCCCCCAAAAAGAAGATTTACTTATTGGAAGTTCTCTGTACCAATGAAAACACAAGTCTGGACAAAAACAAACCCAAAGACCTTATAATAGCATACCATATCATAACATAAAATGTATGATATATAAATTGAATTGAATCGAAACTATTAGCTTTTGGAAGTTTTTGAAAATGAGCTAGGCCTTGGGCTTCCAAACCTGAGCTCTCTAAGATCAGAAGAGCAGGTGAATGGGCCTCTGCCAGACCCATGTGGGCTGAGAGTCAGCCACGCAAAGGACTCTCCATGGAAAATGCCCCGTCATCTCTCAGTCCCTCAGGGTGGATGCTGGGCTCCCACAAGCAGAAGTCCCTAATTGCTGTGATTGTGCTGGGGACAAGGGGGAGTGAGGCAACCTCTGCAGTAGGAGAGCTCAAGTCCTCAGAGACCAGTCAGCATAAGCAAAAGCAGGTGTTGTTAGTTGGTCTTTTACATACACAGATCCTAGGATCATAGCTTAAGCATTGGGAAGGAGGGCCATTGAGCCTTATAGTGGTGTGTCCATTAGACTGTGAGCCTCTTGAGGACAGGAACTGGGTTTTTTTTCATTTTTCATTGTATCCCCAGCATTTAGTACAGCGTCTGGCACACAATAGGTGCTTTAATAAATGCTTCTTGAATTGACATACAGATGAAGAAACTGGTGTTGCCAAACTGATACAGACAATAATGACCTCCAATTTAATGTCTTAGGACACTATGACTACAAACAACTATGACATTGTTTCCATTAAATTAAGCTGTCTCACATAAGCTAGGAGAACATTCAATGACTTGGTTGAGGATATCATGCGCATAAGTAAGGGATGGCTCTGGGTATGGACCTTGGGCTCCTTTGACCAGCTTGGCTAGCAATGCTTATACACAGCACCTACGGGATTCCCAGAACACATTTGGCACCTTAGGGGTACAAAAGAAATAGAAGCACAATTGCTGTTCTCAAGCAAGTTTAAAGTAGACGCCAGAAGTATATATCCGTCCTGTTTTTGCATGCCACCCTGATACTGTAAAATTGATGAGTATAGGTGGTGAGGGGCATGCCATCATCAGAGGCAGGGTTGGCCACCAGTAAGGAGTGATTATCATTGATTTACATCTCTTTAGTGCTTCAAGGCTCACAACCCTAGGAAGTAAAAAAATAAAATGCTTTGGTCCAGCCTGAACTTTCAGTGTAGATGATGAAACTGAGAATCAGTGAAGTTTGGTGACTCAGCCACAGTCACACAAAGAGGGCAGCCAGCAGCTAAGGTGGAAAGGGCACAGCCTTCGGAGTTAAAGATTCTGGTTTTGCTTCCTGTGTAACCCTGGGAAAGTTACAGGCACCCAAGCTTCTCTGGCCATATTGTGTGCATGCCCAGAATGCATAGCATGGCATGGGCCGCCACGTGGGTGGGGGCAGCCCCCTTTGATTGACCGTCTGTGTCTTTAAACCTGGTAGGACCACCCCGTGGCTCTATTTCTGTCCTCTTTTCTGAGGTTTCACCCAGCGTGGACACCATAAACGAACTGGTGAGAAGGCAAGGGCTTGCTTTCTCCCCTGCTTAATCCTCTTTTACTCCAGCTCTGAGAAACAGACCCGATGGTGGGTTTTTTCTGTAGTGTCTTCTATCCTCAGTTTCAGGCGCCTGAGGCGGTCCTCATGGCACTGGGAGCTCAAGCCATGGAGACCTGGGAGCCAGGATTGTGGGCAGGGTGCCACTGCAGCCACTGCCGAGGAAGCCACGAGAAACCCTTGCCTTCTTTATTTAGAATCATTAAAATGTGCAGAATGAATAATTTGTTTCCCAAATATATTTAGATGCTGTTGTAATTAGTAAAATACAAATTCATTTTAAAATGTAACGAAATTCCTGATAGCTTTTTGTTAGCATGAATTTTCACAGATAATGATTATTTATAGTACAACCAGAACTGTAGCTAGCAACTTTTGGTGTCAGAAACAAGAACCACAAATCATACTCAGGACTAGCAACATCCAAAGGCATTTCTGGCAGTGCCTCTACTGAGGGGCAGAGCATGGTGGGAGAGTATATCCCAGGATCGTGGTGTGAATGTTTTGTAGCCATTTTATTAAATGGCTACATTTCGATGTATATTTTATTTATATTATATTTATTTATCTATCTATATTCTGTTTCTTTCTATGCCATTTTAGTAAATGACTTTGCTAAGAGCCAATTATATCTATTATGTTGTTGTTAAATTGTTCAGTCATGTCTGACTGTGCATGACCCCATGGATTGTAGCACATCAGGCCCTTCTTTCCTTCACTATCTCCTGAAGTCTGTCCGAGCTTATGTTTGTTGCTTGCACGACACCATTAGCTAATTGTTAACAAGAAGCACACCACTGGGGGCTCATGAGCTATGGTGTTAGAAGGGCAGACCAGCAGGGTTGCCCCTAGAAGCCCAGGCAATTACTGCTTTCTAGACACCCAACGCACCAATATGAATGTAAGTACGAGGAGAATAGTCCCAGTCTGGACAGTGGTACACTAGAAAAGATAGGAAACACCACTGTAATATATATGGGCATGCGCATATACATACACACATATATTATATATATTGTATATTTATTTATAGCACATATTATATATTACATATATATGTATGTATACATGTGAAAGGGATAATGGTTGAAGAATGGGAGAGATAGTCAACAATTTTCTCTTATATATTCTAATTTAGGGGAGTAGAAATTATATTTATTGGGAAGGATATATTTTAGTACTTCATGTGAAAATAAATATGTTGACACTTTTAGGAATTTAGCATGCTTAATTAAAAAAACGAAGTCATTCTGTGAAGACCTACTTGAGATAGAACAAGATAAACATCCAGCTCCCCCATCCTGTCTCTCTGGTCAAGTACTCCTTGATCTCCATCTTATCATGCATTATGATCAATACCACCTCTCAGACTGGTACCAAGCAGAATTCTCATTTATCTGTTTCTAAACAGATACATGGTAGGCATTCAAATTTTCTCAAGGGAAAAGAATGAAAATGTAGTGATTTTGAAAGTATTTCTGGCCAGAATGGAGATTTCTATCAAGGACATCACTGACCTTGAAGACACCCAGGTTCATAATCTTTGAGTCATCCTTGACTCCCCTCTCTCCTATATCTTCTGTTATCAGTTCTCTCCACTCTCCACATCTTTCACATACATTCCCTTAACTCTACTCATATGACCATCACCCTAGGTGTTGCAATAGACTCCTAATTGGTCTCCCTGCCTTATCTTTCCCCCCTCGAATCTATTCTCCACACAGCTGCCAAAGTGATACTGTATTCCTTAAGCATGGTTCTAACCATATCACTATCATGCTCAATAAATTCTAGTAGCTCTGAGGTTTTACTTAATTTGACAATTGGTAAAATGATAAAAATAGCAATAGTCAATGTCGGAGGGGTTGTTGAAGTGTAGGCATACAAATACATTGTTGGTGGAACTGTGAAATGCTACAACCATATTTGGAATTATGTAAATAAAAAGACTAAAATGCCCATACCCTTTGAACTAAAGAACCTGTTATTGGGCTTATATGCCAAGGAAGCCATCAGTAAGAGGAAAGTCTCCATAATACTCCAAAATATTTATAGCAGCACTTTTTTTTTTGCAATAATTAAGAATTAGAAGCAAAGTAGATGCCTATAAATTGGGGAATATAGACAAATTGTGGTACATGAATGTGACTGGATATTATTACTGTGCTCTAAGAAAGATATATGTAATGAATACACATTACAGGAAGCATGGAAAGATTATATGAACTGATGCAGAATGAAGTAAGCAGAGCCAAGAAAACAATATATACAGTAGTTATAAGTAGAAAACAGTGTGTACAGTATACAAAAAAACCCCAAATGATATAAAAATAGATTATTACATGGAACATATTACTTATCAGTCCTACAAATAGGCAAATTATTTATGAATAAACAAGAGATAGAGAGCAGAGTGAGGTATAAAATGGATAATATGGATTACATTAAATTATTTTTTTTACAAATAGAACAAATGTAGCCAAGATCAGAAGGAAAGCAGAAAATTGGGGAAATTTTTTATAGACATTTTCTCAGATAAAGGTTTCGTATCTCAAATATAGAAAGAATTTTGTAAAATCTATAATAGTATGAGTCATTCTCCAATTGATAAATGGTCAAAGGATATGAAGCAGTTAAAGATATCAAAACAATTTATAGTCATCTGGAAAAATGCTCTAAATCATTATTGATTAGAGAAAAGCAAATTAAAGCAAATTCAGGGTATCATTTTATGACTATCAGATTGGCTGAAATGATTGAAGGGGAAAGAAACAAATGTTGGAGGGGATGTGTAAAAATTGGGACATTAATTCATTGTTGGTGGAATTGTGAACCGATCCAACCATTTTGAAGAGCAATCTGGAATTATGCCCAAAGAGTTATAAAACTGTCTAAACCCTTTGACACAGAAAAACCACTACTAGTTGATTAGGGAAAAAGGAAAAGAAACAATATATTCTAAAATATTGATAGCAACTCTTTTTTGGTGGTGTCAAAGAACTGGAAATTGCAGGGATACCTATCAATTTGGGAATGGCTAAACAAGTTGTGGCATATGATTGTGATAGAATACTACTACACTGTAAGAAATGATGAACTTGACAATTTTAGAGAAACATGGACAGATTTGCATGAAATAATGGAGTGAAATGAGCAAAATCAAGAGAATATTGTATACAGTAACAGCAATATTGTTATAAGAACAATTTTGAGCGAATAAGCCATTTTGACTATTGTAAATCCCCAAATCAGCTACATATGAAGGAAGACACTAACTGCATCCAGAGAAAGAAATAATATATAGAAGTTTGTATAGAATGCTTTTACATACATACATGTATGTATACATGTATGTATATATACATATATGTAGACACATTTGTGTCTGTGGCCATCTCTAGGAAGAGGGGGAAGGAAAAAAAAGAAATTTACATGATAACTTTATTATCTATTTGAAAGGAATAGCAAGTTGTATACAATAGAATTGCAGTTTCACGTGCAATCATCTTTTTATTATGCTATGTTATGGAATTTTCCATAAATTATATTCCATAAATTAAAATAAAATAAAAATAATAAATTAAAAAAATGAAATGTAACAAAATTATGAAAATCAAACAGGACTTGAATGAAGAGATCCTAGAAGACACACTCTTTGTGGAGATGGAACGTTCACAGGCGTTACACATCACACATGTTTTCAGACTTCTTCAATGTATTGGTCAGTTGTGCTAATCCTTCCCCCTCTCTAAGAAAATACTATTTGTCATATGAGATACCTGACTGGGAGGAGAAGGAGGGTTATAGATGGATATCGGGATAACTACAGTGATATAAAAAACAGAAAATATCAATAAAAACTATTTTAAAATTCTAATGGCTCACTCTTACCTCTAGGATCAAACAAAGTCTCTTCTGTTTGGTTTTTAAATACAATCATGAAATAACACTAACCTATCTTTATAGTTTTATTCTAAATGACTCTCCTTTACTCATTCTATGACCTGGTCAAACTTGTCTTCTTACTATTTCTCAATGTGACATTGCATCTCCCATCTTCTCGACTATACGTAGGTTTCCTTCCATGCCTGGAATGCACTCCCTCCTCACTTTTGTTTTTTACAGCTCCTAATTTCTTTCAAAGTTCAGGTCATATGCCTTTTCCTATAGTAAAGCTTTACTGATATCCCTAATTTCTAGTGCCTCCTCCTCCCATTATTTTTTTCATTTAAACTATATATTTTGTATATACTTAGCTAGTTTGACAGAATGTAAGCTCTGAGGGGGCAGAAACTGGTTCATTTTCATCTTTCTATCCCCAGAAAAAAATGCAGAGTGCCCAGCACATAGTAGGTTCTTACAGGTCACTTTCATGTCCATCGTCTACTGATCTGAAGACTGCATTGGAAGTAGAAATAACCAGATGGTTAGAATGTCAAAGCTAAGTAAAAACTAAATGTGATGTCTATCATCAAAACTGTACCCAAGTTGCGGGATTTGGTAGAGTGCCTGGAGACCCTTTCCCCAACTTGAGTAGCTCAAGAAGTAAAATAGATGTTCTGCAAAATGAATGATGTCCTTATCCGTATTCTTCTCATTAAGTAATCTTAGCAAATTCTGATTAGTAGGGAAGATTTTGGGGGTCAGTAGTGATCTGTTCCTTGGAGAGACCCCTTATCAGAGGACAAAGAACTTTCTGCAGAGATTCCAATCATAGATGAGGCATGGCAGAAAAAAACCCCACTAGATTTGGTGCAGTAAAGTATAAATAATTCATTACTTCTAGATATGATTCCGCTTGCTCATAATCTACATCTTCAATAATTAATTTGCTTCAACACTAAAAGTGTCTCTGTCCATAACTTAAATCATCCCACCCATTTGCCTGTTCATGACGTGCAATCATTTTCGCTTTAGTGTGAGGACTTCCCAAGTGAGCTGCTTTTACTTACCTGTGTGGGATGTTTTCTCCACACTGCAACTCTCAGTGTTTACATAATTATTCTGCACATACTTAGAGACAGCTATGGTTGTCTATTCTTCATAGGCAACTCTAGAACTCATCATGTCTCAGCCACAACTTAAGGAGTCAGATTAGTACAATAGGAAGAGCAGTGAATCTGGTATTTAAGTTTCTTGGTTCAAATCCTGCCTCCATTGCTTACCCCTGTGTCACCTTGGGCAAGACATTTAACCTCCCTGGGCCTCCATTTTCTCATCTGTAAAATAAGGGGTTTGAATGAGGTGGTCAAAATATCTATTTAGATTAAACTTGTCACTGTAGTGGTCAGTGGACTGGTTTGGTTTGATATTTGCTTATTTAAAATAGGTTAGGGAGGGAATAAGCATTTATCAAGTGCCTACTATATGCCAAGCTCTTTACAAATACTATCTTATTTGATACTCACAACAACCCTGGGAGTTAGGGGTTATTATTACCTTCATTTGACATTTAAGAAAATTTAGAGTGACTTGCCCATGGTCACACAGCTAGTAAGTGTCTCAGACTGGACTTGAACTCAGGTCTTCCTGATTTCAAGCCCACTGCTTCCTTTCATGACACGACCTAAATGCCTCTTAAGAGGCTGGACTTGTTTTTGTAAAGTCTGACTGTTGAGTTAATCATTCAGAGCATTGGGGTGAGTGAAAGGGAGAGAGAAGTCCAGTGTTTTGCACATATTAGGTGCCCAACACATATTAGATGTTTGTTGAAATTAACAATGAATCGTTTCAATTAGAATCAGCTTAGAATGTCCCTTCTCAGTCTTGTCTACCGTGTTTTCCCGATAATAAGACACTGTTTTATTATTTTTTTTGGACAGAAAAACACCAGAGGGCTTATTTTCAGGGGAGGGCTTATTTTAATGAACATTGACAGCAATTTTAATAAACAGGTAAATGTGAACAAAAAAATGTACCTTTATTCAATAAGCAAATCACTGGGGAAGAACAGGATGACGCGCTCACTGCTGCAGCTCTGATTGGATGCAGCTCGGAGCGCAGTGTGCATTTCACGGGGGGGCGGGGGGGGACGGTGCATACAGAGGGTACCGTAATGTAGCATGTAGCGCAGGGGATCACCTTCACTACAGTAGCAATCTCAATAGGGCTTATTTTCGGGGGAGGGCTTATTTTAGAGGAATCTTACACAGTAAGGGGAGGGCTTATTTTCGGGATAGGTCTTATTATAGGGGAAACAGGGTAATAGTACAATATCCTCCTCTTATCCCCTAAGTATGGGTGTTCCCCAAGCTCTGGTCTGAGGTGTGTACCTGTTGTCTCTCCCAAGAATATAAGTTTCTTGAAAACAGGGACTATATTGTCTTTCTTTATATCCTCAGTCTTAGCACAGTGCACCTGGTACATATATGTGTATATGTACAATAAATGCTCATTGATTGATTGCTTGATCTCTTTTCTCTATAGATCTTCCTTTGTAATCTCATCACTCCCATGGCTTCACTTATTACCTCTATGCAAATGACTCCTAAATCTATATATCCATAGTAGAGATAAATAAATACATACTGATTGTTTGATTGGTCCAGCTCTGATCTCTTCTCTGACTGTTCCACTTCTCCAACTCTCTAGTAAATCTTCATCTGGACGTTCCCTTAGCACTTCAAACTCAACAAGTCCAGCATAGAACTCATCACCCTCCCCACAAAATTGACCCTCCTGCCAACTTCTCTAGTCTTTCTCATGGTATTACCACCTTTCTGGGTGCCCAGGCTGTTGACCACAAGGTCATCTTTGAATCTTCCCTTTACCCCAACCCTTTCCCCTATGAAGCTTTTCTTCATACGCTCCCCTCTATTTCTATTTCTACCATCATAGTATAGGCCATATCACCTGTTAAGGGTGAGCCCTTAGCCAATACTTTGCTAGACATTAGGAGACACCCACACTTGGAGGATAAGAAGTAGCTACTAGACTTTTAGAGAAGACTGAGAAGGGCCATTTCCCTAAGTAAGGCCTGTCTTTTTCCTTTCTTGTATCCCTAGTACTAGGCACAGAACACAGCACAAAGTAGGTGATTTATGAATGCTTATTGACTTTTTCATTGTTCAGGCTCAAATTGAGGCCAAAATGAGAAACTCCTAAGTCATTAAATAGTTAACAAAAGGAGGTTTAATTTGCCCTAATATTTCAAGAGCCCACATCCAGGACACAGTGGCCCTTAGCTTCTCTCAGTGAGTACCACCACTCCACCCCATCCCATGCCACATCTCCATATAGAAATTCACCTGGCATCAGGGCAGAGTGACTCACATGGATTTTAGATATTCACCAAGTCAGATGGGCTCTGACTCCATGAACTTGGGGCCTTTTATATCATTATGTGAATAGAAAGTTGTGCCAAGGGAGAAGGGATCAATCATGACCTGGGGATGGCTTTGTTGCCTTTAGGTAAAAACTAATCTCTGTTGTAATTGTATTATTTAAGGAACAGGGGACCCCAGAAGAGCTTGGTCCTGTCACATCACTTCTTACCAGGAGTCTCCTTACCCGCAGTCTCTCCCTTTTCAGTGGATCCTCTGCATTTCTGCCAAAACGATCTTCCTAATGCTGCAGATTTCACCATGTCATCTCCTTGCTTAAGAATTTTCAATGATTTATTATTTCCTTGAGGATAGAGTGGAAACTGTTGTGCCTGGTGCTTGACTTGCCATTATCTCATTCTAACCTATCTTTCAGGCTTCAGTTTGTATTACTCTACTTACGTCCTCTAAGTTCTAACCGATCTCATTGGAACAAAGACAAATCCATGGAGCAGGCATTCATGTTCCATGAGGATGGACACATGCTCTGACCCCTTGCTGAAGGGCCAGAGTAATTGGAGGCTCCTGGCAGCTAGACGGCACAGTGGATAGAGCACTGGGCCTGCATTCAGGAGGGCCTGAATTCAAATGCAGTCTCAGACACTTATTAGCTGTGTGACCTTTGGCAAATCACTTGAACTGATTGCCTCAGTTTTCTCAACTGCAAAATGCAGATAATAGCACCTACTTTCCAGGGTTCTTGCGAAGACCAAATAAGATAAAATTTGTAAAGTGCTTAGTATACACACACATATACACATATATATGTATACATATGTAATGAAATGAAAAATCCCAGGAACATTATATTCAAATTCCAGAGCTCCTATCTCAAAGAGGAAATATTGCAAACAGCAAGAAAGAAAGCATTTGGCAGGCTCTGAAGGCAGCAGACGAGCAGAGGTAGGCCCGGGAGGAGGCCTGATCAACTCCAGGGATAAGTCGTTGCACCAACCACAAGGGCCACTACCAGGCCTATCACCAAAGGGCTGGGAATGGAAAGAGCAAGGTAAGAACCAAATGCAGGGCCCCTGTCTGGGACAGCAAATACTCCTGGGACTACCACTCCATAGCCCAGAAATTTAAAAAAAAAGCCCCTATCAGAACCTCCAAGGACAAGGATGGCAGAGTGAACCCCAAAATGCTCCAACACCCCCCATGCTGAAAACATAGTAGCTATTGTCCCAGGGCAAAACCCTCAACAGTAAAGGCTTGGGAAACTTAGAGGAAGGGCATGGCTAGGACCCTGCCTCAAAATGGGTAGAAAGCAGACTACAAAGACTCTGGAGTCCTACTATCCTCAGAGGGAGGAACCAAACTTTGAGGGAGACAATGAGACTCCACACCCACAGCTCAAACATCAACAGGGAATGGGTCCCAAGCACAGAAAGCTCTCCTAGATGATCTCAAAAGGAACTTTGAAAACCAAGTGAGAGAGATAGAAGACAAAATGAATAATTCTTTTAAAATCAAAATTGCAGAATTAGAAAAACATTATAATAAACAAAACAGTTCCTTAAAAAGAAAAGTGTATGATATGGAAAAGGAGCTCCAAAAACTAACCTAGGAAAATGATTTGCTAAAAACTAGAATCAACCAAATTGAAACAAATAACTCTAGGAGGAACCAAGAATTAGTCAAACAAAACAAGAAGAATGAAAAATTAGAAAACGAGGTAAGATATATCAATGGAAAAATAACTGACCTGGAAAACAGATCCAGGAGAGATAATCTGAGAATCATAGGCCTACCAGAAAATCATGATAAAAAAAATGAGCCTGGACAACATTCTCCAAGAGCTCATTAAGGAAAATTTCCCTGAGATACTAGAACCTGAGGGTAAAATAGAAATTGAGAGAATCCAGTGGACACCTCCTGAAAGAGATCCCAAAGTGAAAAGTCTTCGAAATGTTGTGGCCAAACTCAAGAACTACCAGGTAAAAGAGAAAATACTTCAAGTGGACAGAAAGAAAGAATTCAAATATTCAGGAACTACAGTGAGGATCTCACAGGGTTTGGCAGCCTCTACACTGAAAGATCAGAGGCAGTGGAATACAATTTTCCAGAAGGCAAAAGAGCTTGGGTTACAACCAAGGATCACCTACTCAGTGCGACTGAGCATATTCTTCCAAACAAAGAGATGGTCATTCAATGATATAACAGATTTCCAGACCTTCTTGATGAAAAAGCCAGAGCTCAATGGAAAATTCAACCTACAACTACGAGATGCAAGAGTGACATAGAAAGGTAAACAAGGAAAATACACACACACACCCTGTTATTTAATAAGAGCAAACTTTTTATAGACAAGTAGAGGGTATGAATATAAAATACACAAAGTGACAATTAAAAAACCTTATTAAGGGCTACAAAGGGACTGCAATGGAAGAAGAGAAATGAATGAAGTGGAAAAAGGTAAATTATGCCACACAAAGAGGCATAAAAACAATATAGCAGAGGAAAAGAAGGGAGGGAGATGAGTATTATATGAGCTTTACCCTCCTTGATGCTGGTGCAAGGAAGGAATAGCACAACCAGTTAAGCATAGGACTCTATGGAAAAGAGAAGCAAAACGTATCATATTAGAGGGATAGAGGGGAGGGTGAGGAGTTTTGCATGAGATTTGTTCCTGTCATTCTTGGTGCCAAGAAGAAATAACATAGTTCATTAAGTATAAAAATATCCTACAGGCAGTAGGAGGGGGAAAGGGCTACAAAAGGGGGGGGGGGGGTTAGTAGGGAGGGAGGGGGGAGGGGGAAAGGGGGGGAAAAGGGAGGAGGGCTGATAAGGGAATACTGAGGGAGGCAGTAGTCAAAAGGAAAACTATTAAGGGGGGAAAGAGAGAAGGGGGAAAATATGAGCATTAATAGGGGCGGGAATAGGATGGAGGGAAAGAAACAGATAACAATCATAACTGTAAATATGAATGGAATAAACTCTCCCATAAAACAGAGGCGGATAGCAGAATGGATTAGAAATCATAATCCTACAATATGCTGTTTACAAGAAACACATCTGAAACAGAGGGATACACACAGGGTAAAGGTAAAAGTCTGGAGTAAAATATAACATGCCTCAGCTAAAGTAAAAAAAAGCAGGGGTAGCAATCCTTATCTCAGATAAAGCAAAAGCAAAACTTGATCTAATTAAAAGAGATAAGAAAGGAAACTATATCCTGCTAAAAGGCACCATCAAGAATGAAGCAATATCATTACTCAATATATATGTATCCAAATTCCTAGAGGAGAAGGTAAAGTAATTAGAGGAAGAAATAGATAGCAAAACTATAGGAGTGGGAGACCTTAATCTCCCCCTCTCTGAACTTGATAAATCCAACCTCAAAATAAACAAGAAAGAAGTTAAGGAGGTAAACATAATTTTAGAGAGGGGAGGTATGATAAATCTCTGGAGAAAACTGAATGGGGATAAAAAGGAATATACTTTCTTCTCAGCTGTTTATGGCACATACTCAAAAATCGACCATGTTCTAGGGCATAAAAACCTCACAATTCTGTGCAGTAAGGCAGAAATATTAAATGCATACTTCTCAGATCATGATGCAATAAAAATTATATGCAATAAAGGGCCATGAAAGACAGACTAAAAACTAATTGTAAATTAAACAATTTAATCCTAAAGAATGAATGGATCAAACAAGAAATTATAGAAACAATTAGTAATTTCATTCAAGAGAATGATGATAATGAGACAACATAGCAAAATTTGTGGGATACATTAAAGGCAGTTCTTAGGGAAAGTTTTATATCCCTGAGTGCATACACGATTAGAGAAAAGTAAGGTCAATGAATTGAATTCATTGAATGCAATTGAAAAACCTAGAAAAAGACAAATTCAAAATCCCCAATTCAATATTAAATTACAAATATTGAAAACCAAAGGAGAGATTTTGACATTAAGAAAACTATTGAATTAATAAATAAAACTAAGAGCTAGTTTTATGAAAAAACAATAAAACTGATAGACCCTTAGTCAATATGATAAAAAAAGAAAGAAGAAAACCAGATTATGAGTATCAAAAATGAAAAGGGTGGATCTACCTCCAATGAAGAGGAAATAAAAACAATAATTAGGAATTATTTTTCCCAATTGTACACACATAATTTTGACAATCTTAGGGAAATGGATGAATATTTACAAAAATACAAGTTGCCCAGATTAACTGAAGAAGAAGTAAATTACTTAAATAACCCCATCTCAGAAAAAGAAATTGAATAAGTCATCAGTCAACTCCCTAGGAAAAAAATATCCAGGGCCAGATGCATTTACTAGTGATTTCTATCAAACATTTAAAGAACAATTGATTCCAATACTCTACAAATTATTTGGGAAAATTAGTGAAGAAGGAGTCCTACCAAATTCTTTTTATGACACAAATATGGTACTGATACCTAAATCAGGAAGAGATGAAACAGACAAAGAAAATTGTAGACCAATTTCCCTTCTGAATAAAGATGCAAAAATTTTAAATAAAATATTAGCAAAAAGAATACAGCAACTTATCTCAAGAATAATACACTTTGATCAGGTAGGATTTATTCCAGGAATGCAAGGATCATTTAATATTATGAGAACCACCAGTATAATTGATCATATCAACAATAAAACTAGCAGAAACCACACGATTACCTCAATAGATACAGAAAAGGCTTTTGACAAAATACAATATCCATTCCTATTAAAAACACTAGAAAGTATAGGAATAAATGGAGCCTTCCTTAAAATAATAGGTAGCATCTATTTAAAGCCATCAGCAAGTATTATATGTAATGGGGATAAGCTAGAAGCATTTCCAATAAGATCAGGGGTGAAACAAGGGTGTCCACTATCACCCCTCTTATTTAATCTGGTACTAGAAATGTTAACAGTAGCAATTAGAGAAGAAAAAGAAATCAAAGGAATCAAATTAGGCAAAGAAGAGACCAAGCTATCACTCTTTGCAGATGTTATGATGATATACTTAGAGAATCCTAGAGAATCAACTAAAAAACTTCTTGAGACAATAAATAAATTTGGCAAAGTTGCAGGATATAAAATAAACCCACATAAATCTTCGGCATTCCTATATATTTCCAATGACATTCAACAGCAAGAGATAAAAAGAGAAATCTCATTTAAAGTTACTGTAGACATTATAAAATATTTGGGAATCTACCTGCCAAAACAAACCCAGGAACTATATGATCACAACTACAAAACACTCTTCACACAAATTAAGTCAGATCTAACTAATTGGAAAAAATCAATTACTCATGACTGGGTTGAGCTAATATAATAAAAATGACAATTTTACCTAAATTAAATTACATATTTAGTGCCATACCAATCAATTTACCAAAAAAACTACTTTATAGAGCTAGAAAAAAATAGTAACAAAATTCATTTGGAAGAATAAACAGTCCAGAATATCAAGGGAATAAATGAAAAGAAATGCTAGGGAAGGTGGACTAGCTATACCAGATTTCAATCTGTATTATAAAGCAGCAGTCATCAAAACTACTTGGTACTGGCTGAGGAATAGAGTAGTGGATCGATGGAATAGATTAGGTACATGAGATTAAGCAGTCAATGACTATAGTAATCTATTGTTTGATAAACCCAAAGACCCCAGTTTTTGAGATAAGAACTCCCTATTTGACAAAAACTGCTGGGAAAACTGGAACATAGTATGGCAGAAACTTGGCATAGATAATTACCTAACACCAAATAACAAAATCAAGTCTAAATGGGTTCATGATCTAGGTATAAAGGTTGATACTGTAAGCAATCTCGGAAAACAAGGAATAGTTTACCCGTCAGATTTGTGGAGAGGGAAAGATTTTATGACTAAACAAGAATTAGAGAGCATTATAAAATGCACAATGGATAATTTTGATTACATTAAATTGAAAAGCTTCTGTACAAACAAAGCCCATGTAACCAAGATTAAGAGGGAGGTGGGAAATTGGGAAAGAATTTTTACAACCTATGTCTCTGATAAAGGACTCATTTCTAAAGTAAACAGAGAATTGAGCCAAATCTATAAGAATACAAGTCATTCCCCAATTGATAAATGGTCAAAGGATATGAACAGGTGGTTTTCAGAGAAAGAAATTAAAGATATCTATAAGCACATGAAGAAATGCTCTGAATCACTATTGGTTAGAGAAATGCCAATCAAAACAACTCTGAGGTACCACATCTCACCAGTCAGAATGGCTAAGATGACAAAACAGGAAAATAACAAATGCTGGAGAGGATGTGGACAAATTGGAACACAAATGCATTGCTGGTGGAGTTGTGAACTGATCCAACCATTCTGGAAAGCAATCTGGAATTATGCCCAAAGGGCTATAAATAATTTCATACTCTTTGACCCAGCAATACCACTTCTAGGGTTGTATCCCAAAGGGATCATAGAAGTGGGAAAAAGACCCATATGTACAAAAATATTTATAGCAGCTCTTTTTGTGGTAACAAAGAATTGGAAATTAAGGGGGTGCCCATCAATTGGGGAATGGCTGAACAAGTTGTGGTGTATGCATGTTATGGAATACTATTGTGCAATAAGAAATGAGGAGCAGATGGACTTCATATTTACCTGGAGAGGCTTATATGAACTGATGCTGAGTGAGAAGAGTAGAGCCAGGAGGAATCTGTATACAATTACAGACACAACACATGTGTGATGACCAACTTTGATAAACTGGACTCTTCTCAGCAATGCAGTGATATAAGTCAAACCCAAAAGACTCATGATGGAGAGAGATGTTTACATCCAGAGAAAGAATTTCAATTGAACCCAGATTGAAGCAAACTACCTGCCCTTTTTCGTTTTCTTTTTTGGATTTGTTTCCTCTTTCCCATTCTTCATTCCATCTGTTACAATCCTTCTTTATAACCTGACTAATGCCTAATGTGAAAGTATTTGCAGATACTGTACTTGATTGTATGCCACCATGTGGTGGGGGGGAGAGGGTGAGAAAATTTGAAACTCAAGGAATTGTGGTAATGAATCTTGTAAACTAAAAGTAAACAAATTAATAAAGACCAAAAAAAAAAAAAAAGAAACCATTCAAATATTGTGGAGCCCCAGTCAAGATCATAGCAGATATAGCAGCTTCTACATTAAAGGAGCAGAGGACTGACTATGACATCCTAGACAGCAAAGAAGCTAGGATTACAACCAAGAATACCTACTCTGCAAAGGGGAGTATAATTCTTCAGTGTAAAAATGAATGTTTAATGATATAGATGTCTTCCAAGCGTTCCTGATGAAAAGTCCAAAGCTGAATAGAAAATTTGATATTCAAACATAAGTCTCAAGAGAAGCATAAAAAGGTAAGCACAAAAGAGACATCATAAGAGATTCAATAAAGTTAATCTGTTTACAATCCTATATGGGTAGATGATAGATGCAGTTTCTAAGAATTTTATCATTATTAGGGCAGTTAGAAACAGACTATATAAACAGAGAGCATGGGTGTGAGTCAATTATATTGGAATGATCTAAAAAAATGTAGGAATGAAATGAAAGAAAGAGTTACACTTGGAGAAAGGGAAAGGGAGAGGTAAATGAGGAAAATTATCTCACATAAAAGAGACACACAAGGAAGAGCTTTTACGGTGGAGGGGAAAATGGAAGGATGGCAGGCATGCTTAAACCTCACCCTCTTGGAAATAGTACAGATAGGGAAATGTGTGTTTGTTGTTTGTATGTACATGTATCCACACACACTCAGTTGAATAAAGGAATCTATTTAAGAGGCCTGCATAACATGTAGCCTACCACTTACGACCTGCCAATGGATTTTGGGTGGCCTGCAAAAAGTGTAGGGTTGCCACTGTATACTCTCCTGTTTATCACATGCCCCATGACAACCAACCATCATCAGTCTGTCTGTCTGTAGTCTGACCTATCTGCAGCCTGAAGAACTTTAGCCTATTTTTAATTTTGTTCCTTATCTACTGCTAAGTTGGGCAGGTCTGATCTAACCCAAGAGGGAAATAGGAGGGGAAGGAAAGAGAGAAAGGGAGGGGGTAGTGACAAAAGAGAGGGTTGATTAAGTGAGGCAGTGTGGTCAGAAGCAAAAGAGACTTTTGAATAGAGAAAAGATAAAGAGAGAGAGAGAGAGAAGGATAAACAGAAGAAAATAGATGAGTAATCATTACTCTGAATGTGAATGAGATGAACTTATCTATAAAATAGAAGCAGATAGAAGAATGGATTAGAAATCAGAATCCAACTTTTTTGGTTTTTTTGTTTGTTTGTTTGTTTTGCTTTTTGCAGGGCAATTGGGGTTAAGTGACTTGCCCAAAGTCACATGGTTAGTAAGTGTGTCAAGTGTCTGATGCTGGATTTGAACTCAGGTCCTTCTGATTCCAGGGCAGGTGTTCTACTCACCACCTAGCCGCCCCTAAACAATATGTTTTTTTTTTTTACAAGACACATACTTGAAACAGAAAGACACACATAGAGTTAAAATAAAGAGAAGGGGTAAACTCTATTATACTTTAGATGCAATAAAAAAGGAAGGTATAGCAATCATGATCTCAAACAATTCAAAAGCAAAAGTAGACCTCATTAAAAGAGATCATCAGGGAAACTACATTTTGATAAACACTACTGTCAATACTGAAATAATATCAAAGAAATTTTATAGCAAGTTTCTCTGATAAAGACCTCTTTTCTGAAATACATAGGGAATTGGAGTAAAATTTATAAAAATAAAAGACATTTCCCAAATGATAAACTTTCAAGGGTTAAGAACAGGCAGTATTGGGGTGGTTAGGTGGTGCAGTGAATAGAGCACTGGCCCTGGAGTCAGGAGGACCTGAGTTCAAATCCGACCTCAGACACTTAACACTTACTAGCCATGTTACCTTGGGCAAGTCACTTAACCTCAATTGCCCTGCCTTCCCCCCTCCAAAAAGAAAAAAAGACAGTATTCAGAAGAAGAAATCAAAGCTATCTATAGTCATATGGGGAAAAACACCTTTCTAGGTCACTATTGATTAGAGAAATGCAAATTTAAACAACTCTGAGGTATCACCTCTCACCTATCAGAAATGACAAAAGCTGGAAGGGATGAGGGAAAATAAATACACTAATGGATTACTGGTGGAATGAACCACTCTATGGAATAATTTTAAACTATGTCCAATGAGCTATAAAACTGCATATGCTTTGACCCAGCATTACCACTTGTACTTCAAAGAGATCAAAGAAAAATGACTTATATATTCAAAATATTTATGTCAGCTCTTTTTGTGATGGTGAAGAATTGGAAATTGATATGATACCTACCAGTTGTGGAATGGCCAAACAATTTGTGGCACATGATGGTGATGGTATACTATTTTGCTATAAAGAATAATGTGGGGAATGGTTTCAGAAAAACATGGGAAGACATATATGAATTGATGCAAAGTGAAGTGAGCAGAACCAGAAAACATTGTAGACAATAACAGCAATATTGTAATGATGATCAACTGTGAAAGCTTTGGCTACTCTGATCAAGACAACAATCCAAGAAAATTCCAAAAGACTTATGATGAAAAATACTATCCACCTTCAGAGAAAGAATTGATTAACTCAGAATGGTTTTATCACTTTCTTTATTTCTCTTGCTTTAAAAAAGCCAATATGGCTAATATGGAATTCTGTTTTATATGATTTCATATGTATAATTCATATCACATTGTTTGCCTTCTTAATGGGTGAGGTAGAGGTAGAAGGAAGGGAGAGAATTCGGAACTCAAAATAAAAAAAATGTTAAAAAGCAAAGCAATATGAATAATATTCTCTCTCAGTTCCTGAACCCCTCAGTCAGGTGATGGTAGAAAAATTCCTTCCACTGGGATAATTTAGACTCAGAGACTGTTTCCTCTGTCAGTTTCACTCTGTATGATCCACCAGCCAGTGTTTTTCTCCCTTTGGTACTATGTTCACAAATAATGAAGTGTTCAAACCAGAGCCATTATGATCGACCACTTTACATGACCAACAAGTTCTAAACCAATGAAACAGAAATTATAAATGTAATCTGAAAGAACAGAGGCAGCCTCTGCTCCTTGGGCTAGAGAGGAAGGGGAGACAATCATTTCATTTTCTGCTTAAGTGCTTAAGAAGGGGGGAGTTCAGTGCTGCTGTGCGGCTACAGCCGTCAAGGTAGCAATGGTGGACACCTGGTCACTCACAAACTCCAGCCACCTCAGCCACCCTCTAATCTGTCCCCAGACACCATTCTGCATCCTCAGGCCTCCATGTATATCTCCTCCCAACTATGTTCACTCATCCCCTCTCTTTATTGCTGTATATATCTGCTAGTGATTTGCAGGAGAGTTGGTTGTTAAATTTTTCAGTGTGAGCATTTACACATGGGAAATCAACAAATACCACAAATCAGACTTGGTTTATTGTTTTGTTGATTGTGGTTAGACTTAAAGCAATGGAGAAAGTGTTAACAATGGAAATTTAATTTATGGGTACATTTTGAGAGGAGAGACCTGGTTTTAAACATCCATCAGTACACTCCAATTCAATTAATAATATCGTCGTCTCTTCCAGGGTAGGGGAAGAAATGCCACTAGCTCTTTAAGACACACCCCCTTTTTTATCCATTGATTCTAGCAAGCCAGAAGATTCTGCTATGGCCTGTAGGCCTTCATCCCAGATGCCATTCTCTGCTTCAGAGAGGTACCCTAGGGCTACATACACATAATTTATCTTGACACAACATAATCCCCAGACACCCAAACAACATCACCTACAAAATACATTCCCCTAAAACAATTAGTTTATTGATCATTCACAAAAAGGAAGGATGCATATTTTGACTTAGACAACTTGGCACTAACACTGTTGTAATTGATCAGATATTTTTGTTGCCTTGACATTTTGCTTTTAAAGTGTTGCTGTAATATATATATATATATATACATACATACATACACACGCACACACACACATATAATGTTACAATATATAATATTGTTGCCCTTCTTTCTTTGCCTTGTATCATTTCATATGTCTTCCCTCTTTCCTCACAGTTCTTTATATTTGCCATTCCTCATGGTGCCTGCCATACTATTCCATTACATTTCTGGCCCACAGTTTGTTCAGCCATTCACATTCACCAGTCCTTGCACACATATCTTCTTCTCAGTTATCCCAAATAGTGCTTCTGTGAACATGAGGGGCTGGTAACTTTCCTTGCTGACAAAAAAAAATCCTTCTTGGGGTGACAGTTTATCTTTACAAAGAGGTTGACCCTTTTCACTTCCACATTCCAGCTTTTCCCTGTTCCTTGAACTTTAAATAGTCACTGGACATTTTCATTTTCCATTGCAAACATTGTCTCCAGGGTATATTCCTTAACAATTCCTCTCTTTTATCTCAGGGCCTGATCCCTCCTTTCTGAGGGAAGCCTTCCCTCCTGGACCCTGTGGGGGAGGGGGGCATTCCCTCTCCCTCACAGTCCCCTCCCCCAAGATGCCAGGAAGCCCTGATACAGGTGACCAATGGTCATCATTCATTGTCTAGCAAATTATGAATGTGAAACCAGGTGGGATCTATGGCAGAGGGAAATGTGGAGCCCACTCCTGGGGTCTGTTTTTGCATTTCTCGAGAGCCTGCTGTTCTGTACCCCACTGGCACATATGGTGGCCTGGTCTCCATGTGATTAGCATAATGCACGATCCATAATACATCATAGCACAGTAACCAATCATCTGCTTGTTTCATGACCTAAGGCCAGCTTCTCCTTCACTTGTCAGAAAAGCACTGTGGGAACCTGCATTAACTCCTTCAAATCATGGGAGTCCTTTTAGTAAATTAGTGTCGACATGCACGGTTAAAATAACACGGGCTGTTTTCCCCCTGCCATGCTAATTCATAGTCTTCCTTTGAAATCTACTGTTCATTATTACTAAAGGCTCTCACATCCTGCTTTGTAACAAACAGTAGGGAAGGTTTCTCCCTTCCCCAAATGCTCAGCTTACAGACATCTTTTCTTCACATCTATTACTTTTTGGTTCTTTTTTCACTACTACTGAATTCCTCTCCCTCACCCTCACTCAGCTTAGATCGCTATTTTTGCTTTGTACTGTTTTTATTTTTCTTTGTTTGCTAGTATTAGAGCTGCAACCTGGCATAGGGGATAGCAGGCTGGCCTTAGAATTAGGAAGACCTGGGTTCATAACCTTCTTTTGGTGCCATAGACAAGCCACTCAACCTGTTCATGTTGCAGGCAGCTCTCTAAGATGCTAGTTTCATACTTTACATCTGCATTAGGGCCGGAGTTTCCGTACCAAGGAGCAGACAAGAATAAAGAAGAAACAGCTCAGTTTAGGCTCATCTGTACATTTCAGGAATGTTTGCATTGGTTTTCTCATTTTGCTTTGTTTTGAATTCTGTTCCTTTTTTTTTTGAACTGGTCCAAAGGGCAAAGCAACAAGGCCCACACCATAATGACCTATTTCAGCTAGCCCTTAAAGTTGGCAAGGCTACTGGACCTCAGTCCATCCTTCCCTACTCCAAATGACCAGTTCTCACTACACAATCCCAACTCCATTGCTTAAACTGCTGCTACTCTCAGCTAGACACTCAGAAATTAATGGGAAATAATGAGACTATCTCTTCATCCTATAGTTTTTAATGGGTTACAAAGTAAATTCCTTGGGAAGGCATGGCAAGTATTTTTTAAATTAGGACTAGATTTGTAATTTCACTGATATAGGGAACTCTAAGTGAGGAAACAACCGCTCCACCCACCCCATGAGTATAGATCAGCAAAACATCTAAAGCCTCTAGTCTCAGATAATCCCCTAGGGACTGAAAGGTTGAATGACTTGTTTAAAGTCACTTCACCCGTATATGTTATGGTCAGGATTTAAACTCAGGTCTTCTTGACTCTGAGGCCAGCTATGCACCATGAAATGCCTCTCTTAGTATAAGTATTACTGTTTATACTTTACAGATGAGGAACCAGCTGATATTCAAAGAAATTAAGTGACTTGCCCTGATTCCCACAGGGAATAAGCAGATGGCACAGGATTCAAGTCCTTGACCTCCATTTTCTTATCTGTAAAAGGAGAAAATTGGACTTGTTATTTCTAATATCCGGTCCATCTCCACAGTTCGGGTCCTTTGAAATAGCTATTGTCTCAGAGAGTGGAACACATGATGTCCAGGTAGATGAAGAGGAGGGATTTCAATTGTGTGGATGGTGCAAACAGTCCTTGCCCAGGTGCAGGAAAACCTGCACACTCACTGAGGGTTCCATCAGTGATGTGCAATTTGATCCAGGGACAACCATTTGCCCTTTGTATGCCCTCCATCCGTAAAATGTTGTTGCTGTTTCCAGTTGTTCATGATGCTCTTTGGGGTTTTCTTGGAAGAAATACTGGAGTGGTTTGCCATTTCCTTCTCCGACTTATTTGACAGATGAGGAAACTGAGGCAAACAGGGCTAAGTGACTTGCCCAGAGTCACACAGCTAGTAAGTGAGATAGCATTTGAACTCAGGTCCTTCTGACTCCAAGGGCTGGCACTCTATTCACTGTGTCACCTAGCTGCCCCACCCATAAAGTAGGAGATACTAATATGAGTGCTGCCTAAGAGAGCTATTGCCAGGACTGGATGATAAATTGCATGGGAATGGCTTCATAAAGAGAAACAAGATATATTGTTGTTGCTAGGGCAGGCAGAATCTAGATATTTGTGCAGAATTTGAAGTAAGGGGCATCTTAGCCTCTGGGAATGGAATGAGGAGTTTTCACAGAACCAATGCCCTTCCCTTGGAAGCACCACATACCCAGGGCCCTCCCTGTAGCAGACATTACAGGTCTGGAATCTCTGACTCTGGAAAGGTTATTGAAAACATCTTGTGATGGTTGATGAGGCAGACTGTTGCACAAGGTCTCAGGGTTGCTGGGATTCTAAACTCCAATCCTTGTGCTTGCTTGACTCACCATGCTTTGAGTGGGTTTGCCCTTTCTGAGTTCAAGTAGATCATTTCCACCCACCATCCCCAGGAAACCTGATCACTGCCTCAGTGTTCTGATTGGAATTCAGTGCTAAGACATGATGCCATTTAATAACACTCTTCATTTCCCATCTGTCCACGTAGCCGTTAGAGGAAAGCAGGTTTCTGCTAGAGCATCGTCTAGTCAGAATGAAAACCAGAAAAGTATTTTGTGCATTTTTACCTCCCACTATATTTTAAGGCCAGATATTAAGTAATGGCAGTGATATTTTAAATCCTTCACAGGCTTTATTCTTTCCAGTGACTGAATTACTCCTGCCATGAGCAAGGCATTTAGAGAGTTCCATTAAGAATTTTCAGATTTTTCAAGGGTATTCACCTGTTTTACAATCTACTTTGGGCTTATCACTGGGACCTTACACATGAATGAATTTTTTAGGAATTTTTTTTTCTTTTTATTAATTTGTTTTTAGTTTTCAACATTCACTTCCACAAGATTTTGAGTTCCAAATTTTCTCCTCATCTCTCTCCTCCCCCACCCCAAGACTGCATGCATCCTGATTACCCCTTCCCTTAATCTGCCCTCCCTTCTATCACCCCCCCCCACTTCTCTTATCCCCTTCCCTTCTATTTTCCTGTAGGGAAAGATAGATTTCTATACCCCATTGCCTGTATATCTTATTTCCTGGTTGCATGTAAAAACAGTTTTAATATTCAATTTTAAAACTTTGAGTTCCATATTCTCTTTCTTCCTCCTTCTCCACCCACTGTCATTGAGAAGGAAAACAAGTTCATATAGGTTACACATGTGTAGTCATGCAAAACACTTCCATAACAGGCATGTTGTGAAAGACTAACTCTATTTCCTTCCATCCTATCTCACCCCCCAATTTATTAGATTCTCTCCTTTGACCCTGTCCCTCCTCAAAAATGTTTGCTTCTGATTACCCTCTCCTCCATTTTGCCCTCCTTTCTATCATCCACCCCTCTCTTATCCCCTTCCCCCCTACTTTCCTGTAGGGTAAGATAGATTTTCATGCCCAATTGATTGTGTATGCTATTCCCTCCTTAAGCCAAATCCAATGAGAGTAAGATTCACCCATTCTCTCTCACTGCCCCTCTCTTCTCCTCCATTTTAAAAGCTTTTTCTTACCTCTTTTATGTGAAAAAATTTACCCCATTTTACCTCTCCCTTTCTCCTTTTCCTAGTACATTCCTCTCTCGACCCTCAATTTTATTTTTTAGGTATCATCCCTTCATATTCAACTCACCCTGTGCCCTCTGTCTATATATCTATCTATATCTGTATATATATCTGCATATATCTATACTCCAACTACTGTAATACTGAGAAAGGTCTCATGAGTTACAATCTTTCCATGTAGGAATGTACACAGTTCAACTTTAATAAGTCCCTTATGATTTCTTTCTCCTGTTTACCTTCTCACACTTCTCTTGATTCTTGCATTTGAAAGTCAAATTTTCTGTTCAGGTCTAGTCTTTTCGGTGCTTGAAAATTCTCTATTTCATTGAATATCCATTTTTTTCCCCAAAAGTATTATACTCAATTTTGCTTTGACCACCAGAATATCATATTCCAAGCTCTCTGATCCTTTATCATGAATGAATTTTAAAAGCATTCATTAAACAGTCATTATATGCCAAGCATTGGGAATAGAAATACAAAAACAAAGAAACAGTTCTTGCCCTCAAGAAGCTTACATCATAATGAAGGAGGATGTATTTGTGTATACATACATACTTATATATGCACACACATATGTATGTGTACGTATATATGTATGTATATATAGAAGTAATGGTCAGGGAAGGAAGAGTATTTGGGTTTGTAAAATTATGGGAGAGATGAGTAGAACTACAGGAAAGTCAATTTCAAGTAGCAA
Source organism: Petaurus breviceps papuanus (assembly GCF_028583685.1). Classification (NCBI taxonomy): domain Eukaryota; kingdom Metazoa; phylum Chordata; class Mammalia; order Diprotodontia; family Petauridae; genus Petaurus; species Petaurus breviceps. Next base: position 29,497,146 of record NW_027185764.1, on the reverse strand, counting down.
TGGCAATATTGATTTGATCATGATTCAGAACTGGAAAGTGAGAGGGTGATGGGGGAGAATGTGCATGTATGATGGCAAGGCATCTGAAGAAGAGATGACTGGGGAGTAAAGTGAAGCGAAGCTGGAGACATCTTAGATGTACTGGACCACATGGGGCACTCACTAATCAAGAGCCAGTAGCCCGGAAATTAAGGAATTAAGTCCTCTAGGTCATGGTCTCCCATCTGCTATTCAATCACAAGGATTGTGCTTCCTCCTCTCCCTGACTATCTGAATCCTAACTATCCTTTAAGGCCATGTTCAAAACATGCACTGTATCTGTTCTCTTATCCTGATCTGCTTCCACCCTAAGGGCACATATCTGTATAGTATTTTAAAGTTTATAAACTGATTTCCTTTCAACAACCCTGTGAGCAGACAGAGCTTAACCCACTGCAGCTCAGAACTCCTGAGCTAAAGAGATCCACCAGCCTCAGCCTACCTCACTGGGATGATAGATGTATTTCTCCCTATCTTACATCAGATCCCACTTCTGATTTATACTGCTGTATATCTGTGAGTGAGTCACGTATCCCCCCTAAGACAACAATTGTAGAACAAGTGTTCATGCACTCTGGTAGAAGAACTTCCTTATAGGCAGTGTCCATGATCCCACTCAACATGTGCAAGGGCTACTTTTGGGAAAATTGTGATAATGTATTATCTCTTGACTTTTCAAAACTCTCAGGGTTGGAGTCTCCCATTCCTTTACCTAAAACAGAAAATAACAGGCATAGAGGCAAAGGACTGAGGCCCATTTCATAAGGCCACATGATGGCCTTGGTGGGGAGGATCCAAGGCCTCTCTCTTTAATGCTGTTCCTCTCACCACACACCATCAGCAGAGTCATCAACAGAGAGAAACCAATGAAGAGCTCTGGTCATTAGTGCTTTTAGAAGATGCTTTCAGTTTTGGTTACACAGATAGGCTTTCTGCTAGCCATCTGGTTAATGGACCAGAAACAGAGAATGCCTATACTTGTTCCTGTCTCTCCAAGGCTCTCCTCCCGTTACATGCCATCAAGCATTGCCAACAGGCTTCTTACTGTCTTCCAAATGGTTAGTGGCATCAGAGGAATTCTGTCTGTATGCCAGACCCTGTTACACATAGGTCCTGTCCCCCAAAAGGAAGCTTGAATAATATACTATTTTATGGTATATGTTATATATGATTGTATACATATATACACATATATGCGTATATATATGTATACATACATATATATATGTGAGATGGTTTAGAATACAATAGGAACTGTAATAGAGTCCATTAGGAATGAATAAAAGTATTCCTATAGAGCCAGTTGGGATTAGGCAACATGTATTTGTAGTGGAAAGGAAGCTAGGTAGCACAATGGATAGAGTGGCAGCCCTTGGAGTCAGGAGAACCTGAGTTGAAATCCAACTTCAGACAATTCCTAGCTATGTGACCTTGGGCAAGTCACTCAACCCTGTTTGCCTCAGTTTCTACATCTATAAAATGAGCTGGAGAAAGGCCATGACAAACCACTTCATTATCTTTGCCAAGATGGACATCTCTGGGCCCATGTGGTTCTCTCCTCTCCTGAAGACACATAATTCTTGGGGGGGTCTCACAGATTAAGTTTACTCTCCAGGACCATGACTTGCTCTGTCTATTTACCCCTCTCCTATCTATGTCTCTTCTCTTTGACTCACTCTATATCCCTAGCCTCTCTTTTTTTAAAACTTAATTTTTATTCATTTTGAACTGCAATACAAAAAAACCAAAAAAAAAAAAAGATTTCCATATACAAAGCACAAAATAAAAAAAGGATTCAATATAAAGCCATCTCTCCCAAATGAGGTCATGGAGAATCGGATATAACCGAAATGACAAAATCTGTAGTGGGGCCCAGTCGGCAGGGATTTATGAGATGTTCAGCAGCCCAGGAATAAGAATGAAGAAGACTGATGGTAGAGGTGACGTAGGCCTGAGAACTGTCTTCTGTAGGGCATCCTTGGCATAAGAACACATCTTTCCCTTTGTGCCTCCTATCTTTATTCTCAGATGTATAGAATACACAGAAACTTCCTCAGTCTTCAGATGTAATCTATTCTGATGCTTCTTTTTTGCAAAATGGAGCACTAATTTGGAAGTGGAGTGAAAAATATAGTCATTTGAGATTCACACATTTAGGGGAACTGTATGACCCAAAGTCTCTATGTTTTCTCAATATAGAAATTTTTAAAATTAGTGGGGCCATTAGAGATGTTCCATTCTGCCTCTTCATTTTGCAAAAGAGAAAAAAGGAGTTCCAGAGAGCTAGCTAATTTGCCAAAGGTCACAGAGCGAGCCTTGATAACGGCAAAAGTTGATTTCATGAGACCACAGAAGTGAAAGTGATTATTCCTTCCTCAAATTTCTCATAGCAATTTTTCTAGCTTCTCTTTTGCACTTAATATCTCTTGAATCATTGCTATTTATCAAATTTATCTAACTGTTCATTTATTTATTTACTAATTTGTTTATCTGTCCATTGTTGTTGGTTATTGTTCAGTCATTTCAGCTGTGTCTGACTCTTTGTGACCCCATTTGGGGTTGTCTTGGCAGAGATACTGGAGTGGTTTGCCATTTCCTTCCCCAGCTCATTTTACAGATGAGGAAACTGAGGCCAATAAGGTTAAGTGACTTGCTCCAGGTCTCACAGTTTTTGAGGCAAGATTTAAATTTAGGTCTTCCTGACTCTCTAGCCCCCACTACCTTCTACCTAGCTAACCCATCTGACCTTATGTTTCCTTATTTATTTGTTTATTGTATATATTTTCCTATGTAATTCATGGTCCAGAAACAAACTTCAGGTTTTTATGGTCTGAATTCAGGTACAGGAGGATCTCACAAATAATATTCTCTTTTGGTTCATGTGCCCTCCTTGGGTTTCCTCTGGGGACAACAGAATTTGACTCATTTTGTTCCTTTCGAGGTTATCCCTGGGAATCAGAATTTAACTCATCTGGTTCTAGAGAAAAGAGATAGGGTCACTTATATCTAATGCAAGCACTCAGGTTAATAATACATCAAATATAGAAAAGGCTTTATTTAAATGAGGGGGAAAATTGTGAATCAGAAGGAACTGGCCCTAGATTTATACAGTAACCCCACCTTCTCAAGGACCAATATAAACACCTCCAGACATACTTCCTCCCTGATTAACCCCTTCCACCCTGCCCACCACTATTTGAAAAGCACTCAGGATTGCTAGTTTGATAACCCCACAGAGCACATACAGCACTCCAATCTTAGAGTACTACCCTGGGGTAGAGGTTCTTAAAGAAGGCTAAATTGGAAAGGACATTCACTGGCCTTGGAGTCAGAGGACCAAGGTTCAAACAAATTGAGTAAATCATTTAACCATCCTGTGCCTCAGTTTCCCCAGATGTAAAAATGCAGAGGGTTGGACTAAATGGCCTCTGAAGTTTCTTCAAGCTCCAAATCTATCATTGCCTGAAATCTTGTCCCAGGACCTGCACAATTCATGTTTGTATCCCATCATGTTTGTTCTTTGCTGTTCTATTTTTCCTCTTCCTGGGTTCCTCTACTTGGTCTAGGAAACAAGCATAGTCCAGGAATTCCTCTTTTTCTCTCTGATAGTCTCAGTTCTAGAATTTCACTATTTCCCCAAGGACCGCTGTTTTGCTTTGTTGTCATTAGTATGATTGATGCAATTCCCACCTGGTCTCACTGCTCTATCTCTGCCTTTGTCCGCTGACATCTCTGGGCCCACATGGTTCCCTCCTCTCCTGAAGACACACAATTCTTGGTGTGGTCTCACAGATTAAGCTTCCACTCCAGGACCATGACTCACTCTCTCTTTTTCCCCCTTTCCTTTCCACGTCTCTTCTCTTTGATTCTCTCCATATAATCCTAGCTTCCTTTTTTCTTTTAACTTAATTTTTATTCATTTTGAACTTCAATACAAAAAGACAAAAAAAATGTCCGCATACAAAGCACAATATAAAAAGAGGATTCAATATAAAATCATGGATTTACATTTCACATTGCTTAATTTTTTAAAAACCCAACTATGTAATAAATACTACACATCATTTTCAAAGCTACCCTGCTTTTCTGTGCTTCTTTCAAAGTTTTATTTTGTGCTCTGCTGTACACTTTTTTCCTCCCCCCCCTCCTCATCCTGTCCTAGAGAAGGCTACCATTAGACATAAACATGTCTATATTTGCCTAGCCACCCTTTTAAAGGGGCTGCCTTTGATGTTAAAGGTAGAAGGACCTTAGATGTCATCTTGTGTAACCTTACTGCTCAAATGAGGAGGTTAAGGCCCAGAGAAAGGACATTCTCTTGACTGGTGCCATTTTTCAATCTGTTTTTTTAAAATAGCTAAGAGACACAGGTCCAGAGGAGGAAACTTACCTTCAAGTCCCACATCCAGTAGATACTGGTTGTGTGCCCTGGGACACCTTGACCTCTCAGTGATCCCAGACAACCCTCTAATACCACATGGGGGTTTATCTCTAGCTGTCCTGATTTATATCATGTCACTGGACCCAGATGGCTCTGGAGGAAAAAGTGAGGCTGGTGACTTTGCACAGAACCTCCCTCACTTAAAACCAATTCACTTGCAAGTCATGACAAGTCATGACATCACCTTCCCGATGTCATGATCCTCTTTGAGAGCAAAGGAAAAGCAGCAACAAAAAATAACACAGCAAGTCTTGCTGACCTGCATGTTGAAGTGAGGTTCCTCACTAGGAGTTTACTCTACTAACACAATCACTACTCCAGGCAAAAAAAAAAAGCAGCCTTATTCATTATGCAGGTGTGGACACCGGGATCCTCAAAATTTATAAGGCAACACGAGAAAAGTTCTGGGTCATCTAGGAATAGTCTTTGAAAATAGAAAAAAAGGAGGCTGCACATCCTTAAGTTTCATAGTGTCAAAAAGTTGTTCTGAGGGCAGAAGCTCCCAACCAATGGTATATGTACCACTACTACCACCCCACTCGCACTCCCACCCCCACCTACCCTAGGGAGGTGGGAGCCTTATAAAGGAGATATGATTAATACTTGGAATATAACTATATCTGTTCAGTTATTTCAGTTATGTCTGATTCTTCGTGACCCCATCTGGAGTTTTCTTGGCAAAGATACTGGGGTGGTTGGACATTTCCTTCTCTAGCTCATTTTTCCAGATAACAAAACTGAGGCAAACAGAGGTTAAGTGACTTGTCCAGAGTCACACAGCTAGTAAGTATCTGAAGCCAGCTTTGTGCTCAGATCTTCCTGCCTCCAGGCCCAGCACTCTATACCTAAAAGTCCTATATAACTATATTATCCTATTGAAATTAATCTCTATGGTATTTCTCATTTATCTATGAATGGTAAATTCTAGAACTTATTTCTTTACATATTAAATAGCATATACAGAAAGCCAGGAGGGACAATAGAAAGTGAAAAATGTTGAGAACCTCCGCCCAAGTTGGAGAGCAAAGAGGAAGGCAACCCAAGAGGAAGTTGCAGACATGTTCCCAAAGAGTAGGGAGGAGGTCGTAGTGCGCTGGCCAAGGAAGCAGGATTGTTTTTTTTCTGTATCCTTGGGCATACCTAAAATCCTGTTGCAACACGGAAACTGTTCTTGGGGACAAGAACAGAAACAAGAGCCAAGGAATCCAGACACAGAGAAGTCAGTCACTAAAGGAATCAGGAAGCAGGCTCTAAGACCACTGGTGGCTCTATTTGCCTGCAAAGAACTTGGGCATTATTAATTGGGAAAATTAATCTTCTGTAACATCACACACCAGAAACAAGCAATCAGCTTCTATAAAAGGGTTTTAAATTTGGATCTGTGGATCAGTTTCATGTGGGTCTGTGAACTTGGATGGGAAAAAATTATGTTTATTTCAATATACAGTAATTGGTTTTCTTTGAAATTCTCTGTATTTTATTCTGTGCATTTAAAGTCATAATTCCGAGAAAGGGTCCATAGGTTGATCTAGACTTCCCAAGGGATCCTTGACACACAAATACTGTTTGATAAAATAATAGCCTCCTCTGCCTTCTCTTTCTCTTTCTCCTCCTTTCCTTTCACCATCACCTCCTCCTTCCTTCCTTCCTTCCTTCCTTCTGTTTCTTTCCTTCCTCCTCTTTCTTTCCTCCCTCCCTCCCTTCCTTTCTTCCTTCCTTCCCCCCCTTCCCACCTTCCTGACTTCCTTCCAAATTGCTTAACTCTCTTACCCCAGAACCTGGAATACTAGTTAGTAACATTAGTACTTCAGTTTCTTCACCTGGAAAAATGAGAGTTGGGTTAGTTGGTCTTTCCTTTGTAACTCTGGGGCCTCCAATTCCATATTTCTACCTATACAGTCATACATCCACATTTGCTGAGGTTGGGGCACAGAACCGTCGCAATATGAAAAACCACAAGTAACTCTAGGCGCCACCCCAAACCTTTATTTATAATAATTCCCATCATACAAGTAAAACAACACACTGCACCCGTAATAGTGTCAGTTTCTACAAGAGAGATTAATATCTCACATACTACATAGTCTTTGAAGCTGCAGAAGCAGCTGCAGAAACTGCCTCACAGATTTCCTTCTCCTACAAAAAGCTCAAGATATAATACAATGATCACTGTGGGAGAAAATCATGTGACAATCTGGACAGTAGAAAGACAAAGAGGAGGTGTTCCCAAAGAGAGCATGTAGCCTGTAGTATTTTAGTGCATAAAATTTTTAACAAAATGTAACTGTTTATCATAAATTTATGCATGTATACTTATGGTAGTAAATGATAAAAATAGATTAGTAATACACAATGCGTTTATGACAATTTTTTTTTAGTTTTCTTTACTCACATTATCTGTGATTTACTGCAGTATGTTACAAATCTCCAAAAGTTCCCATTTAATTATCAATAACCAACCCACTAATGTGAAACCTGTAAATGTGGAGAGATGACTGAACTTGTGGAAGCACTCACAAGGCGGGGCCTACGGCTGCTGTCTAGAAGATGCTGATTTAATGAATCCTTTCCAATGAATTGGTGAAAGGACAGAGAAGGGAATAAAAGCAAGAACAGAAAACAGACCAAATCACAATTATGAAAACAGGTCAAGAATCTACCCAGAAAGAGTTATCTAGTCCATCTTTACCCAATACTTAATGGAAGGATGAAGCAACAAAGGGAAATCTTTCAAAGAAGAAAACAGACTCAGTGACAGCCAGCATAGTATTACAAAGAATAAGTTATCTGCTGCATTTTGGTAGAGGAAGACAGTTTGGTGTATTGGAAAAAAAAAGGCTGAACATTAGTGGGGTTTCTGTACCTGATTGCCTGTAAAAGGTGAAGTGTTTTGTGCAAAGTCACAAGACCAGGTAGAAAAAAGCAGAGTTGGGATTTGATTGTAGGCTTTCTGAATCCAGATCCACTGCATCCTCAAGGAATTTCCCTCATCTTGTATCGTTTCAGCGTTGATCAGAGTCCCCTCATCCCCCTCCTGTCTTATCTGGCAACATTCAGAAACTCTCAACACCATTCTTTCCTCTCACATTTGATTTCATTTTGTAATTTCCTCCTTTAATTCTCATCAATGGTGAGGATTCACATCCATGTATAGCAGTTGGTTCCCATAATTGACTTTGAGCATGGGATCTCCCACACCACTTTGAAAGTGCCCTGCTACTCACAATTTCAACATAAGGGGAGGGAAATACAGTAGGGAGAAACTCAGAGAGCTTCTCTTAAACTCTTACATTAACTACCCCCGTCACACCAACATATAACATAGAGAATCATCCTCTTCACCACTGAGAAGTAATATGCAAAAGATAGTAGACTTGAAGCTAAGAAGAAAAATAAGACGACCAACAATTTAATAATAACAACTCAAAGCAAATATGGTCACACGTGGCCTTACTCCTAAATCTATTCTTGATCTTTACTGGAATCTGGAATCTTTTCCCTCTCTTTTCCTAGTCCATATTCTCTCTCTGACCTCATTTTCTTTTTTCCAGTCTTGACTAACTCAACTATCTTCTACCCCTCTACTCCTAATATTCTTGCCTTCTTGTCCTAACACTTCTTACACCTTGCCAAACCCCAACCAGAGGTAATCCCTAGCATCTGATTTTTTTTTCCTGGTCCTTCTTGCATGGTGCTGAATGCTAATGGAAAAAGTCACCAACCATGTCAACTAGGTCCACTACAGATTTATGCTATATAATGTCAGCAGGGCCTCAGTGACGTATAACAAGTAAGCTTTTGATTCTTCCTTGATTATCACACTTCCCAAACTGGATATTCAAAAGCTTTTCTTCTCACTTCAAGTCCCCTAAATTAAATTATCCCTTCCCCTGCCCCTTTTAGCAGAGAGCCTTGACTGCTACTTTACTAAGAAAAGTCGTATCACCTTGTATTCCCTGTTCCAGACCTAAAATCCCTCTACATGGGCCCCCATTCTTTGAATTTTTGCTTAAGTCTCTGAGGAAGAAGTGACTGTTCTACTTTTACTTGTGATTCCTGTATTTTTATCACCTAGAAGAGTTTCTTGTTTCTCTCTCTCTTCTGTCCCTCTCTCTTCTGTCCCTCTCTCCTCTCTCTCTCTCTCTCTCTCTCTCTCTCTCTCTCTCTCTCTCTCTCTCTCTCTCTCCTGGCTCCTTCAGATATGCTCCGGTTTCCCCTGATTCTCAAAGCACCTTCACTGTGAGAGAAATGATTATTTCTCTCATACTAATAACCAATTATTAATCAAAATTAAGATTTTTTTTCTATTTCTTCATTCAAAAATAAACCCCTGTAGGTTAATACAACCAGTGTTTGAAGGACATTATTGACATTGCCCAAAAATTAACCCCACCTGGATCATCTTATCTAGGTGGAATTGTTGCGTCCCCAACACCTCATTAGAACAAGTCCCCCTCTCATTATAACATTTATTCTCTCAATAATTGTTAACCAATCAGAGTTGATTGCTGCCTGTCAGGAATACCCATTCTTTCAAGGTATATAAGCATCTAGAGGCCTCCAGGAGGGATCTTTGGTTTATGAGACACAGCCAAATGACCATCATTTTATTAATTTATTCACTAGATATAATTAATAAAATGATTAATTGCCCAGAAATTATGTCTTGAACTTTTTATTAATCACAACTATCATTCTCTCAAGCTATCATCTTATATCTCTTCTCCCCTTTATAGCCAAATTGCTAAGGAAAAATAATCTGTATTAATTTCTTCTCCTCTTACTCACTTCTCAGCCTCTTCTAATTTGTTTTGCTACCATACCATCCAACTAAAATTGCTCTCTCTGATGCTATTAATGTTCTCTTAATTGCTAAATCCAATGTCCAAGGGGCAGCTAGGTGGAACAGTGAATAGAGAGCACTGGCCCTGGAGTCAGGAGGACCTGAGTTCAATTCCGGCCTCAGACACTTAGCATTTATTGGCCGTGTGACCTGGGGCAAGTCACTTAACCCCAATTGCCCTGCCTTCCCCCTTCCAAAAAGCAATACATACATATGTATATATATTTATATATATGATTATATGATAAATCCGGTGGCCAATCTCAGTTCTCTTTCCACTTAATCCTTCCGCAGTTTGAGGCTTGACCATTGACACTGTTGGCCACATCTTCCTTTTCCATACTCTGTTCTGTACTTGGATTCCAAGATGCTTCTCTCCCTTGGTTCTCCTCATATTGCTTCTTTTCAGACTCCTTTGTTGGCTTCTCTTGATCATTAAGTGTGGAGGTATCCCAAGACTCTTTCCTGGGTCTTCCTCTCTACACTCTCACTTGGTGAATTCATTGGTTCCCTCATGTTCAATGATCATCACTATGCCTACGACTCCCAGATCTTTGTACCCAACCTAATCTCTCTTCTTAGCTTTTGTTCCCTATTACCCACTATTACCAACTGCCTGTTGGACTTATCCCACCACATGGATGATCTGCAGGGATCACAAAATCAGCATATTTCAAATAGATTTCTTTATCTCCACTCCTCCCAAACCAACCTTCTTAAAAATTTCCTCATTTCTCTTGAGCACATTATCTTCCCAGGCATCCAATTTCCCAACGTGAAAGTTTGCACTGACTCCTCTCTACCTCACTCCCCAAATCCAATCACTTGCCAGATTATACCAATTCTACTTCCAAAATATTGCTTACATTTTTTTTCCTTTCCACTGACATAGCCACCACACAAGTTCAAGCCCCATTACCTCTTGCCAGAACTATTTCAATAGCCTTGGAAATCAGTCTTAGCATTAAATTGAAAAATTAGTTTTTGTAAGTACTTACTATGTGATAGGCATTAAAATATGCAGATGGTCTCCTCAGGGAACTTGAGTGTCTTTGCCCTCAAGGAACTCATAGTGTAGGAATCAAAATAAGGCTTGTCCAAACTTTAAAAAAGTAACAACAACTCAACCCAAAACATGGCCACAAATGCTGTCGCTCAAATTGACTTTTGTGTCCTTTCCATTTTTTTTCTCTCTAATTGTTTCTAGAGCACTTTCTCAGGAAATTGAGATGCCAGTTCAGAAATGGACCATGGTGTCAGCCTGCTGACATATCTAATCATATCAGCCTCACTGTGAAATCCCTTCTGTGGTTGGTGCATGCAGTGATGGTCTGGTTTTTCCATGTAAAGTATTCCTTCCTAGCTAGGCTTTTGTCAAGGCCCAAACCATTCCATGGTGGTAGCTCAGATACTTTGGGAAGGATATTAACTACTTTATGGGATGACACCAATAGAGGGTTGTATTCATACAGTGCTTTAAGGTTGTCAAATAACTTTATAAATATCTCATTTGATCTTCATAACCCTGGGCGATAGGTGCCCATTTAATAGGTGCCAAGTTAAGTAACATTCATTATTATTATTATTATTAAGTAACAACTTATTAACATTATTAAATAGTATTCCCATTTGACAGATGAGAAAACTGAGGCAGACAAGTTAAGTGCCTCATCTAAAGGACGTAGGGTTGTGTTGAAGGTCAAATGAAATACTGTTTGTTTAGCACAGTGGCTGGTACATCATTAGTGCTTAACTAATGCTTTTTTCCCTTCCTTTCTTCCAATTCCTGGCATGAAGTAAGCTCTTAATAAATGCTTTTTGGTTGTTTGATCAAATATGCATCCCCTAGCTCCAAATCTGGTGATCTTTCCATTGTACTGAAAACAGATTTTAC
>NW_027185764.1:29462981-29485919 GCF_028583685.1 Petaurus breviceps papuanus | reverse complement strand
AGGGTTTTCCTATACCTTGCTAATTTTAAGGGGTGGCTAGATGGCTCAGTGGATAGAGAACCTGCCCTCAAGTCAGGAAGATGTGAATTCAAATCCAGCCTCAGACACTTAATAGCTTTGTGGTCCTGGGCAAGTCACTTAACCCTGTTTGCCTCAGTTTCCTCATCTGTAAAATGAGCTAGAGAAGGAAATGTCAAACCACTCTAGTATCTTTACCAAGAAAATCCCAAATAGGGAGACAAAGAAGAGTCAGACACATCTGAACAAGAAGCTTATCTCATTTTATTCTTTTCCATGTCCTCAATGCATCACTCTAAAGTATCACTCTAAAGTATTTTACATCTCCCACACACTTCACACTTTCTCACCTCCATAACTTTATCCAGGCTATTCTTTATATCTAGAATGCCTTTTCTTCCTCTACTCCTACAATTGATGACTTCATTCAACTCATTCGATGAGCATTATTTAAGTACTTCTTATATTCCAGACACTTGAGTTATGAGGACAAAACCAAAATAGTCCCCACCCTAAAGCATTTTACAGTCTAATGAATTCCTACCCATCTTTTAAAACCAGAATTAAATGCCATCTCCTCCAGGGAACTTCTGCTGATCGCACTTCATAGTCAATAATGAACTTTCACCCTTCACTCCCTGTACAGCACTTTTCATCTCTGTCATACTTATAATGTATTATTCTAAACCAGGGCTGCAGCTTCAAGACCACATGTGGCCCCTTAGGTACTCAGGTGTGGCCCTTTGACTGAATCCAAACTTGTGAAGTCTCTCACCCCTGTTTTTCACTCCTGTAGTCATTCATGTTTATATCATGTACCACCATTAGGCTCTATGCTCCCTCTGGGCAACAACTTTGTCTTATCTTAATTATTTTATTTCCTTTTGTACCAAACCTAGTACATTATTCACAGAAGAAAATTATTGTTTGTTGAACAGAATTGAAGCCCCACTTTTTTGCCATCTCTCCACACCCACTTATTCCAATTGCTTTTCTTCTGAACAGAAGGGGTGACACATCTCCCCCAACAGCTTGGCAGAAAGTGGCACAGCTTTTACTCGGAGCCTCAGTGGTTTGACCTGCCTGTTTAGAGGGTCTGCTATATGCAGAAAAACACAGCACTCAGCCTGTTGGCAGTAGCAACAGAAGAGGCAGAGAATGTTAATGAGGACAGACCAGAATGCTGATGAGGAAAGACTAAGGAAGGCAGAGAAAAGAGGGAGTGTGCATGGAAACTGGTATTTAGACTACTCTCAAAGAGAAGACTCAAATGTGTTAATCTAAGAGTTTGACACCCCAAAAAATTTATATTTTTTTTAAATTAAAAAATTTCCCTAAGAATTTCAAGGGCACATGTTCTAGTGAAAAGAACATTGGACACAGAGTTAGGAAGCACCAGGCTTCAGATTGCTGAATGTATCAGGATGCAAGAAATAGAGCAATCAACTGGAAAGGTTGACCTTGGAATCATAGGACACGAGTTCCAATGTCGGCTCTGCCACTTATTACCTCTGTGACCACTGGCTTTTTTTCCCTAATGTTAAATAAGGAATTTGGACTGGATGATTTCTAAGGCCCCTTCTAGGCCGGCAGCTATGATCTGTGCCTCCATAGTTATTCATGGTTGTGTCCCTCAGTAAATCATCTAATTCTCTGACACCAGAGCATAAAATAGGGTACTAACATTTACCCCACCTGCTTCATAAGATGTTATGAGGCAAGCTCATGATTAAGTGCTACATAGAGGTGAGCAGTTGATTTTTCATCTCTTGGGTTCAGCCTGTGAAAACCACATAAGGAGCTGTGGTTTTTCACTGCTCAAAGAATTAATACCTAACATCTATATGGAACTTCAAAGTTTGTAAAGAACTTTTTTAAGGTGATCTCCTTTAAGCCCCATAAGAAACAACCCTCTGAACTAGGTACTTTTTGGTATTATTGCTTCATTTTACTGAGAAAACCGAGGTTCATTGGCTTTCCCAGAATTGTACAATTAGTGAGTGTCAAAAGGCAGGGTCTAAACTGAAATCACTGTTAATGGAAGTACTCTATCCACTATGTCATATTTCATCTAAACTTAAATGGTATAGGTTTCTTCCTAAGATTCTAGATGCTTTTACAAGGCTTTCCATATAAGTGGTCCCACTTGGCCCTTAATGTTAGTGAATGCAATGGGAAATTATTTTTGAAAAATGAAAGTAGAAAATGAAGAATATGCTTTTTTTCACACTGAGGTAAAACCTCTTAGTTTCTTAACCCCTGTGCATGTAGCCATATTTTGTGAGGAGAGCAACTATCTTAAAGACACAATGACATGTCAACTGGTCTGTCATTTATGGTGGCCATTTTTAGTGTGTGTATATGTGCATATGTGTGTATGCATGCATGTGTACATGTGTGTGCATGTGCAGTGGGGAAGGGAGAAGGTACGTGTATTAAATGAATTGAAAATGAAACAGGGAATAAAGCTTCTGAGGCTGTATTTCATCCCCAGTCAAGCAGGATTTATTCGGTTCCATTAATTGAATGGAATCAAGGGTCTGAGGCTAAGGAAGGACAGCACAGTAGAAGCCTAGGGTGTAACAGATTTGAAACTTGGGAGCCAATCAGTACAAGCTTAGTGGCCACTTAGCTATTTGTCTTTTTAGAAACACAATTATGAGGAGCAGTGGGCTATGTGGAAGAAAGAGACTTCAGGACTACAGCTTAATCCTAGGACCATCCCAAGGCCATGCTCCTCTATCTAGTGGTGGCCAACATTCCAATCAAGGCAAATAAATTTTCTATAGAGCAACTGCTTCCTCATTGGATACTGAGTTTTTGAGACATCGGCCTGGAGAAGGGGACATGAAAGTTGCCTTCAAGAGTTTGAAGGGCTGGCTGGAGAACGGGTGGATTTGTTCTGCCTAGTCCCAGAGAGCAGGAGATACATCGTGTAAAATTGGCAATGAGGCAGATTTAGGCTTGATAGAAGAAACAGAGCCATCCCAAAGTGGAAAGTATTGTCTCAAGATTGTGCATTCTCTACAGCTAGAGGTCCCCAAGCAAAGACTAGATAAGCATGTTTCAGAGGTGATAGTCATCAGGTAGGAATGGGACTAGCTGGCTTCTGGAATTCGTATTTGGAGATTCTACCATTCTTATCCTGGGATGGCAACCGCGAAATGACCATCTGTGACTGCTGTTGTTGCCCATGTTGGAGAGAGTAATTCTGCAGAGCTCCTCATGGCACCCTGGGCCACTATGCCAGCCTTAGGGCCAACTGTGTGACTTCCTATCAATAAGGAGTTAAGAAAATTGAAAAACAATTCAAGACATGCGGGAAAGTATATTGTGCAGAGTTTTCAGACATGCTCCTTCTAAGTACTTCCAGGGCAGCTGAGTTCAAATCCAGCCTCAGACACTTACTAGCTCTGTGATCCTGGGTAGGTCACTTAACCCTGTTTGCCTCAGTTTCCTCCTTTGTAAAAGAAGCCAGGGAAGGAAATGGCAAGCTCTTCCAGGATCTTTGCCAAGAAAACCCCAGTGGGGGTCATGAAGAGTCAGACAGGACTGAAAATGACTAAATAACAAAAAATATTTCCAGGAATGCCAGGAAACAAGCATAGTAGAGAAGTAGCTTCACTCAGAGCTGTTTCCCAGTAGCTCAGTGAGTCAAAGCTCTATTAACTTGTAAGAAAGTGTGTGCTTGTGAAACCTGATTTTTGCCTTCTGATTTGACTTCGAAGTTTCCCCTATGCAGGTAAGAACACTGAACATGTGGTTCTCAATCACGGTCATAGAATCATAGAGAGGAGGGGGTTATCTAATTCAACTCATGTTTGAAGCCAGAACTCCACCCTTCTTGAAGGCCTTGAGTGATGGAGAATCCACTCCTTCCAGAGGCAGGCCATTCTTTGGGCAGCTACATACATACACATATGTATATACACACATACACATAAACATGCATATACATACACGCACATATACACATACATACACACCTACACATACACACATATACATGCACATATGCACATACATATGCACACACATATATACACATGCATACACATATACATATATACACATACACACAATGCACATACACGTACACACATATACACATATGCATATGTATATACACATACATGCACACACATATACACATAATATACACATACATGTGCATACACATACATACCCACATACGTGCACATGTGTATACACACACATATGAACACACATAAACATATGCATACATATAAACATACATACACAATACACATATGCATACACACGTCCATATATACATACATATACATACAGTGCGCACACATACACATAAGCACACATATATACACATGCATGCATGCACACACATGCATGTACATATACACCTACACATATAATATACATGTACATATACATACACATACTCATACACATATACATACACATGCATACATACATACGTGCATGCATGCATACTTTTTTAAAAAGAATGTTTTGTTCTTCACAACAAGGCCCAACTTAATTCTCTTGCCTTATTAACCGTTATTACTTTTTCCATACTCTACATCCAGTCAAACTCACCATTTCTTCTGTTCTTCACTTCAAGTACTCCATCTCCCATTTCTGTGCTCTGCCATTGGTCATTGCCCATACCTGGAATGTAGAGTTCTTTCTTCACCTATGCCTCATAAAATTAATTCTTCTTTTCCTTCAAGACACAGTTCAAGTACCACTTTCTTCACCCAAGACTTAACTTTTTTTGTTTCACAGACTCCTCTGGCCATCTGGGATAGCTGGGGCTGATTTTAATTTTTGATAATACCAAATCATTAGTTGTATCCCAGCATCCTAGAGACCCCACTATTGCTTTTTACTATATGATCTCCCTGAGCCATTTTGCTATTTTTTTTCAATTTTGCCTACTCTAAATGATTGAAAGATAGAATATCTATTTTCAAAATTTGTGGTAATATCAGTGCCAGTGGCAGTATAGTTCTTATGGTCAATATTTACTAAGTCTGGGTGAAGGTCTGGATGCTGACCGCAGGCGGTGCAGAGGCCCGGACGCTGCAGTGCGCAAGTTGACCCACCAACCACAAGGGCCACTGCCAGGACTATCACTGCAGGGCTGGGACTGGACAGAACAGGGTAAGAGTCAAATGAAGGGCCCCTGGCAGGGGCAATAGCTACTCTTGGGACAACCAACCCACAGCCTGGAAATTTAAAAAGCCCATATCTGGACCTCCAAGGACCAGGATGGCAGATTGAACCCTGGCTGCTCCAATTCCCCCCTCTGACCCTTAAAACATAGTACTTATTGCCCCAGGGCAAAACCTTAAACAGTAAAGTCTTGGGAACCCTAGAGGAAGGGTATGGCTAGGACCTTGCCTCAAAATGGGTAAAAAGCAGACTGCAAAGACAAAGACTCTGGAGTCCTACTATTGTGAGAGGGAGGAACCAAATTCAGAGGGAGACAGCATTGACTCCATATCCACAGCTGAAGCCTCAACAGGGAACTCATCTCAAGCACATAAAACATTCTTAGATGAGCTTAAAAGGAACTTTGAAAACCAAATCAGAGAGATAGAAGACAAAATGAATAATTCTTTTAAAATCAAAATTGAAAAATTAGAAAAATATTATAATGAAAAAAAAAACAGTTCCTTAAAAAGAAACGTGTGTGATATGGAAAAGGAGCTCAAAAAACTAACCTAGGAAAATAATTTGCTAAAAACTGGAATCAGCCGAATTGAAGGGAATAACTCTATGAGGAACCAAGAATTAGTCAAACAAAACAACAAGAATGAAAAATTAGAAAATGAGGTATAATATCTCAATGGAAAAACAACTGACCTGGAAAACAGATCCAGGAGAGAATCTGAGAATCATAGACCTACTGGAAAATCATGATGAAAAAAATGAGCCTGGACAACATCTTCCAAGAGCTCATCAAGGAAAACTGCCCTGAGATACTAGAACCAGAGGGTAAAATAGAAATCGAGAGAATCCACCAGACACCTCCTGAAAGAGATCCCAAATTGAAAAGTCCTCAAAATGTTGTGTCCCAAATCCAGAACTACAAGGTAAAGGAGAAAATACTACAAGTGGCCAGAAAGAAACAATTCAAATATTGTGGAACTGCAGTGAGGATCGCACAGGATCTGGCAGCCTCTACACCAAAAGATCGGAGGAAGTAGAATACAATTTTTTCCAAGGCAAAAGAGCTCGGGTTACAACCAATGATCACCTACCCAGCAAAACTGAACATATTCTTCCAGGCAAGGAAATGATCATTCAATGATATAACAGATTTCCAGACCTTCCTGATGAAAAAGCCAGAGCTCAATGGGAAATTTCACCTCCAATTACAAGATGCAAGAGAGACATAGAAAGGAAAACAAGGAAAACACACACACACACACACACACACACACACAGTTATTTAATAAGAGCAAACTGTTTATAGACAAGTAGAAGGCATGGCTATGAATTGCACAAAATGATGTTTAAAAAAATGTTATTAAGGGCTACAAAGGGATTGCAATGGAAGAAGAAGAAAGAATGAAGCAGAAAAGGGTAAATTATGCCACACAAAGAGGCATAAAAACAATATAGTAGAGGGAAAGAAGGGAGGGAGATGAACATTATATGAGCTTTACCCTCCTTGGTGCTGGTGCAAGGAGGGAATAGCACAACCAGTTAAGCATAGGACTCTATTGAGAAAAGACACAAAATGTTTCATAATAGAGGGAAAGAAGGGCAGGAGAGGAGCTTTGCATAAGTTCTGTTCTTGTAAATCTTGGTTCAAAGAAGAAATAACATACCACACTAAGTATAAAAATCTATCGTATCCTACAGGCAGTAGGAGGGGAAAAGGGCTACGAAAAGGGGGGGTGGCTAGAAGGGAGGGAAGAAGTAAGGGGGGAGGGGAAGAAAAGGGAGGGAGGCTGATAAGAAGGGAATACTGAGGGAGGTGGTGGTCAAAAGGAAAACTCCTAAGGAGGGAAAGGGAGAAAGGGAGAAAAATAAAAGCATAAACAGGGGAGGGAATAGGATGGAGGGAAAGAGACAGATAGTAATCATAACTGTGAACGTGAATGGGATGAACTCTCCCATAAAACAGAGATGGATAGCAGAATGGATTAAAAACCATAATCCTACAATACGCTGTTTATAAGAAACACATATAAAACAGAGGGATACACACAGGGTAAAGATAAAAGGCTGGAGTAAAATATATCATGCCTCTGCTAAAGTAAAATAAGCAGGGGTAGTAATCCTTATCTCAGATAAAGCAAAAGCAAAAATTGATCTAATTAAAAGAGATAAGGAAAGAAACTATGTCCTGGTAAAAGGCACAATCAAGAATGAAGAAATATCATTACCCAACACATATGCACCAAGTGGTATAGCATCCAGATTGCTAGAGGAGAAGGTAAAGGAATTAGAGGAAGAAATAGATAGCAAAACTTTACTAGTAGGGGACCTTCATCTCCCCCTCTCTGAACTTGGTAAATCCAACCTCAAAATAAACCATAAAGAAGTTAAGGAGGTGAATGGAATCTTAGAGAGGGTAGGAATGATAGATCTCTGGAGAAAACTGAATGGGGATAAAAATGAATATACCTTCTTCTCAGCGGTACATGGCACATACACAAAAATTGGCCATGTACTAGGACATAAAAACCTCACAATTCAGTGCAGAAAGGCAGAAATATTAAATGTGTCCTTCTCAGATCATGATGCAATAAAAATCATATGAAATAAAGGGCCATGGAAAGATGGACTAAAAACTAATTGGAAACTAAACAATTTAATCCTAAAGAATGAGTGGGTCAAACAAGAAATTATAGAAAAAATCAGTAACTTCATTCAAGAGAATGACAATAATGAAACAACATACCAAAATTTGTGGGATGCAGCAAAGGCAGTTCTTAGGGGAAGTTTTATATCCTTGAGTGCATACATGAATAAATTATAGAAAATGGAGGTCAATGAATTGGGCATGCAATTGAAAAAGCTAGAAAAAAACAAATTGAAAATCCACAATTGAATACTAAATTAGAAATAATGAAAACCAAAGGAGAGATTAATAAATTGAAACTAAGAAAACTATTGAGTTAATAAATAAAACTAAGACCTAGTTCTATGAAAAAAACCAATAAAATTGATATACCCTTAGCCAATATCATAAAAAAAGAAAGAAGAAAACCAAATTATGAGTATCAAAAATGAAAAGGGTGAATCTGCCTCCAATGAAGAGGAAATTAAAACAATAATTAGGAATTATTTTGCCAAATTATATGCACATAAATTTGACAAACTTAGTGAAATGGATGAATATTTAAAAAAATATAAGCTGTCCAGATTAACTGAAGAATAAGTAAATTACTTAAATAACCCCATTTCAGAAAAAGAAATTGAACAAGCCATCAGTGAACTCCCTAGCAAAAAAATCTCCAGGGCCAGACAAATTTACTAGCAAATTCTATCAAACATTTAAATAACAATTGATTTTAATACTCTAAAAACTATTTGGGAGAATTAGTGAAGAAGGAGGCATACCAATTTTTTTTTTTATGACACAAACATGGTACTGATACCTAAATCAGGAAGAGATAAATCAGATAAAGAAAATTATAGATCAGTTTCCCTCATGAATATAGATGCAAAAATTCTAAATAAAATATTAGCAAAAAGACTACAGCAACTTAGCACAAGAATAATACACTTTAATCAGGTAGGATTTATTCCAGAAATGCAAGGATGGTTTAATATTAGGAAAACCATCAGTATAATTGATCATATCAACAATAAAACTAGCAGAAACCACATGATTATCTCAATAGATGCAGAAAAGGATTTTGACAAAGTACAGCATCCATTCCTATTAAAAACACTAGAAAGTATAGGAATAAATGGAGCCTTCCTTAAAATAATAGGTAGCATCTATTTAAAGCCATCAGCAAGTATTATATGTAATGGGGATAAGCTAGAAGTATTTCCCATAAAATCAGGGGTGAAACAAGGGTGTCCACTATCACCCCTCTTATTCAATCTGATACTAGAAATGTTAGCAGTAGCAATTAGAGAAGAAAAAGAAATCAAAGGAATCAAATTAGGCAAAGAAGAAACAAAGTTATCACTCTTTGTGGATGATCTGATGATATACTTAGAGAATCCTAAAGAATCAAGTAAAAAACTACTTGAGGCAATAAATAAATTTGGCAAAATTGCAGAATATAAAATAAACCTCCATAAATCCTCAGCATTCCTGTACATTTCTAATGAAATCCAACACAAGAGATAGAAAGAGAAATCTCATTTAAAGTTACTGTAGACATTATAAAATATTTGGGAATCTGCCTGCCAAAACAAACCCAGGACCTACATGAACACAGCTACAAAACACTTTTCACACTAATAAAGTCAGATCTAACATTGGAAAAACATCAATTGCTTATAGCTAGGTAGAGCTATTATAATAAAAATGACAATTTTACCTAAATTAAATTACATATTTAGTGCCATACCAATCAATTTACCAAAAAATTACTTTATAGAGCTAGAAAAAATAGTAACAAAATTCATTTGGAAGAACAAAAGGTGCAAAATATCAAGGGAATTAATGAAAAGAAATTCTAGGAAAGGTGGCCTAGCTATACCAGATTTTAATCTGTATTATAAAGCAGCAGTCATCAAAACTACTGGTACTGGCTGAGGAATAGAGCAGTGGATGGATGGAATAGATTGGGTACACAAGACTCAGCCATCAATGACTATAATAATCTACTCTTTGATAAACCCAAAGACCCTAGTTTTTGGGATAAGAACTCACCATTTGACAAAAACTGCAGGGAAACCTGGAATATAGTATGGCAGAAACTGGGCATAGATCATTATCTAATACCATATACCAAAATTCAGTCTAAATGGGTGCATAATCTAGGTATAAAGGATGATAATGTAAGCAACCTGGGAAAGCAAGGAATAGTTTACCGGTCAGATTTATGGAGAGGGGAAGACTTCATGACCAAACAAGAATTAGAGAGCATTATAAAATGCAAAATGGATAATTTTGATTACATGAAATTGAAAAGCTTCTGTACAAACAAAGCCAATATAACCAAGATTAAGAGGAAATTGGGAAATTGGGAAAGAATTTTTACAACCAATATCTCTGATAAAGGCCTTATTTCTAAAATTTCTAAAAAACAGAATTGAGTCAAATCTATAAGAATACAAGTCATTCCCCAATTGATAAATGGTCAAAGGATATGAACAGGCAGTACTCAGAGGAAGACATTAAAGATATCTATAAGCATATGAAAAAAGGCTCTAAATCACTATTTATTAGAGAAATGAAAATCAAAACAACTCTGAGGTACCACATCTCACTGGTTAGATTGACTAAGATGACAAAACAGGAAAATGATAAATGTCGGAGAGGATGTGGAAAAATTGGGACACTAATACATTGTTGGTGGAATTGTGAACTGATTCAACCATTCTAGAGAGCAATCTGGAACTATGCCCAAAGGGCTATAAGTAATTTCATATCCTTTGACCCAGCAAAACCACTTCTAGGGTTGCATCCCAAACACATCATAGAAGCAGGAGGAAGACCCATAAGTACAAAAATATTTATAGCAGCTCTTTTTGTGGTGGCAAAGAATTGGAAATTAAGGGGATGCCCATCAATTGGGGAATGGCTAAACATTTTGTGGTATATGAATATAATGGAATACTATTGAACCATAAGAAACAAAGAGCAGATGGACTTCATATTTACCTGGAGAGGCTTATATGAACTGATGCTGAGTGAGAAGAGCAGAACCAGGAAAAATTTGTATACAATTACAGATATAATGTATGTGTGATGACTGTATCAGCAATGCCATATTCACAATGCCTATGGAGATTACAGATATGCTGATATAATTATCCATCACAAAATACCATATGGGGAAATAAACTAGAAAATTTATTAAGATACCAAAAGACTGAGTCCCAAAACCAGAAAGTGAAAGCCATCAGAGTAGTTATGACATTGGCACAGGTAGATATAGTAGAAAGCACCCACATTTTCAAGCCTTTAAAACAGAACAGGCTACCTCAGGCAAAGGTCCTCCTCTCCCCACTCACAGCAACCACCCAGCGTCCGGGAAGCGCGCTCCCAGCAGCTCCGGCCCCTGGCAGTCCTCAGCAGGAGTCCTTAGCAGAAATTCTGGCTAACCCAAAAAGGGCTTCGCACTGCCACTGCCTCTGCTGCCGCCGTCTCCACCACTGCCAGCCACCACAGGAACTCCAGTTTGGCTTCCGCTTCCTCTTGCTCCTCCCCTTCCTGCTACGTCAGCAAGTCCAATGGGGCATGGAAGATCTTTAAATCCCATAACCCTTACAATGAGCAACTTTGATAGACCAGACTCTTCTCAGAAATGCAGGGCTATAAGTAAACTCCAAAAGACTCATGATGGGGAGAGATGTCTACATTCAGTGAAAGAACTAGAAAGAACAGAGTTTGAATGCATATTGAAGCAAATTAGCTGCTCCCTTTCTTTTTCTTGTTTGGTTTTGTTTCTTCTTTCCCATTGTTCATTCCATCTGATACAATCCTTCTTTATAATCTGACCAGTGTCTAATGTGAAAGTATCTGCAGATTCTATACCTGATTGGGGGGGGGGAGGGAGGAAGGGGAGGAAAATTTGAAACTCAAAGAACTGGGGAACTGAATCTTATAAACTCAAAGTAAATGAACAAATTAATAAAGACCAAAAAAAAAAAGATTTAGTAAGTCTCGTCAATGCCTTTTACAACCCTGGAATACACAAGTTTAAAGATAATAGTTAACATTTATGTAGCCCTTACTGTGTGCCTTGCAAAGTGCTAAACACTTTACAAATATCTCATTTGATCCTCACAACAACCCTGGAAAGTAACTGTCATTCTTATCCCCTTTTTATATATGAGGAAACTGAGGGAAACAGAAGTTAAGTGATTTGCCAGGGTCACACGGCTACTAAGTGATTGTGGCTGGATTTGAACTTAGGCTTTCCTGGCTCCAGACCCAGCCTTCTATTCACTGCACCACCCAGCTGCCTTGATAGTTTCCACCACACTGATGAACTTTTCTAGTCCATTTAAGATGATATTATGCCGGCTGGTAATAGCCTTATTCAATTGAAGTTATCAGTGGCAGTGGGCCCCTTCTCAGAATGTCTTTAAATGAATAAAAGAAAATATCTAAGATTCCCATGGAAACCAATTATATCAAAATACAGGTGTATTTTTTTTCCCCATCTAAGTTCATGGACTCCCTGAAATTTGTCCATGGACCACAGGTTAAAAATCTGTTCTAGATAAAGCCCTTTCTGATCCCTCTGACAGCTAGTGCCCTTTCTCCTCCACTACATTGATTTATTTCATTTTTTCCTGTTCATACTTATATAGATATATGTTGTCTTCCCCAACAGAAAGGAAGCACCTTGAAAGCAGTGATTGTTTCCTATTAGGTCTCTACATTCATAGGGCTTGGCACATAGTAAGCACTCAATAAATGTTTGTTTATTGATGAATTGATGGATTTCATAGAGCCAGGCAACATCTGCCTCTCTGTAATTCTGAATCATTCACATGACTCTAGTTATCATGAATGTTCTCTATAAAACACTTTATAATCTATTTGAAAATAAACCAATGAACTTAACAAACTTCAAAAACATGAGAATTTTAAAATAAAATAAGAATAAATATTTAATAAAAAAGAATGAATAAAAAAGGACAGGGAAGATTATTACATATGAAATTGTCAACTTACATTATATAGTTTTATATAAATTCAATATAACATTAATAAACTTCCCCTCTTTATATATATTCCCTGCTGAACTCCCTTCTGCTCTCCTCTGTGTATTCTAAATATTTCATTGATGTTCTTTGTTTTTCATACCTCTCATTACCCACTAATTTCTCTCCCAAACAAAAGCCTCTCTTGTAACTATGGAGTATTGTCAAACAAAGCAAATCAGCTCATTGTCCCTGCCTGCATCTCTAGGTTATCACCTCTCTGCCAAGCTTCGGGAAGCATGCTTCACCATTAATCTTCTAAATAGGTGCTGCATTGATTAGAACCCTGAATTCTTTTAAAGTTGTATTCCTTTATATAGATGCATAAATTGTTCTCCTGGTTCTGTTCACTTCACTCTGCATTAGTTCATACACATCTTCCTATGTCTATGAATTCTTCAAATTCATCACTTCTTTGTGCACATTTCTTACTCTATTGCATTCTTATATCATGGTTAGTTTAGTCATTCTTTAATCAAAAAGTATCCACTTTGTTTCCTATTCTTTGTGGCAGAAATAAATGTTATATTGAATATTTCTTTCTACAAGATACCTTTCATACTATCTTTGACTTCTTTAGGGTATGTGCCCAGTAGAGAGACCTATATGTCAAAGTATGTGAACAATCAAGTCACTTACATAATTCCACATTGTTTTCCAGAACCGTTGGACTAACTTACTTTGTTCTTGATGAAATCAGCTGGCTCTTGGTCATAATTTCCTCTTTAAGTACTTATAGACCATCCCTTTAATCGAGTGTTCTGGAATTCTTGCCAAGAATCAAAATCAGGTTCACTAGCCTATGGTATAAAGAATCCAGCTTTGATGCTTCAAAAAAAAAAATGGAACATTTGCCCATCGCCTGCCCTGTGGCACTTCTCTCATTTTTCTATGATCTTTCAAAAATCCCTGACATCATTTCATCAATCACATCTGCAAAGGTTTTTAGTAGTCTGGGTTACAATTCGTTCAGTTCTGGTGGCTTTAATTCATCGAGGATGGTTTGATGTTTTTCTCAGTCATCATGTGTTTCAACTCCACGTTAATCATTTTTGTTTCATCCTTCCCCAATCTGAAGATCATAGTCCTTGGAAAAGAAAACAGAAGGTAATAGGAGTAGTGTAGTTTTTGCCTTCTTTACTCATCTAATATTGCTGAGTTGTCCCCAAGCCATTTCTATTTTTCTTAGCATTTATTGCAAGTCTCAACTTCTACTAGGCTTTATGTAGACTACCTTCAATAATCTTACAGGACTGTTGTTAGGGGTAGGCCTGACACAAGCACCCTATAATAAGTTCAAGTTAAATTTTGGAATGAAATTAGGCACTCATAAGAGGTTTACTTAGCCCTAATATCAACCTAATCCAAGCACGTAGCAGCACTTAACTTTCATAGTCTCTGTAACCTTCATTCCCATATAGAAACATATCTTCAGACATTCACAAAGTTGGAGGGGCCTCAAGTCCACATGTATGGGTCATTTTTGACATTTAAAAAATGAGTTTATTTTTTTCCCAGTTACATGTAAAAACAATTTTTAACATTAGTTTTTTTTATTTTGAGTTCCAAATTCTTTCCCTCCCTTCCTTCCCCTTCCCTGAGCCAGTAAACAATTTAATATAGATTATACATGTGCAATAATGCAAAATATATTGCCATATTGGTCATGTTGTGAACGAAAACATAGATCCCCCCATGAAAAAAAATAAAGAGAAAAATAGTATCCTTTGATCTGCATTCAGATTCCATCAGTTCTTTCTCCAGAGGTAGATAACATTTTTCATTTTGAGTTCTTCTAAATTGTCTTAAATCATTGTATTGCTGAGAATAGCTGTCATTCATAGCTGATTATTGCATAATATAGCTGCTTCTGCATACGATGTTCTCCTGGTACTGCTCACTTCACTTTGTATCAGTTCATGTAAGTCTTTCCAGATTTTTCTAAAATCATCCTCCTTGTCATTTTTTATAGCATAATAGTATGCTATCACAATCACATACTACAGCTTATTCAGCCATTCCCAAATTGATGACCATTCCCTCAATTTCCTATTCTTTGCTACCACCAAAAGAGCCTCTATAAATCTTTTAGTACAAATAGGTCCTTTCCCCTTAAAAAAAAAAATCTCTTTGGGAAACAGTCCTAGTAGTGGTATTGCTGGATCAAAGGGTATGCAGAGTTTTATAGACCTTTGGCAATAGTTCCAAATTTCTCTCCTCAATGGTTGGATCAGTTCACAACTCCACCAACAATGCATTAGTGTTTCAATTTTCCCACATCCTCTCCAACATTTATCACTTTCCTTTTTTGTCATATTAGCCAATCTTATATATGTGAAGTGGTACCTCAAAGTTGTTTTAATTTGCATTTTTCTAATCAAGAGTGACAGAAATTTTTTCATATGACTATAGTTTTGATGTCTTCTTCTGAAAATTATCTGTTCATATCCTTTGACCATTCACATTTTTATAAATTTAATTAGTTCTCTATAATTTGAGAAATGAGGCTTTTATCAGAGATTCTTGCTATAAAATCCCCTCCTCCCTGCCTGCCTAGCTTTGTGCTTTCCTTTAATCTTGGCTGTATTGGCTTTATTTGTTCAAAACCTTTATAATTTAATATAATAAAAATTATTCATTTTATATATTATAATGTTCTCTTTCTCTTGTTTGGTCATAAATTCTTCCCTTATCCATAGATCTGACAGGTAAACTGTTCCATGGTCCCCTAATTTGCCCAATGCATGGGGTTTTTTTTATGAATTTAGGTAAACAGGAAGCTGTGACAAGGGAGACAGGGGCCAATCAGGACCCAAAGAGAGCTTTGCTATCTTTTAAGGAAAATAAATTCCTATTGTGGGAATCAATGAACCCTGGTCCTTTCACAAAGGTATCTCTTCTTTATATTTGTCCTCATTTGCCTATCTTTGATTCTATCTTGATGACATGAAATAATTCAGATCCTATCTCCTTCCATGCTGTGTTAGATCTCTGTTCATCAAATGTGACACTAAAAATGAGGTCACCAGGCTAAAGGCAGCAAAACTCCCCATATTTATTCATAGCATATCTTCTGTATATCATTTCTACCTTCAGCTAGACTAATGTTGGCTGATCTGTTCTTTTGTTATTGTTGTTCAATTGTCTCAATCATGTTCAACTCTCCATGACCCCATTTGGGGTTGTCTTGGCAAAGATACTAGAATGGTTTGCTATTTCCTTCTCCAGCTCACTTTACAGATGAGGAAACTGAGGTAAATGAGGTTAAGTGACTTGCCCAGGGTCACACAACTAGTACATATCGGAGGTCAGATTTGAACTCAGGTTTTCCTGACTCCAGAGCTGGCATTCTATCCACTGTGCTACTTAGCTGCTCTGATTTGTTCTAAAGGATCATCTGAAACCTAAAACCTCCTGTCACCTCATTCCTATGCCTAACTTGGATCCTGTTTTCCTTTTCTGTGCCTATCTTTGATTCTCGGGTGACTAAGATGATGACAATGGCCTTTGCTGGGACTGACCTTTACACATGGATGAAATAGGTGATCATCAAAATAGTGAGATTTGTAGGATTCAGTGCTATCTTAAAGTCTCAGTATTCAGTGTTAGATGAGAACTTAGAGATCATCCTATCAGTCCCCTCCGTCCCGCCCCATTGAGTATAAGTCTGAGAGACCATTTGGCAGAAAAAAGATTTATTTCTGCACTGGGTTAAAAGATGGACTAGGTGACTTTGAAGATCCCTTCCAATTCAAAGAGTCTTTGATTTTCTGTATCAGGGCCTGAAATTCCAACCATCTGAGTAATTTCTTTGAATTAAGGTATTGAACCTTCAAAAACTCTTGTTAAAATGCACCTAACATATTACTTGAGGCAGCTAGATGGTTCAGTGGATAGAGTGCTGGGCCTGGAGTCAGGAAGAACTGAGTTCAAATCTGGCCTCAGATACTTTGTGACCTGGGTAAGTCACTTAACCTCTCTTTGACTGTTCTGGTTTGTTTTTTGTTTTTTTTGGAGGGGGAAGGCAGGGCAATTAGGGTTAAGTGACTTGCCAAAGTCACACAGCTAGTAAGTATCAAGTGTCTGAAGCCAAATTTGAACTCAGGTCTTCCTGATTCCAGGGCTGGTGCTCTATTCACTGTGCCAACTAGCTTCCCCGTCTCTTTGGCTCTATAGAAGGAAATGGCAAACTACTGCAATATCCTAGCCAAAAAAACCCAACAACACATGGGCATAGGGTCATGAAAAGTCAGACATGTCTGAATAATTAAACAGCAACATATAGTACCTGACAGTGGGAAAGGAAGGGAAAGAGAAGAGGAAATATAGATCATGAATTTCCCAACATGCACCACAGTACTAGCAAGGACTAATTTATTATGTGAAAATCAGATTGGAAAAACTAGAAGGAAGGGATCTTAAGGAAGGGAATACATACAACAGATCAGAAAAAAGGACATGGGTGATGCCTAAAAAAGGGTCCAGGAGAGTTCAATTATGAGGAGCTACATGGGGACAATGACCATTTAAAGAAACTAAAAAGGAGTTTTTTGGGGGGAGGCCATATCTAAAAGGAAGAAGGAAAGTCATCACAGAAGCACTTCACCTACTTGACAGTTTTGTCAAAGCCCTCAGCTCTTCCTCTACTTTCAGTCAGGAGGCCCATTACAGAAGCAGGTCAGCCAGGAAAACTACTGGGATCTTCAACTGAGCAGGAAGCCTTCCCTGACTGACTCCATCTGACTGATGTAGGATGAAAAAAATCAAACAAGCATTTATTAAGGGCCCACTATATATAGGACCCCTATAATGAAAAACAGTTTGCCGTGGGGATTAGAGGATCAACTTCAGAGTCAGGGTAACCTGAATTCGAGTTCCGCCTGTGACACATGCACATTGGTTGTATAATTCTGGGCAGGTCCCTTAACCTTGCAGTGTCCCAGGCAATCTTTAAGACTTTAAATTGTGGAAAAGTTACTGACCTGAATTTGTAGAAGGATTTTGCAGAACTCACAGGAACTTCCTATACCTACAAAATCACAGCTTCTAATTAATCAGTCAATAATCATTTATTAAGTGCTTACTATGTGTCAGGCACTGCGTTAAGTGCTCCAGGTACAAAAAAAAGGCAAAAAACAGTCCCTCCCCTCAAGGAACTTATAATCTAATAGGAGAGACGACATGAGAACAAATAGATACAAAGCTATGTGTATATATATATATATATATATATATGATAAATAAGAAACAATTAAAAGAAGGAAAGCACTGGAATTAAGAGGAGTTAAGGAAAGGCTTCTGTGGTACCTCATCATGGTGTGAGGAAGACCCAGAGTGCTTTCTTGAAGGCTGTGGCGGTAGGAAGCAAGTCCTAGGAAGGTAGCAGCAAACTGGAAAGTTTTAGAGTATAAGATGAGGAATAGATCATACATCTCTTGTCCAACCAGACTAAATTCATAGAAACTTATCACCAGAGAGTTAGCTGCCAGCTAATGGGTTTTTTTTTTACTATAGTCAATAAGTCAGTCAATTAAAAAGTATTTATTAAAGACTTATTATATGCTAGGCACTATACTAAGTCCTTGGAGATACCAAGAAAGTCAAGAACAATTCCTACCCTTGAGGAACCCACATTCTCATGAAGGAGACATGATGCAAACAACTACATGCATACAAGAAATAAATGGAGTAGATTGAAAAGAAACTCAGAAGGAGGGCACTCGTGGTGGGGAGGACTGGAAAAGTCTCCTGAAGAAAGTGGGATTTGAGCAAAGTTTTGCAGGAAGCTAGGGAAAAACGGAGAGGTGGAAGTAAAGAGTGAGAGCATTCCAGGAGCAAGGGTCAGCTAGTGAAAATGCACTAAGATGAGACACGGTACATCATACTGGAGGAATAGAGAGGAGGGGACCAGTGTAACTGGACTATAGATCTGTGTCGGGGGGCTGGTGTAAAAAGTACAAAGACTGGAAAGGTAGGAAGGGGTAAAGTTACAAGGAACTTTAAATGCCAAATAAAGGACTTTATATTAGATCCTTGAGGATCCCTATTAAGCAATCCACTAGAGTTTAATAAGGAGGAGGATGCCATGTTGAGAACTGTGTTGTAGGAAAACCACTTTGGCATCTGAGTGGAGGATGGGATGAAGTAAAGGGAGACCTGAAGCAAGGTGACCAGCCAGAAGATTATTCGAATAGCCTAGCTAAAAGATGTTGAGATCCTGAGCTAAGGTAGTATTTGTATGAATGGAGGGCAAGAGAGATGTTATGAAGGAAGAAACAAGAAGATTTGCAATGGATTGGACAGGTGAGACAAGTGAGGAGTCAAGTATGGTGCCAGGGCTTCAAGCCTGGGTGACTGGGAGGGTGGCAGTATTCTAGACAATAATAAAGAAGATATCTGAGTGATGTGAGAAGAGGAGGGAGTCCCCGTAGAATAGCCTTGGGTTTTTTTTGGTGAAGTATGAACTGGGGCACCACATCTCTTAGAAACCAAGGCAAAGCTGGAATGAGAAGATAAAAGAAAATTGGAGTTCATAAATATGAAATTAGAACATCTGTGGGTGATGGCAAGATCAAGGATATGACCATCTCTATGTGTAGCTAGTTGGAGTAGAGAAATAGATCATGGTAATTGAGTAGACTGAAAAACTGGAAAGATATGGTGTTTGAAAGGGCATCAACACATATGTTGAAGTCTCCCAGTTTGAGGGTAGGAGTTGAGGGTGGAAAGGAAAATTGAGAGCCAGACCATGAATTCATTGAACAAGGAAGGATACAGAAACTCTTGAAAGTGTCTGTTAAAATTTGGAAGAGTTTCTGTCTACATTGGTGAAGGAACCAAGCACAGGGAGGAAATCTTGGGTCCTAGAGCTAATAGAATATATGAAAGCATTTGATTAGATGCTGAAAGGGGTAGAAAGATGAATGAGACACAGTTTCTGCCTTCAAGGAATTGACAGCTTGCTAGAGCTAATTACATGCAGGTGAGGCATTATGTTGGAGCAGAAAGAACCTTGGACTTGGAGTCAGGAGACAGATGTGATTATGAATCGGTGACGACCTCTTTGAGTCTTATTTTCTTAATTTGTAAAATGGAGATAAGAATATATCACAGTATTATTGTGTGATCTAAGGTCAATCTGAGGGCATTTTGCCTAAGATTTTACAAAATTGTGGTGTCCTAAGAGACAGACTCCGGGAAGTAGAAAGAAGAGTGGGGGGAAGCATTTAGAGGAAGTCAGCACTTCAATGCCTCCTCGATTTTGGCTAACCTCCCTATAGACTTCAAGAATTTCCTTTTGGTGAGATCAGGGCCTTTTTCTTGATTGAGTGAGATCTCAGCTCATTTTCATTTAAAGAGTTCATTCCTTCTTGTGTATTTTGTGGTATATTATGATCTGTATAATTTCTTTGGTTTCTATTTTCTCTCTGCTTGGAAAGTGGGTTTACTTGTTATTGACTATTTGTGATGGCTTTTGTATGGCTAGAATTTGGTGGGAAGGAGTCTAACCTGCAAAGGAGGGAGAACAAGGAAATGAGCATTTATATGTCTCTTACTATGTGCCAGGAACTTTACTAAGTGCTATACAACAAATATTATCTCATTTGATCCTCACAACAATTCTGCAAGGTAGGTGCTGTTATCCCCAGTTTACAATTAAGAACTGAGGCAAACAGAGGTTAAGTGACTTCTTATCTAGGGTCTCATAACTTTTAAGTGTCTGAGGCTGGATTTAAATTAGTTGTTCCCAATTCCAGATGCAGTTCTCCATAATGCTGCCTGGTTGCAGAGGTAAGTTTGGATTATCTTCCACATTAAGAGATATTGACCAAGTAAGTGATTTAAACCTAAAAATTCCACTCAGACCTGCAATTTTAAGGGGGAGCAGACAAGTATAATTCTAGTGTGGTATCCACAGTGGGCAGACTTGTGGACTTTTCTCATGCAGACAGGAATTGAAGATTCCCTTAGAGAGAAGTTGGACAGATTCAATGATATCTATGTCTCCTGAGAGCTGCATGTATACAACCTGTGTTAACATATCTCTTACATGGACAATACACATCTGAACAATACACATCTTCCTTTGTAACTACAAAGGAAACACTCAATATATTACAAAAATGTGTTAGTCTTTTTTTTTTTTGCTTTTTGGAGGTGGGAGGGCAGGGTAATTGGGGTTAGATGACTTGCCCGATGTCACACAGCTAGTTTTTGTGTTAAGTGACTGAGGCCGAATTTGAACTCAGGTCCTCCTGACTTCAGGGCCAGTGCTCTATTCACTGTGCCACCTAGCTGCCCCTGTGTTAGTCTTTTTAAGGAACATAATTTATATT
The DNA here is from genome assembly GCF_028583685.1 of Petaurus breviceps papuanus. Lineage (NCBI taxonomy): Eukaryota > Metazoa > Chordata > Mammalia > Diprotodontia > Petauridae > Petaurus > Petaurus breviceps. The sequence continues at coordinate 29,464,722 of NW_027185764.1, read as the reverse complement.
GCCTTTCTTCAAAACTAAGTTTGATAATTACTTTTTTTCTTTTTAAAAAAAGTATGTTATCTTTTCCTCAATTACATATAAAGATAATTTAACTCCTTTTTTTTTTAAAATTTTGAGTTTCAGATTTCCTCTTTCCCCTCTATCACCTCCTCCCTCCCTGAGATGGTAAGCAATTTGGTATAGGCTATACATGTTCAATTATGTAAAACACATTTCCATATTAGTCATGTTGTGAAAGAAGATACAGACCCAAAGAGAAAAAAAAAACATGAAAAATACAGAAAGCATGCTTTGATCTTCGTTTAGATTCCATCAGTTCTTTCTCTGGAGGTAGGTAGCATTTTTCATCATGAGTCCTTTGAAATTGTCTTGAATCATTGTATTGCTGAGAACAGCTAAGTCATTCATAGTTGATTATTGTATAGTATTGCTGTAACTATGTACAATGTTCTCCTGGTTCTACTCACTTCACTTTACATCAGTTTATATAAGTCTATAAAGTATATAAGTCTTTCTAAAATCATCCTGTACATTGCTTCTTATACCATAGTGATGGGGTACTTGGGTGCCTGTGCTTGAACCCCAGTTACAAAATCACATTTCTTCCTAGCCTCAAATCTTGCTAAGCTCAAAAAACTATCTCAGGCAGTTTCTCTCTAGCTCAAGGGCAGCATGCCCTAGCAAAATACTTATCTCTTGTTATGATACAGTAGCCAGTCACACCTATATATTTTAATAGTTTGAACCAGCCATGTACTGACTGAACTGGCTCTGTACTGGGTCATAAAGATATTTACTACTCCCTGACCTATCATATGTATGCTAGACAGTCATATGTATACTTCCTTAAGTTTATCTTGTCTAATAGGACATTGATGGGGGCAATCTGGGTACTTCTCAGTCAGCCCTGACCATTAGTTGACTTAGTGACATTTTAGGCCTAAAACCATATCTCTGTGTAGCCCTCCCTTGGGCTCTCTCCCAATGAACTCCAGGTAAAATACCTGTGCAGTAGATATTAAAAGAGCATACTCCTATAAGAATTGACCACTCTTTATCCACTCCCTAATCCCACCCTGACTCACCTAGTTAGCATATTTGGCACTTATTTTACTATAGTTTATCCTATATAAACTTTAACTGTACACCTCTAAGGTTGCAGGTTCCCCAAGAACTCTTTCCCACTGTATAGTGTAACAATAAATCTTTGCCATCTTGACTTGGAGAATGCTTGAGTCTGTGAATTCATTCTAGGCAATTTTGCCCTGGGAACTCTGGTCTTGGGATCCCTGTATCCCTGGGGTTTTCTCCCTCAACATTTCTGGCCCATCAGCAATAGTAGTATTCTATCACAGTCATATACCACACTTTGTTCAGCCATTCCCCAATTGAGGGGCATCTCCTTAAGGTCCAATTCTTTGCCACCACAAAAAGAGCTATTATAAATATTTCTGTACAAATAATTCCCTTCCCTTTTTTTGGATCTCTTTGGGATACAGAAAATGTGTTATTAATGAATAGATAAATATGCAAACAATAAGATGCTAGCAAGAAAGGTTACAACATGCTACAAGAGATTCAAGAGGGGAAAAGTAACTTCTAATTGGAGGGTCAGGGAATGATTCGTGGCAGAGATGGCATTTGAGAAGGGCATTGAAGGATGCAGAGAATTTTTATAGGTAGTGATAGAAAAAGGTATACTCAGCTATCGACTGGCTTTACAAATAGACAGTAATCTACT
>NW_027185764.1:29458849-29462971 GCF_028583685.1 Petaurus breviceps papuanus | reverse complement strand
GGTATACTCAGCTATCGACTGGCTTTACAAATAGACAGTAATCTACTCTATATTGACAATCTGTAGCAGTTTTGCTCAGTGAATGCTTATAATTTTTTTTCCTACCAGTTTTGGTGAGGTAAGTATCCATGGTATTAGGGCTATTTTTACATGAGGAAAGCAGGGTGTGGGGAAGTTGAACACTTGCCCATAGTCTAAGAGCCAGAAGATGATTTGAAGTTATACTGTTTAACTTCCCAAAGCACAACTTTGGAGGAGTTTATGGCCTGCTGAAGACTTCCTTTTTCCCCTTTCACCCCTTTATTCTTAGTCTCATATTTCCCCCACCAACTCCATGATATCTTATATTTTTCTAACTGAAGGAAGCCTTTTATTCCACACTTGGAACTAAAATATATTGTACAAATACAGTACAAAATTTACAGTACAAATAAATACAAATTTACCCAATTAATACCTTAAATTTATAGTAACAAATATCTTTGTCATAAAATTCACAACAAAGGGTGAATGATTCCTAATAAGGTCTCCCAAAACTGGGTTTGTCTTAACATTAATTAATTAATTTATTTTTAGTTTTCGACATTCACTTTTCTAAGATTTTGAGTTCAAAACTGTTTTTAATATCAAAGGGGGGACAGAAGGCCAAGTGATCAAGGAACACTTGGGTGGGAGAAGAAGATTTAGAGAGACAGAGTTGGGATCCCCAAGTTAATCTTCTCTTAACAACTGTCTGGCTAAACCTGCCACTGGTGATTTGGCAGAGCTGGGAAATTAAATGGACCCATGCAGAGTCTAGGTCCCTCTACTCCCAACAAGCACATCCCTTGTATCACAATTGATGAGGAAAGGAAACATTTGCAGTAGAGAAGCAGAGAGCCGTGACTGCCTCATCCACTGTCTGCCATTTTCCTCCACATGAGAAAGAGACCTGAGAAAAATTTCTGAGCTCCTCTACACTCGCCTAGCCTGCTGAGATGTGTGGTGTCTTGGGAAGCCGTTTCTATGGCATGGCTTGAATGAATGGTCTAGTCTGTCCTGATCACTGCAACAAAAACATTTGACTTTTAATTAGTGGAAACTGATACATTTCTTTAAAACACACAGATGTAAAAGATTGATTTATGTCTTTATTTTCACACACACACACAGGGACTGTATAATTGAATGGAGTTGAGGGGGGTAGAGAAGAAGGGCTTGGCAGAACCCATCTGGCCTGGCTCCTGTTTAGTACGGATCACTTCCATTCCTGACAGAGAAGCTAATTTGTGAGCTCCACTTACGAACACCATAGGATGTTGTGTAATTATATTGTCCATAAAAGAATTCTAAGCAAGGTCCTGTTTTGAATTTGATGGTGCATAATGAGAAGTCTCTGTGGAAGATGACATTCTTTTCCTTCAATTAATGGGACAGCTTGCACACAGTCATCCCAAAAAGCATTAGGCTCTGATTAGAGAGATTTATGACCTCGGAAAAGACCAAATACAAACATTCTTCAACTGTGAAGGCAAAGTGAGAAACAAAGCCATCTCCTGCCAGAAAAGTTGGGCAGTCATTTATTTAGTGAGCAGATAGGAGAATGTCTGGATCAGCTTCTGTCAAGTGCTAAAAGAAATATGGCCTGACTGAATGCTTTATGAACCCACCTTAAGATCAGTCAGTGAAAGTGGGGGTGGGGAATGGTGGTAATGTTCAGAATCTCAGTTTAACAAAAATTGTCTCTCTGTCCTTCAGTGCTGTTTTCAACATCTCAAAAGGCGTAAGCTTCTAGGACCCCATTTTTCTTCAAATTATTTCCTCCCATTTTTATTCAAATTCTTGCTCATCCAGTTGACTTTCTTAGAATTCCTTGGACCTGTGGCCTCTGTATAATTTGTCATAAAAAAGTATTTTCCAGGTATTCATACCTCCCCCATCTCTCTCTCTCTGTCTCTCTCTCTGTCTCTCTCTCTCTCATCTCTCATCTCTCTCTCTTTACCTCTGTCTTTGTCTCTCTGTCTTTGTCTCTCCATCTCTATCTCTCTATCCAACCATATATGTTTATTTACTTTCCTTGGTTCCTTCCATTTGTGGAATGATCTGTGTGTGAATGGTGGTAGAATAACAGGAAAGATGTTCCACTTTTGAAGAAAACCCATTAATTAGAGATTAGCATGAGACTCCAAATGAACTGTCATTAATTAGGCACATTTAAGGGTAATATCACAGAAAACCAGGCTGGTGGAAGGCACAGTGCTTTATAATCCTTAGTACTTGATCTCATACCCCTCTTAGTGGATCTAGGATCATAAACTCTTAGAGTTAGACAAGGCCTTGACTGTCATCTGTTCCCTGCTTTCTATAACTACAGGAATCCCTTCAGGCTCATCCATCCCTTCCTTCCATATATCCAGGGATATGGAGCCCACTACTTTTTGAAGTTATCTTTTCTTGTTGGATAGCTCTGATTATTAGGAAGTACATGATGATATAGAGCTGACATCTGTCTTCCTGTAACTTCAGTCCAGTGGCCATAATTTTGCCATCTGGAGCCGAATAGAATGAATCTAATTCCTCCTCCACATCACAGCTCCTTAAATATTCAAAGAGATCATCACCACTTCACTCCCCACCCCCACCCCCTCTAAGGCTAACCGTTCCATTCCCTCTCCCCTCTTCCTCCTATGACCCAGAGATTTAGAAGCTGAGAATTGTCAGAACTGTAAAGAATCTTAGAGGTCCTCTCTTCCAATCCCCCCATTTGACAGAAGGAGGAAATTGAAATATGATCACATTAAAATCCTGAATTTGGGTGAAAAATATTGAAGACAGGAGAGAACTTTATGTTTATCAATGTTAAATATCCTTTCTTTGATCACAGGGATAGGTATTAAACATCTAATTTCACAGTTGAATGGCTTAGTGGATAAAGTACCAGGCCTGGAGTCAGGAAGACTTATCTTCCTCAGTTCAAACTGTTTGCCTCAGTTTTCTCATCTGTTAAATGAGCTGGAGAAGGAAATGGCAAACCACCCCAGTATGTTTGCCAAGAAAACCTCAAATGGAGTCATGGAGAGTAAGAGTAAATGACTCAACAACAACAAGGGACCTAGTGAGATGTTGAACTAGAAGTTTTGCAGAATATGAGGAAAATGATGCACCCAGGGGCCTGGAGAAAAGGTCACCAGGAATTAGGAAAGTGTTGCAGAAAGACAGAGAGCTGGAACGGCAACAGTGACCCATTTTTTCATTTCAATATCGTGCCTGGTTCAATTCAATTAAATCCAATAAACATTTCTTGTGTTGATTATTGATTTTTTTCTTTTGACTTTTTGGAGGAGGGGAAGACAGGGCAATTAGGGTTAAGTGACTTGCCCGAGGTCACACGACTAGTACATGTTAAGTGTCTGAGGTCGGAATTGAACTCAGGTCCTCCTGACTCCAGGGCTGGCACTCTATTCACTGTGCCACCTAGCTGCCTCCAAACATTTCTTAAGACAAAAACAAGCAGTTCTTACTCTTATGCAGCTTGTGTAGCAGTGAAGTGCAATAAAGTAAGTATTGGCTCTGGAGTCAGAGGATTTTGGTTCAAATCCTGCCTCTGACACTCCCTGTATGACTTTGGGAAGGCCTCTAAACCTCCTTGGGACTCAATTCACTTACCTGCAAAATGAGAGGTTTGGGCCAAATGCACTCTGAGGTCCTTCCCAGCTCTAGTTCAATGCTATTATGATCCATTGGAGTTAGGTAGATAATATAAGATGTATTTTTTACAAAATAATTGCCAGAGATATTTACCAGTTATATTTTAACCTGCTTCAGGACACACTTGGGAGTGTTGTGGGTGGGTAGCATGTTTGATGCCTCTGAAGACACAGGCTAAAGACTAGGTGGAATTAGGAAATTCTTCATGGAGGAAATGGCACCTGAGCTAGACAGAAGAAATCCTGAAACTCTTGGGGGCAAGGAGAGACAGCATTCCAAGCATGCAGAAAAGAAAAGAGAGGGAGTAAACAAATGAATCATCTCTTTTAGGTCATGAGTTCCCGAAAGGGTAGAGAATGCGTCTTCAGAGGTGTCAAACATATTCCCCATAGTAAGATTCCTAAGTGTGGCCTGAACCAGATTAAAGTATAACTG
>NW_027185764.1:29456882-29458839 GCF_028583685.1 Petaurus breviceps papuanus | reverse complement strand
ATAGTAAGATTCCTAAGTGTGGCCTGAACCAGATTAAAGTATAACTGAAAGATATTTAACAACAACAACAACAAATACAATACAACATAGATAACATTATTTTGTGATATTCAGAGTCAATATATGACCCAGGGATCTACTTCTATTTGAGTTCAACACCAGTAGACCCTAGTGACTCAGTACTGAGGACAGTGTCTTGTACACAATAGTAGGTCAATCAATCAATAACTATTTATCCAATTAATTAATTTTGAAATAGACCATGGCTATTTTAAAAATGTATGCAAAGACTAATTATCCTCAGCACTTAAAAAATAATTAAAGTATGGGCTTTGACCTCGGCTGTTAAAAATCTTAAGCTGCAATCTTTGTTACAATAGAAAAATAAAAAAATAAAATTTTCTGCAAGTTTAGTAAACTTCTTCACATGGTAAACCTGATTGGGTTTATTCTATAGTATATATTTGTATTACTCTTATTATCCAGGTCTAAGTATAGATACCAAATACATAATTTTTGTGAGCTCCACTTATAAACAGGTCTGGACCAGTGGCTTCAGTCGTTGAGGGGATCTCCACCAGAGAAAACTCTCTTTATCAATGTAGATTGGTAACTCTTCTACAACTTTAGAAAAAAAAAATATAAGCTTCAGAAAGCTCTTTAGAAACTGAGAGTTTAAGAGATTTGTCCAGAGTCACATAGCAAACATCTATTGGAGATGGGAATTGAACCTAAATCTTCCTAATTCCAAGGTCAGTCCTCTGTCTTCTACTGCTGTCTTTCAGTTCATATCACTATGGACAATGAATATGAAATTTAAACATAAAAGGTCACATTAGTATTTTTAAAACAAGAAAAATGGATGGAGATATTTTTCAGAACTATGAATGCGGGAGAATTATTAACTAAACACAGGATGAAGATTATCATACAAGATAAGATAGATAATTTCTATTGCATGAAATTGAAAAGATCTTCCATAAATAAAACCAATGTAGCTAGGCTCAGAATGGAAGAGGTTGACACACACACATATAAATATATACATATATAAATATATTTACATCAAGTATGTCTAATAAGGGATCTGATATCCAAGATTAAAAAGGGAATTAACACACATGTATAAGACCAAGGGTCATTCCTTAATGTATAAGTGGTCAAAGGGTATGAACAAAAAGCTCTCAGAAGAAGAATTATAAACGATTAACAATCATGTGAAGGATTATTTCAAGTCACTAATAATAAGAAAAATGAAAATAAAAAAATTCTGAAATTTTACCTCACAAATCAATGAAGATGATAAAAGCTGAAAATAGTTCATGCTGAAGGGACCATGGGAAGATAAGCACTCTAATATGTCATAAGGAGAGCTGTGAATTAATTGGTCCAGTCATTCTGGAAAGCAACTTGGAATTATGCTAAGGAAGTGACTAGAATGTCATAATCAGCTAGGTGGATCAGAGGATTGAGTTCTGGCCTGGAGTCAGGAAGACCTGAGTTCAGATTCAAGCTTTGACACTTTTACTAGCTACCTGACCTTGGGCAAGTCACTTTACCTTTGTCTACCTCAGTTTGCTGAGCTGTGAAATTGGGATAACAATTGTGCCTACTTCTAGGGTTGTTGTGCAGATCAAATGAGAAAATATTTTTAAAGGGCTTAGCATAATGCCTGGTACACAGCAGGCATTTAATAAATGCTTGTTTTCCTTCTTTTCATTTTTCTCTTCCTTCTTCCCTTCCCTTCTCTTCCCTTCCCTTCCCTTTCCTTTCCTTTTTCCTTTCCTTTCCTTTCCTTTCCTTTCCTTTCCTTTCCTTTCCTTTCCTTTCCTTTCCTTCTGCGCCCTTTGACTAACATATCCTACTGATATTCCAAAGAGGTCAAAGACCAAAACAAAGGTCTTTGTTTTACACACACACACACACACACACACACACACACACACACACACACACA
>NW_027185764.1:29455561-29456872 GCF_028583685.1 Petaurus breviceps papuanus | reverse complement strand
ACACACACACACACACACACACACACACACACACACACACACACACACACACACACATTATTCCTAACAGCACTTTTCATATCAGCAACAAACTAGAAATAAAAGTAGGTAGGTAACCATAGACACCATAGATTAATGAATTGTTGTCGATGAATGTAATGGAATATTAATGTGCTATAAGAAACTGAAGATGAAGAATTCAGAGAAACACTGAAGAAGTATATGAACTGATGAAAACAGTATATACAGCAAATACAACTGAACAAATGGGAAGAACAAAAACCAAAGCTGAATGTTGTAAGATTAAAATGACCAAGACTGGTCCTGGAGAAGAGTTATGGAAATACTTGACTTGATATGGAATATTTATATAATATCAGATAACATTAATGTGTTCATTTTGCCAAACTTTACTTTTTAAAAATCTTTGCTGCAAGAGAAGTTTCCTGGGAAAAGAATAGACAAGAGATTTATTTTAAAATGAATGTAAAGTAAAAATAAAAGTCATTTATAAAAAGGGAAGGGAAAGGAAAAGAAAAATAAGTTGTAAAATTTAAAAAGCTTCCCATAAAAAATGATTTAAGTAAAAGAAGTTTTGATTATTAAGGTTCAGTTATCTAGAATACTCATTTTTGTGGATGATACCAAATCAATGTTATACATTTACTTTAGTTAATTCCTTTGCTTTCTATCATTCTATTTGAGTAGGGAGTCTCCAAAAAAAGAGTGAAAGATAAATTCCCAGTTTAGTTTATGGTTTAAATAAATGATGAAGGTTCTTGTTTATTTAATTCATAGGTTTTATCTGAGTTCAAACTGGTTCATTAGGACTTTACTTTCCTTTAAATCTTTTGTTTGGATTATTGTCTAACAACATTGAGGTTTAGCAAAGTGGTATAATCACCCTGCTTTGGAACTATATTTCAGTGCAAGGAGTCCAACAGAGGCATATCAATAAAGGAATACAAAGCATGTGCAAAAAAGGGAAAAATTAAATTCTTTTTCTTTCTTTTTTAAAAGACTTTTAAAAAATTCTGAATTTAACAAACCTCAAATAAAATGGGCCACTCCATATGCATAATAGAACAGAAAAAAGATTGTACATGAAATTGAGATCTCTATTATACCTGATTCTTTTAAAATATGTAATTAATTCTCCATGTAACTTTCAAAGCTGACCTGCTTGTCTGCAATTCTTTCAGGCTTTCCTTTTCTTTTGTTCTGTGCATTTAAAAGATGCTTCAACGACTCTCTTTTCTTTTCCTTACCCTTTCCCTGCCTCTCTCTCTCTCTCTCTCTCTCTCTCTCTCT
>NW_027185764.1:29411072-29455461 GCF_028583685.1 Petaurus breviceps papuanus | reverse complement strand
TGGGGGTGGCTCTCTCTCTCTCTCTCTCTCTCTCTCTCTCTCTCTCTCTCTGTCCCTTCTTTTTTTTTGAAAAGAAAAACAAAGACATTGTAACAAATGCATGGCCAAGCAGAACAAATCCCCACACCAGCCATATCCAAAAACGTGTGTTATTTAATTTAAAGTAATTTCCAAAGGTAGAGAGCATAAACAATGTAGGAAATGGGGTGGGGGTGGGGGTGTGACAGGAAAGATCCCCTGTAGGAAGGACTTCATACCTAAGCTGTGCTTTAAAAGAAGCCAAGTATTTCTTTGAGGAAGCTTTAGAAGCAAAAAATAATGACAATTTAGTAAGCCAGAAAACTGCAGTTATAAATGCACAGACAGGACTCAAACCTCCAACCCCTCAGAAGATATTATAGTAATCATTCTAAGTATACTGCAACCTTAGCATAACTTGCTTCTCATTGAATAAAATCACACATCACCACCTATGCAATGTTTCTAGAAAGTTACATTTCACCTCCACCCAGTAGAGGGATGGTGGACTCCAGGTGTAAACTACAACAAAGAAGAATTCTATGGTGGGGAAGGAGAAGGAATATTAGAAGGTAGGAATAGTTTGCAAAACTAAAAGCATCTTATAAAGCAAATTGCTTAAACTAAAAAGGAATAGATCATGCATGTTCTGATGGGAACTGGGCAGGAGTTCTATTTGGTGGAATTGTCAGTAAGTCCACATTTTTCAGAGATTTCTATTGACTGTCCATAAGTACACTCATAATGGCCCTTGGTATAGAAAACATGGCCTTTTTCAAATATGCTTAGTGATAGAGGCAGTGTGGAGGGAAAAAAGCCAACTGAAGTCCCTGGGGAGGAGGGGGGAGGCTCTGAAGGCTTTTCTAAAAGAAAATGGAATTGATAAATTACTAGGAAAGAGGAGTAGGGCTGGAGGGTAGGGAAAGGAATGGCAGTATTAACTATATTTTGGTAAACAGGATATAAGCAGAACCCATGGGAAGAGATCCAATTGAGGCATGGAGAATACATGAATTCCCACTCATCTTTTAAAAGAAAATTCCTCCAGGCTTACCCAGTATACATGAATCTTACCCATTGGGAAATCTGCTGACACTCAACTCAACCTGAAGGATGGCTCATTTAAGTGTTGAAGTCATGAGATTATTGGTGGCAAGGTGGGGATTTCAGTGTGCTAGTGCTTAGATCATTCATCTAGAGATATTCAACTGGATGTGACCAACATAGGCCCTTATGGGAGGGTGGGTAATCACGCAACTTGCCCTGTTGGGGAAATATATGATACATGACTCAGTGACTCACCCCAGGTCATAAACCCAAAGGAGAAAATGGAATAATAACAAAGGAACTTCTGATTCCCAAGCCCTGAGGCAAATTCACTGAGCCATTCTGGCTCCTGCCATCTCGACAATACCCAGGATATTTTACCAAGGGATCCTGAGCGGTTGTTTCTTGTTAGCTATTATTGCAGACTGATTAGGGTCCTGGTGTCGAGGGGAGAGGGTTGCTCGGAGATTGGAGAAGACTAAAGAAAGGGAGGTGACAGATAACCAAAGACAAACTGCCTATTTCCAAAGTTTGCCTGGGACCAACCCCCAGGAAAGGGAGAAGGAATTCTTCCTTCTCTTCCTCCTGTAGCTACTACATAGCCCTACCCTGCCCCCAAGGAATCAGGACTCCAGCTAATATAGGATATCTCAAAAGGATCTTAGTGCAGTTTTTAAAGTACTAAAGCTATTAAAAATTGAAACTATACTAAAACTTTTGGTACACTGTACTACTGGTCCTATGGTTCATGTACTTTATGATTGGAGAGGCTACTGTGAGCTTGGGGGAATGAATCACCACATATACAAACTTACATATACACACAACATACATATAATCTCTCTCCATGCATACATATATGTATGTGTGTATATATACACAGGTGCATATATACATACATATATGTGTGTGTATGGAAAACTGTATAACACAACTGCTATGCACTCTGCATTATAAACATCAGGTTTCCCAAACTCTCTGGGATTGAGACCACTTCTTAAGTCAGGGGCTGTCTATAGGTGATTTACAACCAGCAAGGAAAGCACCCTGTGTTGAAGGGTAAGCACCTATGCCTCACCCCTGCACCTGGGCTGAATGACAACAGTCACCTAAAGTCATTTGGAAGAAGCTGGGTTATGGTAGACAACACCTTGGGTTTCAGAGTTAACTGTTTTTGCTCTTTTTTTCCTTTGTCATATAAGATAAGATACAAACCAGCTGTGGAGGGCTGATCCATTACAGCAGATGAGAAAGAGGCTTTATCATTTAAATGAAATTCACTATTTACATTTCAGGGCTTTAAAGAGGAAGTTACTTAAACCTCCTTTTCTTCAGCCTTCTCCCAGCTTCTGATACCCCTCTCCCCAAAAATCTCTGGTACCTAACTGTCCGTTACTGTCCTAAATCCCACTCTCACACTGAGACAATTGTAAGCAAAGTTTTAAGGTTTACAAAAACCTCAAAGTGTTATATGAATTATTATTTGGATTGGCTACAAGGATGTGAGGGGCAAATTGGTCTTGAGTCTTTGTGTTTTTAAAAGAGAACCTTCTCCCCTGCCCTCCCCCGCCCCCCCCTGCCTTCAATAAATCAGTTAACTACCAGTGTACCTAATTTGAGGGGGGGGGGTGTGCTCATGCATGTGTGTATGTATGTATGTGTGTGCGTGTGTGTGTGTGTATTTCCTTGGATGGAAAACAAAACTGGAAATAAGAAAAAAAGCTCTTGATCAGATGATCTCTCCCTATTGGTCTCTCCCAACCCCCAAACCAGTATCCAAACACAGGGCCGTCTCCTGGAAACTTAGATCCATACTTCCATGTAGGGGCATAGATTGCAAACATCTCCTGGTAAAGCTATTTTTCAGAATCAGACATTGCTGCACAGGTCACATGGTAGTTTCTATAGAGACTCGTCTCTCTCATTGGAGAATATGGTCAATGGAATACATAAGCCCTGGTAACTGGGTAAGGCGCGACTTAAAGAAAGAAAAGCCAACAACAACGGAGTTTGTTCTGCACTCCCAACCAGAAGACTCCTTCCTCCCTGTGAAAGAACCTTTGTGGCGGGAGGGAGAGGGAGGCCTGGTCTGCAGCAGCAGCTGGACAGCGCCTGTGCTGGACTGGGAAGCAAAGGGCGAGTCAGGCCGGCTGCTGGGTGGGCAGCATGGCAGTGGGTGGGCACTGTGGCTTAGTCTGCAGCTCTAAGGTCAGAGAAACTATCTCATATTATTGGTTGATTGATAAGAAGAAATACAAAAAATGAGGTTAAAAAATTATTTTAAGTATCATGAGATAGATAGATAGATACAGACAGACAGACAGATAGATAGATACAGACAGACAGATACAGACAGACAGATAGATAGGTATATGAGATATATATATATATATATATATATATATATATATATATATATAAGTATTTGGTATAGGAGATCAGAGAGCTTGAAAGAACACCAAGCTCAAAGGTTTAAATATAGGTTCTGCCACTTAGTAGTTGTGTGATTTTGTGTGAAATAACTTCTGAGTGTCAGTTTCCTCATGTACAAAATGGGAATAATAACAGAAGGTCTGTTCAGTAACACATGGCATCATTTTTCTCTTCTCTTTCTCTCAGGAAAGTTCAGTCATCAAGAGAGTCCAGGAGATACCTTAACAGATGTAGGAGGGAAATAAAAGCAATGTTTGCTTCTCTCTCTTCCCATCTCCCTCTTTTCTCCTCTCTCCTCCTCCCTTCTCCTCCCTCTTTCTCCCTCTCCATCCTTCCCTCCCTCCCTCCCTCCCTCTCTCCCTCTCTCTCTGTCTCTCTGTCTCTCTCTCTCTGTCTCTCTCTCTCTCTCTCTCTCCCTCTCTCTGTCTCTGTCTCTGTCTCTGTCTCTCTCTGTCTCTCTCCCTCTCTCTCCTTCTCCTTTTTCTTTTCTTTCTCTTTGTCTCTGATCCCCAGTGTCCTTCCTGTATTATTGAAGTGAAACTGTTTTAAACTTTCTAGCTCCATACATAAGTTTCTTGGAGCACAAATGCCTATGAACAGGTTTTCTAGCTACTTTAAACTTGGGTACAGTATGATACAAGTTGCATTAATATAGAGTGACAAGCAAAAGCTGAGCAAAAGTGATTCTTGACAGACCATTCCTGAGGAAACTGAGGTAGACGGTCTATACATTTCTGATAGATTTTCTATGAAGGTCTTCCTTCTAATGACTAATAATCTGGGATAGTTTCAGCAGAAGTAAAATCACAAGTTAAATCAAGGACTTGCCTAAATGTCAAAGTTGCCATTACCTTTCTAGATCTTCCAGGTGCCTTTGTTGCCCTCACGTTTTTTCTCTAATCATTCCTGTTTCCTGATCTACTTTATAGGCATGATATTAGGATGAATAATAGTATGTCTGTAGAATTCTCTGAGCTATTTCAGAAAGTCTAAAGAAAGGAGTAGGAGTAAATCAGCACAAATACTCCAGAAGATTTGTGAGAATAATTCTCAAAATGCAAATTAAAGTAATTCTGAGATTTTACAATATATCCATCAGATTGGAGAGCTCCTGTTCCTCATATTGGCAAAACGAACAAAAGATAAATATGGTAAATGTTGGAAGGGCCATGAAAAGACAGGCACACTTGGTCCAGCTGTTCTAGAAAACCACTCAGAATTATGCCAAAGCCTCTGAAATGTATATTAACCCATGATAAGGCTACTAGCCGTAGGCCCCAAGGAGGTCAAAGACTGAGGGCCAGGTCCCAAATATAAGTGAATTATAACCCAAGGAGGCTTCCAGCTTTAGGTTTCTATAGATCCAGATTCATCCTGGAAGAGGGGAGACTGGTCCCTGGAACCAGACAGGGTGCTGTCTGGCTTCTCTGTCTGACTTGTTTGCCCCGACCCCAGAGTGAACGTCTGTGTCAGATCTCTAAACAAATATTAAGTATGGTTCATATCTAGGGTTTCCCAAATATGGGGACAATAGGATCCCTTCAAAGGATGGGATGATGCTCAGTGTACAATATAGGTCTCATGTACAGGACAACTATTTTTTTGCTCCACCACAGAAAATGATTATGGTTGAAAAGATTCACAATCAATTAGCCTATTGTACTCATTGTCCCAAAAGACAAAGGTTCTTTGTGGGACTGCTGAACAAATATGTCACATTCATATTGACCTGAGAACCGCAACGTCTGAGCAACTTACGCTGCATAGATCTCCTGACCAGCCAGGGCATGGCTTGGGCTTTCTTTAGTCCTTTGGCTATAGGATGATCTATCACTGGTCATCTCCTCTAAGAAGCATTACGCTGTTAATGAAATCATCTCCAATTGGTCAGCTAAACCTGGAATTAGGACACTCAAGACCTCTCTAAAATATAAGGTAGTTACCAAGGCTAGAAATATCCATTTCTTAGTATTGCTGGTTGTAAACCTGTGCTCAGGGGAGGAACAGGAACACAGAAGTCAACCCCACTTGGGCAAGTAAGTGATTCTGCTGCTGGATTCTTTTGTGAAGGCAAAGTAGGCCATCTTGTACCTCAATTCTTTTTAACTACTACATGAGCCTTGCCTCAGACAAACTGAGACCTGGAAAAGACCTTCGCTTAAAAAGGCCGGGGTCTCCCACTGCATCCTGGGCCATCATCAATCCTCCTAACCCATGTGTTGCCACTATGTCTACTCTGATGACTCTGGAGGAGAGAATGAGGTAGAGGACTTTGTATAACTCTGCCTCACTTACTTTAATTCACTTGCAAGTCGAGACATCACCCTCCTGATGTCAGTGGTCCCCTTTGAGGACAAAAGATGAAAAACAACAATACACCATTTCCATGGGGAGTGTGCAGAGTAGAGAGAATTCTTCCCCCATACCAGAAGTTAAGGGAAGAGAAAGTACTGACTAAGAGTCTTAACACTGAAGGGTTCTCAAAAGAAGTAGAAATAGGTTTCCATAGGGAAAAAGGGAATGTGCGTATATTAAGTACCTATTATATGCCAGGTACTGTGCAAATACATTAGAAATACTATCTTATTTGATCCTCACAAGAATTCTGAGAGGTAAGTGCTATTATTATCCCCATTTTACTACATGAGAAGGTAACTGACAAACAGAGGTTAAGTGACTTGCCCATGGTCACATAGTTAGTATCTGAGTGCAGATTTGAACTCAGGTCTTCCTGTCTACAGACTCAGTGTTCTATCCATTATGACACCAAACTGCCTCAGTTTTTCTTATAAGTTACTAAGGAGAGAGTTTTGCCCACAAACATCCATTTCTACCCCCTTGATGCCTGGTGGCCAATTCTCTTCACCCTACCCCACCCGAACCCAGTTACAAGGAACAATTCAGAACTTGAGTCATCCCAGAAAAATGTGTATCCCCCAATAAGAACCCAAGTCAAAGTTGAGGGACAGTTGGGTGGCACAGTAGATAGAGTGCTGGGCCTGGAGCGAGAAAGACTCATCTTCTTGAGTTCAAATCCAACCTCTGATACTTACTAGCTGCGTGACCCTGGGCAAGTCACTTAACCCTGTTTTCTCAGTTTGCTCTTCTGTAAGATGAGCTGGAGAAGGAAATAGCAAACTACTCTTGTGTCTTTGCCAAGAAAACTCCAAATTAGGTCATGAAGAGTCAGACATGACTGAAAGGAATGAACGACAACAACAAAGAAAGTCACTTGCCCGGACTCACAAAAAATGATACAGTGTCTGAGGCAAGATTCAAACTCAGGTCTTGACTCCAGGTTCAACTTTATCCATTTTACCACCTACATGTATCACCAGTTCTCAGGAAAAAGAAAGAAGCCAGATGCTCTTGGTCTCTCTTAAGGCTTCACTCCAACCTCCTAAAACAGTAAGATATGAGGATTGAGTAAAAGAGAAAAACAAACAAATGCCATGAACAATTTCTTAGCTTTCTTAGTTCAGCAGAGGCCAGAGAAAGGAGAGGTTCTGTGCTGCAGGAAATTCCTGGGGCCAATGTGCCAATGCTCTGAGGACAGTATCTCTACAGCTGCCCTGCTCCTGTTCGCCCCTGAAAACCTGCATTGTGGGCCTGCCTGTGTTGTGCACTGGAGGTTGTGAAGGCTTTTCAGCATCCATTGACTGGACAAGGTTTCCTGTTATTTCTTTAACCTTGAGGTGCCTCAGGCTTAGGCCATTAAAGGAAGGCCATTTTTTTTTGGCTGCTTCTGTAAGTTCTTCCATTAAAAGTGAACACCACAGAGGCAAAGATACAGGACATGCTGTCCACTTCCACATTAGTCAGCTTTTTCCTTCTAAAAAGGATGGAAATGTGGCCAAATGGATGGTGGGGTCACATGTACTTCAGCTTTTTAAAATTCAGTACAATGACAGCATAAACCCTTACTTACAGACTAGAGTGTTTAATGCATCCAGCAAGAGCTTGGAAGTCATCAGAATGAGCACTGCACCCGAAGATGGAAAAGTTTGGCTTCTAAACAGCAGAGAGCAAAGATGGTTCTAGCAGCATGATTTCCATGCTGTGGGGGAAACTCAATTTATCACAATGACATCAGGGAGACTGCATGGCTTGATTCATTAAAAACTTAGCCTGGATGGACTGTATTGATCCAGTCCTTATTAAAACTACAGGGTTCCTTCCAAGGAGAAACTGGGATTTAGTTTAGAGCACAGGGTACTCATTTCTTGGATTAGTGATTTTAAAATGGAAGAACCTTGGAGACCATTTAATCCAACCCTTTCATTTCACAAATGAGAAAATTGAGGCACTTTGAGGTTACATGACCTTCCCAAGGTAATAAGTGGGTGGCAAAGTCAGGATTTGAACTCTGGCCTTATGACTCTAAGGATCTCTCCCCTTTACTATTATGAATCCCTTTGTGAATGCATTGCTTTAAGGAGATTTGAGGAGAGTCACAGAAAGTGAGAGAAAAGCTCTGTAAATTCTTTGCCATTTCACCTGCTAACACCTAAAGAGGGATCCTTACTGGGTCCTAAGCCTAGTCTAAGGAAACAGGCTCCTCTACCCACCTGGGGTAGCCAGCTGAATGCAGGTGTGGTGCCTAAAGGGATAATATCAGCCTCTGGGAGTGTGTCTGGCAAATGTGACCTTTACTTTGCCTCAGGAAGGATGTGGGGGTCGGGGATCCAAGGAATAGATGGCAAGGACTGGGGATGAATGAGGAAAGCAGCTAGAAGGTTAATATGCTACTCTTCACAGGCAGCAGACTTGTCTTTAAATAGAAGCTTTCTGATAAGAAAGCTCTGATCCAAAGGAGGACGCTAATTGGGGATTGCAAGCACTCTGGCAGGAAGGTGAAGAAGGCATTTGCAGAAAGAAGAATCCTATGACACCCTCCACTGACAGCAGTGTCTGAGTGTCTAGTCTCATAGGATCACAGATTTAGAATTGGAAAGGACCTTAGATGCTGTTGAGTCCAACCGTCTCATTTTATAGGGGAGAAAACTGAAGCACAGACAGGCCCGGGTCACACATGTCCCTCCACCCCTGGGAGGATCTGAACACAGATCTTCTTGTCCCAAGTCAATGGTCCTTTTTCCATACTGCCATCCTCTTATATGTAGGACTGGCACTGGAAAGTATTGTGGAAAGGGAGACAAGAGTGTCATCCTTGATTTCTCTCCTCTTCTCCCCTCCCACTCAATATGTCACCTAGTCTTGTCCATTTTACTGTCAGCACAGGAGCCTTTCTCTTCTTCTGTACCACTACCCCTCTGGTATAGGCTTTCCTCACCTCCTGCCTGGATTATTGCAGTGGCCTCCAGATTGGTCTCCCTGCCTCAAGCCTCTCTGCTCTTCAGTCAAGCCTCTACTCAGCTGTCAGATTAATATGCCTAAATACAGATTTTACCATGCAATCCCTCCTATTCAATAAACTACAATGGCTTCCTCTAGCCTCTAGGATCAAGTATATAATTCTTACACTTCCTAGCTGTGTGACCATGGGCAAGTCATTTAACCCTGCTTGCCTCAGTTTCCTCATCTGTAAAATGAGCTGGAGAAGGAAATGGCAAACCACTCCAGTATCTCTGCCAAGAAAACCCCAAATGGGGTCAAAGTTAGACACGACTGAAACAATCAAACAACAATACAGTGTCTCCCTATGTAATGTTAAAGAAATTTGAAGATCTTTCCTGCCCCTTGTGACCTGCTTTGAGCTTTGGCTCAGCCCACAGCTGACTCACATGGAGCCTATGGTGGGAGGGGCAGGAAGAGAGAGTGAGGCAGAGCAGCTAGCATGAGTGAGAGAGGGAGGAATTTTGCCTAGGGGAACTTGTTTGTGGGGAGGTCTAAGGGAGGGAAGGCTTGGGGATGGTAGCACTTCCTACACTGGTGATGTGTATAAACTTCTTTGTTACCATGGGGGAAATGGCTTTCTGGTATCTGAATAAATGTCTTGGCTTTTTCTTGGAGGAAGAGAGTTTATTATTTTGCAATTCAACCCTGGAAATACATTTGCATATTCAGAGCAGCTGCTGTGGGTATCTCATTGGCTATATGCCCTATCACCTCTTGGATTAATAGAAACATTTTGTGTTTGATATTCAAAGCCCTTCAGGACCCCTCTTGCCTCTCCAACCTTTTTATGCTTTATTCCACCTTAATCCCCATACTTTTTAATCTAGTGACATTGGCCTTCTTGTTCCTCAAACAGGACACTCTATTTCCAGTCTCCAGACCCTTTCACTGGCTGTTCCTCCTGCCTGGAATACCACACTTCCACATCTCTACCTGCTGACTTCCCTGGCTTTCTTCAAGTTTCAGTTAAAATCCTACTTTTTTTTTTTCTGAGGCAGTGGGTGTTAAGAGACCTACCCAGGGTCATACAGCTTGGAACTATCAAGTGCCTGAGGGTAGATTTGAACTGAGGTCTTCCTGACTCCAGGGTCTACCACCTACCTGCCCCTAAATCCTACTTTCTATAGAAAGCTTTCCCAATTCCCCTTAATGCTACTGCTTTCCCTCTAAGATTCCCAATCTATCCTGTATATAGCTTGTTTGTACATAGCTTCCATTAGACCATGACCTCCCTGAGAGCATGGACTGTCTTCTGCCTTTCTCTGTAACCCCAGAATTTAGCATAGCATCCAACACATTGTAGGCACTTCATAAATTGTTATTGATTGACTAACCAGTCCTAATCCTAGGCAGAAACCTCTTAGGACATGAATTGTCCCATCTATAAAATAATGGGGTTGGAAAAGATAATCTCTTCCAGTCCTAAACTTCTATCATCCTTCTGTAATTCAGGTATGCCAAGTACAGATATGTTTCAAAATAGCCAGAAGAAGGCCAAGAAAGGAGGAGGGAACCAAGATGGTGGAATAAAAGCAGTAAGAAGGCCAAGAAAGCATAGCCAACCTTTGTGAATACAATTTAGACTTGTTTAGTGCAGCCAGAAGAGCTTGGTATAGATATTAAAAAGCTCTCTCTATGCTATGACTTCAGGGGAAGCAGGAAGGCCTTTCCTGTCTAAAGAAAGCACTCCCCTACTCTCATGCCAAAGCTTTACATCCTTAAAGAGACCAAATATTCCATTACATACTTTCAATGCAAATAACCTTTTAGAGAGTTTAAACTTTGCACAAAAGTCTAAGTAATTGACATCATTCTTAAGGGAGATATTATTATTTCATGTACCTCCTTCTGGTCTTTTCAGAGGTGGGGGGTGACTGGCTTGGGATATTGTAGTTCATGTGTTGCTTAGTTCTGGTGAACTTTTTTTCTCCTTTAAATTTTTTTGTTACAAAGGATGGTTTGATGGGTGTAGCAAAGGATATATTCAGAAATGCAAGCAAAAAATGGGTTTAATAGATAAAAGGTTTTTTTTTTTTTAAAGAGCGTGTTTTGATAGTGGGAGAAAGGGGAGAGTCTAAGGTCATTGGCCATCTGGGTTGAAGGTAGTGGTGCAGTGTGTTCTGAACATGAGCAGAAGGGAAAGACTAAAGGCACAAAAGACAGACCCACAGAGTAGGGGCTTTACTGGTCTTCTAGTTCAACTCCCCCATTTAACTGATGGGGAGGTTGAGGCCCAGAAAGAGGACATAACATTCAAGATCACAGAGTGGCTGGACTGAGACTAAAACTCAGCCATTCTGAATCCCAGGCCAGGCCTCTTTCTGTCACACTGTGATGCCTCTGCCAAATTCATGAGTCTGTTCTAGTTGCTGGTCATTTTCCAGGAAGCAGACAAGCTGAGAGGCTGCCCCTTTCTTGGCCGCTCTCTTCCCTAGGATGCGGACTGCTGGTCTGGCCCGAGCTGTTGTGTCAACATCTCTCTGAAGCCTGTCACATCGCCTGGCTCATCCCCCAGATGAACTCCACAACAAGTCTGCCTGCCACTTGCCTGATGGTTCTTCTGGTGGCCTGAATAGCAAGTTCATTGTCACTTCTTTCTAGTCAACCGTGCCAAGATTGGAGTGAGGGGTGCAGGGAAGGGGGAATGAGAGACAGAGCAGTAAATTCCTCTGTAGTTCCTGCCAGCCTTTTCCCCCCAGGACTATCAATAATAGTACTAATAACAGAAAAGATCTTCAGTTGGAGAGGTTGGGAGACCCAACCTGATTTATGTACAATTGAAAAAGGAACATTTTTCTTCTCAGGGAACAGTGTGTGTGTGTGTGTGTGTGTGTGTGTGTGTGTGTATGTGTGTGCATGTGTGCATGTGTGTATGTGTGTGTGTGAGAGAGAGACAGAGACAGAGAGTGAGACAGAAACAGAGAAAGAGAGAATAGCAGAGAAAAAGAGACAGAAAATTATTTCCCTGTTCATTTTATCTTAACTGTTTAATATAACATAACTGCTAACCAGTCCCAAACCCTTTCTCTCTCCTCCTTTTGATTATATTCTATTACCTCAGCAACTTGGTCCCTCCAAGAATTGCGTTTCATCTCTATAAGAGAGGAAAATGGACAAAGAGGAATCAAGAAACTCCCTCCCTACTATTTCATCCACATCCCAGAGCTCCACTCCAAACAGAGGCCCACCACCAGTTTAACAAAGGGCCAGTGTTCCTGGGGTGCTGTCCAGCACAGGCCAAATCTAGATTATTTGCATAAAGGCTTGGCTGGCAATCTAGGGGAGGAGCTCTTCTTTCCTACTGAATCTGGCTTCCAGTTTCCCTGCACATGAACACTATTCTCCTGCCTCTAAATGAGGGGTTCTTAACTTTTTTTTTCCTTTTTCTATTTGTGTGTGTGTGTGTGTGTGTGCGTACATGCATACACACACACACACAAGCACTGTGGACCCCTTTGGCAGAAGAAGAAACACTGGACTCTTTCTCAGAATGTTTTTAAATACATAAAATAAAATACCTGGGATTGACAAAGGAATCCAATTATTATGAGTAATTTTTTTAAAAAGTTATTATTGCAGTATGTTATAGAAATGCTTGTTTTATTCCACAAAAAAAGATTTAAAAAATTTTTTTAAAAGACAGTTATAAAAAAATCTCTTTCAAAAAAATTCTTGGATCCCAGGTTAAGAACCCCTTATAACATTTTAAAAATATTTTTCAGGATTTTATGTTTTCCTCATCCTCAGCTGGGTATGGTAGAAAAAACATCCATACCGGAGTTGGCACTGAAGTCAAATGCCGCCTCTGATGTTTACTACCTGTGTCACCTGGACAAGTTACTTTATTTGTCAGGGCCTCAGTTCCCTTATCTGAAAAATGATGGGATTATACGGGATGGCCTATGATGTCTCTGCAGATCTGTATCTGTAATCCTATGGCAACCATTCCTAGAGACAGCCCTAGGCAAAACCAGGTACCAAGTGAAGTTGGGTTCTAGTACTATTCTGTTCTTTCCCCTGAGGTGACCACCCTGGATGTTCCATGATTGGATATGTTTGAATAGGACTGACAGCCCTCATGCTGGCTCTTTCAAAACAGAGCATCTTTGTCAGTGCCACAACACAGGGTGAATGAGGCTGTGGTTTACCTTTAAGAATCATGGACAACCCGGAGCCAAGGCTGAAGATGGGGATGATGAACACAATTTACCATAGATTTGGCCAGTTTGAGATGATACCACTCATTCAACCCAGAGCTTACCCATAAGGTGATATTTCTCCCAACAAAGCCAAAGGGACTGGCAGGACAATTCTGTGCTATACAGAGATGTAGAAATAAAGCAATGAACCTATTTGGAAGAATTTGGAAAACATAGGTTATGGGGAAGGGAGGGGAGGAAGGAAGGCACCCTGGGAAGTGAAGTGCTCATCTGATTGCAGGAGGAATTTACAAGAAAGGCTTGGCCCAGTGCAGATGAGCAGTATTGTTTCAAAGGCAATCACAGCCAGCCCTAGTGGCCTTGTCTGAAGGGAGGCTTCTGGCTTATTTGCTGTATAAGCAGAAGGGCAATCTTGAAAATTTGCTTGGCTGTAATCAAGCATTGCTGATGACTAAGGGGTTTGAAAGCTGAGTGGTCTCTTTAGCTTTGACTGGTACCAAGCAGAGGTAACAAATGAAATCAATCAAATACTAGCACTGGACCTAGAATTCTAACATGAGCAAGCTCTTATGGGAGGGGATCTGCTTTGTTGGGCCTGGGCCCCAAAGGGCCTTGGAACCTAAGGAAGACAGTGTCTGCAAGTAGAGGATCCAGCAGCACTCCTGGGAAAGCTGACCCAACCACTCACCAATAGACTCATATTCAAAAAGAACCTGGCCCTCAGCAATGTGGAGTAAGTTATGGAAGGGACCTTCCTGCCAGACCCAAATGTCTCCCCTACAGTGTAAGGGCTCACTGAGAACAGCTTTGTTAGAATGGAATAGAAAGAAAAGGACCAAATGTTGTGCCTGGTTTTCCCCAGACTGCCGGGTCAGCTTCGACCTCCCCCACTGGGTCTCAGTCCTTTCCCCCAGTCAGCTCACCTGCATAGAAGTGGGCGGGCTTCTGGGTCAGGCGAGGGAGTTTCAAGGTGTGTACTGACCAATCACTGCTTACGTAAGGCCCCCTTTATAAGCTGAGGTTCTGCCCCAGAAATAAGGGCTTCGGTGTTCATGTTAATGACCCAACACTTTGATTTCTCATTTCCTCAATTCCCTCAACTCCCATCATTCCCATTCTATCTTACTTTAACCATGCGGTCGGCTGGTTAGACTTCACAATGTTTTGAATTGTCCCTTGTCCCTCTCCCCGGCCAAATTTCTTTTCTTGGACAAAATATACTGTCCTTCCACCTCTTCCACAGCCTTGGTCCTCTTGAGTCTGACCTTTACCCCATCTTTGTCTCAATCCATTGTTCCTTCCATGCTCTCCCAGTCCAACAGACCTGTTATGACTTTGCTTTCCTCCCTTCCTTTTTTGGATTCAGTCATGCAATGCACAATTTTTATATCTCCAGTTCCAATATTCTTCTAACGGCTATTGTTCCTGCCTTCCCAATTCCCCAAGTGGATCCCTTCCACTATTTGCTTTCTCTATTCCGACTCATGAGGAACAGAACATTAGTAGGATAAAAGGCAAAACCATGCCAACTGGGTCCAATAAAATATGGGTATGGTCCAACATCAACAGGGCCCTATATTGCTTTGTTGAGATTAACAAAGCATTTTAGAGTGGCCCCTTAGGACTCTCATGACACACTAGTTCTTCTATGAAAACTGAGGTTGGAAATAACTTTTTTCTCCTTTTTTATTTTGGATCTAAACACTAAAGCTTAAATATACAATGAGAAAAGAAAAAGAAACAGATTATAAACTTAAATACAAAATAGGAAAAGGAAAAAAAAAAAAGCAAGTCATGTGCACAGCAGAACATAAGAGAGGATTTGGAAATGAATTTTTGAAGAGCCTTGATTGTCACCATCAGATGTTAGGGCCGGAAAAAGATAGAAACTATGTAGTCTATCCCCCTTGGGCAACTGAGTGGCATAGTGCATAGAGTTCTAGACCTGGAGTCAGGAAGACTCCTCTTTCTGAGTTCAAATCTAGCCTCACACACTTCCTGGCTGCATGACCCTGGGCAAGTCATTTAACCTGTTTGCCTCAGTTTTCTCATCTGTAAAATGAATTGGAGAAGAAAATGGCAAATCACTGTAATATCTTTGCCCAGAAAAGCCTAAATGGTGTCATGAAGGCTTGGACATGACTGAAATGACTGAACAACAAATAATCACCTTCATCTTACAGATGAGGAAACTAATGCTCAGAGAAGGGGATTCACTTACCCATGGTCATAGCATTAGCTTGTGATGGAGTCAAAACTTTAACTCATGTCTCAGTCCAATGCCTTCATATCAGTCTCATCTAAGATGGGTTGATTTGGCTATTGAGGAAAAAATAAAACAGAACAAAAACAAAAACAAACAAACAAAAAGCCCAACCCTTTACCCCAATGCATTTCTTCCACAGAGGAAATGTCCTTCTGTTTAAAAGTCCATTCTGAAGGGTCCAGGAACAGCTGGGTACCTTCCTAGGCTTTTGGTTTTATATTTTTCTGCCTACACTAGTTACAAGATCAGAGTCAGAATGGAAAAAAATCTAGCATGTAGAGACCAAAGAGCAGGAAGCAAGCACATTAGAACTACCAAAGTCAAAGTGGGGCTTTTCTTGAACAGAATTCTGAAGTTAGCATTGAAATTACATGAAAACTATCTCTGGCTCTCTCATTTTCTCTATCTGTATTCTTTCATCCAATTCTGTGTTGCCTCTTTTCCTCCTTTTAAGAACCCCACCCACCCATCCAGGGCCTTCAGACATTCTCCTCATTCCCCTTATAAATCACCTACTCCTAAAAAGGACTACATAGCCATCATTACATAATAGTGAGAATATCAGTCAGTCAACAGTCAGTGCTTTGGGGATTGTTTTCATTTAAAACCTTATCTTTTGTTATTAAATGAAAGTCTTTGTGCCATATTAAAGGACTCTCAGACAGTGAGACACCTGGGGAGATACTTAGGTGGTAGAGGGGATCTTTCCAAAGACTAAATCTTGCTAGAAAGCAGCCACCTAGTCTGCCTGTGCAGAGGACCTCCCCTTGACAAGAGACTAAAATGGGACTCAGGCAGAGTCCACTCAGGCGACTGATGATGGCAACAAGACCATTGTAGGCATAGATGAGGCAGGGTGGTATGGGGTGGAATGATACAAACTTGAGTTCAAGTTAGGAAATTGGAAAAAAATTCCTCCCTTCCTTTCTTTCTAAATTTGAAATCACATTGGATTGCACAATTTCAATGTGATGTTGATAAGCAAGTCACTTAACCCTGTTTGCTTCAGTTTCTTAATTGGTAAAATGAGCTAGAGAAGGAAATGGCAAACCACTCCAGCATCTTTGCCAAGAAAATCCCAAATGGGGCCACAGAGAATTGGACATGACTAAAAGAACTGAACAACAACACAACAACAAGTATAAAAGAAGGGGAAAAGGAGAATAAGGTGAATGAAAGATACCCTGGTGATCCATTGCAGTAATATTGAATACAGGAAAACCATTAGGCTTTCAGGGCCTCTGACTGAATTCACTTGCCAAGAGTATCTAATCTCTGTGACAGACACTCTGCTGACCTGTTTGGGGCACGGCCATGCAGAGGAGAAGATGACCGGAATTGCCTAAAATAAGCAGACCACAAAAGATTTTTGCTTGCTGGGAGATTTCCTCCCAGGGAAGTCTAGAGACCATGGCGCTCATGATCCAAAGGAAAAACTTATTGATTCTTGGACTATCATCACATCTTCAAGAGACTCATCTTTTTCTGGATAGTGCATCAAAGAACAAAAACTCGACAATTTATGAGGGTTTTTTTTATTGTAAATCAATAGAAGGTTGACTAGAAGGACATGAATTCTATTGGCATCTTATGGAACCTACAAGGACATCCACTTTGACTTTGGTGTTAATTTCATGTGTGATGAAGTAAGGAGAGTATTGGATTTCGAATCAGATGTCCTGAGTTTGAATCCTGGCTCTTTCAATTATTACCTGTCTGGCTTTGGACAGCTCATTTCTTTCTCTTGGCCTCAGCTTTCTCATCTCTGAAATGAGGAGACTGGATTAGGTGATCAATAAAGCTCCTTTCAGATCTAAGTCCTTTGTTCCCATATTCACAAGAGACAAATTCCCTACACAGGGGAGGTTCAGGCACTTTGATCTAGTATAGAGATTCCTAATCTAGAGTTTATGGTTAGATTTCAGGGGACCCAGGAACTTGGGTGGGGAAAAATCACATCTTTATTTTTACTAAACTCTAAATGAAAATTAGCATCTGTTTCAATTATTTAGAAACATTATTTTGAGAAGGGGTCCATAAGCTTCACTAAATTGCCAAAGAGGCCACAGCACATACACTAAAAAAAGTATATTGTGCTAGGAGTCAGGACACATAGGTTCTAGAAATGGATTTCACATTGACTCCATGACCTTGCACAAGTTAATTAGCTTTTGGGGGTCTACATTTCTTCATCTGTAATTCAATTAAATTTAACAAATAGATCATTTTGTCTGCTACATTTAAAATCGAGTAGGTACAAAATGGAGTTCAACTAGATCTAAGGCATAGATCCTTTGTCCTAGAGATTATAGTTCAATAAAATCCATAAGAAATGTACTCAAATAACTGAAGCACAAAATGTGTTAAGTATATAATGGATATACTTTTTTTAAGTGCTATGAAAGAGGTGGGATTAAGATGCAGGACAGTGGGGAGAAAGAGCCCTGTAATCAAAGGTTACTTAGAGCACAAAACTGTGCTATGAAGTTTGGTTAGGGCTTTGACAAGCTGAGATAGTGAGGAGTTAAAATGGTAATTCTATCTCCTTCCCACCTTCCAGGGAAATTAAGTGTAAAAAAAAAAAGTGTAATATTGCTTTGAGTTAAGAAGAAAAGTGATATCGAAAACAAAGTTATTTTTTCATTTCAGTTTTTGTTGGAAGGGAATTGATCCCTGTGGAGTCAATAATCAAGGAAAGAAAAAATGGAAAGCATTCTCTTTCTTTCTTATATAACAAAGAACATACATCTTTCTATTCCTGAAATATGGTTTGTGTGAGAGGAATTGAGTATGCCTTTCCTCTTTTTTCTGGATATTTAGGGAAACAGGCTCAGGGTAACTTGAACAAACCTACCCAGTTTGTCTTGGGGGGGAAGTAGGAGATGGAGGGATAACTAGAAAAGGGGAAGTGTATTCACTGATGCAAGTAGAAGACATATTTCTTAGGTGCCAAGAGATATAAGGGAGCAATCCATAATAAATTTTCATAAACCAGCATAGATTTGGAGACTGAGACTCACAAGTGAGGCACAAGGTATGCCTCACACATATTCTCCCAAGAGTCCTCTTGTAGGTGAGGTCCAGAGCTGAAAAGATAAGCAGGCTTAAGAATGACAGGATAATGTTATAAACATTATAAGCCAGCAAGGTATCCTTTCCATACAGGCCAGAAAGGAATCTTATTTGCTAGAAATAAGATACCTACACCACACAGAAGAGAAAACACCAAATGCTCCTTGCTGGAGTTCAATAATGTAAATCACTGACACTACAGGTCACTGAGGAAGACTTCTCAATGGCTGGCATTAGTGTTTTTTATCGACTTGTGTGTGAGTACTGTTTCCATTAACTTGTAGATAAAACTATTCATGTTATGAGCCTTGTGAACCTGTGTGCTTGTAAGGAGTTCTTCAGATAGAGGAAGGATCAGAAGATGATATTCCCAGAACAAACTCTGCAGGGGCAGAGTCAGAGAACTCAGAAGTCCTCCCAAGAGTTTTTTTTTCTTTTAATAACTTTTAATGTCAGAAGGGAGCTTCTTCTCCCCACTCCTCTCCCCTTTCCTGCCTTCAAACTTTCAATAGCAATTTTTTTTAGATATAGCTTCTATGCACTTATAACACTACATTTCTTATGTCTTCTACTAGAATACAAGCTTCATGAGGGCAGGGAAGATATCTTATACCCCTTTAGGTCCCTTTTAGTTAATGTAAGTATGAGCAACAGTATATAAAAATCCACTCCAACTATGTAATAGTTGTTACAATAAGCCAGAGAGGGCTTCATAAAACCTCAGAGACAGGACATTTGTCCCAGTGGATGTAGAGAAAAGCAACAGGTAGACAGACATATTTGTGACAGGCACTAGGGAATGGAACTAATTCATGCAGAATAGTGGAATCAATTACTGCCTGCCTACACTGATCAAAAATGGGGAAAAGAAAACCGAAACAAACCTAATTCTTCTTTGAGAGGTCTTTAAACCAATTCTATTTCGATTTCCTGCTTTTTCATATTAATCAGAAAAGAAAGTGATGGTTGGTAGCAATGAACTGTCAAAACTGCTTTAACAGCTTTGTGACTAATATAACACTGAATAGTTGGAATGTGCAAAATTTGAATCAGCAGAGAAGACATTTCTTCACTTCTGGGGCTGCTGTGGTCAGAGATACACAGTATTCCCAAGGCTGTATTTGCTTTTCTCAGCTCCAGTCCTGTTTCAAGTTGCCTACTGAACATTTCCACCATCCTCTAATCATTTAAATAGTTTCCCATCCATTCAAACTCATTTGGTCTAAATCTAAGCTCATCATCTTCTTTACCTCCAAACCATTAGTCCTTCCTGGCTTCCTTAATTTCTGTTAAAAGTACCACCATAGGGGCGGCCAGGTGGTGCAGTGAATAGAGCACCAGCCCTGGAGTCAGGAGGACCTGGGTTCAGATCCGGCCTCAGACACTTAACACAAAAACTAGCCATGTGACCTTGGGCAAGTCACTTAACCCCAACTGCCCTCTAAAAAAAATTTTTTTTTAAAGTACCACCATTATTGAGTTTCCAAAGTTTGAACTCTTGGTCACCCTTGATTCCTCTGTCCTTTTGACTTTCCTACCAAGGTGGCCATATATAAAAAGAACACTGACTTCAGTCATACTAAGATCTGGATTCAAGTCTTACCTCTTATCCATACTACCTGTGTGATTTTGAGCAAATCACTTATCTGGGTCTAAGTTTTCTTACCCAATGAGGGCATTGGACTACACACAGCCTTTGAGCTTAGCCCCAGATTTCTGATCCAATTTTTCTTTCTTACTGTCACTTAAAAACTATCCTTCCTATTCTCAGTAATACTAGAAATAAAGTTCAAGACTTTATCACTTCACATGAGGGTGACTCAAAAAACCTTATTCTTTGTGTATACCTTGAGTACAAATTGAGAACTGGGTTTTGCCAACACAAGCCACAGAGGCCCTCTACAATGTAAACTATAGTGTGGTAATAGTAATTCCCTCTTCTGTAACTCTCTAAGCTTTCCAAAGAACATTGTTGACAACAGCTTAAAGTCATGGAGTGTAGATGTTATTATCCCCATTGTACAGATAAGGAAATAGAGACTTAGGGAGGTTAAAGTAATTTGCACATGCTAATCAATATTACAGCAGAGATATTAAACTGTATCTCTGGACTCCAAGGTCAGTGCTCTTTCCAGGAGCGAGAGGTTATTTTTTGGCGGGGGGAGGGGAGGTCTTTTTTTTTTTTTTTTTTGCTAGGCAATCAGGGTGGAGTAACTTGCTCAGGGTAACACAGCTAGTAAGTGTCAGATGTCTAAGGCCAAATTTGAACACAGGTCCTCTAGGGCCAGTGCTCTATTCACTGCACCACCTGGCTACCCTGGGGGGCGTGGGGAAGGGGAGGAATCTTTCAAAGCTAAGGTTCTGGAACAATCTCTCTCTTTTTTTAGCATTATGCTCATTTGTTTCAGTAGCTATGGCTCACTCTATATCATCACTTGTCTTTTTATTGTTAAGTCTTTTCTTGCGTCTTCATCATTTGAGCTCCTTGCAGCAGGAACAGTAAATTATACTGCTTTACAAACACTCAGGACATCTCAAGTAGTGAAATACCCACAGCAGGAATTTATAAAATAAATACTGGCTGGCAATAAATTCATAGAAACCTATGAATTAGGCCCAAGGTCTGGATTAGTTCATAGCTTTTCTTATTCTGTGCCCAAAAGGCCCAGCAGTAGGGGCTGTTTTACACAAAACATGAGAGTATGTAGTTCTAGGTCACAGACTTGTCTTCTTGAGAGGAACAGGGAGACTAAGAGCTTCACAGATACATGAAGCATAATGCCCAGTGCTTCCTGCAATGCTGAAGCCAGTAAGCGATTGCAGCTGCCAAATAAACATCCATGCATCTGAAAAAATGATGTATTGTGATGTTCTTCTGCATGATGATAGACTCTGAGATCAAATAAAT
This sequence comes from Petaurus breviceps papuanus, assembly GCF_028583685.1. Taxonomy (NCBI): domain Eukaryota; kingdom Metazoa; phylum Chordata; class Mammalia; order Diprotodontia; family Petauridae; genus Petaurus; species Petaurus breviceps. The sequence continues at coordinate 29,434,199 of NW_027185764.1, read as the reverse complement.
GGGCTAGAACATTCAGCCTCCCAAGGACATGAGGCTCAGGAGTTCTCAGTGTTGGAGGAGGGGGAAAGGCTGGGCAGAGGGGAGAAAAGAAAGAGAAGCCTTTGAGCTTGGCCAACAGTGGAAATAGAGTGATATAGCGGACAGAAAGTTGGTCTCGGAGCAAAGAAGACCTGGGCCCCATTTGTGTGTGACACGTAGTAGCTGGGCAAACTGGCTAAGCTCTCAATGATCTACAGCAAGACTCTAAATAGCAGAAGAATGCCAAGCTGTATCAGAGGAGAGTTTCCCCACCCAGAAGTTCTCTACATCAATGAAATCATAGGTCCAGTCATTTTCCCTATTCTTATTCCAAATGGGGGCAAAAAAGTGAAATGAGAACCAGAACATAGTACACAGTAACGCTCATTATTTTATAATGAACAACTATGAATGGCTTAGATTTCCTCAGCAATACAATGATCTAAGGGTTTTTGTTCTGGCCAGAAACCCTGAGGATCTTCCCCTCCCAGACTGATTCTTTTGAATAAGCAAACTAGTTCATCTTTTGCCTCAATTCTTAACTAGCCTTCAATCCCTAAATAGGCATTGTCTCAGACAAACTGAGACCTGGGGAAGACCTTAGAAAGGCCAAGGTCTCTCACTGCATCCAGGGCATCACCAGCTATCCTGACCTATGTCTCACCACTGGACTCTGATGGATTTGGAGGAGAGAGTGAGGCTGGTGAGTATGCACAGCCCTGTCTCACTTAAATCCAATTCTCTTGCAAGTCAAGACATCACCTTCTTGATGTCATTGGTCCTCTTGAGCATGAAGGATGAACAGCAACGATTGAAGACAATTCCAAAAGACTCATTATGGGAAATGCTATCCACATCCAGAGAAAGAACTGATGGAGTCTGAATACAGATTGAAGCAGACTATTTTCACTTTATTTTTTTCATGGTTTTTACCTTTTGTTCTATTTCTTCTTTCACAATATGACCAATATGGATATGTGTTTCAGAGGATTGCATGTATGTAACCTATACCAAATTGCTTACCATCTCAGGGAAGGAGAGGGGAAAGATGGAGAAAGAAAATTTGGTACCCAAAATTTTATATAAAAATGAATCTTAAAAACTGTCTTTACATATAACTGGAAAAAAGAAAAAATATAGTATTAAAAAAGAAAAAACCCAAAGTTGACTGATTCTGATGTCACTAAAAGAATGGGCAAGATAGTTCTCTGCAGCCAATCTCCAGGGTTTTCAGGCTCTGGCAATATCAGTCCTCACCTCTCTCGAAGCAGGCTTTCATGAGTCATGGTAGATCTGACACATAACAGATTCTGAGAGTCTGATTCAACTGCTATTGGGGGCACAGGCCTGATCTATAAAATAAAGGAAATAAGAATAAAGGTTCAAATTCGTTTTCAGTCATGTCTAACTCTTCATGACCCAGTTTGGGCTTGTCTTGGTAAAGATACTGGGTTGGTTTTCCATTTCCTTCTCCAGCTCCTTTTACAGATGAGGAAACTGAGACAAACAGGGTTAAATGATTTGCCCAGGGTCACACAGCTAGTATCTGAGGCCAGTTCTGAACTCAGGAAGATGAGCCTTCTGACTCCAAGCTTGGCACTCTATCCACTGTGTTTGTTACCTTGCTGTCCAACAACAACATCAACTCTTCAACTACCTGGGAAATTCTGATTAATAGAATTTTCTGGTTACCTGTGCATTTATTAGGCTACTCTCCTGTTTAATTGGCACAGCACAGTGAACATAATTTACTTTTTTCTTTTATGATTTAGGCTTTAACAGGACTCAGGATTATCTTTTTTTATTATTATTATTATTTTTAGTTTTCAGCATTCACTTCCATAAGATTTTGAGTTGTAAGTTTTCTCCCCCTCCCTATTCACTCCCCTCCCCAAAATGGCTTGTAATTTACATATACATTCATATTAAACATAGTTTCACGTTAGTCATGTTTTAAAGAAGCATTAGAACCAATGGGAGGAACCACATGAAAAAAGAAACAAAAAAAGAGAGCACATAATACACTTTGATCTACATTCATACTCCATATTTGTTTCTCTGGATGTGGACAGCATTTTACATCATGAGTCTTTGGAAATTGTTTTAGATCCTTGCATTGCTGAGAAGAGCTAAGTCTATCAAAATTAGTCATTGCACAATGTTGCTGTTACTGCATACTGTGTACAATGGCTCTCACTTCACTCCGTATCAGTTCATATAAGTCTTTCCAAGTTTTTCTGAAAACTGCCTGCTCATCGTTTCTTATAGCACAATAGCATTCCATTACATTCATATACCAAAACTTGTTCAGTCATTCCCCAATTGAAGGGCATCTCCTCAATTCCCAATTCTTGGCCACCACAAAAAGAGCTGTTATAAATATTTTTGTACATGGGGTCCTTTTCCCATTTTTCTGATCTCTTTGAGATACAGATCTAGAAGTGGTATTGCTGGGTCAAAGAGTATTTACAGTTTTATAGCCCTTTGTATATAGTTCCAAATTGCTCTCCAGAATGGTTGGATCAGTTCACAACTCCACCAATAATGCATTAGTGTTCCAATTTTCCCACATCTTCTTCAACATTTATCGTTTTCCTGTTTTGTCATGTTGCTCAATCTGGTAGGTGTGATGTGATACTTGAGAGTTATTTTGATTTGCATTTCTTCAATATAATCAATCTAATGACTTAGAGCATTTTTTTTCACATGACTACAGATAGTTTTAATTTCTTCATTTTAAAACTGTTCATATCAGTTGACCATTTATCAATTGGGTAATGACTTGTATCTTATAAATTTGACTCATTTCTCCATATATTTTATAAATGAAGGCCTCAGGATTATATTATAGGCTCCATTCAGGGCAACTTTAGACCCTTATGCAACCTGGGTTCAAATTCCTACTCTGGAAATTTCAACCTGTATGACCTTAGACAAGTCACTTTGTTTTCCTAAACCTCAGTTTCCTCAACTGAAAAATGAAGTGGTTGGACTAGAAGGTCTCTAAATTTATGCCCCATTCAAACATTTTATGATCCTAATACCATATATGGACAAGGATCCAGGCCCAGGAAAAGTGGAATTACTTGTTCAAGGTCACATACTTATTAATGACAAATCCTGGATTTTCAGTCAACTGTAATTATAAGTGTACTCAGATCCAAGAGCTTAAAGTCCATGGGGACCTCAATGAGCAGTCTTCTTGGTATAATGAAAGGACGGGATGAGGATACAAGAGACTTTGGTTCCAGTCCCAGCTCTTTCACTAATTAACTTTGTACCCCTGGGAAAATCCTTCCTTTTCTCCTGGTCCTTAGTTTCCTCTCTCTCTCTCTCTCTCTGGCAATCAGAGTTAAGTGACTTGTCCAGGGTCATATAACTAGCAAGAGTCTGAGGTCATATTTTAATTCAGGTCCTTCTGACTCTAGGCCCAGGGCTCTATCCACTGAGCCAAATAATTGTTCCCCTGAGTTGCCTCTTCTGAAAAACATGAAAGTTGGCCTAGATGATTTTTAAGCCCCCTTCCAACTATTACAACCATAATAATAAACCGTTACAACTAGCCCCTGCCTGCAGACAGGTAAGGCATTATCATCAATGCTTTCTTGGTGAATGTCTTGCCAGAGGACAAGATGGAACCGAATCTGTGCTATCCAAGAATGAGCTAGACCAGATGTAATAGGGAGTTAACTCAGAGTAAATATGGGTTTGTAGAGGAAAAGTTAGTATTCATTCATCCCTGACCTGACTTTTAGTTATAGAGATGATTTTCCTCATTTTCCGTAACAACTCACATTAATTATAGCGTGTTGGTGTTTACAAAGGACTGTCGTCACAACAACCCTGCAGGGGTAAATTATTACTCCCATTTTACAGATCAAAAAAAGAAGAACCAACTTAATAAGTATCAGAGGCAGGACTCAAATTATTTTCAACAGGCTTCCACCCCCTCCCCATTAAGCATCTATTATGTATCCAGTTCAGTACTGGGGATATAAAGGCAAAACAGTCTCTGCCTTCAAGGAATTTACACTTAAGTTACAGTCTTCTGTCACTAAGACCAAAAAGTAACCTTTTTTTACTATACCATGTCACTTTACTTATATGTCCTGTAAAGTATGAATATTGGGGAGGAGGGAGTCATGAAGGGTTGGACTCTACGAAAATGACTGAACGCAAAATTGGGGAAGAAATGGGGTTTGAAAGGATACGAATTTGTGAGATCACTGGGAACTCCCAATGTGAAAACTCCATCAGCCAATGAAGAACTGCAACTCATCTGTAAGTTCAGGTCTTAGACACTTGACCAGGGCACTAAAAGGTTAAATGATTTGTCCAGGGTCACCCAACCAGTACAGATCAAAAGAAAGAGTTGAACTGAAGCCTTCTTTACTCCAAAGCAGTCCCTCTATTCACTATGGCATATATATACAAATATATAGATAGATATAGATACATATAAACATATAGATATAGACACACACATATGAGTTACCATAAAAGAGTCTTTAGCACTATGGAAAGTTTGGGGTTTTGCAAATAAGTAAGTCCATGAAGAGTAGAACTGAGGTGTGGGTAAAGTACACACTGGCATTTTAGTCTGGTGTGCCCTATGTTCCCATTATGTAGCTAGAGTAAAAATCCTCCCCTTGTCTACCTCAGGAACTATAATGGGTTAACATTATTGATGTAATAGAACAGAGTGCAGTTTTATATGAGGAGAACACTATTGACCGATTTGTACCATAGAAAACGTTCACTCCATGCTTGGGTAATTTTCCAGCATACCTTTCCCACCCCACACCGCCGAGCTCCCTTTCCTTTTTGTAAGTCTCAGAAATCTTGCAGCAGGACTAAAAGGAAAAATGTGGCTTGACTTTATAGATATATCCTAATCTGATTTGGTTTAAATTGGATATCTTCTTTAAAAAAAATCACTTAATACAGATGCTATAAGAAAGAACACTCACTACAAATGCCAAACTTCATGTGATCTGTCTTCTCTTCTGACCAGTCTCGCCCTCTGAAATTCTTCTTATTCCCCATAGGTCTAGTTAGAGAAGGAATCAAGAGAAATCCCTGATATAGGCCCTAGTGGCAGTGGAAGGTCATAGTGGCCAGGCACCACTAATATCAGGTAATCTAACTTGCCCACCCATCCACAGAACCAGGAGAAAGCTCAGAAACCATCCTGTCTGCCTTGGTTGCCCCACAGCATTTTGAACACAATGGGGACAGAAGAGCTTAGTTAGATGGGACATCTTCCATCTCCAATCCTTTCCCTGACAACTAAAATAGAGTGAGGAAATTTGCAAAGCTGAAGAAAAAGACAGATTGTTACTCCAGAAGGCTGCTTAGAACACCTGTCAGAAGCATTTAGAAGCAGGATAAATAGGAAATGACTGCGTTCCTCAGTCCTGAGATGGCTGGTGGAAAAGTCATAAAGCAAAAAAAAAAAAAAATCACATGACAGTTCGAAATTTATGAATGCCCTAACTATGAACAATGTATCTACGTGACCACATGCTGGGGACCAGAGCCCCCAGCACCTCATTTCGATTTCCCTTTGTCCCCCAAACCAGAACACCCAGGGAGTGATTAATTTAAAATCATTGCCTGGTCTTAGGTAAAAACATAAAACTAACAAATATTGGTGCCTCCCCCACCCCTTCTCTAGCATTCATCCGGTATAGTCCCATCACTCCCATGATCATAGATGTTTTCCTGATGTTATGACTTAAAAACCAAAAGGCATGACCCCATCAAAATCATATTATTCAGTAAATAGGGATTAGGTCATAAGACCATAGTTTAGAACTGAAAGGAAATATAGTAATCACGAAATCCAGTAATTTCATTTTACTGATGAGCATATTGAGGCCCAGAAAAGTGAAGTGTCAGAGCTGTCTAGGGAGATATAATCTGACTGAGAGATAAGCACATACATAAGAATATGCATGCATACAATATACACATATATACATAGGTAGATAGACATATAGGTACATAAATACATGCACAGATTTATAAAAAGATACATACATAGGTAGATATATGCAGTCATAGGCAGATACATACATGCATATATAGATCTATGGACACATAGAAAAGTAGATAGGTACATATACAGATCGATCTATACATTCATAGGTAGATAATAAATAAACACATTCATACAGACACATGTGCCTATGTACATAGGTAGATGGGTAATAGCTAGCTAGCTAAAAGAACATCTAGGTGGCGGCATAGTGCATAGAGGGCCAGGCCTGGAGTCAGGAAGACTCCTTTTCCTGAGTTCAAGTTTGGTCTCAGACACTAACTAGCTGTGTGACCCTGGTCATGTCACTTAACCCTGTTTGCCTCAGTTTCCTCATCTGTAAAATGAGCTGGAGAAGGAAATGGCAAACCACTTCAGTATCTTTGCCAGGAAAATCCCAAATAGAGTCATGAAGAGTTGGACACAACTGAAAAATGATTTAGCAAGTTAGATAAAGCATCGATTCAGTCCTAAGAGCTAGGCATTGTTCTAAAGGGGGGATACAAATAAAACCAAAAAATGATTTGTCATGTGGCACTTTACATTGAAATAGGAGAAGACAACACATAAAGGGTTACTGAGAATGCGGGGGCGGGGGGGTCGGTTAGGAGAGGAGAGGTACCTGCACTGAGAGGTGGTGAATAGATGGCAGGAAGTAGCATGGAAGTCTGATAGGATAAGGCGGAAACCTTATCTAGGGAAGGGGGTAGGACACATTTTCAGCAGAAAAGTAGTAGTCAGAGAGTAGGAATTTGGCAAGAAGACTGCAGAAGCGATCCAATGAATCCATTACTCAAACCCTGGTCCTCTCACTCCAAATAGGACTTCTTGTGGGCTATTCCAAGAACCCAACCAAACCACCCCTTATAACATTGTTTATATGGGGAGATGCATTTTGTCTGCTTGCTTTCCTCCGGACCTGTGATTTCGTTATTAAAAGGGACCCTGATGGTGGTGACTCTTTCCGCTGCTGGAGGTCAGCAGCTTGTCTGTTTTTCAGAGTCACTTGAGGTACTGAGAAGCTAAGTGGCTTCCTTGCCCATGGTGACCCCTGAATCTGAGTCAGAAGTGGGATCCCTGCCAAGATCCCTGTCTTCCTGATCCCAAGGAATCTCTCTCCACAACACTGTGTCTTCTCCCTACTGCACAATGCATTCTAGGATCCAAATAACAACTTACCAAGGAACTTTGGGGATGTAATTCATTGATAAAATGGAGTTAGCCGGCACAAAACCAGATGAAGAGGTTTCACGTGAAACTTCTGTGATATTGACCCTCCCTAAAGGATGTGTGGTAGAAAGGGTATAGATTCTGGGATCAGAGACCCTGGTCCAAGTCTTGCCCTGCTACTTAATATTTGGGAAGTCACTTGACTTTCCTGTACCTCACCACAAGTATAGCATGAGAAGTTCAAACTAGATGTTTTTCCAACTCTAAATCTGTTCTTCTCCTGGCTTTATAATCCAAAAAAGACCAGGACACAGGAATCTTGTTTCATGACAAGTGAAAGAATTGCTGTCTTTTTCCCCTCACTGTACATTCTTGGCTTCTTTCATGGGAAGGCAGTAGGGAAGGAATTAAAATCCTTGGATAGGAGGGACAGCTAGGTGGTGCATGGATAGAGCATCTGGATTGGAGTCCAGAGAAGGTCCTGAGTTCAAATCCAGTCTCAGACACTTAGTAGCTGTGTGACCTTGAGCAAATCATTTAACCCTGCTTTCCTCAGTTTCCTCATCTATCAAATGAACTGGAGAAGGAAATGGCAAATCACAGTATCCTTGTCAAAAAACCCCAAATGGAGTCACAAAGAGCTGGACATGACTAAATGACTGAGTGACAAATCTATACCGAGAGAGAAAGTGAGGGTAAGGACAGGTTGCTATCTTCAGAGTCCTTGAGATATTGGAACAAAATGTTAGAGGACAAAAGAGCTAATCCTTTGAAAACAAGCCTCCTCATCCCAAAGCTTCTGGCTTTATCTCCCTGTCCCCCTCTGAGCCTGGGAGCCAGGGAGAGGGTCACTTCCACACAGCATAGGCTGGGCCTGGCCTCTGACTCAGCCTGGAATTTTCCTCCCTGGCAGGGAGTCTGTTCAGGTTTTTATCACCACAATCAGGCACATTGATCCTCTATTGGAAGCAGGAGGGGGAAAAGAAACATTTTGTCACTCCTGTCCTATTCTTTGTTGTTATTTTTTAAAATCCTGGTCCATGGTGCCTTTAACTCCACCCGATTTCTCCCTGAGAATGAGAAATGCAGCAGCTGTCCTTCCAAATGTTGCCGCGAGGTTGAAGTCAGACTGTAGCAAAAAGATTTATCTTCAATCAGGCTGAGAGAGACAGTCACTTAGGCAGAATCGTGGTGCCAATCCCAGGTCAGGAAGGCCCCCGATAAACACTTCTGATTCCTTATTAATTGTGCCACCCAGGTTGGGTTTCCTAGGAAGGAAAAACCAGTCAAAGCCATGAGAATTAGGGTTTTCTACTTTCCATCCAAGCCATTCTGAGAAGTTATACTTGGTTTTAAAAAAATCTAAGGCTATAGACAGTAAATCACTATAATTGTTTTTTAAAACACCCACCATAGGACATTGGGCTGTTCTCCATGTTTCATGATTCTTCAGATACAGCAAAATGGTCATAAGAAGGATATAAGGCAACTAAGTAGTAGAGTGGACAGAGTTCTGGGTCTGGAGTCCGGAAGACAGGAGTTCAAATCTAGCCTCAGATGCTTAATAGCAATGTGACCCAGGGCAAATCAGTTAACCTCTGTCTGTCTCAGTTTCTCCAGCTGTAAAATGGGAATAATTTTGGGACCTCACAGGATTGTTGTGAGGCTCAAATAAGATAATATTTGTAAAACACTTGGCACAGTGCTTAATAAAGGTTGTTTTGTCAACTCAGTCATGCCTAATTCTTTGTGACCCTATTAGGGGTTTTCTTGGCAAAGTTAGTAGAGTGGCTTACTATTTCCTTCTCCAGCTCATTTTACAGATAAGGAAACGGAGGCAGAAATGACTTACCTAAGGTCACACAGCTAATAAGTGTCTAAGACTAAATTTGATTGCAGATCCTCCTGATACCAGGTCTGGTGTTCTATCCACTGTGCCATCTAGCTGCTCAATAAATATTTGTTCCATTTTCCTATAAGAACATAAGCCTTGCCATGATGCAGTAACCCTATGGCCCATGCAGTCTGAGGTTTTGGCCCTGACATTATCGCTAATAGACATGGTCCTAGAGAACCTAGCCATGTCCCTGCACTGGGCTCAGAGTTATCAACAGATCCTCATTTCCTTTAATGGTTCATTATGGCTCTGTTCTCTACAAACTTAACTAAACATTTTTGTACCAGTTTCTGCTTTTAGGATTGTGGTGATTAACAGACACTAAGCATGATAACAGCTAGAATTTATATGCTTTAAGGTTTGCAAAGGGGTTTTGTTTGTGCAGTCTAATTCCATCCTCACAACAGCTTTATCCATTAGGTGGCATTATTGTCTCCATCAAGATTTGAACTCAGGTCTTCCTATTTCCAGGTCCAACCCTCGACGTTTGACTCCAGGTGAGGCCCTTCTCTCTGGCCTTAACTCCTCATCTATAGGGTAAGGGCTAGTCTAAAGAGTCTCTGAGGGTCTTGGTTCTGTCACTGTCTATGTGACCCTGGGGAAATCATTTAATTCCTCTGGTCCTCAATCTACTCATTTGTAAAACAAAGTAGTTGGAATAGGTTGCTTCTGGTCTTCCAAACATGTCTCTACTGCTGTCTTATTCTGGAACTTCTCTCAGTCCTTGGCACCTCCTCACTCTGGAACATTCTATACCCCTATGGCTGCTTTACCTGGCACATACCTTCTCCCAGTAGTAAGTTCCTCTTGGAACCCCCAAGGGAAACTAGGTGGCACAATGGATAGAGCCCTGGGCCTGAAGAATCATCTCCCTGTGTTCAAATCTGGCCTCTAAAACTTACTAGTTTTGTGGTCTTGGGCAATCACTTAACCCTGTTTGCCTCAGTTTCCTCATCCATAAAATGAGCTGGAGAAGGAAATGGCAAACCACTCCAGTATCTCTGCTAAGAAAACCCCAAACGGGGTCTTCAGAGTTGGACATGACTGAATAACAGAACAACACCTTGCAGCCTCCATTTTATGGATGGTCCCAGGCCAACTTGTGTTCATTCCCTTCCTGGACCTTTTCCGAATTTTTCTAGACTTGAAAATTATGCCCTTGCCCAAGATAGCTTCATTTTTCACCTATTCCCCTAGACTGCACATACACCTTTTGGCTTTCTTTTGAGTGTTGTCTTCCCCTGTTAGAATGTAAGGCCCTTGAAGGCAGGGACTACCTTTCAGTTTGCTTGTCTTTGTACCTCCAAGCACTTCTCATAGTGTCTGGTGTGTAGAGTAGAGGAAGAGCTTGCTTTCTTCTTTTCTTCTCTCCTTCCTCTAAAGGCCCTTTCAGCTGCACCTTCTATTAACTTTCCAGCTCCAAATTTTATTCTCTAAGCCTAGTTTTTCTATAAAGAAGTGCTTCCTCTGACCTATTCTATATCTGTCTAATTGCTATTTCAAGGGATGTGTACTACCTTCATGGTTTGTTCTCTGCCATTGTCTTTCCAAATGGTAGAGCCTTCATTTCTTAAGCTTATTCTCCCACAGCAACAATTCTGTAGACCCCCCCCCATTTCCTTGATATTTTAGTAAAATTCCCCAGTACAAAGAATACAATGAATCATGAAAAGACTTATCATAACTGATACAGGATGAGAAGAGCAGAACTGAAACAATAATATATACATGCAGTACAATTATCTAAAATATATATGTGTGTATGTGTATATATATATATACATGTATGTGTTAGCTTTAAGATCTGATGTTCATAGTTGAAAAAAAAGTGATTGAAAACCCCCAAACAAGTAAGATGTTATTGTTGTTATTTGTGAAAGTTAATAATTTCATTTATAGAACAATATATGAATGGTTTGGGGGATATGGTTTTAGCTATGATTTTATTTTTAAATTTTTGTTTGAGTATTTTATTGATAGCTGTTAATATTATTGCTATAATTATTAAGTAGTTATTAATTTAATGTCATCGTTAATTTTGTGATCAATTTAAATAGTTATTAATCTTATAATTAAGTGATTTTAGCATCACATATACTCCTCCCTGGACCTTCTCCATGTCTGTTTTTTCATCCTGGTGATGCTATGACTCGACACTGCATGCAGTATCCCAGGAGAACACTGGGTAACAATGACATTAGTCAGAACCCATTGTAATCACTGAAAAGCCAACTTGCAGAGTTTCTTTTTAAATTTCAAACTCTGCAAAAATAATGGTTATAAATTCCATCTCTGCAATGTGCAGAAGCGCCATAAGCACCACTCCACCTTCCTGGTTTAAAAGTTAACAACTAAGCTCTTGAGCAGGAGTGTATGCTAGAACCAGCTCTAATCTGAGTTGATTGTTTAGGATGTTATAAGTCAGGGCTTGACTTATTGTTTTGTTGCATTCTAGAGTTTAGGAAAAGATGAAGATAATTTTAATAATGCAGATTAAACTAAAAGTGTGTGTACTCCTTTTCCCCCAGAGAGCTGGTTGTTAAACATTTACCAGCATACCCCTGCCACCAAATCAATTTTAAGTGATATTTCAAATTAGAGGTCACTATGTCAGGCTTTTGAAATAAATATGTGTGATTTGTTGGTATGGTATCTATGGTAACAAAGCAGATCAAATCTCTTGCTGCTCAGATTGATGACCTCTAAAGGAAATCTATGGACCAGGTCTTGACATTGATTCTTTGCAACTGAGTGCCCAACAAGTTCCAGATAGGGCTTCTGCCTATAGTACAGTGCTGAATTATCTCACATCCTTATGACTCTAAGATAGTTTGATAGGAATCTTAAGTCTTATGGGGTCAAAGAGTTCAGGGGTTTCATAATAAACTCATTACCTACTTACACAATAATACTTTGATAGGTCCATTACATAATTGATTTGGCCACTCCACACAAATACCAGTTAAGATCAGAATCCATTGATATTTTCTCATGCTAGAATTCTTTCCCTCCTCACCTCTGTCTCCTGCACTCCCTGGATACCTTCCCAGCTAAAATCCTGCCTTCTCCAAGTAGTATAAGAAATACCCCCTATTATACTAGTGACTTCCTTCTACTAATTATCTCAAATTTGTCATATATGTATGTATATACACACCACAAACACATCATATATACACAGACATATGTGTGTACATATATATCTATATTTACATACATGTTTCATATACACACAGAGAAGAAATATATGTACTTACATAATTATCTACATGTGTGCATACACATATATCTCTTCTTTGTGTAGATAGATAGATAGATAGATAGATAGATAGATAGATAGATAGATAGATAGATAGATAGATAAGATCCTGACACTCAAGACTAAATTTTCACTCTGTACCATCTGTCCACATCTCCTAGTTTGTCTAATCCCTCTTCCATAGCACATCTCTGCCAATACTTGATGATTTGTCATTGTTGTTCAGTCATTTTCAGTTGCATTGTGACCCCACTTGGGGTTTTCTTGGCAGAGAAACTGGAGTGATTTGCCATTTCCTTCTTCAGCTCATTTTACAAATGAGAAAAAACTGAGGCAAACAGGGTTAAGTGACTTGCCCAGGGTTACACAGCTAGGAAGCATCTGAGATCAGATTTGAACTCAGGAAGATGAGTCTCCCTGACTCCAAGCCCACTGCTATACCCACTGCCATACCTAGCTGCCAAGAGATCAAATTAGCTCACATTAGATCATTGCCACTGTACTCTCTTAAGTGTATTCGGTGATAGGATTCCAGAAGCTAAGATGAAATAATAGCCATTCAAAATTTTTATAGCAACTAGGTGTCACAGTGGTTCTGGACCTGGGGGCAAAAAGACCAGAGTTCAAATCTGGCCTCAGATTTACTAACTTTATGACCTTGGACAAGTCACATAAACTCTGCTCAGTTTCCTCAGTTACAAGATGGGGATAATAATAGCACTTACTCTGTAGGGTTGTTGTGAGGGTCAAATGAGATAAGATTTGTAAATGCTGAGTGTAGTCCCTGGTGCACAGTAGGTGCTATGTAAATGCTAGTTGTTGTTGTTATTGTGGTTCTAAGGAAAAGCTAAACTCTAAGCTTCATTAAGGCAGGAATGGTTCTTAGCTCTATATTTGTCTTAGTATTTACAAAGCAGTCTACACGCAGAAGCTGCTTAACATACAATGGATTTCAGTTTGAACTGTTGGAGAGTTGGAAAAGAGAAGGTAGAAGGGGAACAATTCACGGAAGGTGAGTAGCCCACGAATAAAGCAAGTTTAATTCTGGAGGGACTTTAGTGATCATCCAATTCATAAATCTAGATGTCATCTAGTCTAAGTCATTAATTTTATTAATGTGGAAACAAAGGCCTAGAAAGGTCTAATGACTGGTCCAAAGTCATAACCCAGATACTTGGATTCCAAATCTACTGCACCATGCTGCTTTCTTTCAACCCGATTGTTTTACAGATGAGAAAATAAGCATCCAGGGAGGATAAATAACTTGCCTAAAGTCGTGTATCCAACTATTGGTATAGCTAGGACTAGAACACAAGGCCCATTGGCATTTCCATGTTCAAAAAAAGGTGAAAATGGGAAACTTCTCTTCATTCAATTCTCTCCCCAGTGTGATGGGTGCTCTATTCCATCCACCTCCACTAATTCTCCTTTTCAACCCATCCTGTTTCTCCAGTCTTCTCTTAAATGAAAGAAAGTTTTTGTTTTCATTTCTTAAAACTTTTTTCAATTAGAAAACCATTGATTTTATCTCCCACATTCACTGAAAACAAAAGAAAAATAAAACCCCTGTAACAAATATTCATAGTCAAAACAAATTTGCACAATGACCTTGTTCAAAAAATTTAACTCTCATTCTGCATATTTCATCTATCACAACCCCCTCATGAGATAGAAAGCATTCTTAATTATAAATCTTCTGCAATCATAGCTGGTCATTGCACTGATCAAAGATCTTAAGTCTTTCAAAGTTGTTTATTTTTTACAATTATGTTTTTACAGCATGAATTGTTCTTCCAGTTATGCTCATTTTACTTTGCATCAGTTTCTACAAGTCTTCTCAGGTTTCTTTGAAACCATACATTTCATCATTTGGTCTGACACAAGAACATTCCATTCCATTCACTACCATGTTTTGTTCAGCCATGGCATTGCCCAAGTGATAGGCGATCCTTTCTTTCTAGTTCTTTGCCAATATAAAAAGAACTTGAAAAATATTTTTGTTCATGTGATCATGACAGAAGTTGGGAAAGATCAGTTAGAAAATTCAAAATGAATTTCTGCATTCTATTGTCAATCAACAAGTTGTTTCCCTTTAGGAGTTGGCTTCATGTGTAATCTTCACATAATGGAATCCTAGGGTTAAAAGAAACCTGACAGTCCTTCTCATGGTCCCATTGTCTCCAGGAATAAAGAGGAATAGAGTGGAATAAAGATCATCTCAGACAATTGTCTACTCTTTCTAATCATCTCTTGGAGTGACCTTGTAGACACTTAAAAAAATGTTATCTAACTGAAAAAAAAGTTCTATTTTCAGATGATACGGTAGTACGTTTGTTATGTTTAAACCCCCCAAAACCCCATTAAGATAAATTTAGAAAGATAACTTGATATGAGAAAACCCCCCCAAAAATCATGAACATTTCTCCAAATTCCTAACACCAAAAACACCATAATGATCCCCCAAAAGAAGAAAGTGATAAAAAAAGATGTAGCACTTATTTGGGCATTATCCTACTAAAATACACAAAAATCTGTCTAAATTCAACTGTTAAACAATCTGACCAGAAATGAAAGAGCAACTTATATAATTGAAAAGACTTAGTTCCTGGCATTTTGTAGATGCTTAATAAATACTTGTTCAATTGACTATCTAATGTATTTGATAAGGATGAATCGATACAGTAAAGATAGTAATAATATAAAAATAATTTGTAGATTTGATACAATACTATTCCAGATGCCCATGGATACTTCTTAGAATTAGATAAAGTGATCTCAGAATTTGCAGAGGGGAAGAAATGGACAAGAATATTGAGGGGAATTATGGAGCAAGAAAAAAAAAAGACACACACTGCCAGCTCTCCAATTACATGTTAAAGCGGTAATTATCAAAACTGTCTAGTGTTGGATAAAGAAATAGAAAAAAGAGAATAGGACAGACTAGACAATCCAGAAATAGAATCAAAGGCATACAATAGACTAATGGTGGATAAATTTAAGCTTCCCAAACACTGGGGAAGGGAATCATTATTTAATAAGAGCTGTTGAGAAAATTGGAAAGCAGTTTGGTAAAAAATGGGATTAGAGCCACATCTCACACCATACAGCTTTGCAAATAGATCAATGGATTAAATTTAAAAAAAATTTTAAATTAGAAGAAAATGGAATGATCTATTCATCAAAAGTCTGTGGAACAGAGGAAATTCTTAGCTATTTACTAAATAAGAAAATAAGCATTTATTTAATGCCTACTATGTGCCAGATGCTTTACAAATATTATCTCATTTTATCTCAGAACAACTCTGGGAGGTAGGTGTGATTTTCCCCATTCTACAGGTAAGGAAATTAAGGTCTAGAGAAGTTAAGTGATTTTCCCAGAGTCACCAGCTAGCAAGTGTTGGCGGCCAGATTCAGACAGAGGTCTTCCTGACTCTAGACCCAGAATTCTATCTTCTGTACAATCTACAGGGCAGGTGCTTGTCCCTTTCCAAATTTCTGTCATGTTCGTATATAGGAGAAATTATAGGAAATAAAATAAGTATATTTGATTATAAAATGTTTTTGGAATAACAAAAGGTAATAGATCCAGAATAAAACAGACAGAAAGAAATTGAGAAAAAAAATTGCTTTAATTATCTTAATAAAATTTAGACATCAAGTATCTATGATGAATTAACATAAATTTGTTCAAGTAAGATCTATTATCCTAATAGATATGGTCAAAGAATATGAACAAGCAGCTCTCAAAAAAAGAAACAAAAATTAACAAAAGCACCTGGAATATTTTCAAACTCTAATAATCAGGTAAATATAAATTTTTAAAACTTTGAGATATGCTTCACTCATGAAATTAGTCTATATAAAACAAAAAGTTAGATTCTATGTTGGTGGGGCTGTAGGGAAATAGGCACCCTATTTCACCAGTAGTAGTTATTGTTTGTCCTTTGCTTTTGAAGAGGACCAGTGACATCATGGAGTGATGTCTTGCCTCATGCATGAAGTGGATTTAAGTGAGTTGCACACATTCATCAGCCTCATTCTCTTTTCCAGAGTCATCAAAGATCAGTGGCAAGACAAAAGTCAGGATGACTGACAATGGCCGGGGATGCAGTGGATGACCTTGACCTCTTCAATGCCTGACCAAGCTCTAAGTTCTACACAGTGCCTGCTTCAGTCACCTTCATGGCCATTGGAACAAATCATTCTCATCTGCTCATTCCGTGGTTGAAGGGGGTGTGGGGTGGAAAGGGAAAAAGTCTTCACATGCTTGGGGTAGACACCCCTCCAACTCACCTATGGTTTTGTGGCCTGTTGGTCACCCTCAATCTGATTTAGCCCATCTGCCAAGATGGTTTACCAGAGTGTGGTCACTACACATTATAGCTTCTTGGAGTCAGGCTGATGGTAGTGTGTGAATCAAAGTAATATTTTTGGAAAGCAGTACGTACAATACAATAAGAGCTATAAAAATGTTTAAATATTTCAATTCAATGATCCCCCACCTAGAGTAATACTTTAAGAATGTTATTTGACAGGAAAAATGACCATATTCATTCAAAAATTAATATCTACATTGTTCATAATCAAATCTTTAAATATTCATATTTTCATTATTTATAATCAAAAGATAAAAATCAAACCAAACCAACAAAACCTAGAAACAATGTGTCCAATGATTGGGAAATCATAGAATCAAGATTTAGAGCTGGAGTATCCTCAGAGGCTATTAGTTAAATCACCTCATCTACTAGATAAAAATGACTAAACAAAGTATGGTAAATGGGCATAATTGAATATATTATTATACCATAAGAAATGACAAATATACAAAATGCAAAGAAATGAGAATGATATATAAACTAAGCAGAACTATATAAAATAATAGTAATAGCAGCAACAAAATTCAGAAAAATATAAAGAAAAAAGTGCTGAAGGAATAAATAAGACATATTAGTTATTATTTTGTGCATTCACTGCAATATCTTCCCCCCCACTCCAGACACATGATTATTCCTGGACTCTGCCACTGGACCAAAGAACACTGTCTGTCTATATCCATTCAGATCATAACTCACAAGCTCCCACCAATTATACTCCCACTCGCCCCAAGTCAATCAGAAAACACATTAAAACAAAAGATATTTAATTAGACAACATATCAAAATACCTTCTCAGTTTCATCTTCTCCCTTCCACATACAAGGGTACACTTTTCAATGGGTTATCACAAACTGGAGAGAGACAGAACGTCTACTGGGAGCACACAAGGCTAGGGGACATGGATAACCAGGGAAATTCAGAGCCAGAGAAAACATGCAGCCAGGGCAACCATGCATCTAAGATGGTGCCCCTACTCAAACCCTTACCAGCTTCTTTTCTATCTCAGATGCAGGCTCTCCCCCAGAGCCACCGATGCCTTCTGGTGATGCTTTTAGACTAGGCAGACTTGTAGGTTTCACCTAGGTGCAGGGTGTCTGTGGCCTCTTTTAGCTCATAGCCCCAGGGATTGTTTTAGCTCTTTTATGACTAGACCCCAACCAACTAGTTGGAGAAACTCTTGGTATTAACTTTGTCTTTTGAAGTGAACTTTCTTTTTCCTCAGGCTAACACTCTAAATCCAGTCTCTTCTTTGACTTAGAATGAAAAAAATAATCTTTTCAATTATTTTTCATTGTCATGGTGCAAATTTCTTTCCATGCATATTTAAGAACAAGACTGAAAAAGGTTAGGTAGAGTTAGTGAAGGTGGCAACATTTGCCCAATTGTACTCCAGAAACCAAAATTATTATATTCCCTTCATTTATGAAAGATAAATAGATGTATAGAATGATTTTACATGTATATGTAATATGTAAAATATGAATGTATATATGTATGCATACATACATTGTTGTATCTAATGGTAGCTTTCTTTAGGGCAGGACAGTAGAAAAAAGGGGGGAAAGGAAAATTATTTTATTAAAAGGAGTAACAAATTGTGCATAATAGATTTGCAGTTTCATTTACAATCATCTTTTTTGTCTATTATAATGGAAATGCTTGAATTTTTTCTTAAGTTCAGAATAAAATAAATTTAAAATGTTTTTAACATAGTATATTGGATATATGGATTTGTGTACAGTTGTTTTGTATATTGTATATTCAATCATTTTCTACATGTATAACTTTTTTTTAAATGTAAAGCATATTTCATCCACCATGGTGAGTATTCCAGGGGTCTAGATGCCATCCATCTCACAGTTGCCTCATCTTTCAGCTCATCTTCCAACTCTTCTCTTAGACCATCTGCTGTAGACTACTTGCCTTCTCCAATACTGGAACAAGCCAGGAACTGAGCCCCAGGAACAAATGACACTGTGACCATCAGAACCTGGAAGTTCTTGACAAACAAATTCTTCAATTTAAACATATGATATTAGATGTCCTTCATCCTGGGAAGGCCACGGTACCTAAGACCAAAATTCAAGAAAAACTGGCCAAGATGTACAAGACAACTGCAGATGTCATTTTTGTTTTTTAATTCAGATTCCATTTTTGTGGTGGTGAAACAAGCTTTGACGTGACTTATGATTCCTTTGATTATGCAAAGAAAAATGAACCAAAGCACTGATTTGCAAGGCATGGCCTAGATGAAAAGAAAGAAATATCAAGAAAACAGTGAAAGGAATACAAGAATAGAATAAAGAAAGTCAGGGTTACTGCAAAGGCAAAATGTTGGTGCTGGCAAAAAGAAGTAAAAATATGCTTTAAATTTAAAATATGCAATAAACAAAAAAGATGAAAGTGATGGAGAAAATGTTAATAGTACAACGTGAAAATGTCACGCATACATTTTTGTTTCTAGAAAGTTGATTGTTAAACACTTAAGAGTACATTACTCAGTTTATTTTGACTGTATTTGATTTTAAGAGTTCAAAGAAGATTTTCATTTCTGCCACAAAGACTCTCATTATTCTTGTATTTAATCATGCTTCAAAAAAAAAAGAAATTTTTGTGTCTGTGAGAATATCATGCATATGTGTGTATGTATGTGCACACACAGGTAGGAATGTGTATGCATGATCATGGGTCTTCAAATATATTTGAAACACGAAAATCTTCTTTTCTCCATCACTTTCTTAAGTCTAGACAATCGATTAAACTATAAATCAAGTCCTGATTTCTAGCATTTGCTCATTTTCAAAGTGCAAATGCTCATACTGAAAATTTAACAATCAGCTCTTGTTTAAAGCTAGCTCCAGTGCACCTTTAGATAGGTATAGCCTTCTGTTAGACTTCAGCCTCCATTCGTTCAGCTATGCAGAGAAACCTCCTTGGTATAATATAGCCCAAACTAGGGTTAGTGCATGAATAGTCTTCTCCATAGTTATTGTTACAAACACAGTTAATTAGGGACAATCAAGTTCCATCAACTAAGTCACAGAACAATCCAGAGGGGACATGTGCACAATGAGGAAAACATTTTTAAGTGAAATTCAGTGAAAAGTTTTACAAAGATTGATATTAAAAAACAAACAACCCAGAACTGTTAGTACCTGGAGCTCATCCAAGAAAGAAGGGATGAGGCCTGAGTCCTACCTACCCTTAGAGGGAAAGCTGAACACAAATTGGAGGAGGGAATATAAACTCTAGTTGGCGTTGCCTACCTCAATGCAGAAAACATTTTCCATTATCTGAACCAAACCAAACAGAACCAAAACCACATAAGAATATAGCTCTTGCCAAGGTAACATAGAAGAGTTAAGAAAGCAACATGTATGGGCTTGTCCCAGGACGTTGTGGTTTAGGGTATTGGGTGCAGGGGCCTCAGCCTGTTGGAGGCAGCCAAAGCTGTGTGGCAAGGGGGGAAGATTGTTTGCTTTTCTCTGGGAAGTGGTATATTCTTGACATGGAAACGAGAGAGTGTGAGCTCTTGGAGAGCATCTCACATAGTGAGAAGGGACTCCTTTCCTCTCTGTGTAGGTCCCCATTGTCTTTTCTCATGTGAAGAACAATCTTTGAGATAAGAATGTCTTTTTCTGAGTCCCTAGAAAGCCACGGGCTTGTTATGTTTGTTTACTGAGGTCATGGTTACTACCTAACATTGAAGAGCAAGAATTGTAATTAGAAACTTGAAGAGTTCACACTTCTCATATCCTAGGCTGAGTATTTCGGAGGCTTTGCACTGAAGCAATATTCAGCCCTTCTAGGGGATGCATGGGGTTGTGATCAAGGCCAACTGCTGATAGTAACTGCAGAAAGCCCAGGCTTGTGCTGGTACTCTGTGCTCAGAGAAGGCAAAATGAGATCACAGTGAATTAGCAATGGGATCGGGCAGCTCCAAATGTTCCCCACCCCTGCCCAGAGTTTTTGTGAAGGCTTGGCCGGGAGAGAGAGACAGGAGACAGAGAAATGCAAGGACAGATGCATAGAAAGAGAGAGCAAGATGGAAAGAGAGACAGAGGTAAAGATAGAGACGAGAGCAGTACTTCATTAAGTCTAGGTCTGTTAGAGCTGGAAGAAAACTTTGTCCCTCCCCTTGACTTAATAAATGAGATTCACAATCACCAGTCGTCCTAGTTGGGAGGGACCTTAGGGCTCATCAAGACTAATGCATTTTGTTTTTGTTCAGTTGTGTCTGACTCTTCTTGGCAAAGATACTGGAATGCTTAACCATGTCCTTCTCCAGCTCGTTTTACAGATGAAGAAATGGAGGTAACAGGGTGACTTGCCCAGGGTCACACAGCTACGAAGTGCCTGAGGCCAGATTTGAACTCAGGAAGGCTCCAGGCCAGGCACTCTTATCTACTGCCCCATCTAGCTGCTCATTCTTTGTAACTGAGTAAAGTGAGCTATGAAGTGACTGGAGGAAGTCCTGGTAGTGGGGTGGAAAGCATTAACTGGAGTCCTAGGATCTGGGTGCAGATACTGCCTCTGATCGTATCAGTGTGACCTTGTAAGACCTTGTCCACAAGAAAGTAATTTAACTTACTTGATCCTCAGTTTTGTCATCTGTAAAGTGAAAGTATTAACGCGGTCAGACTGTCAATTTCCTTCCAACTCAGAATCTAGAAGTCTAAGGCCACACAGCTAGTTAAGTGGCAGCTCTGAGATCTAAGCTAGATCTTTTGAATCCGAATTTCAATGATTTTTCCACTAGCCCACACAGCAGTCATTTAGGAAGATGGAGTAGATTGCCAAAGGTCAAAAGTTAATGGAAAGCAAAATGAAATACTGCCTAGTTGGTGGTATGCTGGTGAATGTTTAACATTCAGCTCTCCAGAGAAAAAATGTATACATGACATACTTTTAAATTTTATCTGTATTATTATTTATTGTTAAATATTTTAATAAACATGATGTAATATATTATTATTTAAATTTAATCTTCATTATTAACATTTTTTATCACTTTATTAAGTCTAGACAATCAAAAAAATAATAAATCAAGCCCTGATTTGTACCATTTACCTATTTCTGAAAAAGACTAAACACTCACTCATACGTATCCTACTTATTATTATTTTTGCTAATCTTACTAGTTCTAGGCTTTCTGGCCTAAGTGGACAGAGCTCTGCCCACCAAATGTTGGTCACTTGACTTCTCTGAGATTTAGTTCCTCATCCACAAAATGGGGATAATATCTGTAACTTCTGTCTCATGGGATCTTTGTTGGATTCAAATGAGATTCTGGGCATATAGTGCATTGCAAACCTTAAGATGCCATTACTGCCATAGAACCAGGCCTCTGCTCTCCAGATACCTAGGTCCACTATTTCTTTCATAATTTGAAGCATCTGTTATCTACTCAGAGAGGTTACTTCTTCCAGCCCATCTTATTTCACACTTGTTTACCTTCTCCCATTACTTCTCCTCAGGGGACCCGACCCCTGAGTGCTGTGGGTCTTCCAGAGTTCTCTAGGCCCAATATAATGTAAGAAAAGCTATTATTATACCAAAGACATGTTTGTAATAGGTCTTTTTTTGGAGCTCTATTAATGAGCAATCTAACTTCTACTTCTCTTTCTGTAAAATAATTCTGAACGTTATGTGTGAGGTCAGGAGTTGAGACTCACTAGATACAAGGCCTATCGTTTATTCTGTTGTGCTTTTCGTTGTTGGACATTACCACAGCTGACTCTGGGTAGCTTAAGCATTATAGACTTTGAGGCCTCTGAGGATGCCTTTCCCTCTAGGGAGAAAAATAAAAGGTTTGTGCTTCTGCTTGTATAAGTTTTAATAATCCATTATCTGTTAATGTTTTACCTTTTTGAAGACTCTCAGATATGACTAGACCTCAACAGTTGACCTTTGAATTTATCCATTAATACGATGAATTTTTCCATAAATTTTGTTATCTATGCCTGCTCCTCCCAGTCCAGAGACTCCTGTCTTTTGATTCTGTCCCCCTAAGACTATAAAAAACTATTGCTTTTATCAGCTATTTTGGGAGAGATTCTTATAGTTTAGTTCACACCCTCTTGGAGTATGTTTGTGTACCCACACTGGGGATCAACACCTTTGAGGTGTGGGAGGAAAGATATAAATACATACACACATAAGTATGTATATAGACATACACATGCATGTGTGTGGTGTGTATATATTATAGATAAATTTGTAAAATTTTTATATTAGTATGTTTATATATACATTATATTAGCGTATTAATATTTGTATATGTACACCTTCTATGTGTACTATATAAACATATGTGCATATATGTGCTCTCTCTACATATGTGATATGTATGTGTGTGTACCCC
>NW_027185764.1:29371643-29411062 GCF_028583685.1 Petaurus breviceps papuanus | reverse complement strand
GCATTGTGAATATGGCATTGCTGATACAAGTCTCATCTTCTTGAGTTCAAATCTGACCTCAGACTTTCTAGCTGTGTGACCACACGCAAGTCCCTTAACCCTATTTGTCTCAGTTTCCTCACCTGTAAAATGAGCTGGAGAAGGAAACGGCAAACTACCCCAGTATTTTTGCCAAGAAAATTCCAAATGGGATCATGAAGAGTCAGACATAATTGAAAATGACTGATCTCTCTCTCTCTCTTCCTCCATGTATGTATATACATACATACATATATATATACATACATACACACACACACACACACACACACACACACATATATATATATATGAGAAAGATTCACCTTATCCTTTCCCTCAGAACCAGGCAAGGACATATCAAGACCCAGCCATGCTGTCTGATCACTGGCAAGTCTGTACAAAGAGCTTTTGAGGGAGAAAATGAAGTTGGAGAAAATATTATCTCTTGATAAAAATAGCTGAATTTTCTAGTGCACTTCCAGCACAAAGACAGAAATGATCTGTAGAAGAAATATGAAATGATTATTTAAGTGGAACCAAATATAACAGCTTCTTTTTTATCAAGTTGAACATCTGATTTGGGGGCTAATTTTTTATTTGTATCCAATTACTGCACAGAAATATTCTCAATGAAAGAAAGAAACATTGTAACTTATTTTTAGTATTTTCTTATTAGTTTATTAGTCATACTTCCTCATAGAGACACAATTTATACAAACATGTCCATTTGTTTCTGGATAAATTATGAAAAACATAAAGATTTTTTAAAATTTAATTTGAGAAATTCGAGCCATTATCTGACTGCAAATGATAAGAATTTATTTGGACGACTCAATTCCCTTTCCTGTGCTCTGTGCTGACAGGCTTTAGAGTGAGATAAAAATCTTAAAAGCAAAGGATATTTAGAGCAGGAAACCGGGGCCTAACCACACTGGAATATTTGCAAGTATTGCCCCACTTGGGAATGCCCTTTTCCAGCTGGACATTCCCTTCCATTTCTAGAGTTATTTATGAAGGAAATGCTAAGAAACAGTCTGATCATTTATAGACTCCACATTAGAGATGAAAAATAATTTAGAGGTCATTCAGTCTGATACCCAGATTTTACCTTTTAAACTCTGAAAGATTAACTGATTTTGCCCAGTTCAGGGGTGGCACCCTTGAGGACCTAAAGGGCCACATATGACCTCAAAGCCACAGGTTCCCCACCCCTGCTAGCTAATGAACAGCAGTCAGGACTTGAACTTGGAGCTTTCAGTTCCTAGATCAGGACCTATCCCATTATTACCACATTGTTTCAGCAGTGTTAGTGTCTGCTGTTACTATAGCTTTTCTAGATTACTGCTTCATGTCTCACAAGCTTAGGCTGCTACCTAGGGCTTTCTTCTTAGGTTGAATAGTCAGAGGAGAAAGGAGGTATCTTTAGCTTCTTCAAATTTTGTTAAACCTAATGTTACTGGCTCACTGAGCTGTCTGTCAACCAGCCTCAAGCTAGCCAGTGATGGTGTAGCTATTAATTAAAAATTGACCCGGTACAGGAAGACAGTTCACCTAGCCAGTAACAATGATAGGAAAAGGGAGAGGGGATGGTTTCTATGTTCATACAGTTGAAACAAGAGTCATAGGAATATAGGTTTAGTGATAGAAGGATCCCTCTGGGTTATCTAATCCAATCTCATAACTTTACAGAGGAGGAAACTGAGGTCCAGAGAGCTTAAGTACCTGCCCGAGGTCATACAGGTCATATGTGGCAGAGACAAAATTTGAAACTAGCCTCTCTAGGGGTCAATCCAGAACTCTTTCCGTTGTGCTACCATGGACAGAAGAGACCTTCACCATCATCTTGCTCATTCACCAATAAGAAAATAGGACCAAAAGGGTGAAGGGACTTTTCCAGGATCACAAGTTAGTTGGGAAGAGACAAAGCTTTTATTGATATGGCTAACTGATAGAAAGGGTAGTTTTTTTCCAGCTGGAAGGAGATAGCAAAGGATGATGGAAGACAGAGGCTTCTTCAGACAGTTACTGCTACTACAAACTAAATACAATAGAGACATTGAGCCTTGTCTGACTCTCTGATATGGTAAAGGAGTGATCTTCTTGTACAGAACATTACTGTTCCCCTGATTGTTGCTGCTACTAGGGCCTGGTGAATTCATCCCCTCTTCACTCCCTTCCCTTCCCCTGCCTCATTGCTGTCTGGCTAACTGGGTTTTCCCATCCTTAAATCTTGTTTATCTGCTGTCTACAATCTTAAAATGGACTTTGTCTCCCAAAGAAGCTAAGTTTTTAAAAATCACATTCTAAGTGAGTAAAGGCCCTGAGTGAATAAAGGAGTGGACCACTCAGTGGGAAAGTTTGAAAGGGACCAATAGATGTCGACTTAATGAAGTTGTCTCTTTGTCTCTGTCTCAATCTCTTTCTCTGTATTTCTTTCTGTCTTGCTCTGTCTTTCTGTGTGTCTGTCTCTCCCTCCCTCCAAGTCTTCACAAAAAGGGGTTATTTCACAAATAACACATGGGAAGCACTGGAGTTTTAAGACTCCAGCCTCTAACAGTTTCACTCTTGATCTGGTCAGATAGGAAGGACAGGAAGACAGCTTTGGAGAGGTCAATTATCTTATTTTATTCTGGTCTAGTCTTCTCAAAGAAAGTTGCTGATAATAGGAGCCCCAACTCCTACGACATTCCCTAATCACTCCTCTTGCAGGGGCTGACAAGAGGGGGTGGGCAACTACCCTACATTCTAGTGGGGTCAGTCAAGATAGGCACAGTTTGTGCACTCCCCTAAATTCCCTCAAACCTCAATGGGAGCCAGTTAAGGCTAACACAAATTTCCCCCCACGCCTTGATGGGGGCCTATCAAGGCACACACAGCATTCCACCTTTATATCTCCCCTATGGGTTCCCCACTCACTGAACAGTGCCCACTTGCTTTATAGGGCAATAGACAAAGAAGGCATATTGCCAGCAATAGCCTTACAGGCTAATGTTAGCAATATCATCATTCAGCACAAGCATAGGTAGTATACATGTCACCCCTTATCTCACTGTGCAGTCTCAGTAGGACTACCTATCACTTTGATTCTAGGAATTACTATCTAGGATCCTTGGGGCTATTATCTGACGCCTGGAAACTAGACACTTTCATGGCCCTGGATTCTGGGAAACTAAACTCTGAAAAGGATAACAAAATCCTCTTTACTTACAGAGGGTAAGGGGCTTTAGTGGAACTTCTGTTCCTGGTCTTATTCCCTTTCTGTGATACTATGTGCTTTCTCGCATAGTAGAATATACTATAAGAATGATAAACTATAGTTGTGGTGATCAGATATTGGGGATACTGGTGGATGAGTTCTTAAAATGCTAAAAAAAAAAAAAATCCTCCCACGAGTAAATGGTTTGAAGTAGAACCAGCCCATCTGTATATGCACAGAGCTCCTTTGGTTGCATGACTCCCATTGCCTTCATATCACAGCCAGCTCAGTATGTGGGAAAATAGGTGCAAAGGATCAATAACAGGGTGTCTGAAGCACAGCTGTTCATGAGTATGCAGTCATCCTCAGTGGACCTAAAGATGTCTCTCTAGGCCTTAATGGACATCCAATCATAGACTCATAGATTCAGAGCTAGAAAAGATGCTAGAGAAGGTCATCTAATTCTCCTCCTATCTCCTTGTTTTATAGATGAAGAAACCGAGATCCAGGGAAATCAACTTCCCCAAGGTCACACAAGCATGAAATGGTTGGAGCCAGGATTTAAACCTGTCCTAGAGAGTGTTCATTCTATTGTGTTTTGTTGCTTCCCAAGGCTGGATGTAGAGTCTGGTTGGGTGGTGCTTCTGGAATTCTGGTTTAAGTGGCATGGAGAAAAGTAGAATCTCAGCAAGAATCAAAGAGCTAATGATGCTAGTGTACCAAACAGTGCACTTGTAAATAATAACAATAATGACAAGCAGATTTTGTTGTTGTTTGCTTGTTTCAGTAATGTCAGACTCTCAATCCTGCTGGACTCTTTGTGACCCTATTTGGGGTTTCCTTGGTAAAAAGGATGGAGTGGTTGGTCATTTCCTTCTCCAACTCCTTTCACAGATGAGAAAACTTAGGTAAACAGGTTTAAGTGACTTGCCCAAGGTCACATAAGTAGTAAGTGTCTGAGATCAGGTTTATACTGGTGAGGATGAGTCTTCCTGACTTCAAGCCCAGTGCTCTATCCACTGTGCCACCTAGTTATCTGACATTTGCATAGAATTTTCTAGTTTTCAAAAAGTTTTCTCCTACATTATTTCATTTGAGCCTCATAACAACTATATAATGTCAATAGGGTAGGAATTATTACAATATTGTCCTTAAGATCCCACTGATATCTGGCCATAATTTAGGTTTAAAGATGGAAGGGACCTTAGAGATCATCAGATGCAATGTCTTCATTTTATTGGTAAGGAAGTCGAGAGAGTACCTGACTTTCCCAAAGTCTTACCCAGGGTAGAGTCCGGCTTCAAACCTAGGTCAGTGGATTTCAAACCCAGGACTCACTCTATATCACCATACTTCCACCTACAAGACAGGAAATATTCATGACCAAAAAATTGTTGGGCACCTGTTAAGGGACATAATATCATGAATCAGGTGCTGAAACTTATTCTATTTAATATTTTCAAAAATCTTTGTCTCTGATTCATGTGTTGCCTTCTCAGATAAAATGTGAGAGCCAGGAATACCTCAATTTTCCATTTGCATTCTTTACATTTAGTATTTCATATATACTTAGTGAATGTTTCCATAGTCCATTCCATTCCATTGAATCATCTGCATGAAGATCAAGTGGGTTTATGGGGATGGTGCTATCCAATCACCCACTAAACATGCATTAAGTGCCTACTGTGTACCCAGTGTTGTACTAGCAACTTTGAAGAATCAAAAGAAATAGAAAACATGGTCCTCACCATAAAGACTTCATAATTAAATTTAGTTGGGAAAAACAATTGATTTACTAAACTTTAGTCCCATTATCCTTAGATGGACCAAGCATGCCATGGTTGATTGTACTGGCTGGCACCATTCGCTTTTCCCTTCTGCTTTGACTTTATTTTAATTTGCAAGGCATAGAAACTGAATTTGGTTACTAAGGCCGTTACCCGATAGCAGGCTGAAGAGCACACATTGTTGAGAAATCCACCTCCCCCAGAGCAGAGGAAATAAAAAAGAAAAATGAAACAACAAGCAAATTCTAATAGGTATCATAAGGAAATATGGATGTATTGGCAGTTAGAATAAGTTGTTTGGAGATTTGTTATAAAAACTTGGTCCTTGAATTTCATTCCCAACTTAACTTATTATTAATAACAACAGCTTATGTTACATAACACAGTAGACACTTAACAAATGCTTGTAAATCGATTGACATTAGATTATTGGCTCCTTGAGGGAAGAGACTGTTTTGCCTTTTTTTTTGTATCCCCAGCTTTTCACAAGGTACACGGCCCAAAGTAAGCACTTAACAAATTTTTATCAACGGACTATAGCTATAATTGTAGACATAGACCAAGAGGATGATATACAGTTTTTGCCATAAAGTCCTGCTCTAATGCATCATAATTGTGTGCAGAAGTCCCTGAGTTCTCCGAGGCTGAGAACAGATCACAAGATCTAGTATGTTCTACTATTCTGGAAAGGTTTCTAACATGGCTCCAGCAAGAGATCAATCAAACAATCAAACTAAGTATGGAGCAGTTCATCACCAATAGACTGAACACTTCGTGATGGATTTTTTGGTCATGGTAATCTACAAAGCAAAGACAAACTGAAAATGATCCTCAAACATCTGTATTTCCATTTTGCTTCTACAAAAGAATAGAAAAATGGTGAGAAGGAAGACCAAGGGGAAAAAGAGTTAGTCACACCATTTGTAAACATTAATTGATCTTTTGTTAGGCTAAAGGTGAGATCTTTGTGCAAAGACCAGTAAGTGGACATACTGCAGAAAGAAATAAATTATATCTATTTTAATATTTTTCCTCCTATAAATGAAACTGGGAGGCAAAAAGAAGTTGCAGCTAGATCATAAGCTGGCTCCAAGATTCTCTTTGGAGAGACAAATAAAAGAACTAGTTTTATTTCTAGGAAGTAAGAAACATTATTCTATAAGACACTTGGTTGCCTCATAGTATAGTGCTCATGATAAGTATTTGCAAGAAGACCCTCATGAAAATCACTAAAAACAATGAATACAATAACATCTGTTGCAGAGGAGGAGGTAGAGAAATACTACAAAGAACTTGATTGAAAGGTTTCATGTGGTGTCCACATATATTTTAGTATGCAGTGAATTCAATGGAAAGGTTGGTAGAAGGGAAGGTGATGAAAAAATGTGTTGGATAGCCTAGTTCAGGAGCAAGGAAATAGAGAGGCCAGAGACTTATAGACATACAGAAGTCTGACGCCTATAAATTCATGAATATTTTCTTCAAGAAAAGAATAAAGAAATAGAGGACATGGTAAGCATTGAATTACATCACCAACAAATGAAATTGATTGTGCTTTGACATTAGGAAATGACTCATTTCTGAATTAATTTTCTATGTTGAGTCAGAATGCCAATACATTAAAGCAAAGATCAAATTAATTTTTAAAAACTAGAAGAATGAAACTGAGAAAAAGATATAGTAGGCTAAACAACTCCAATGTGCTAAAAATAAGTTTATTTAAATAAGATGCTGACACAAAAAAAGATGAAGGAAAGGAAATTAATGCTGATTATAATACTTTCATGTAGGAGATTAATGTAAGTCAATTGCCATAAGGAGACAAAAGGAATCTCCAAATTTCCCTAGTTAGCAAACATGATGCTAGGTTCTTCCCAAGAAGAAAGATATGGTAGCCAAGGGGAACACTGGCTTGTAATATGAACTTATTTGTAAAATCTTGTGGAGAAAGATAGTGAAAGATGGTGAGCAATATTGCATCATAAAATAGTAAGAAGCCATGGATAGAAAAATCCTTTTAAAGAGTGTTTGGAAAGATAGGGACCTAGCTAAGCTAAGTCAACATAAAGACTTTTAAGGACAAACCTAGAAGGAGAATAGGAAACAGGGCATTGGATTCACCAACATCACAGCCCCAGATACTCACAGGTGATATTTTAGAGGAAGTGGGAATGGCATTGAAGAAAAGAAAGATAGGAAAAGTCACCTTTACTGAACTAAGAGGAGATCTTTACTGAAAACAACACAATCTTGATGATGTCAAGAAACCAGTCCTCCAAATATCCGAAGGAGGGCAAGATACGAAAAATCTCAGACCTTAGTACCAAAAAAAGAATGTTTAAGGGAACATTAATAATTATTTATCCATGTACTTACTTTCCCAGTTATGCAAAAATTTGTGGATTGTAATCTAAACAAATATAAAGGTTATCTGTTATAAGGGTATAGAAGAACAGGCAGATTTATACAAGGGATATATTTCAATACTTCTTTACCATCACACAACTGACTAAAAGATGTAAAGAACATAGGGATCACCATGCCTCTTGTTTGTTGACTTAGAAAAAGGCGTTTGATTCACTAGCATGAAATGACACCTTAAAGACTCTCTGATGGAAACTATTTCCCATGAATAAGTCAGAATAATACAAGATTCCTTGGTAGCTATAAGAGATAACATTGTTTGATGTCTCTCCATTAATTAATTTTGAGCAAATCATAAAATAAGAAGATATGAAGTTCCCAACGATGTTCACCATGGTTATGGAGAAGATCCAGCACAAAGTCCAAGTCAAATAGGATGAGGTCCTCCATATTCTCCTGTTTGGGCATGGTGGTGCTTATTTTATTAAACCCCAGACCATTGTTTCCTAAATGAGATCTATAATTGTCCCCCAAAGAGTTTGAACTATCTATAAAGGAAAAACCAATTGGATAAAGAATGACTATCATCACATGAATTTGGATAAACAACCTATACAGCTCATGCATCAGTATCTTGGGTAGACACTGCCTATGAAGAGTGAGTTGGGATTGGAGTTGAACAGGGGAGGAGAGTGGGCTGGATTGCCTTTGGGAAACTACATAGTGCTCTTAATAACACAAAGCTTCTCACTGAAGCCAAGGCTTATCTTTTTAATACCCGTATTCTCCCAAACCTCCAGAAACCATTGTATCCAAAGAACTGAAGTTAGATAGCAAAGGTATTTCGTGGTCTTAAGGAGGAAGGAACACATTAGTGGAATCAGGGGGACCTGAAACAGGAGAAACAGGACTTGAATCCTACTTTTAGCACTTACCTGCCAAGTGAACCAGACTTTGTCACTTAAACTCTTTGATTGTGAGGGATTTTGTTTTACAAGAAATCAAACAAAAGGGGTATGACGAATGTTATCAAAGAAATGTATTATAGAAAAATATGGCTGATTGTAGAAAAAGAACAAGGGGTAGCCCACATGTCAAGAAACTCAAGAAAGGTTCCCAGCATGATCAGTGGTCCTCTCTAGTCACTTTATAGGAGGATATGGATAACAGTTACACAGCTCTTGTGACTTGCCCATAGTAACATATGAAGGTCAAAGCCAAGACTCAAACCCAGGCTTCCTGATTGCAAATCCAGTGCACCAGTTACCTCTTCAATATTAGGAAGGCAGACAAATGTGCGATATGGTGTATCTAATGTTAGATATCGTGACACAGTGTCAGGTTTCACCCAAAGGTTTTTCTTTGTTATAATGGAGCATCATATGGGGAATAAGGGGGGAAATGACTGATGTAAAAAAGAAAAAAAAACATTTAAAATATATATTAGGCAGCAGATCTGGGGAAGAGAAAATAGACTTGTTTTCCAGAGGGAAGAACAAGAAACAATAAATTGCAATCATGGGGAGGTACGCAGATGAGATCACAGATTTAGAACTGGAAGAAATCATAGAAGTCATCTAACTCAGTCCCTCACTTTACAAATGAGAGATAAGGAAAATGAGACCCAGAGAAATGAGGTAATTTCCTCAAAGTCACACAGGTAGAAAGGGAGGGGGAAGATTTTCAAACCCAGATTCGTTCATTACAAATTCAGCACTCTTTTTGTAGTTCCACATGACCAAGAAATTCTTGGCAGTCTGATT
This sequence comes from Petaurus breviceps papuanus, assembly GCF_028583685.1. Lineage (NCBI taxonomy): Eukaryota > Metazoa > Chordata > Mammalia > Diprotodontia > Petauridae > Petaurus > Petaurus breviceps. The sequence goes on along the minus strand of NW_027185764.1, from coordinate 29,401,931 downwards.
GAAAGAGGCTTGGAGCTAGTGGGCCAAGGAACACCATCACTGAAATCCATAGGGAGTGAGAAGTTGGGCTGGACGGCCACTAAGATCCCAGGATTCTGTTATGAAATTAGGGGATTGGATATCACTAGGGCTCTTTTCACTGCCACAAAGAGTAAAGGAAATGGACTGGCCATGCATCGAAAATTGAGTTACTTAATGCAAGCAAGGGGAGACTTTGGGTTTTGTTTTATCTTAGTCGGGATGGAGGTGGTGTTTTACTGTACCACATGAAAAGACGTCCTTCTTCTTTCCAAAGCTTCAATGCTGCGTTGTTAACCCAGCAAGACTCCTACATCTCTCTGTGTACATCCCTGATTCCTAAGAAAATCTTTCCCATAGTCTGACTCCTTGGTTATGGTGAAAAGTAGGAGTAAGGAGACATGTTAAAAAGGGGGAAGAGATAGCACATCTGGAAGTAACTTATGAGATGGGGGAATTCCAGGACTCACGAAAGTGGGAGAACTAATTCCACAAGGCCTTTTTGTCCTTTCCCTCTTCCCTAGAGAGGGGGAGTGAGTCATGGTACTGAGCGATACTCTTTCTAGAACTCCATGCTGCAACGAGGGCATAGTTTCAATTCAATCCAATCCTAAAGTTGAGAGACAGCAAGGTAAGGTGAATGGGATCCTGTACTTTGAATCAGAAATCCCTGGATTTAAATCCCCCTTCAGATACTGACTAGCTGTGTGACTCTGGGGAAGCCACTAAACCACTGTCTGCCTCAGTTTCCTCATTTGTAAAATGGAGCTTGAACTTGATGACCTCCGAGGTCCCTCCCAGTTCTAAAATTCTTATTGTTTCAGTAACTATTAGATGTCACATTCACTGTTGTGCCTATAACAACCCCTCCTTGACACTCTATTATCTCTCTCTTTCCTTTACCATAGTGTTACTACCCCAAGACAGAGAACACACCCTGTCCTTTAATCAAGGTTGACCTTAGGACATAAAGATGTGAAGAAAGTTACACTTCCCTTACTGTTGATTTAGGTGCTAGTCACATCTTGAAGAGGTCTCCATGGTATAATGGAAGAGGTGGTGAATTTGGAGCCTTCATGAAGCTACTTTCTTCCTGGAGAAGTCATTGAATGATTCAGTTTCAGTTTCCTTACCTAAAAGATGAGGGAGTTGTTAGTCATATCACCTTTAAAATTCATTCCAACTCTAAATTTGTGACATGGGGATTCTGAAGAGACACAACAGCTTCTGGTCATATTGTGGGCCCTGAACCACTGCTAATAGCATGGGAACAGGCCTAATTCATGCCTATTAGGGCTAGATTGTGATGAGATTTCAATACCTGTACCTTCACAATTTATTGTGCAATAGTCCACTTTATTTTAACCTACAAACATTTTTTAAATTTTATTTTTAATTTATGGAATAAAACAAGCATTTCCATAACATAGTACAATAAAAAAGATGATTGTACATGAAACTACAAATTTATTATGTGCACTTGCTATTCCTTTCAAATATACAACAAAATTGTCATGTAAATTTTTTTATTTTTTTTCTTCCATCCTCCCCCACTCCCTCCACAGAGATGACTACCATTAGACACAAACAGGTATGCATATATATGTAAAATTATTCCATACATACTTCTTATTTATCAGTCCTCTCTCAATGCAGATGGCATCTTTCTTCATAGTCTTTTATAGTTAATTTGGGTATTTATAATAGATAAAATAACTTATTCACTCAAAGTCATTCTTAAAACAATATTACTGTTACTGTATCAATGTTCTCTTATTATACCCAAAGTGTATAGGTATTTTAATAACTCTTTGGGCATAATTCCAGCTTGCACTCCAAAATGGTTGGATCATTTTATAACTCTACAAATAAGCCCTCTTACTTGCTAATAAATTCCTTGAAAAAAATCAACCTCTAAATAAGCATAGGCAAAGAGGAAACAAAATTATTCCTTTTTGTATCTTCCTCACACCTCAACTTGCTTTTCAGACTTTTCCTCCTTTTTTAATAAATTTAATAAATAAATCAGCTGTTTTCTCCCTCTGGAGGAACTTCTACCCTGAGGCCCTGCTGCTTCCACTGATGATTCACTCAAAGGCTGCCCCCCATGTTTCACCCATTCATACAAATAGCTCCCAGGTGGTCACCCCCACCCCCTGTTACCAGCTCCCTTTTACATGTTTGTCCTTCATTTGGTAGAGGACCAATGACATCACAGGGTGATGTTAACTCAAGCTTGAATTAGATATTAAGAGAGACAGAGATGCACAAAGTCATCATTCTCATTCTCTTCCAGAGTCACTGAAGTTCAATGGCAAGACAAAAGTCAGCATGACTGGCAATGGTCCGAGTTGCAGTGAATGACCTTGGCATCTCTGATGTCTGACCAATCTCTAAGTGCTCCGCAGTGCAGATTCAGTCGCCTTTGTGGCCATTGGAACAAATTGTTCTCATCTGCCCATTCCACCAGGGGAAGTCTTCACATGCTTGGGGTAGACACCCCCTAACTCACCAATGGGTTGGAGACCCCTTGGTTACCCTCCAGCTGGTTTAGCCCATCTGCTGAGGCAATTGGGTATGGCCACTGCACATGCTAACTTCTTGGAGCCACAGGTGAGAGTTGTGTGAAGGTGTCCCAATGGAATCCATGGATAAGCAACCATAAAAAGGGCTCAGCAAACCCTCACTCCCCACACACCCCAACCTCCTTGAAGAAAGGAACTGTTTTGTTTTCTTGTATCAGTTTCTTCATCTAAAAAAATGGAGATAATAATAGCATTGGTACTTCACAGCTTTGTTGCAAGGATCAAATAAGATTACACACACACACACAAACACAGAGTTTTGCAAACATTAAAGTACCATAAAAATGATAGCTATTGCTATTATTTCAGGCCTCTACCATAGCGGGAAACCTTTTTTCTGGAGCTGTTCCTCTTAGCCATCATTCTGTTCAGATGAAAGGAAGGTTGGGGGTGTTGAAAAATTAATAACCATTAATAATTCATCTTATTTTTGCAATCTTTTTCCAAATAATTGTTTAAAATCCTCACCGACATTTCACCCCAGTCCTGGTATCCCTTTAAGGTAGATGACAAATGATACTATTTGCACTGAAAAGTGATATACTTTGGAAGGAAGGAGGGAAGAGGAGAAGAGGAGAAGAAAGAGGAGAAAGAAGAGGAGGAGAAGAAGAAGGAAGAGGAGGAGATTTTTTCATTCGATCTAAATTCAGGACCCAGCTCTTCTGCTGATTAGCTGTGTACATGGTGTAGTGAAAACAGTGTTGGACTTGAGGTCACAGAACCTGAGTGTGGATTCTGAATTTGCCACTTACTACTGAGTGACTTTGGGGCAGCCACTTACCCTATCTGGTTCCTTCATCTATAAAATGAGGGATTTAGATTAGTTGACATCTATGATCCCATCCAAGCCTAGATCTAGCTTTCTAGTACCTTGGACAAGAAACACTACATCTGTGGGTCTCTGTTTCCTTGTGAGGTAGGTTTGATCAGTTCTAAAGTCCCTTTCATTTCTAACATTGTGTCATTCTCAAAGCTGGAAACTAAGACCTACAGAGATTGTTGCCTCTTCAAGTCTCAAAGAGATAACTGTCAACCTCCAAGGGATTTCTAACTTTGATTACCAGCCAATAGACATAGCGACATGAGGACACTGAGAAGACAATAAGTCCATTTTTCTACCTTTAAGTAAGCTAGTATTTAACTTGTCAGGCCCTGAAATGCCTCACCTGACTAAGTCTCCTCAAGCACACTTTGCAGGGGGGAGAAAATGATCTCCAAAGGTATGAATCAGAAATGCAGCCTCTACTGAACCAATTTTTCACAGACCTGGAGAGCTAAACTCCACGCGGTATGACACCCTATCCCAGTACACGTGATACAAAAAACAATAGGGACAAAGGCTATTCCTACCCGACCCACTCAGCCTTATGAATCTTTCTCTCCAAATACCATACAGCTCTGTGAGCACAGAGATTGGAAGCTAGTTTCCAAACACAAGTGAAAACCTGGCTATACTCTTAAATGCTCTCGCTTAAGGCAGTTCCATTATAGACAAGAGGCTGATGTATTCCTTGGAGCTATTAGCTACAACATTTCCTTCCCTGAACTCATGATCTATCTGTTTGTTTGGGGTTTTTTGCTAACATTTTTTACTCAGAAAAATGAAAATCTATCTCATTTTTAAGATCTTTTAAAAAAATAAAATGAAAGAATCTTAAAGATAGAAAAAATGCAATAAATAATACAAGTATTGTATTTAAAGTCAGATAACCTTGCATCAGATCCTTCCCCTGCCATTTATTACCTGTGTGACCTTGGCCAAATCACTGCCCTAGTCTGTACCCCAGTTTCCTCATCTATCAAATGAGATTAAATTAAATGTCATCTGCAGTACCTTAGAATGCTAAATCTGTGATTCTATGACCCTAGAAGTTATCTGCTCAAACCTCCCTTCCCAGGTCACAAATCTGCTCTATGTCATCATATGGTCACTTAGCCTTGGCTTGAACATTTCCAGTAATTGGTGAACTCACTAGCCTTTAATCACCAAATAGTTGTTTCCTCAGACAAACAGATCTAGAAAAGACATTAGCTTAAAAAGTCCGAGTGTCTGCAGCCATCACCAGCCATTCTGATGTATGTCTTGTCATTGGATTCCAGTGACTCTGGAGGAGAGAGTGAGGCTGGTGACATTGCATGGTCCTGCCTCACTTTAATCCAATTCATCAGGAATCCTCCTGATGTCATTGGTCCTCTTCGAGAATGAAGGATAAACAGCAACATTTTTTTGGTGGTAGCCCATCCTATTACTGGAAAGTCTGTTGGGGAGTTCTTTCTTAAGTCAGACAGAACTCTGTCTCCCTGTAACTTCCATCCTTCAGTCTTTATTCTGATTTATAAAGCTTCAAAAAATAACTCTAACCCCTCTCTTGTACCATTTGTTGCTATTGATGGGGTTCAGTCATTTCTGACTCTTTATGACCCCCTTAGAAGTTTTCTTGGCAAAGATACTGGAGTGGCTTGCCATTTCTTTCTCCAGTTTAGTTTACAGATGAGGAAACTTAGGCAAACAGGAATAAGTGACTTACCCAGGGTCACACAACTAGCCAGATTTGAACTCAAGACAGTGAGTCTTCCTGATTCTAAGCCTGATGCTCTATGCACTATGGCACAACCTAACTTCCTTCTCTTAGTAGAAGATCACTACCATGTCTTGTCTTTCCTCTCTGCCTCTACTCCAGTCATTTCTTACCATTAATTTTCCTCATTTCCTTTAATAATTTTTCATGTCATGTGGCTTTCCCAAGCCCTGAATCCATCCTGATTGTTCTCTGCTGGCTGATCTCTGGTTCATCTAGGTGAATGAGTTTCCTATTGAAAGCCACATACCCTCCTCCTTCACCTGCCATTCTGAACATTTAGGTCTTTGGGGGTAGAGTAGGGACTAGATTCATTAGCAGGCTTGCTTTACACCAGTCCTTGGGACATTTTGGAGTCTCAATAAGCAGCTCAAAATAGTATCACCAACCAGCATATTTCTGATTGAGTCATCATCATTCCTGTAGGAGTACTATTCACCTAGAGATTTGGGAATATGTTTATAGTTTAGGATTTGCCTTGTGTGTTGCAGTCTTTAGGTTTAGTGAGCTGAGATCGGCTAAAAGTCATGTCGAATACAGTTTGATGTATGGAGCCCTGCAGCTTTATTACTTGAAGCCTTTTCTATTGAACAGAACACAATTATGTAAAAAGTTACAACAGAACAAAACAGCTGGGCTAAGCAATATAATGAACAGGTAAAATAAAGGGAAAGCTGAGAGGAAAGGAAAGGAAAAAGAAAAAGGAAAAAGGGAAGGGAAGGGAAGGAAGAAGAAACAAAAGAAAAGAAGGAGGAAGAAAAAAGAAGAAAGGAAGGGAGAGAGGGCAGGTGGGCAATAATAAAGTATTTATTAAATACTATGTGCTAAGTGCTGAGGATAAATATACAAGTAATCAAGACAGTCTGCCCTAAAGGAATTTATATTTTAATGAGGAAAGAAAATAATTAAAGGGTAGCTAAAAGAGGTAGATAGGTAATGCAGACATTAACATGGTTTGAAAATGTCTGGGGAGTGACATGGAAGTTTGTTCCTGCCAACATAAGGTGAGAACTTACCTACCAGGCAACTTGGCAATGCAGTGAATAGAGAACACTGGGAGACCTGAGTTCAAATCTGGTCTTACACACTTACTGACTGTGTAACCTTGGGCAAGTCACTTTACCTCAGTCTACCTCAGTTTCTTCAACTGTAAAGTGTTGTGAGGATCAAATGAGATATTATTTGTAAAGTCCCTGGCACAAAGTAGATTCTTTTTTTTTCCTTTTTGGAGGGCAATTGGGGTTAAGTTACTTGCCCAAGGTCACATGACTAGTTTTTGTGTTAAGTGTCTGAGGCTGAATTTGAACTCATATCCTCCTGACTTCAGGGCTGGTTCTCTATTCACTGGGCCACCTAGCTGCCCCACAAAGTACATTCTCAATAGGTGGATGGTTGGAGTGAATGTAGCCTAGTCTGGAAATGGGAAAGAAATAAAGAGTTTTGTTTTCAAAAGAGTTGTTGAGACATGTAATATGAGACATTACATCCAGTGTGAGATTTCTATACTCAAGTGATTAAAATAAATGAAACTGTATAGACTATGAATTTTTTACCTATTTGTGTGTCATAAACCCCTTTGACTGGCAGTCTATTGAAGCCTATATATCCCTTCTCAAAGCAATGCTTCTAAATGCATAGAATAACATGCAGAGGATCCCAAAGGAAAACATTTATAGTGAAATACAGCTATCAAAATTAAAAAAAAACAAGTTCATACTGGAGAGTAATTTGGAATTATGCCCAAATAATTATAAAACTGTGTATATGCCCTTTGACCCAGCAGTCAGGTCCATTTCCTAAGGTGATCAGGGGAAAAGGAAAAAAAACCCTATATGTTCTAAAATATTTATAATCTTGTTCTTTTTGTGGTAGCAAAGAATCGGAAACTGAGGGGATGTCCATCATTTGGGGAATGACTGAATAAGTTATTTCATATGCTTATAATGGAATACTGCTGTGCTATAAGAAATGATGAGCTGCTTGATTTTAGAAAAACATGGAAAGACATATGAAATAATGAAGAGTGAAATGAGCAGAACCAAGAGAACATTCTAGATATTAACAGTAATATCGTTCAAAGAGTCACTATGAGTGACTAAGCTATTTTGAGTAATATGATCATTCGAATAAACTATGAAGGACTTACGAAGGAAAATGCTATCCACCTTCCAAGAAAGATCTGATATATGGAAGTATGTATTTTGAATGTACTTTGAATCAGTGCAATGGCCAACCTTGACTCCAAGGGACTAAGGATGAAACATACTTTGTTAGAGGGATAGAGAATGACAGGTGGGGAAAGAGGCATACACAGTCAGACACGGCTAATGTGCCAGTATGATTTGATCAACGGTGCTTCTTTGTTATTGTTATTATTATTAATAATATCATATATTAATAATCAACAATATTAATTCCACACATATATCTATATCAAATGTTGGCCTTCTCCAATGCAGGGTTGGGAGAGAAGGAGGGAGACAATTTGGAACTAAAAATCTAACACAAAATTAAACTTAATAGGTAAATGGAAACAAATTCATGGACCCCCAGGTTAAGAACCCCTGGTCTAGATTCATTCTAAAATTTACATTTAGGACAAGACAATTTTATATCTCTCCTTTAAGTTTTTGCTGAGTTATGGCCTTGTAACCAGAGGACTTCGGTTGGAATCTGATTTGAATCCCTCCTCTCCCACTTCCCACCTCTGAGTCTTTGGGCCAGTCACTTAAACCTCTCTGGACTTCAGATTATTTACTGTCAAATGAGGGTGTTTGACTACATGGCCTCTAATTCTCTTCTACTTCCAAAGCTTTGATCCTACGGCCACTTGACCGAGTAACGCCACTCCTAGGCATATACTCCAAGGGGGTCAAAGACAGAGGGAAAAGTCACTCATATATACAAATATTATAGTAACACCTTTCATAGTACCAAAAACCTGGCAAGAAAGTGGATTCCCATAGATTGGTGAATGGTGGAACAAATTATGGCATGTGTTTCAAGAAATGACAAATATGAGGAATTCAGTGAAACTTGGGAAGCCTTTAATGAACTAACACAAAGAGAAGAAATAGAATCAAGGGAATAATATATAAATGCCAATCATAATATAAATTAAACCACTAAAATATGTCAGACTTTGAATCAGTGCAATGGCCAACCTTGACTCCAAGACTAAAGATGAAACATACTTTGTTAGAGGGATAGGGAATGACAGGTGGGGAAAGAGGCATACACAGTCAGACATGGCTAATGTGCCAGTATGATTTGATCAACTGTGCTTCTTTGTTATTGTTATTATTAATAATATTATCATATATTAATAATCAACAATACTAATATTATTTATTAATAATAAATAATTTAATTATTGGTTAATAAATTAATATTATCATATTTTAATAATTGCTATTAGAATAATACTGGGAAATGTACCTCTTTCCCTTCTTTGTAGAGGTGAAATATCATGACTTTGGAACACCACATGCACTATCAGCGGCCAATGACATAGGACTTAGTTTTGCTAAACTTTTTTTTCCCCTCTTTCTTTTATATTCTTTGTTACAAGAAATGATTCACTGGGTAGGGGAGGTGGGATGGACACATTAAAAAATGAAGGAGATTAAAATGAATAATACAACAATGTGTTAAAGGGGTACAAGCTGGATGCTTGTAGCTAGAGACTAGGTTGTAACTAGTCATCTGAGCTAAAGCTTGTTGCTATAGTGATATTGCAAATTACTTCGTTTCTCCGTACCTCAGCTAAAATATTGATCAGAAAAGAGGTGGATGGCAGGGAGTAAATTAGTAAAGGGATCAAGAAATCTATTCCTTCTTTGGAAAAAAAAATAAACATGGGGAATCCTTTGTAGTATAACAATTTATTTTTTTCTATCATCTACTTGTATGGAGAGGTAGAAAATACTAGGAATGAGAGATTTGAAAAGAGATACTCTCTTCCTTTTCTCTCATAATGTTTTCTTTGTCTTGTTAGCTAAAGCACTGAGGCTACAGGATCTGGAGAAGGCTGACTAGTGCCTGCCTTTAAATAACTGTGGGTAGGTCTTTGTCCCTAGAGAGAAGTTCAAAAGCAAGGGTCTCTGATGCCAAACTGACTTGAAGTCTCAAAGCACTGAGGTCATTGACACACCACCAGAATTTTTTGTCTCAAAGCTAAGAGATTCTAAGTGAGAGGAAATAAACATTCTAACTATTGTGCTGTGAGAAATGATGAGCAGGATAGCTTCAGAAAAGCCTGGTAAGACCTATATAAACTGATGCAAAATGAAGTGAGCAGAACCAAAAGAACCCTCCCTGTACACAGTAACAGCAATATTGTAAAGATGATCAACTGTGATTTAGCCATTCTGATCAAGACAATAATCCAAGGCAATTCCAAAGGACTCATGATGAAGGACTCTTACTATTTACCTCCAGAAAGTGAACCAATAAAGACAGTACAGATTGAAGCATAAAATTTTTCCCTTTCTTTTTCTTGCTTTTTTGGGCAACATTGCTAGTGTGGTCACTGGCATTGCTAATATTTTGCATGATTTCACATGTATAATTGATATCATACTGCTTGCCTTCTCAATGGGTGGAGGGTGGAGGAGGGATTGGAGGGAGGGAAAGAATTCAGAAATCAATTTTTTTTAAATGAATGTTAAAAAGAAAAATAAGCATTCTAATTGAGATCAGGAAAAGAAAAGGTTAAATTAAGTAGTGATAGAAAAGAGTTTAGGAGGAGTGAGAAAGACCACCAAAATGGACATGGATTTCAGTTTTCTTTAAAAATTTTGCCCTATCATATATTTATAGATCTTCCTCGTATTTAGGGTTTACTGTTTTATAGCAATAAAATGCACTTGTATTTTGTTACATATATAATAATATGTATGTATGTATGTATGTGGATACATACATAGATAGATTACACATATGAGTTGGAAAGCATTCTCAGTTAGCCATACCTCTGGAAGCATGGCTGAGGGCACCATGAGGACATAATTAAGGCACCACTTTCATTTGATATCTAGAAGGAAATAACGTCTTGATGACTAGACTTATAAACCTAACTCTCTAAATTGGCACTAGTAAATGGCACAATGTAATTTTCATTTTGCTTCAATACAAATAAGTCCAAAGTATGTCCCAAACACTGGACCAATGGAAAATACTCTCAAGAAGAGAAATATTCTCTAGAGACTAAGTTCTAATGAAGTCAAAGTAGGGAATCCATAGTCCCTCCTCTGAGCAACTCAAGCTAAGTCTAAGTTTTTTATGTGGCTTATTTTAAAGCATTGGTTCTTACCTCTAGAAATTTCCTAAGTAGGATTTAAATTTTTAATTTGGAGTTAGGTAGTGACCCTCAAATTTAGAAGCCGCTTTTTTTAATCAAAGAAAGAATAACAAAATGAGGGGGCACTTTATGATACTGCTAGGATCTGCCCTTTTCTTATCCCTTCCCTCCACCCAATTTCCCCTTCATTTCCCTTCATTCATATGCATCATTCTGGAGTTTGAGCTCCAATTTGCTACTGGAGCTTGAATGCCTAAAAAGGATGCTAGTGGTTACATGCCCACTCTTTTTGACTGGGGCTGCTCAGCTTTGCAAATGTCTTCTTTTCAATTTGAGCAGAAGGAACAAAGTGTACTTCTGTAGGTTGGGATAAAATTGTGCCAAAAAATATTGGGCTACTTGCTGACATTGCTAGGCACCATGGCAACCTGGTGCTTAGGAATTATGGAGTACTGTCTCACCTCTCTTGGCTCCTAGGCTCTCCCTTGGCCTCACAACATCTCCCATAGGCATACACAAGAAAGAGGATGGCAGTCAGAGACACAAACATAAATTCCAGGCCTTCAAGCAAATCCTCTTCCCATCCATCAGCCCATTGCTCTCCAGAAACGTCTCTCTGGGGTGTCCCTCCATTTGTTTCCAAGTCTGACAAAGTGACTATGTGGTTGTTAGTTCTGTGCATGGCGATAGCATTTCCAAGTGGTTAAGAAAGTGTGAACAATCCTAGAATTTCCTTTATTTAAGAGTCAAGGAAAAATCAACAGGAAAGCAAGGTGGTTAGAGATGACAGTAATTATAGTGAGACTTGTAATGAAAAAATGAGAAGGAAGGTAGAGACAGCAGAGTGTGATGGAAAGAGAACTCGATTTGGAGTCAATTCTTACAATTTTTAACACTTCCACTTACTACTCATGTGACCTTATGCATGTCATTTAATCTCTGTGGTTCCCAGTTTCCTCATCTATAAAATGAGTTCAACCTTCATGATTGCTTCTGGCTCTGATGCCAGACGCTGGTGGGGTGGAGTGTCAGGAGAACCTAATGATGTGCTCTCTCCTCTCTGCTTTAATTTGCTTGGTCCCTGGATCTGATCCCTGGAGCCAAGTTCCATTTGATACTCTGTTCTCTGAAGAAGACACAATCTGGATGTCCTGGACCTGAACTTCAGTTTTCAACCTGCCTTTATTGTCTTGAGTGACAGAACATAGCTCTAAGCTTCTGTAAGCTTTGATTGAGTGTCAAACTGCTAGAGCTTAGAGACACCTAGAAAGACTGAAAATTGTTGATGGCCTTTATCCTTACAGAGTACTTAGCATTTTTGTTATTTGTGGTATTTCCTCCTCCTAAATCCAAATCTGATGCTTCAGCATAGTGCAAAGGTGATCCTGGAATCTTGATGAAGTTTCAATGGAGCATCTTACAAAGGTCCTACAAAGTTGGAAAGTCTTTAAATACTGACAAGGGCCAGGAGTTTATTATCTAAGGACCAGCCCAGTGGAGCACAGGGAGGCTTCTTACTAAAAACATGCCCACGAGATGTTGATTCTTTTGCACCATCCAGTCATGAGTACTGACTTTCTGGACATGGAAAGGTTGATGAATGAATACATCAAGTAATCAATGAGAAGGCATTTATAGCCTGGACTCTGGAGCTACTTTACCAATTCTGACTCAAACTGAAAAGTTGAGTCTCCAGAATATGACTACTACATCCCCTTAGGATTCTAGGGGTGTACTTAGCAATTGGGGAGGGGGATGTCTTCCTAAAACTATAGCTCATAAGCCCCAGCTGGTGTGCTTCCCATTGTGATTATGGGTTATCATCTCAATTAGATTTTAGTAAGGAGTATTTTAGTATAACTGTGTAATTAGCACATGACTTGATAATTAATTTATGAAATTATTAAATGGGCCAGGCAGTTCTTTGGGTGCTTATTGGGGAAGACTACTAACAGCAGCAAGAAATGGGGTGGCAATCACACTTTAATTAAATACAGAGGATATGGGGGCAAAAAAGGCCAGAAAGGTAGAGACAAGTGGTACGGAGGCAGATGGCAACATGGGGACAGGGAATGGGATAGTGAAGGAAGGCAGCAGGGAGAAACCGAGAATATCCCTCTCCTAACCAAAGAGTAGAGTTTGGAGCACCATATAGCACGGACCCTTCGGGGGTGGAAGAGTACTTAGGGAGCAGAAGTTTGAGGTCTCATTTTTATGGGATTTTTTTTCAGAAACAGACCAACTTCTACCTGTGCCACCTTGGGGTTGGCTCATTAACATATCCAAATCATCTCAAAGTTATCTGTGCCTTTCTAAAGTTCTGCTGATCCGGAGCTGCAGAGGTCTGGAATTTGTCTGGGATTTACATATCACAGGACCAGCACCCCGGCAAGCAGCACCTGGATAGGTTTCCCCTGGTGCAGCACATATTACAGGATATGAATTTTTATTAATATATGACACCATTTATAAATTATTCTCTTTTGATTTGGGGATGGATTGAGACCTGTGGCTCTGCTCTTTCTCCCAGTCAATTCCTTCTCAAGGCTTAGCTAGAATATTCTCACCTCTCTGTTTATTTACATCTCTTAAGCCAAACTAGCTTGATATTTCATAAATGACCAAATTTACCCAGCTAATTCAAATCCCCCCCCTTTTTTTGGAGGGGGGAGGTGTAATGTAATGCCAAGGAAAGGCAACTCCAAGAACCTGTGCTGGCAGCAAACCCTGAGGACACTTGGGGTGCTTGCTGCTAAAGGAGGGTAAGGCAATTGGGGTTAAGTGACTTGCCCAAGGTCACACGGCTAGTTTTTGTGTGTGTGTGTGTCAAGGGTCTGAGGTCAGATCTGAACCCAGGTCCTCCTGACTCCAGGGCCAGTACTCTATTCACTGTGCCACCTAGCCACCCTCAAATCTCCTTTCTATGTTCATTCCAGCTGATCAAGGGATTTGGGGGTACTTTTTCTAAAACTTATAATCGATCCAGGGAAGAAATATTCTCACCTAGTTAAGATATCTAGGTTTAGTGTCTGGACACTTTAAATGAGATGGGAATTATTTGATTGTTTTATTCAATGAGGTCCATACTTGCTCTATTATTTAAGCATTTACTAAGTGTCAGGCACAAATATAAAAAGTATGATATTTTCTGCCATCAAGGAGTTTTCATTCTAAAAGAAGAAGACAACACATATAGGAAGGTGGTGGCCAGGGAGGATTTTTTTATACAGGAGTCAGAGGGAAAGTGCATAGCATCATAGGACCACTGATTGACATATTCCTTCCAGGAATGGTTGTATTTATTTGATTACTGTTCCCAGAATAAAAAAGTTGAAAAGTGGGGATAAGGGGTAAGGGAGGGCATACGCACACACACACACACACACACACACACACACGGAGGATGGCATGAGGTGGGCTAGATATAGTGAACTTTCACCAGTCAAAAGTGGAAGACTTGGGAGAGAGATGGAGTATCAATCATTCATCAATCATGTCAAGTGTAGATGGAAGCAGCTTGGAAGGAAGGTGGCCAGAGTGGAAGATAGAGTTCCACCACTGGTAAAATTATGAATCTTCTGAAACTGAAATAAGGAAACTCTTTAGGAAACTTCCTGGTTTTTTCTTTATTGATAGACAAAAATGTATATACATGTCTCTACCCAACTAACTTTACAGTGGACCAATTGGCAGAGTGCCAGGCCTGGAGTCAGGAAAACCTGAGTACAAAGTCTAGCTGTGTGACCCTGGTCAAGTCATTTAACCTTATTTGCCTTTGCTCATCTGTAAAATGAACTGGAGAGGGAAATGGCAAAACCCCAAAAGGGGTCACAAAGAGTTGGATGTGACTGAACAACAACACATTTATTACAAATTTATGGCACTCATTGGCAAACATTTATGGCATACTGATTATTTGTCAGACCCTGTGCTGAGTTCTGGGGAGACAAAGACAAAGATAAAATGGTTCCTGCCCTCAAGAAACTTGTATTCTATCAAAGGAGACAACATATTCATATACAAATAAAATAAGTTCAATATAGTCTTGGGGGGGGGGTCTCATTCTCTCTCTGTCTCTGTCTGTCTCTCTGTCTCTGTCTCTGTCTCTGTCTGTCTGTCTCTGTATGTCTCTCTGTCTGTCTGTCTCTGTCTGTCTGTCTGTCCGTCTCTCTCTCTGTCTGTCTGTCTCTCTCTGTCTGTCTCTGTTTGTCTCTGTCTCTCTCCTCATCTGTTCTTTTTACAATCACTTGGCTCTTTCCCCTTGATGCATTTTCCCCTCTTAAACACAAGGGACCTGGAGGAAGAAGAGCGGACTCTGGTGTGACATCATCTGGCCTCAGGGACCAGTCTCAGCGAGCAGGTGTTGGTCGCATTGTCATCTCTGCAGGGGGTGGGAGGAGTCACAGTTAGACTAGGAGTGAAAACAGAAGCAGGGAAGGGAGAAAGGAAAGAGAGTTTCCTTTTTTATTTCATTCGATTCCAGTGATTTAGAGACTGCCAGGAAGAGCAGGCTCATCTCATTAATACCCCGCCCTTGTTCTGGTGAGGACAATGTCTCACCCTCCACAGAGGCCTTTCTGAGTGGCCAGATTCCCCTGCTCATCCGATGACGTATACAGCAGAGAGGATCAATCATGCCCTTCTCTACCTCAAAGTTCAAGTGTTATCACTCCATTTACCAGATGCCACACATCATTCTTTGGGAGTCCCTCCCTGTGCACCCACATTCCTGGAAGTGATCAGGTTTCCAGTGCAATGAAGCTAGAAGTTGGGAGTATCTGAGCCACATTAAGTGATCTGCCCCCTCCCCCTCAAAGACATCTTAACCAAATACTTTTCCCGAGGGTCATGGATGATTATTTAAAAGTAGCACCTCTCTTCAGTTTCCTCGGCTAACTTCCTTAAGCTAATGCATCTCCCATACTGAAGGATCTCAATTTCTTCTCTCCTCCATGGATTAATTAGCTCATTCCCTAGTTTTAAGAACACCATTCTAATTTTTTTTTCTTTTTAGTAATTAAAAAAATATAGTGAAATGCTCCTTTTGAAAGAGGATTTCGATCATTTTCATGATTTAAAACCAAAGTAAATCCCTGTAGTCCTGTGATGGAACCTTGCCATGGATGCCAAGATTGAGGCTAGGACTGAACCAGTCCTTCCATTAGGTCTTGGGGCTGCCCAAACTGGTGCATGGTATATTTGCAAAAATGACATTTTATGTTTTCCCAGAGCCAAAATGCTGAAGAATTGGGCTCCAAAGGATTGAAGCTATGTTCCTTTAAAGGTCCTCAGGAGGCTAGAGCTTGTGGCTGACCCCAGAGAACAAGCTGGCTGAAACAGCAGATTGACAGTAATTAAAGCAGGATCTATGGTTTCTGGGCATGCCTGGTGGGGGAGGGGTTTCCTTGGGCAGGGATTCTGGTATGAATGAGCAGCAAGAAACTGAGCTATACTGCACCACAGAGACTGCAGTCTGCACTGGCACCAGGCAGCAGGGCCTGCTGGGGGTGGGGAGGAGCCCGGCTCAGCAGGGCTTCCGTCCTTCTCCAAATGTTATTTGGAATCTGGAAGGGGATGAAAAAAAAATTGATGAAAAAAAAAAGCTGGAAATGGAGGAGGGCAGGGGAGAAGGAGAAATGATGCAGTGCCATGCGGATTTTTCAAGAACAAATGTCACAAAACCTAAATTACCAAATGACAGAGTTAAAAGGTCTTCTTTTGCAAGTCTAAGGTAACCCACCATTCCCTCTCCAAGATCACTCAGAAGCAGTCACCCAGCCTTTGCTTGAAACCCTCCAGTATGTTTGGGGCAGGGGAGTTCAGTAATGTCAGGTGCAGCCCATTTCACTTTGGGAGATTTTTGTTGTTCAAATGTTTTTCCTCTCATCTGGCCTAAAACTGCCTGCTTACAATAGGCTGGTTGCTTCTGTTGCTGCTTGTCCCCTGTGGGACCAAGCAGAACAAATTCCCCTTTTCCCCCAGATCACCCTTCAGATACTCTGACAGTCAGTATTTCCACCGTTAAGTCTTCTCTTTCAAATGAGAATACCGTATTCCTACCTTATAACGTCATCGTGATAACAGATTTGAAAGCACTTTATTGAGTCAAAAGAGTACTAGAAACTTGTAGGCAGTATTTATTATCTTACCTCTTTCCCTAGAACAGCCCGAAAATCTGGTAGCTGCAAAAAGTACTCACACTGCTATTGTACACTTTACTGATGTTGGGTATTTTAGAAACAAAAGTGAATTAATATTATTATATTATATTATTAATTATGTATTAATAGAATATAATTTATTATAATATATTATTGATTCCATATTAATATAGTAATGTTGGTTACATTATAATATTATTAATATTAACATTATTTTAAGAAGTTTGATGCCCCCTTGAGATGAATGGAAGCACTCTGAGGTATCTTCTTGTTTAGTCGTTCAGTCATGTCTGACTCTTCCTGATCCCTTTTGGGGTTTTCTGGGAAAGTAGAGTGATTTGCCATTTCCTTTTCCAGTAGATTAAGGCAAGCAGGGTTAAGTGACTCTCCCCAGGTCATACAGCTAGTGAGTGTTTGAGGTTAGATCTGAACTCAGATGTTCCTGACTCCAGTCTTGGTGTTCTACCCACTAAGCCACCTAGCTGCTTCCAAGAAATGTACTAGGTGTGTGTGATCATTTTACTAAATAAACATTTCTCATGGCACAAATAGTTCAGAAATTTTTCTTTGTATCCAGCCTAAATCTGTCTCCCTAAAACTTTCACTCTCCCGTTGGGTTTACTCCTGTCCTCTGGATCCAGAATAAGTCAAATCCTTCCAAGTAACAACCTCATGTCTCTCATAAGCCTTTAGTCTGCTTTCCCACCAGGCATAGATATTGGTTATACCTCATATGTGATAATACCCTAAAAAGCAGAATATTGCTTATCTGACTTGACAGGCAGCTATTGAGATGTGTGTGTGGGTGCACACTCGTGCTATTGACTGACGCTGTTTATCTTTTCAGCACCCTCCCCTATATACCAAGAAAAACAATAAAGCAAAAAAAAGGTTTACTATATTATGTTCTAATAGTCCCCCTCTTTTCTACCATGAGATGTTTGTGTGTGTTGGGGGCGGGGATCTATTCTCTTGGACCTTCATTGGTTTTTTAGTTAATCAGAGTTTAGCTTTCTTTTGGAGTTCTTTTCATTGACATTGTTATAGTTCTGGAGCATATTATTCTTTCAGTCCTACTTATTTCACTCACATCAGTTCATAGAGATCTTCCCAAGCTGCTATGATTCATTTTCATCATTCCTTACAGCCCATAATACTTCATTATGTCGTATACTATAGGTTTTTCAGTCATTCTTTATTTGATGAGTACCCACTTTGCTTTTAATTCTTTGCTATCACAAAGAGCACATTGACTTCCTTGGAGTATATATCCCCACATAGGACATATAGGTTAAAAGCCATGGAGAGTTTAGGTAGTTTTCTTGAACAATTCCAGATTGAAATGCAGAACAATTGAACCACTTCACAATTCCACCAACAGAGCATTGGTGTGCCTATCTTCCTGTAATCCTTCCAACACTGATTGTTCCCATCTTTTGCTTTCTTTGGAATTTGCATGAAACCAACAGGTGACTAGTTTTCAAGCTTCAGGCAAGTGAGGAAGAGATTTGTTTCCCTTTAATAGAGTTAAACTAGAATATGTTTAGTTGTAGGTGAGGAGGGATGGGAGAGATACACAGGAAATATCAAGAAAGCTTACTGTCTGTGACAAGAAACCTTTGTCTGCTTTTAAGAGATTACTTTTCATATAGCTTAGCTGTAAGCTTTGCTTTATCATCACTGTTTGTGCTTCCAGCTGGAAGAAATCCGAAAGCTAAAAGCCTGAAATTTCCAGAGTAGGAGGGCATTTGGCAGCAGTGTTATTAATACTGTGGAGACTCGCTGCCTGGCCAGTGGGCTTCTGGGTAATCAGATGAGAAATGTCTTGAGTCTAGAATTTCCTGCTGGATCTGCCTTCAGACACCTGCAATGTTCAGATTTACATTTGCTGCTCTGAATATACACTTCTTATAAGGCTGTAGGGCAATGGGAAAAGAAAAAAATATCCAACCTACCAATTTGTTACTGACATCTTCTTTATACCAGAAAAGACAAGCCCCCATCAGAAATGTGGCTTCTAAAAATTAGAGTAATCTAGAATCTGAATGGTGAACAATCTGAGAGTGCAGGTTACTGATTATATCAATAGATACAGGAAAAGCTTTTGCTAAAGTACAACACCAATTTCTGTTTAAAAAGCACTAGAAAGCACAAGAATAAATGGACCTTTCCTTATATGGTAAATCATATCCATCTATTAAGAATCATCATTATATGTAAGAGAGATACATTAAAGACTTTTTAAAAAATAGGATCAAGGATAAAACAAAGTTTTCTATTATTCTCATTACTATTTATCATATTATTACAAATCCAGCTATAGCAACAAGACAAGAAAAAGAAATTTTAGGAACAAACAAAAGTAAAAGGGAAACAAAATTATTAGTTTTTTGCAAATGATATGAAGTTATATGTAGTAGAGAACCCTAGAGTCAACTAAAAAATCATTGAAATAATAATTTCATCAAAGCAGTAAGATATTAAATAAATATGCACAAATCATCAGACTCTCTATATATTACCCATAAAATCCAGCAGGAAGAAATTTAGAGAGGAAATTCCACTTAAATTAACTATAAATATATAAACTATTCAGGAGTTTACCTACTAAAACATGCACCAGAGCCCTATAAATACAACTACAAAATGCTTTTTAGAGAAATAAAGACAGACCTAAATAGATGGAAAGATAGAAGCCACTCAATAGCTGGGCTATGCCAATATAATAAAAATGATTGATTTTAATAATAATTTGAATTTATTAATTATTTTAATAATTTTATTTTAAATTTAATGCTTTAAGAATACTTTTAAATTATTATTCAATGATGATTTTAATAATAATTTAATTAATAATATTACCTAAAATAATTTACCTTTTTAGTGCTAAATCAATCAAACTACCAAATCAAACACATCCTTTAGAGAGTTGGGAAAAAGATAAGAGAGGAGGCATATGTACTCCCTTGCAGAAAAAAAAAAACATTATCTCATGCATTCAAAGGACTTGAAAGTATAGATTCAAAGCTGGAATCACTCCTAGAGATTCTTCTCCCCCTCCCCAATTTATAGATGAGGAGACTAAGGTCCAGAGATGTTAAATTATTGACCCAAGGTCATCTAGCTTGTGCATAGCAGACCTGAGACTCATCTTTAGGAGTAAGTGTGATCTAACAGCAAGGGCACTGACTTTGGCGTCAAAGGATCTGGTTTCAAATCCTACCTCTGATGCATGTTACTTTTGTGACCTTGGTCAAGTCACTTCATTTCCTTGGGCCTGTTTCCTCATTTTTCAAATGTCGGGCTTGAACTTCTGAAGTCCCTTCTTGATTTAGTCCTATTATTTCCAGTCCAGTGTTCCTTCCACTGCAACATACTTCCTCTTTTTTTGTAGCTGTGAGGCAAAGTCTAAAATCCCCTTCATAGTAATAGCAGCCTCTTCAGAAGCTAGAAAAAAGGAGACTTTTCGAGACAGCCCCAACAAGCATGTGAGGCTACTGACCTTTGGGTACCTTTACGCCAAAAGGTACCTAGGATTTCTCTAAAGGACTAGGGGAAGGGACCAACCTCATTAGAATTGACACGGGAATATCATCTTTGGGACTAGCTGCCTCTGGAAACTATTTCTCAACCTCAGACAAAGCAGGAGTCTTGGCAGGAGAGAGAGAGAGAGAGCCCATGCTCCCTTTTGTGAAATTGGTTCATACACAAGGGAGTAGGGAATAAAATGCATTAGACAAGTCACGCTACACTCAAAGCACCATGATAATCCTACTGGCGTGCACTGAAGGTGATCTGCTGAGGGCTGCTAGCCCAGGTGTTGTTCACAGGGGTGGTAACACTGGGCTGGAATAAATTGTGATGGGATTGACTTGAGCTGCAGGGTTTGGCAATTTCATCAAAGACAGGAAACCAGGTAGGGGAGATGGGTTGTGCCAAATGTCTTGAAGTGAGAATGTCAGCCCTATGTTTGTGCTTCATGGGATCAAATTAATTGAAGCTAGCTATCGCATTTGACTTTGTTACTATGGGGTTGTACCTTCTACCTACCCACACTTAGGCTGTTGTTTTGGATGATGATGATGGTGGTGGTGGTGACTATTTGGAGCAGGATAGCTACAGATCTAAACCAAGGTCAGCTTTTGGGAGATCTTAACTATTGTTTCAAATCCAATGTTCTTTCCATTACAATAGTCTTCCTCTTTTTGAAATGGCAGTCAAGTCTGAAACTCCCTTTAGAGTTCATAGAAGCCTATAGTAATAGAATCATTTCATGAAATAAACAGTGCAGGGACACTTTGTGTGTGTTTCTACTGAATGTCATATATTTACTACTTTATTTCCGCATTTTGATGGAGCTATGATGTCATCAATATGGGCACTTCCTCCAGTCATAACCCATTTAAACCTTCTCACCATATCTGACTCATTCATATTCTCCCACAAATACTCCCCAGGAGATCTACCCAATGTTCTGGGATCCTTCTTCTAGATATCTTGATATTATTGAGGTATCAATGGAACATACTGATTATCCATCAATTATCCCTCACTTCTTTTGGTCATCTCCCATACACAAGTCTTCAATAGAAATATTAAGGAATGCACTTAGGCCCATTGTGCATTCTCTATTGGTCTTCGGGTAACCCCATAACTTTAATTCACTATAGACTATAGTATTTCATTACTCACCAGCCCACATAGTATTACCACAAGAATAGAAAAGAGACTAGATCTGCAATTTAATTGGTATAGGGAACTTCTTAGGTGAGGAAACTCCCTAAATAAATGCAGGTGGGCATCTTATCTGCAACCTAAAGTCTTAAAGAGTTACCTGGGGGTGCTGAAGAGTAAAGAAAATTACATAGGGACACTCAGCCAATCTCTGTCACATGCAGAACTTGAACCCAGGTCTTCCTGACTTTGAGATGGGCACTCTACCCAGTAAGCAATGCTACCTCTCTTTACTAGATTAGTGCCATAGTGCAGAGTGCTGGACCCAGAGTCAGGAAGACCTGAATTCAAATCCAGCCTCAGACACTTACTAGCTTTGTGACTGTGGGCAAGTCCCTTAATTCTGTTTGCCTCAGTTTCCTCATCAGTAAAATGAGCTGGAGAAGGAATGGCAAACCATTCCAGTATCTCTGCCAAGAAAATCCCAAATGGGGTAACAAAGAGTCAGATACTAAAGAACTGACCAACAACAAATCCTAGTCAGGACTTCAGACAAGTTACCAAAAGAATATTGGCATTAAAAAAGATGGACCACTGTTTAAGAGAGAGGCTTGGCATCATTAAATAATTGAACAACTTTCCAGCTGCAAGTCAGCATGTTCTCCACTTCCTGTTCAATTCTGGGTCCAGCTCACTGTCTGTCTCTAGTAACCATACAAGATTTAAGTGCCCAAGGATGAACTCTCTATGGACTATCCATACAACCAACATGGACACCAGGCCATCTTCATCCACTTGCTTTTCCCAGTATAAATGGTTAGGGTGAGCCCTTTCGAATAATGTTTTTTTTTGTTTTGTTTATTTGGTTTTTTCACTGAGAAGGTTCTTCGATGGTCTGGATCTTGATGCAACCAAAACACTATCATCTGCAAATAGAAGCACCTGGAGAACCTTGCAGTCCTATAGACTCTGCCCTGGACAGCCTCTCTGACAGCACCTGTGCTGAGCACATCTAGCCCTTGTTTCTGCCTTGCTTGATATTTCAGATCATCAAACAAAATTATCTCAGTTAAACCTTTCGATGCATCTTACATGATTTTATTTCATTCTTGTGAGGCATTTTGCTGTAAGAGAGACTTTGCAGCTATTGCAGTCATTAAAAGAACAAACACACTAAAATTATACCTTTACTGTTTACCTCAATGTCATGCTTTAAACTAGAATTTATGCAATTTGTGGTGGGGAGGGGGAGAACGTTCATCATTATAGTGCAGATAGGCATAATTGTCATCATTATAATCAGTATGACAATAATTGCCTAAATCTATGTAGCATATTATGATCATTAGGCTTTTTCTTATACATGATCTCATTTTAGCTTTAATTTTTTTTGGAGGGGGGGAATGCAATTGGGGTTAAGTGACTTGCCCAAGGTCACACCGCTAGTTAAGTGCCAAGTGTCTGAAGCCAGGTTTGAACTCTGATCCTTCTGACTTCAGAGTCAGTGCTCTATTCACTGCATCTCCTAGCTGCCCCTCATTTTATTTAACAACCCTGTAAGGGAGGGAGAACAGATTTTAACTCCCTTTTACATATGAGGAAACTGAGGGTTGTGGGTTTTAAGTGACTCACCTAAGGACATACAAACAGCAAATGGCTGTGAGTTTAACTGAGGGGTCTTCTGCACTCTCTGCACTGCCACAATATGTGTCACTATTGTCATCCCCATCATGATCTGTAAGAAAAATAACCGCCACATACCTATGCAATGCTTGATAATCCAAAGAATCCTGGGAGGTCTTCTGGTCTGTCTTGCCAGAGATCACACAACAAATTCACAATCAAGCAGTCAGCAGGTTTTCCCTGAGTACTTGCTGCATACTTCAGATACAGGAGAAATGTAGCACATAATTCCTGTCCTAACTCTAGTTTGGGAGAGAGACCACGTGCAAAACAACTTGCGGGCTATCTCAGACAGCAGGCTCTCGAGCACTCTAGGAAGTAGGTTGCCTTCACAAGTGATGTTATACAATGACTTCTCAATGCAATACATAGTAACCAAACTCCATCCGAAAAAATTAGCATTCGTTGTTCAGGTAATTACTGGTGGATAAAATTGTATTTCTCAAACTAAGATTCAGGAGGTAAGAAAGTAGAGAGGGTGCATTCAGGCAATGGGAAGTCTTCCAGTTATGCTGGAGCAAAGAAGGTATGGAGGGGAAAAAATAGACAATCTAGGAAGGATAGATTGTGGAAGGCTTTGAATGATGAGCAAACGAATTTGAACTTTACTCAGTGGCCAGTAGGGATCCTCTGAAGCTTTTTGATTGGAGGAAGAACATGAGTAGAACTATGCAAAAAGAAAATTAGTGTGGCAGAGTTAGAAAAGACAGTTTGTGAGATGAGGACAATAGGGAGGGGAAAGGTAGGAAGGACGATTAGAAGACTTTTTGTTGTTATTCAGCCATTTTAGTATGTCCGATTCCTCGTGAGGCCATTTGAGATTTTCTGGGCAGAGAAACCAGAGTGGTTTGCCTCCTTCTCCAGCTCATTTTACAGATGAGAAAACTGAGGCAAACAGTGACTTGCCCAGGGTCACGCAGTTAATAAATGTCCGAGGCTGGATTTGAATGTCGAGGCTGGATTTTGAGTCTTCCTGACTCCATGCCCCCGACTCTATCCATAGCACCATCTAGTTGCCCCATATTGTGCTAGGCCACTTCAATAATACAGCCAGGTGGTAGGGAGGACTTGTACTGATCCTGGGGCTAGAGAAGAGGTGAGAGATATATGAGCTATTTCAGAGGTACAACAAATCAGGTATGTTTGTATTATCAAATGCTAATCAAATGTATTACCAATATTGTGAAGCAGAGACTAGAAGCACAGAGGGGATTCAGAGGAGAGAACAGGTGGAGTATAGGACCCGATTTTTGCATGTAACAGGGCACACTGGCCAACGAGAGCCCAGCCTGACAAGCACATACAGCATTCTCTGACTCAAGGACTCTAGGCTATGCATTGGTCTTCTACAGTTGTCTCCTGTCTGTGTGGTGAAGAGGAGCCTTTTGATTGGCCGCTGAGACAAATGTACCCATCTACCAAAAGCATCACCTGCCAAACCGGTCTCTGTTTTCTCTCTGAATCCAAGTGAGAAGGACAAACTGTTGTCAAATCCCTGGATAGGAGAGCCCCTTCTCCAATTGGTCACTAGGAAGCTTTTAAATCAATTAAGAATATTGGAGATAGAATGACTAGTGAGATTTAAAAAGTTGGAGGACCAGAGGTCCAGTGACAGGAGTCCATATAAGAGTTTGCAGGCTCATAAAGACTGGACTCTCATTAGCCATTCCCCTGTTACATGTGCAACCTTTGGACAAGATTCTAATATGAAACATACACGCAGCTGCCTCATCATTTTCCTTAACTGGCTGCCTTGTATTATTATGGAATTTTCCATATATGGACAGGTACCTTTCAAGTATTTTGTAAACGCTTGAAGGTAGGGACTGCAAATTTTATGTATTTGTAATACTCAGTCCCCGACACAATGCTTTGCACATTGTAAACACATTCAGTAACAACTTATTGACTGTAACAGTCTTAGGCATCATACTCAACTGTGAACTGGCAGCTCCCAAATGTCCTTTCCCCTACTGAGCTTGGTGGGGGGAGGATTGTTTTATTTTTTGGAGGGGAGAAGGCAGGGTAATTGGGGTTAAGTGACCTGCCCAATTTGAACTCAGGTCCTCCTGACTCCAGGTGGGGGCTTTCTTCTACCAGCTCTCTCATCGAATGTTCTATTTCTGCCAAAATGCTTCCTTACCTCTTCATTCTCTAGTCTTCACCACAGCCTGGGCAGATAGAAGATGTTCTTTGGTGCATATTCATCAGCGTCTGTTTGTACAGGGGAAGCAAGGAGCAGTGTGGCTTTTCCAGCCAAAAGGACACCCAGTCTGTTAGGGACTGATCTGGCATTAGAATAGAGGTCATGATCCCTCAGGGCGTAAACTGTCCCTACAGCCAGTGAAGGCTGCTGTCTATCTATATGAGATAGTTTTCTTTCTTAGGGAAAGGAAGGGAAAAAGGTTCAAGAAAAAATGCTTTCTTCACTAACTCTTGTTTTAGACCTATGGGAAAAAAATGCACTCATATTTGGGGAGGAGAAAAAAGGCATTAGAAACAGAAGCACTGGCAGCCTCTTACTTTCCTGAGAAATTCAGCTCTAGCTCCTCTCAGAAGCAGAGAGAAAGATTTGTGTTCTTACAAAACAAACAGACTATAATAAATACTCCCTCGGAGAGTCCAGTCTATTAAAAAATACACTGTTTAATATATTTGTTTCATTTGGGCCATGACTCAGTGCTTCTCTGAAGCCTATTTTTAGTTTTGTTTCTCCATTGTATTTTTCCTCACATTAGACTACGACAATGTATCTGAGTGACAGTAATCACCTTGATGCTGAAATGTCACTTCTTATTTAGAAAGAAATACTGTATGTAGCTTAATACTTACCCAATGTTATGGTAAAAACAACATCCCTTCCTTTCCCCTCCAAAATCAAATCAAATCAAAACCAAACCAAACCAAACCCTCCCAAAGTTATTAGACATCTCCCCCTCCTCTCCTCCATCTCCTGGCTTTCCTGACTCTGGGCTCAGCTTAATGCCCTCCTTTTATCAGAAGCCTTTCCCAGATCTCCTCAATGTTAGTTCCTGGTTCTTGAGATTATCTCCAATTTATCCTTCAGACATCTTGTTTGCACTTAGTTGCTTATATCTTGTCTCCCCCATTAGATTGTAAGCTTCTTGAGGGCAGGGACTGTTTTTGCCTTCCTTTGTATCTCCTGCACTTAGCCTGGCACATAGCTTAATAAACGCTAGTTGAATTGACTTGACAATTCATCCTAATCCTGAAGTCCAGGAATGTTAGGAAGGATGACACTAATCACGAAAGCCCCAACAACTTTATGCATACTTATTGAGAGTATACTGTGTTTGAGGCACTAGAAAAACAAATCTCATCACTGGAGGAAATTATGAGGTTAAACATTATATATGTATATGAGGTATAACTGTGTTGTTATATAGTCACTTTGTTTTGCCTACTGTAAGTGTTTAAACTTTCCAGTTTGGGGTACTGTGCTTGTCTTTTTGTTGTTCAGCTCTTTCTGACTCTTCATGATTCCATTTGGATTTTTCTTGGCAAAGATACTAAAGAGCTTTGTCACTTCATTCTCTAACTCATTGGACAGATGAGGAAACTGAGGTAAACAAGGTTAAATGACTTACCCAGGGTCACACAGCTAGTAAGTTTCTGAGGCCAGATCTGAACTCAGGAAGCTGAGTCTTCCTGCCTCCAGGTCCAGAGTTCTATCCACTGTGTCACCTAGCTTCTTGTTCCTTCTTCTTCTTTAAAAGCAAACTTTCCTTTGAAATGTATGCAGAAGCCACCTGCCTAAATGCTCTCATATTAAGTGGGTATGCCTTTTTCTCCCTAGGCCTGCTTTTAGGTTTGTATATTTAAAATGAATGAAGCCAATAATATCTGGGGCATGTTCCATCTCAGATTTTTTTTTTCCGCAGTGCTATGAATGCTATATGCCATTTCTCCCTCCCTCTCAGAACACACACACATACATATAAACACACACATTTTGCTCCTCTTTGGTCAGTCTCCAGTTTAGTTCTGCTGAACAATCTATCTTTTGGTTTTAAATGATGAATTTCTATTCTTCTGCTTATCTTTCTGTACCTTGTATAAAATACACTAAACAGCTTGGATTTTTGTTGGCCAATATGTTTATCACATTTGAAATGCTTGGAAGTTAAAGTCAGTTTAAGGAAAGAAACCAAACCTTCCAAAGCCCTGACTACTTATCACTCGGTCTAGAAATATGAAGAAGATGAGTGGAAATGTTGAGGGAATGAGGGAGGAGGAAGGAAATTGATAGCACCCAGAACATCTGACCCCCTCTGGGCTCCACAGAGGAAAAGGGAGAGGAAGAGGTAATCCCCATCTCTCCTCTCAGCTCTCATTTGATCAGCAATGCTGAGTTCACTCCATAATCCCTATCAGATCTACCCCATACTCTGAATCTCCTTCTTTAACTTCTCCATGATGGATCCTCCAGGACTTTCTGCCTTGCTGTCACTTCCTTCTTCCCCTAAGCCCTTTCAAGATAAAAATCAGGGCAGAACTCAGGACTTGGTAGTCTGGGTATACCACACTTCTAGCTAGCCAGTCCAAGTGTCTTTGTTCACTGTGGTATGATCAAAGTCAGGTCACACAATGATAAATAAACAAGAAACAAACCTTAAAATCTAATAAGGTTGTTGAATGCACTTTACTCCTCTGTTTTCCCATTGTCTGTTAGGTGTGAGAAATACTAAACTCTTGGCCTGGGTGATAATTATAGTTTGACAAGAGTTTAAAGGATTGTGGGTGAACCCTGCCCAAAGGTGCTAGGATTACTTCGTATTGAGAATGAGGAAGAGAGCTAAACCGAAGTCGGTGTTGCAATATGGTAGAGTAGGAAAAAACGTAAATCACAGGGCATATATCCAAAGGAGGTCTATGACGGAAATAAAAATCTCAAATATTATGAAATCATTAAAGCAATACTTTTGATAGTTCCTAAAAAAATAAAAACAATTAGGTGCCCATTGATTAGGGAATTGCTACAAAAAATTATTACATTTCTTCACATTGTTGTTAACAGTTTGGATTTCTCCATTTAATAACTGTCTTTTAAATAAACTTTGAACATATCTGCTGAGGAATAATCCTTGTTCTTATATATTTGTCTCCTTTTAAAAACTGTATCTTGAATACTAAACTTTTATCAGAGAAATTTTCTGTGAAAATTACTGTTAGCTAGCTATCTCCCTTTTAATCCTACCTATATTTATTTTGTTTGCACAAAAGCTTTTCAATTTTATATAACAAACTTATCCACTTCATATTTTGTCTAAATAATATTCTATCCCAAACTATAGCTGTGAAAGCTATCTCATTTTCTTATCCTCTAATTTTGTTATGAAATGACATTTTATACTTGCTTCATGTATCCATTTGTAGTTTATTGTGGTATATGGTGTAAGGTAACTGTTTGAAACCAATTTCTGCCAGATTTCTTTGCATTTTTTCCACATCTTCCCCACCACACACATGACGCAAAGATGACAAAAGAAGGAAGTCGTAATTGTTACAGGGATTGTAGAAGAACATGCACACTAATGCACTGTTGGTAGAGCTGCACATTGTAGTTCAACCATCCTAGAAAATAATTTGCAACTATAAACCCAAAATCTCTGCACTGCATATTACATAATTTGACCCAGTGATTCTGCTATTAGACATATACCCCCTAGCAAGTCAAAGAGAGAAGGAAAGGACCCATATGTACAAAAGTGCTTACAGCAGCACTTTTTGTATTATCACAGAACTGGAAAGAAAGTGCCCATCATTTGAGGGATGGCTAAATAGACTTTGACATATGAATGTAATGGAAATGTTGTACCATAAGAATGTACAAATAGTAAGAATTCAGAGATACATGGTAAAATTTGTAGAAACTAGTGCTAAGTCAAATAAATAGAATCAGGAGAACAAATTATGTGCTAACAACACAATAATATCGAGGAAAACACCTTTGAAAGACTAGAACTCTTTTCAATACATCAAGCAGTAGTAACTTCAAAAGACTAATGATGAAATATAACTGTTTTATTACTCTTTAAAATATAAATAAATATAACTCTTTTTAAAAAAAAAAGTAATGGACTAGAGATGCAGAATGAGATAGGTATTCTTGGATGAGCCACTGTGTTCCTTTGTTTTGCTGGCCTCTTCATATTTGTTACAAGTGAGTTTCTAATGGGAAGGGTGGTTGTAGGTTAGTGGGTATGGATGGACTTGTCAAAAAATCAATAAAACATTTTAAAATGTACAGAAAGATACAATAAAGGGAAGGGCATAATCAAAAAGGAACAATTTTGGCGCTGCCCTGTTAAATTTAATGTGTACATTTACTAAATATTAAATTTTAATATAAAATGTACATTAATATGTGTACATTTCTTAAAAATCAAATTATATATATATGTATCTATATATTAATAGGTTAGTTTCTTATACAAGTCTCTTCCTTGCTTTCCCTTATATCCTGAAATATCTGTGTTTGTTGATGATCATCCAGTTCAAAGTAAAAAAGAAAATTTAATTTAAAAGAATAAATTATTGTTTAGAAATGCAATGAAACATTTTTGTTCCACTAGAAATGACAGACATAAAGAATTAAGGGAAACATGAGAAGGCTCATAAAAGTCATGCAGAATGAAGAATATGGAGCCAAAAGAACAATATTTGCAAGGACTTCAATAATGTAAATGAAAACAGCAGTACAAGGCAGCTTGTGAACTCAGATTAATTACAATGAATAATTTTGGTTCTGGAGAGCAGAGGATGAAATGCAGTGCCTGGCAAATAGCAGGCACTTAGTAAAGGTTTGTCCATTGATCCATTGAACACACTTTCTTCCTCTTAGTTATAAGGTGGGTGACTATGCATGTAGGAGGTTGCACACACTGTCAAATGCAACTGCCTTATCAGTTGGTTTTGCTTTACTGCATTTACTTGCTGCAAGGAAGGTATCAATGGAGGAGGGGAAATATATACCTAGAAATTACTGTGGTGTTAAAAAAACAAATTATCAAAGCTTAGAGTTAGGGTCTGGCCCTGAAAAAGGAGTGAAATGTAGAAAAATTGGAAAACATTGATTTATGCTTTGACCCTATGTCAAGCTGAGTAACATGAGATAGTAGTTATAATTTGCCTTTTTTGTAGATTGTGATATGACTCCACTGATAGATATCTAAACCATGGAGGCTAAAAAAGGAGAAAGAAAGAAAGGAAGAAAGAAAGGAAGAAAGAAAGAAAGAAAGAAAGAAAGAAAGAAAGAAAGAAAG
>NW_027185764.1:29360957-29371633 GCF_028583685.1 Petaurus breviceps papuanus | reverse complement strand
TTTCTTTCTTTCTTTCTTTCTTTCTTTCTTTCTTTCTTTCTTTCCTTTCTGGAGGGTGGAAGGCAGGGCATTTGGGGCTAAATGATTTGCCCAAGGTCACACAGCTACTAAAAGTCAAGTGTCTGAAGCCAGATTTGAACTCAGGTCCTCCTGACTCTGGGGCTGATGCTGTATTCACTGTGCCACCTAGACACCCCTTATTTATTGTTTTTTTTCCTTTTATCCTTTCATCTTTGGAACTCTTGCCCTAGAGCTTATCCCAGTTCAGTAGTGACTGAGTTCAAATTAGCCTACTCATACCACTAGGCCTAGTGGTTGACGCTAGGTCATGTTTCAGCTTCATATCTCTTTTAACCATCCAGCCAGTCAGTCAGGCCATCTCTCCACTTCCCTGCCATTGCCCATTAATCCCTACATCCCACTTTTTTCCTTTCCCAAACAAAATACCTTTCCCTTCCTGAGGTCAGGGACTGTCTCTTTATCAATATTTAAATTTCCAGTACTTAGCACAGTGACTGAAACAGTAGAATTTAATAAAGTCCTTCTATCTCTGTCTACCTCCCTCTTTCTTCCTTCCTTCTACCCTTCCTTTGTAAAGCCATTCATGAGCAGCTCTCCTAAAGACTGCTGCTGTGAATAACTTTAAGGATCCAATTGCATAGGATAGTGAATTCTCTATTTATTCAGCAACAAACTAAAGCAAAACATTCAAGAAACTAAAGCACAACATTCACAACAACATAACATAACAACTTATTACTAAGGTGGCCACATAGTCTTAGACAAAACACAGTCTCCTCAATCAATATAGAGTACCCAAGTCAAGTCTTCTTTCATCTTGACTCCAGACTGGCTTCCAATCATCCTTAAACCAATCATCCTTAAGGGGTAGTGGAAAGTACAAAAGCCATCCACCCCAAGGTCACAGTAAGTTACAATATTGTCAGTCAGCACTGAGTACCCAAGTAAAGTCTCCTTTCATCTTAACTCAAGCTTACTTCTAAGCCCCATAGCTCCTCTTCCATGCTCATAGCTCTTACCAGGATTCACCCGATTGTTGCCTGGATTCACAGTTAGGCAGCTCTCCCAACTCTTGCCTGGATTCACCCCACTGTTCCCTGGGTTCACAAATAGGCAGTTCTCCACTTCTATTCCATATTGCAGCTCACAGGAACTGCTCCACTCCAAACTCTTCACAGTTTCTGTTTCTAGGAAAACAAAGTTCAACAGGGCTACAACAATATTAACACACATTGCCAGCACTATCATCTCAATTCCCTTTCTGTCTGAGAAATCAACACAAATCAACAGACAGAATACTTCTGTCTGACAAAGTAACACAAATCAACAGACAGAGTACTTCTGTCTGACAAAGTAACATCAACAGAGACAGAACAGACGGACAGAGTGCCAACACCACAAGCATTCTTCCTCTCAGTTCTGCTTGGTCCCAGCTCATGCTCAAGCTTTTATCTGCTCTGCTCCTTCCTGTTCCATACTTCCTGTTCTGCCCTTCTGGCTCTGCTCTTTTGGCAATGGGCAGGGAAGCTCTTGTATTCCATTAACCCTATAAGATTCCAGACCTGAAGAGAAAGTCCCCTTGGTTGAAAAATTGAAGCAGATCATCAGTGCTTTAACTCTCATGTCAAAGAAGCTTTTGTCATTATCTCATTCTTCAATAAGCACACTGCCTAACTGTTCCATGGGGGAGGCTGAATTTGGAGTCAGAGAATGTCAGTTCAAATGCCAGAATTGCTACTGACTGCTTGTGGTGCCTAGAGGCAGATAGATAGTACAGTGGTCAAGTTCACATCTAGGCTCAGACATTTAACAGCTGTGTGATCCTGGACAAGTCATTTAGCCCCTGTCTGCCTCAGTTTCTTCATCTATAAAATGAGGATAATAATACCTGTTGTGAGGATCAAATGAGATAATGTTTATAAAGTATCTGACACCTAGTAGGCACTATATAAATGCTAGTTATTGCTATTATTCTGGGCCTCATATTCCTCATTTGTAAGAATGAGGGGGTTTAATTTAACAGGAAGGGATGATACTTAAAAGGTGAAATTAAGAGGTGAGAAGGATATAATGAGAGGAGATGGGGAGAGACAGAATGGGGCAACTATCTCATACAGAAGAGGCAAGGGAAAATGGTTACAATGGAGGGGAAGAATAGGAAGGCAAAAGGGAATGGGTCAACCTTATTCCTATTGAATCTGGCTTGAGGAGGGAGGGAAATACACACTAAATAGGGGATCTCACCCTCCAGGAGAATAGGGGGGGAGAGGATGTGAGGGGGGATGATGGAAGGGAGGGCAGGCTGGGGGGGAGGGAAGTTGGAAGCACCCACTTTTGAAAAGGGACAGGATCAAAGTAGAGAATAGAACAAGTGGGATGTGGGATAGGAGGGAGGGAAATATAGTCAGTCTTTTACAATATATCTGCTATGTTATTGTTTTGCATTAGCCACACATGTACAACCTATACTGAACTGTTTATCTTCCCAGTAAGGGTGGGTGATAAGGGAGGAAGGGAATGAATCTGGAATTCAAAGTTTTAAAATCAAATGTTTAAATATATATATACTATTATCAATATTGTTTTACATATAATTGGGAAATATAGAGATCCACCATGCCCTACTGGAAAAGTTGAAACAGGTATGGGAGAAAATATGGGAGAGAGCAGATCAGAGGTGGGGATATCCTGTGGGACTGCTGTTTTGGGGGGATGGGTGGGGGAAAAACAGGGAGAAAATTTGTAACTCAAAATCTGGCGGAAACGAACGATGTA
The DNA here is from genome assembly GCF_028583685.1 of Petaurus breviceps papuanus. NCBI lineage: Eukaryota > Metazoa > Chordata > Mammalia > Diprotodontia > Petauridae > Petaurus > Petaurus breviceps. The sequence goes on along the minus strand of NW_027185764.1, from coordinate 29,368,837 downwards.
AATCAGAAGTTAATAAAGCATTTAAAAAAAAAAAGAATGAGGGGGTTTGACTAGATGACCTTAAAGGTGCCTTCCAGCTCTTAATCTATGATGTTATGACTAGATTTTATCTAAGATCCCCTTTCACTTTAAATCCTTACTCCAAAAGCAAAAGCAGATGCTGAGTGCACTAAATGGGTATCAAAGAAGGAACAACAGACCCAGAGCAAAGGCAATATCCTTGATTGGGTTCTATCATAATAGTTTATAGTCCCTGCTGTGTGCTAGAACCTTCACATTTTACCTCATTTGACCTTCACAACAACCCTAAGAGGTAGGTGTGCTTTTATGTAAGCTTAATGGGATGTAAGATCTTCCCCACCCGTTAATAGCCCCATGTGCCCAGGATATGATACATCCTGAACCACATAGAGACCATTGGGGGATGAACTTGCTTAAAGAGAAGTGTGCTTAGGGGAGGCTTTCACACCTTTTGGTAGTACCTGATTAGGCACCGAGTCAGGAGGGTTGTGATGCCTTCTGGTTCTGAGAAGTGCATATATACTCTGAGTTGGTACTTTGCTTTGGGGGTCACTTATGAGAAGGTCTTGTGATTCCCTGGTGGACACTCTGAATACCCACATGTTCAGGATCCCTGATTGTTCAGATATAAAGGCTTTCTTGATCCAGTGGTATATGTAAAGTATTACTTCTATTCAGGCAGTCAGAGCCCTGTCTGTTGGTCTTTATGCTAATTTCTCTACATGTATTTTCTCTGACGTTAAGGGTATTGACCTTTCCCCTGAACTAGTGAATGTAATTAAAAGTAAGACTGTCAACCCCTTTTTGAGAAGTCTTTCCTAGAAAAGCAGATCAAAGAACCCGTGCTAGCAGGCCATCCTGAGTATGTATGCTAGGGTGCTTGCTGTTATATATTATTATTCCCATTTTACAGTTGAGGAAACTGAGATTAAGAGTCTTGCCCAAGGTCATATAACTAATAAAAGTCTGCAGTAGGACTTGAACTCTGATCTTCCTGACTCTGGGCTCTCCACTGCACCACAAGCTGCCTTATAGTTATCATACTAGATATGAGCACAAGACAAGGGGCCAGGGACAAGCACAGTGTCCCTGGTTCAACTCTTCAGCAACAGAGGGCCGTATCAAGTGTGGGTTTTCCCTGCGTTCCAATGGTAGAATGGCTTCTGTTTTTTGTGAGTCGTGGAAATGCTACTGAGCATACTGAAAAGAATTGGTCCACTGGGTGCCGTCGAGCTTGGCCCATGTTCCCTTTGCTTATTCAGCATATTCTCCCTTGATCACTGAGAGCAGCTGTGTTTAGTGAGCTGGAACCTGAGGAGATCAATAAAATGTGAGCTAACTACGCTGTTAGAAAGGTACTGATTGTGGGAAGGGGTGAGCATGGGGGAGGGGAGGTACCCTGTATGCCTCCTGAGTTTTATGAACAGAGAAGAGGCTACTAGACTCCGCCAGATATCAGAGGACATATTTTATTGGGACCTAGGAGAGTCTGCTGTTTTAGTAACCAAATAAATCCCCACAGGTAGGTTAAGATTGAATGCCTTGTACAGGCATCACAATAACATGCAGTATGACGACTATGTTCAAAATGCTGCCCCAAAATGAGGCATATTTTACTTTATGAGAAAGATATTTTCCGGAAATTTAGGGTGCAAATCAACCTTTTATAAATCAAGTCCTGACTTCAAAGAACTCTAGGACATCTCCCTTTACAAAAGAAGCCTACTATGAATCCTTTTGTAAAGTTAAAGCAAAAAACCTTTTTGATAATGGAATTCCTTACCCTATGATCTCTGTTTTTTAAATATTTTTGGGACATTTGGTATCTTTGAGGTGAAAGAAAGGAGTATTGTTCATAAGATGCTATTGTCAAGGACTCTCACTCCTGCCTTTAACAGCAAGAAATTTGAATTTCCTTTTCTTGTCCAGTTCCTTCACCCACCTCCTAGTTAAGGGGACATTTCAGAAATGGCCATGAGGGCTAGAGAAGCAATGGAAGTCTAAGCCACATATAAATATTAAAAATCAATGAACGCCTAATAAATAGATTATTTAAATATTTGTCAAATCATTATTTGATTATTTATTGAATGATTTTATGTAATTATTAAAATTATTATTTGTTAAACACCAACTAGGCACTCTTCTAGCTGCTAGGTATAAAAGGGAAAATTGAAACAATCCCTACTCTTGAGAATCTCTTCCCTTTAGACTTGTGCTGGATCCGGGACCTTCTTCTTCTCTTGCCCATCAACGAAATGTGGAACCTTCATCATCTTTGGCTCCCAGAGTCCAAAATAGCCAACAGGAGAAGCTTGGTGAAGCAGAGAGAAGGGACATGCAGACGCCGTTTCTCATGGGAGATTTCCCAGAACTTCTAGACTGAAGAGTCCAATAAAGGAGCACATGAGTAATGGGTGATTTTTTTTTAATCAGTGTGGGAATTCTCCTCGCCAAGAGCAAATTGTCCTATAGGGAATAAATCCTAGGGAGGTGAGTAAGGCACACATCAATCAAGTCACCTGCCTACCATCACACCCCTAGTAAATGTCAGAGGAAGGATTAAAATCTAGTTTTCCTGACTCCATATACACACCCCATCCACCACTCTACACTGCCTTCGAAGCTCAATTATTTCATCAATATGGGACATGGGAAAACGTGAGGACTCTGACTGCAAAGGAAGCAATAACTATATAGTACAATCATACCCTGTCCCTCTCCTAAAAGATCTTACAACACAGAGGGAAATTTTTACAATGGATCCAGGAGGGCTTTCTGGAATTGCTTAAACTAAGCAAGACAAACCTTTTTAAAAACCCATTTATCTTTCCATCAGTATATATTTCCCACATTGTTGTAGGACAAATGGAGGTGACAGTTTCTGACAGCATTCATAAGGTGGACAAATCCTTAAGAGGAGAATATGCAGCTACCCCTATGAAGAGCATTTTTCATCTTATTAAAAAGAAAACAAGGAAACTAGCATGTATTAGACACCTACCACAGGCCAAACATTGTGTTAAGTGCTTTACAAACATCTTATTTGACACTCATAATAACCCCAGGAATCAGGTGATATTATTACCCCGACCTTACAGCTGGGGAAAATGAGGCAAGGAGAGGTTAAGCCCAGGGTCACATAACTAGTAGATTTCTGAGGTCAGATTTGAATTTGGGTCTTCCTAACTCCAGGCCCAGAGCTCTATCCACTGTGCCACCTAGCTATCTTTATAGGACCCTAGAATCAGGCAAATACTTCCCGGTTACCATGTCCTTGAAAAGATTACTTCTCACATGAGCTCCTCGCTGTCTTGAGTGCAGTAGGGTTAAAAGGTTCTGTGCAAATCCAAAGCAAAAAAACTAGAACACTTGGTGTCAGGGGGTCCCCCAAAAGGGAATAGGCTGCTACCAGACTACAGTGAGGTACCCATCATTAGAGGTATTCAAGCAAAGATTAGATGATCTTTTGTCAGCGATATTCTAGAAGGGATTGATATTTAAGGGTGGATTGGACTGAAGGGTCTCTCCTAATTCTGAGCTCCTGGGCTTCTGTTGCATGAGCTATGTTTCAGAGACATTATTTGACCAGTGATCCATCCAGACCTACTTAATGACAAGCCACGTTAAAATACCTTCTCCTGTAGGACTCAAAATCAAACCTTGTAAGACAATGGAAAGAGAACTTGCTCTACAATCAGAGGACCTGGAGCTGATACCCCTCTCTGCTGCTTATTTCCTGAGTGACCCTGGCAAAGTCTCTTCACCTCTCATTTTCTTCCTCTGTAGAACGAGGGGATTGGACTACAAAGGTATCACACTCACTGCCTGTAACACTACCAAGTGTAGCAGAACCAGAGTAAAATCTAATTGGGAAATATTTAACAGAATATTTTAAAAATGCAATAAAACATAGATAATGTTATTATGAGGTTTTCTAAGTCAATCTGCTGCCTGCAGGGATCCCTACGTACAGTTCAGTGACCCTTAGCTCTAGTTGAGTTTGATAGGATTGGTCTTGATGACCTTGAAGGTCCCCTCCAACTTTAAATTTCTGATCTTATCATCCTTGAGCTTTTTGGTTTATGATTTTTGTGTTTTTTTTAAGGCCCTTGGTGCCTACCAAACATAACCAAGAAGGAAAATATCTAGGAGGCTGGTAAAATGTACAAATTTCAATTTACTTCTGTAGTCTTCCCAGAGGTTGGGGGTCTTCCACCCTACTGATATTCACATCAATAGGAGCATTTTAGAGCAACATTGGATATATTATTGGTGAGTCCAGGCTAGACTAAGGCTAATAAAGCTATGTCTATATGAGACCATGCAAAGAGGAAATTTGTTTGTTTTTTAATTTTTTATTTATTTATATTTTATTTTTTGGCCTTTATTAAAATGTTTACTTTTAGTTTACAATATTCATTACCACAATTCCTCGAGTTTAAAATTTTCTCTCCCTTCCCCCTCCCCCCATCATGGCAGCATACAATAAAATATAGTATCTGCAAATACTTTCACATTAGGCATTAGTCAGGTTATAAAGAAGGATTGTAACAGATGGAATGAAGAATGGGAAAGAGGAAACAAAATCAAACAAGAAAACGAAAAAGGGAAGGTAGTTTACTTCAATCCAGGTTCAATCTCGGTTCTTTCTCTGGATGTAAACATCTCTCTCCATCATGAGTCTTTTCGGGTTGACTTATGACTGGATTGCTGAGAAGAGTCCAGTCTATCAAAGTTGGTCATCACACATATGTTGTGTCTGTAACTGTGTATAAATTCCTCCTGGCTCTACTCTTCTCACTCAGCATCAGTTTGTATAAGCCTCTCCAGGTAAATATGAAGTCCATCTGCTCCTCATTTCTTATTGCACAATAGTATTCCATAACATGCATATACCACAACTTGCTCAGCCATTCCCCAATTGATGGGCACCTCCTTAATTTCCAATTCTTTGCTACCACAAAAAGAGCTGCTATAAATATTTTTGTACATATGGGTCTTTTTCCCACTTCTATGATCTCTTTGGGATATAATCATAGAAGTGGTATTGCTGGTTCAAAGGGTATGAAATTATTTATAGCCCTTTGGGCATAATTCCAGATTGCTTTCCAGAATGATGGGATCAGTTCAAAACTCCACCAGCAATGCATTAGTGTTCCAATTTGTCCACATTCTCTCCAGCATTTGTCATTTTCCTGTTTTGTCATCTTAGCCAATCTGATCAGTGAGATGTGGTACCTCAGAGTTGTTTTGATTTTCATTTCTCTAATCAATAGTGATTTAGAGCATTTTTCATTTGCTTAAAAATATCTTTAATTTCTTCCTCTGTAAACTGCCTGTTCATATCCTTTGACCATTTATCAATTGGGGAATGACTTGTATTCTTATAGATTTGACTCAATTCTCTGTATATTTTACAAATGAGTCCTTTATCAGAGACATAGGTTGTAAAAATTCTTTCCCAATTTTCCACTTCCCTCTTAATCCTTGTTACATTGGCTTTGTTTGTACAGAAGCTTTTCAATTTAATGTAATCAAAATTATCCATATTGCATTTTATAATGCCCTCTATACTTGAGACAATAAATAAATTTGTCAAAGTTTCAGGATATAAAATAAACTCACATAAATCCTCAGCATTCCTGTATATTTCTAATGAAATTCAGTAGCAAGAGATAGAAAGAGAAAACCCATTTAAAGTTACTGTAGACATTATAAAATATTTGGGCATCTACCTGCAAAGACAAACCCAAGACCTATATGAACACAACTACAAAACACTTTTCACACAAATAAAGTCAGATATAATTAATTGGAAAGACATCAATTGCTCATGGCTGGGTCGAGCTAATATAATAAAAATGACAATTTTACCTAAATTAAATTATATATTTAGTGCCATATCAATCAGTTTACCAAAAAACTACCTTATAGAGCTAGAAAAAAATAGTAACAAAATTCATTTGGAAGAACAAAATGTCCAGAATATCAAGGGAATTAGTGAAAAGTAATGCTAGAGATGGTAGACTAGCTATACCAGATTTTAATCTGTACTATAAAGCAGCAGTCCTCAAAACTACTTGGTACTGGCTGAGGAATAGAGTAGTGGATCGATGGAACAGATTAGGTACACGAGACTCAGCAGTTAATGACTATAGTAATCTATTGTTTGATAAACCCAAAGACCACAGTTTTTGTGATAAGAACTCACTATTTGACAAAAACTGTGGGGAAAACTGGAATATAGTATGGCAGAAACTGGGCATAGACCATTATGTAATACCATATACCAAAATCAAATCTAAATGGGTGCATGATCTAGGTATAAAGGCTGACACTCTAAACAATCTGGGAAAGCAAGGAATAGTTTACCTGTCAGATTTGGGGAAAGGGGAAGACTTTATGACCAAACAAGAATTAGAGGGCATTTCAAAATGCAATGTGGATGGATAATTTTGATTACATTAAATTGGAAATTTGTTAATTTAATCAATGTAGAAAGCTGATCTGGACAATTTGGACCCGACTTGGCTAATCTTGAATAATTCCATGGATAAAACTAGATAAAATTCTCAAAGTGGATGTTGTCTGAATTATTTATTCTGTCTTTCTCCATAATCTAAGTTAACTAGATAATTACAACATCACCCATAGCCTTTACTTGCTATCACATGGATCCCTCTTCAGGGTCTTTTGCTTTGGAAATGAAATTAGATCTAGGAGAGATAAAGAAGGTACTGGAAACAAACAAGGTGGAAGTGACTAGAATTTTCTGCTGACCTGGATTTAAGCCTCTGAAAGACCACGGGGAGTCCAGTAAGGGCCCTGTTCCTTTACACTCCAGTTCTTGGGTGAGAGTGGGCAACAGTAAGAAATCCATCCCCTTTCACACACAGTAGATGTGCTGTGTCTCAGGGGAAACTGGGAGGGAAGGACCTGACCATAAAACCAATGGCTACAACTTCTTCCTCTGAAATGCTTCTTAAGAGACATTACTTAGCTAAATGCATACAGGTCAGTGATATCATCAGGTACTTTATCATATGGCTTCAAAACGGTTTCCTGTTTTCAGGTTTCTCTCTATTGTATTTGCAGGGAAAAACCAAAAGAACGATTTCATCCCTCAGATGAGTGAAGGCAAAACCCCCTAAATGAATGGAAGGTAGTCATAAAAGCTCTGAGTTTGATACTTGCCTGCATTTAATGTCTTTTCCTATAGCCATTTTTATCAAGATGATTTAGTCATGTTATAATCATTGAGCATAATAGATTCTTTAGCATCTCCTCACCTTCACATGACCTTGAGTTTTATGATAAAATAACAGCATCAGTTACAGAGACATTGGTCACAAATCAGCCCTAGAATAACTTAAATAACAATGCAGTGGAGAGCTGTGCATGTATGAAAGAATTCCAGCCTTGGTTATTATACAGAGAACTTCACACATGAGTGACAGTTGGGCCAGGAGATATGGGAGGGCGACTTGCCTCTGCAGCTGGACAGAGAGGAGCAGTGAAGAGGGCAGAGCAATCTCAGAGCTAAGGTTTGTGTTGTTTTTTCCATCAACACTCTGAAAAAATAGAGCATAGGCACTACCCCTGTTTGGTCTGGACCTTTCCCAAAGCAAGGATGCCCCTCGAAGTTCTCCAGCCCCAACTTGTTTAGTGAAGACTCCTAGGAAGAAGTGGGGAGTGAGGGAGAGACAGACACAGAGATGGAGGGAAGGAGAGGTAGGGAGAGAGAGGTAGGAAGGAGGGAAGGAGAGAGAAACAGAGACTGAGAGGAGGGAAAGAAAAGGAGGGAGGGAGAGACAGAGACACAGAGAGAAGGAGGAAAAGACAGATAGAGAGACAGA
>NW_027185764.1:29227125-29360947 GCF_028583685.1 Petaurus breviceps papuanus | reverse complement strand
TCCCTTTAGGCATCACTGAAAGAGAATCTATTTCTTCCTCCTTTCCCATGGTCTTTTGAGAAGAGTTCCATGTTAAATGATTAGATTGTGGGGTTCTGAATTCCCCCCTGAAAAGAATGTTCAGTGATTTCAGGGGAGAGTGCTAAATTTGGACTTGTATACTTCTGCTCTTGCTATATCTGGTTAGTAAAAATCTCTTTGCAAAACTGATGTTAATTGTTTAGGTGACATTGGAGCATAATCAAATCTAATAAATAATCAATCATCTATGGGAGACATTAACTGCCACTGACTGATATTGTGGAAGAATATTGCAGAATGGAGGCTCAAGCTGAAAGCATTAAAACAAACTCCACAACTTCTTAGAATTACCCCCTAGGACCATGAAGGGGACTTGGTTTTCCAGTGTGAGCAGAAGATAGTGTAAGGACCCACAGAGCTTACAGATACTGCATATAGATGCTGCATCATCATCATTATGGCAGCATTTATACAGAACTTTCCCTACTTTGCAGGTCCAAATTACTGCTCTGCTTCTTGGTAACTATGTAACTGTGAGCAAGTAACTTCCCCTCTTGTTGGGGCCTCACCTTCCTCATCTGTAAAATGGGGGGATTGGGGCTGATGGCCTGTATGGTCTGTTCCAACTCTGAATTCATGATCCTATTAGCTTAACTAGCACAGGGCTTAATTTCAACAATAGCATCAAATGACAAATTTCATAGTTAGATTCTTAGTGGACAGTAAATTTAAAGGGTATTTGGCTATTTGGAGCACTATGCAATCAAGAGCCATTTTTTAATTTTTAATTTAATTTTATTGCTTTCTTTTGGAGGGCAATTGGGGTTAAGTGACTTGCCCAAGGTCACATGGCTAGTCTTTGTGCTAAGTGTCTGAGGCCGGGTTTGAACTCAGGTCCTCCTGACTCCAGGGCCGGTGCTCTATTCACTGCACCACCTAGCCACCCCCCAAGAGGCATTTTTTAAAAAAATCTTTAAGAAAGAAATGAGTGAGCAGTGGGAATGCTAGATGCACGTAACCTTCAAAAATCCCAAAGCTATCTCTAATGAGCTGTCAGATGTCAGCCAAGGAGCTCATTTCCTCCCACAGGCTCAGAACACTGCAGGAATATCTGACGCTGTCCTATCTGTGTGCCTATTTTTATAATTGTCCAGTTATTGATGAACAGAAATTTTTTTTTCTTTCCACTGACGCCTTCTCCTCTCTTTATTTTATTTTTGGTGTGGAAGACACTTTGAAATCTAAAGAGGAGAAGTTGGGAATGCTCCTTGATTTAATCCACAAGAACAATGTCCTCTTAGCTTATGAGTAGGGATGAAATTTTTATTTATTTTAAAATTTTAAGTGCCAAAGCTCTCAATCTCTTCCCTTCCCTTTAGTTCTGCCTCTACCTCCCTCATCCCCAAAAGCTAATTTCCCTAATGCATTCCCTTATAAGCGAGAAGGTTGCATTATCTTGTGTTTATATATATATATATGTATGTATGTATATATATATATATATATATATGCCCCTTCCCCACCCTCCATAGGCTATATGTATGTGGTGGCCCAGTGATTAGAGCACCAGGCCTGGAGTCAGGAAGACCTGAGTTCAAATCTGGCCTCAGATACTTACTAGTTGTGTGACCCTGGGCAAGTCACTTTACCCTGTTTGCCTCAGTTTCCTCATCTGCAAAATGAGTTGGAGAAGGAAATGACAAACCACTTCAGTAACTCTGCCAAGAAAAGTCCAAGTGGAGTCACAAAGAGTTGAACACTACTGCAATGCCAGAACAACAAAAATGTGTGGTATCGTGCATAGAACACTGGGCTTAGAATCAGGAAAACCCGAATTCAAATTGTTCCTTAGACATTTACTAGCTGTGTAACCCTGGGCAAGTTAGTCAGTCTCTCTGTCCTTCACCTGTTAAATTGGAACAATACTAGCACCCACCTCCCAGAGTTGTGGTGAAGATATAATGAGATTAAATGCAAAGAAGGGAAAGTTCTATATCAATGCTGCCACAATGAGAATAATTATGATGATGATGATGATGCAGCATCTATAAGCTCTGCCGGTCCTTACCCTGTCTTCCACACACACTGGAATACCGAGTCCCTTCAGGGGTCTAGGGGGTAATTCTAAGGAGTTTAATGCTTTCAGCTTGAGCCCCCATTCTGATATATTCTTCCACAATATCAATCAGCCAGTGCCAGTGAGTATCTCCTATAGATGACTGATTATTATATCTTTTATTATATTATTATTACTTATATATAATATAATAATGTAATACACTTATATTATTATGCTCCAATGTCCCCTAAACAATTTACATCAGTTTTGCAAAGTGATTTTTGCCGAGCGGATACAGCAAGAGCGGAAGTGTACAATCATTCCCCAGAACTAGAGGTAATACTGCCTTTGCTGGGGAGCCTGGACTCACATTTAAAGGGGCTGCTACAAACACACACCCAGCCGGGTTCGCTTCTGAACGTGGCATTGCCAAATGGACAGAGTCACTCCCTTGTTTGCAGGACACATCTAGGCACTGATCCTACCGCTTGGCTGAGTCAAGCATATTGTTCCTCTGGGTTCTGAGGGCACGCTAGGATAAGCTGTTGGCAAACTCTCATATGGATTCCAGCTCCTAGTCCTTGCAGAAGCATGATTTTCTGATCTTTTGCAGCTCACAAGATCATAGCTATCTCCAATGCTCCTTCATCTGATAGTAGAGAAGAATAGATGCAACAGAAAATGGAAAAATCGAGAAGCCATGTGCTCACGGCCTCCTGGTACCAGGTGAGAGAGGGCCCAAGTCTCCTCCTTCATCTAGAAGCCAATAGCAGGTCCTTTTCCTTACTTAGATACAGCCAAGGAGAGATGCCACTTCGGCCACACAGTGGCCCTTGTATGTACACTCAGTTCGGGCCTACAAACCTGTCAAAAGATTTTTTCTTCATGCAATAAACAGTTACAGAAAACTTAAGTTATAAATAACTTAGGTTATTATATAGATTATAAATAACCTAAGGTGACAGCCTGGCCCTTCCATTTTGTGTCACCAGAAGCAAGCTCATCCAGTATGTACCCTCCTAGAACTGGGCCTTCACTGGCCAGTCCCTTATTACATGCAAATACATGCACACACAAATGCATGAGACCTGCATATATAATAAGGCAGCTAAATGGTATAGTGGATAGATGGCAGGTCTGGAGTCAGGAAAACCTGAGTTCAAATCCAGCCTCAGACACTTACTAGATGTGTGACCCTGGGCAAGTCACTTAACCTTGTTTGCCTCAGTTTCCTCATCTGTAAAATAAGCTGGAGAAGGAAATAGTAAACCACTCCAGTATCTTTGCCAAGAAAACCTTAAAAGGAGTCATGAAGAATTGGACACAACTGAACAAAATAACATGAATATATAGTATGTGTATATATATAAATGCATATTTTATATATACAACACAATGTATATATGCATGCATACATGTATTTATATTTGAATGTGCACATGCATTTATATATGCACATATATAATTTGCCACATTTTCTTCTCTCTCAACTCCAAACGTGTAAAATTAAATTAAGCCAAGGGATCTGGTGCAATTATATTTGCCCTCTTTCCTTTGCTTTCTCCCAACCTGTGGGAATTTCCAAAAAAGAAGGGCTGCATAGCCATCCCATATTCAGGAAAGCATCTGAAGAAGGCTCATAGCATCATAGCACTGTAGATTTAGAACTAAATGAGACTTTAAGACTTTCTAATCCAAGCTCTCCATTTTACAGAAAACTGAAGAGACTTGCCCCAAGTAACCAGGGTGGCAGGTGAGAGCTGGGCTTCAGTCCTTGCCAGAGCACACACTTTCCCTGCCCCCATGGAAGCCCTGATGGGGATCTTCCACTCATGCCTGGGGCCTAGGTAATCAGTGCTTTCTCAGGTGAGGCTGATGACCCTTCCATGCCATTCATAGTCTTAATTTGGTCCCCTGGAGCTACCTTCTTTCCTGTCATAAAAAACTGAGTAAGTGGCCCCGTAAGACAAGCTCAGTCTTCCAGTAAGCCTTGAACAAGCTCCAAAAACCTCCTCTCTTGTAGGCTGGCTCCTAAGATGAAAGTCTCCAAGGGTTGACATTGTAGGAGAACTCATAGATGGCTAGCTAGTCCAAATGCCAGGGGGGAAAATCCTTGATATTTTAAAGTTTAAACCAACAGAACAGAAAGTGCATGTGAAGTATATAGATAACTACTAAGCCTAGAGTTTCAGCTAAAGCAAGAACAATTCAATTTTCACTTAAGTGAGGATTTCTGGTGGAGTGCATTATTTAAGACAGTGTCTGGGCCACTGAGAGGGAACCAAATTCTTTCAGACCTAGGAACGTTCCTCATGTGTCTGCCCGAGCTGATTCAGGTGTGGTCCCGTCTGAAGGCCAAGCTCTTATGGAAGCTTACCTGCAGATGATGACTATTTTAGGCCTTTCCAGATACTTTGGAGGATATTAATACTTGTTGCCTGAGAGTGCTTTGGAATTCAGCGTCCTGTCTCAAGACACACAGACATAGGGACAGACAATCAAAGTTTCCCCAGCATGTTTTTTTTTGTCCTGTGAGTACTTAATAAATAAGGTGTGATGAAGCCTTGATAAAGGGCAGTTAGGTGATGCCATACTGCACAGAGTACTTGGCCTGGAATCAGGAAGGCCTGAGTTCAAGTTTTACCTTAGATGCTTATCAGCTGTGTGATCACGGGCAAGTTATTTAATCTCTGCCCCAGTTTCCTCATCTGTAAAATGGAGATAATAATAGTACCTGCCTTCCAGGGTTGTTGTGAGGATCAAATGAGATAATATTTGTAAGTGCTTAGCACAGCACTATCTAAATGTGTATGTAGCTATATATTATATTATAACATATACTACATGTAATATTATAGGCACTATATGTTATATGCTAAATATAATATATATAATATACACACATATCTGTAATATATAGTAAACTTATATACTTTATTATACAAAAATGTATTTGTATAGAATACATAACATTATATATTATATAACATTTATATATAGTACCTACTGTGTACCTGGCACTGTGTGTGTGTATACTAGTCACATATGTATGTTATTCACGTATATATGTGTTATTGATAACCTGGAAATACATACAGTTCTTCTTCAATGACTGACTTAATTTTGTAATAGGAAAATATACTTCCAAAGCACTTCTCCCTGAGAACCAATATTCATACCTTTCCTAGCATATTCAAAATCCAATGGAAAAGAATTACATTTCAATTCAGGTCGTGAAGAATCCAAATGAAAACCACAATGATTAACTTTAAATAACATTCAAACTATTTTAGAATTATAGTCTTTAAATCAATTTTTTTTCATCTTTGGAATGACAGTAAATCACTGATGAAAGAAGACTATATTTTGAGATCTGCCCCCCACTCCCATCAGCCATACTATTAGTTCCATCAGAGATGAAGCATTTGCTATCGATAGAAATGGCAGTGCTTGCCATAGGCTGCATCTATACAGCAGGTAGGATAATTGGTAGCTATTGCTGGATTTTTTTTTATCTTTATATTGCTAGAGCCTAGCACAATGCACATGGTAGGTGCTGAATAAACACTTACGGAACCAAACTGATTGTACAGGAGATATTTTCTCCTCTCCAACTGGTCTGGTATTTTCCTAATACATGTAGTTACATGGCAATTTAGGATCATATTGGGGTTCAGAACAAAGAGGCACTTTCTCTATCAGTTAGGGACTCTCCATATAGTCTGAGATCCCTTCCAAAAGAAGTCTCTCTGTGTCTCTCTGTTTCTGTCTCTGCCTGTCTGTCTGTCTGTCTCTGCCTCTTCCTCTCTCTGTCTCTGTCTCTCTCTCCGAGAGGCCTCTCTACTAACAGGGACACCTAAGATTCCTCCCATTTGTGCTTCCCCACGGGCAATTGTTCTTTAGGTCACAATATTACTTTCACTAAATTCCGAGATATGCCAATTTTCTGCAGATTCCTTTTAGTCCTTACTCCAAGTACAGACAATAAAATCAAAGACTAACTCCTGCCCCTGCTCACATTACATATGGACATGACTTGGGGGGGATATCAAAGCTGAATCAGAGATGTTTTCTCTTCTTTAAGTTGTCTCTTGGTTTCTCTTCTGAGTCACATAAATCCATCTGCTTTTATGCTTATATTTACCCATACGACTGCATATTCAGTGTGGAAGGTTTCCATCATTTACCTTTAAATTCAAGTGATGACAAAGATAGTGGTTTGGCTTCCCTACTGCTTGATGAGGAATATGAAACCCATAACTCATGGAAGACAGGCAATGGCCCTTCAGTGCTCTGTGCTAAAAACCCAGGACCAAATGCAGATGCCGAGATAACATCCCACCAGGGGCAGGCAGTCAGTTGGAAACAGCCATTCATAAAAGAGGGTCTAAATATGGTTCACTAACCACATTTGTTCACCAGCTCAAAAAATGCAGCCACCAGGAAGAATGAGAGAGAGAAGACGTTAAGCATTGTACCCATGAAGATAGCTATCCACATTTAATATAGTCTCCTAAAATACTTTTTCTGTGGTAGTTTTCCTCTATCCCCAGCTCTTCTTTGGAAGAGAAGGCCAGCAGCAGGAGCTGCATAGGAGAGCGTTAACCTTTTCTTGGAGCTGCCTCCTCTTTCCTGGAACTGCATTATTGCCAGCCTGCTGCATACCCTGAAATCTCATTTTGAACAGAAATTGTGGAAGTAGCAATGGTTTTATCACAGAACGGGAAATAAGGGCAGAAGTAGGTACAGGAGTAGGTATGGGCATGGTTGTACCCTAAAGGATCCTAGATACCAAAGAACTCTCACATTCATCCCCTCTCTACATACACACACACACACACACACAAACACACGTGCATGCACGCGCATGCATGCACACACAGACAGAGCAGCCACTCTACTACAAGAGAGCACCTCTTCACAAAATTATGGAAATAAGTCTCCTGTTTTATTTTCTTTAATTTTTGCTCTTTTTCATCTCTTTATTTCTCTTAGGAATTCTTATTTGACTTGTGATCATTATGCATTTTTCTTTGAGTTTTTCTTGTTTGTATTTTCACACAGTGTCATTGTCATATTCTAAATTTGTGTTTTGAGCTTCCCTGTAGGCATAGTAGCTTTTTATGGTCAGATTCTTTTTTGTTCTTTGCTCATTTTCCCCAGTCTTTTTCCTGACTTGCAATAAGCCTCCTAGTTGTTCTCCCTGCCTCAAGTGTCTCCTCTCTCCAATCCATCCTCTGTACAGCTGTCAGATATTATTAAAGCACAAATCTGGCCAGTTAACCTCCCTCTTGTTCCATAGATCAAATATAAACTCCTCTCATTAGCATTTAAAGCCCTTCATAACCTAACCATAACCTTCCTTTCCAGCCTCATTGTACATTACTCCTTTTCATATACATGAGGGTTCAGCAAAACTGGGTTTCTTCTTGCTCCTCATACAAGACCCTCAATCTCCTTGTCCATCCATGTCTTTGCACTAGCTATTTCCCATGCATGGAATTCACTCCTTCTTTGACTCTCTATCTTAGAATCACTATCTCCTTCATGGTTCAGCTTGAATACCGTATTCTACAAGAAGACTTTCCCAGTACTGCCAACTGTTAGTACCTTCCCCCAGAAATTACCTTATATCTACTTTATGTGCATAAAAAGGTGTATATTGTCTCCCTGCTCCCTGCTAGATTGCAATCTCCACAAGGGCAGGAATTTTCACTTTTGTCTTTGTATCTATCTAGTGCCTGACTCCGTATCTGGTCCATAGTAGCTGTTGATTGAATGATTGATGGGAAGGATCTCAAGAAGTCTAGACCCCTATCTAGAATCAGTGAGGCTAGAGGTTTGCCCAGGGTCATGCAAATACTAATGATAGCAGTAGCTAAAATCTATATAGCACTTTAAGGTTCAAAAAGCACTTTACATATAACTCATTTAATCCTTACAACAATCCAGTGAGGTAGGTGTTATCATTATTATTCCCATTTTACTGATGAGAAAACTGAGATATAGAGAGGTCAAGTGACTTGCCCAGGGTCACAGAGTTGGGGAGTATCTGAGGCAGTATTCAAATTCAGGTCTTCCTTACCCTAAGTCTAGCATTTCATCTATTGTACCACCTAGTAGCTATTAAGTAATAGAAGAGAAGGAGCTCAAGCCAAGTCTTCCACAGCCCAGTGAAAACATTTCTCCCCCCTCACTATCCCCCCCACTCCCCATCCCCAAACCCATATCCTCATCTTCCATAAAGTTGGGAACAGTGGAAAGACAGTACAGCTTCTCCCTCTCTCCTCTGCAAAGGAAGTTTATTCTGAAGATTAATCATTGAAGATTATGACATTCCTGGAATAATAATAGCAAACATTTACATAGTACTTACTACGTGCAAGGCACTATGCTAAGTGCTTTACAAATATTATCTAATCTTATCATCCAAACAATCCTGTGAAGTAGATGCTATTATTATCCCCATTTTGCAGATAAGGAAACTGAGGCAAAGAGAGGTTAAGAGATTTGCCCAGGGTCACTCACACAGCTAGTAAGTTTCTAAGGCCAGATTTGAACTCCAGGTCTGGCACTCAATCCATTACTCCACCTAGCTGTACCTAAATACTAAAATGCCCTAGAAATACTAAGACACTAGAGTACTACCACAGTTTATCTGTGAAACACCTCAGAAAGAGTTATGATGCAGGAATGTCCTGGTAGATGTTTAACAGACAGGCCTCTGGGAAAAAATATTCATGAAACACTTTTAAGTTTAATCTGAATTATTAATATTTTCACCATCATTAAATCTAAATGATCAACAAAATAATAAATCAAGCCTTGATTTTTACCATTTACCATTTCCAAGGTATAAATTCCCACACTGAAAATTTAACAATTGTCTCAGGAGCCGGTTTGAACGTTCGGCACATCTGAGTGTATCCCATTGGGTACATCATAAAGAATACAGTTTGCTGTCTCTGGCTGCCCATCCCCTCCAGTTTTCTTTTAATTTCTTCCTCCTCAGAGCAAGAAGGAAATCTATGCCCTACACCTGCTGGAGATTAATGGGAAGGGCAGGTTAATGGCCCTCAGCTGTACATCTTATCAACTTTTACCAACTGCACATCAATCTGAATGAAATGTCCCAACCATGATTGTTTTTATTTCAATCAATACCAATATGGTCATTCAACCCATAAGTTGGGATCAACACAGTGAAAAGCCATGACTGCATGGCTGAAAGCAAACAGATAATTTTTCCAG
Organism: Petaurus breviceps papuanus; assembly: GCF_028583685.1. Lineage (NCBI taxonomy): Eukaryota > Metazoa > Chordata > Mammalia > Diprotodontia > Petauridae > Petaurus > Petaurus breviceps. The sequence goes on along the minus strand of NW_027185764.1, from coordinate 29,351,616 downwards.
TTCTTTCTTATGCATAAAAAAATCCCCTTTTCCAGGTGGTTAAAAAAAAAAATCTTGGCCCTATGCCTAGCAACTCACCTAGACGTTCTGGTGTGAGGCAATGAAATTCCACTTGTCATGTGCTCTTGCTTAATTACTGTGATCAACTTTCAGAATTTTTGTAAACTCAACACACTGTATAATGAGGTTAATAAAACTGGTGGCCTCCTTTGCCATGTTTCTATAAAAATGTCAAACACATTATGAGCTCAGATTTAATCATCTTTTCCCATATCTTGTAAATGGTGCCTAATGAACCTATCTGCTTTCCAGGGCGGGTTTTACTTAGTCAGCTTTGGATTTGTAATTCTTCAGGACTTGATTAAAGTCCATATATTTGTCATTTCTGACATTCCTGTGTTGAATAATTTCTTCATTGGATATTTAGTTCTTACTTGTCATTGTCCATCTAAATTCCCAATAGAATTTACATATGGTTAAGCCTGAGGCAGAGTTCAAGGCTTGGTCTTACCCTGGGGCCTTGGCCACTGGGCCAAGGTTTAGTGCTTCAGTGTTCTCATCTATGGAAATTTCCTTCCAAACATTTTTATAATCTTGTCAAGGAGACTTCATTATTATTTTGTTTGAACCGGTCCTGTGATTTAATAGTTGTAGGGCATCCTAGGTGAGGAAACTCTCTCTCTACCAACACAATTGGCAAAAGCTCTGCTTTGTATATAGCTTTGGAGAGATGCCTGGGGCACTAAAGGGCTAATGACTTGCCCAAAGTCACCAAGCTAAAAAAAATGTGACAGGTGGGACATCCTGCCTCAGAGAGCAGTACTCTATTCACTCTACTAGGCTGTGTCTTGAATTACTATTAATTATTAATTACTATATATATAATTACTATATAAATATTAATTACTATATAATTACTATTAATATTGTTCTTTTCATCTTTTTTCAAGGGAATTCAGATAGAACAGTCCTGGAAAGTTATTATCCTGCTATTATTATTTTATTTTTAACCTTCTGCTGACTATTAAACACAAGGATAAAATCATTGCCTTTTACAGTTGAAAAAAGTTAAATAGGGGCGGCTAGGTGGTGCAGCGAATAAAGCACCAGCCCTGGAGTCAGGAGGACCTGAGTTCAAATCTGGCCTCAGACACTTAACACAAAACTAACTGTGTGACCTTGGGCAAGTCACTTAACCCCAACTGCCCTCCAAAAAGCAAAAAAACACCAAACAAAAAAAGTTAAATAGTTGAAAAAGTTTTAGGACATAACTTCATCTCCTTTGGGTTCGCTGGAAGCATCCTTGGTACATAGGATGACAGATTTATAGTTGGAAGGGAATTTAGAGGTCACAGTGTATAACCCATTCATTTCAAAAATGGAGAAACTGAGGCATAGAGGCATTAAGGGATTTTCTTAGGGTCACATAGCTAGTAAAAGTCTGAGGCAGGTTTTAAATTCAGTTCTTTCTGACCCAAAGGACAATGCTCATTCCATTACACTATACTGCCTTAAATTTAATAATAGATGGAATGATGGGGATAATGGATACTTTATCCCCTTCTCACATGATTTTTTATCTCTGCTATTTCTTCTAATTTAAAAGAAAGTTTTCCATTCTACTCATCTGGTATATTATGAGTACTTGATATGGCAGCATAAATTAAAAACCTTCTTGAGTGGTTTGGGTCTTTTTTTTTTTTTTGAATAATATTATGTCCACACAATTGTGGGCAACAGCTGGCCTGTGATGATGCTATGGTTCCAATACAATTTGTTAATTGAGTTCTGAAGAATATTTTGAGTCATTTTTGTAGTATGGGGATTTGTCTTCTATCAGTCCTTGAAAGATATCAGATTTCTGGTGCATAATTCTGTTGAACAGGCCATTTCTTGGTAGATATTTTCTACCTGATAAATCACTGAGCTTCTAATGTTTTATTGAATAATCTGCATTGATAATTCTACTCAGAGCTCCTTAAGAATAACTCTTCTGGTTTATGACCAGACAAGAAATAGAGAGAATTATGGGAAATAAAATAGATAATTTTGTTTGAATGAAATTTAAAATTTTTGCATAAACAAAGCTAATGTAGCCAAAATTAGAAGGAAAACAGAAAACTGGGGAAAATTTTTTTATGGCAAGTTTCTCTGATAAAGGCCTCATTTCTCAAATATATAGGGAACTGAGTGAAATTTATAAAAATAAGAACCATTCCCCAGTTGACAAATGGTCAAAGGATATGAACAGGCAGTTTTCAGAAAAAGAAATCAAAGCTATCAATGGTCACATGAAAAAATGCTCTAAATCACTACCAAATAGAAAAATGCAAATTAAAACAACTCTGAGATACTTCCTCACCCATCAGATTGGCTAACAGAACAGAAAAGAAAAATGAGAAATACTGGACGGGATATGGAAAAATCGGGACACTAATGCATTGTTGGTAGAGTTCTGGACTAGTCTGACCATTCAGGAAAACAATTTGAAACTATGCCCAAAGAGTTATAAAACTGTGCATACCCTTTAACCCAGCAATGCCACTACTAGTTTTGTATCCCAAATTGAAGAAGAAGGAAAAGGACCTATTGATACAAAAATATTTATAGTGGCTTTTTCTATGGTGGCAAAGAATTGGAAATTGCAGGGATGTCCATCATTTGTGGAAGAGCTAAATAAGTTGTGGTATATAAAGGAATACTACTGCACTATAGGAAGTGAAAAGTAAGGTGGTTTTGGAAAAACCTGAGAAAACTCATATGGACTCATGCAAAGTGAAGTGAAGAGAACCAGGACAACATTGCACACAGTAACAAAAATATTGTAATGATGATCAACTGTGAAAGACTTAGCTATTCTTATCAAGATGATAATGCAAGACAATTCCAAAGGACTCATGGTGAAAAAATGCTAATCTATCTCCAGAGAGAGAACTGATGAGCTTTGAATGTGAATTGAAGCATAGTTTTGAAACTTTATTTTATTATTTTATTTTGTTTGTTTTCTTTTGCAACATGGGTAATATTTCACATGTTTAATTGATATCAAATTGCTTGCCTTCTCAAGGAATACAAAGAGGTGGGAGAGAGCAAGAGAATTTGAAACTCACATTTTTTTTAAATGATTGTTAAAACATTTTACATGTAACTGGGAAATATTTAATATAATAATAATAGTAGTAGTAATAATAATAAAGACTTCTGCATTGTTTGGTGGCAATGACCTGGTACTGAATTGCTACCATAAACTCTTCTGTTTCCATGAAACAGTCATGAAAAGAATTTAATGACTCAACCATTTATTTGATACTTCTTTGTCAACAAATTGTTGGCTGAGTTCATGAGGATGTTGCCCGTGGAGGACCTTTTGATTCCATTCTTGGATCTCAGCCATTGCTTAGATTTCATTCAGAGGTAAACTACTTTTGCTTATGTTGGACCGATCTAATTGTGTGTACCTGATATTGTCCTTTATGATCATATACTGGAATGATGTCTGCTTGTTTCAAAGTGTTTATTCAGGTTTTTGACTCATTTACAATGTGTTTTAAGAATGTCTATCAATCTCCTTTCCCCTTTTAGAAGGAGAGGTGCTTGTCTTTGATGAGCCTTGTGATTCATTAACAGTGTACAGTTGTCATTATCGTTATTAGTTGAAGCACAGGTTTTTTCTGTAAAAGGGATATTTTTAATTACATACAATCTGTTTACAAGAATATAGAAGAAACAATAGTAGTTTGATTATGTTAGATAAGCAGAATAAATAATTTCAGTATGGTGAGCTGGAGAACAAAATCTCACACTTTATTATGCCAGTCAGTCACAGAATCACACGAAGATGATACTTAGTCTTTTTCAGGATGTACAGACACAATGTCCCCAAATAGCATCAAATTCCCCTTATTGCTTGACTTGTTAAAAAAAATGCAGAGAAACTAAAAACAGAAGAAACAATTCTGAAGGTCAACAAAGAAAACAAGGGGAGAGGAAAGGGAGCTTAAAGAAGATAATGAAGGACTTGCTGCCTCTAGAATCATTACTGACTATTGAAAGAGGCATAGCTATCAGGAAGAGAGATGGCAGTCTCATTGCATTCTGCCTCATCAGACTTCACCTAGAATATTATTCAATAATTTAATTCTGGATACCACAGTTTAAAGAGAAGTTCTTCTATTCGACAAATTCTGAATCCTAGGTAGTAAGTGGCACAGTAGATAGAGTTCTAGGATTAGAGTCAGAAAAAATAAAGCCCAAATTCAAACTTGGGCACCACTTAGCTATATGTCTCTGGACAAGTCACTCAGCCCCAGGTTACATCTACAAAATGAGGAAGTTGGACTTAAAAGCCTTCTAGTCCAAATCTATAATTATACTATTGTCTTTCTCACATCTTTCCATCTTTTCTGCAAGAATATAGTATGGGATACCATACCAATTGTTTTGCTAAAATCTTGGTAATGCATAACATTCCTTTGATCATACTCTGTACACCCTCCCCTGAAGGAGATCAATTCAATCTGATGTGACCTGTTCTTAATGAAGCCAAGCCCTCTGTGACCATGCCTTCCTTTTCTGGATGTCCATAGATCATTCTTAAATAAGCAGTTCTAGAATATGGATAAGAAATTAAGTCAAGCTCACCAGCCTCTAGTTTGAAGATTCTATTATCCTTTTCTCCCTCTCCTCCCTTTAAACAAAAGGATATTTGGGGTTTTTTCCAGTCCTGACACACCTCTTGCATTCTCTATGATGTTGAGATACTAATGAGAGATTTAGCAACTAGACTCGTGGGTTCTTTCCATAACCAAGAATATAGTTCATCTGGACCCAATGACATGAATTCTTCAGGAGGCAGCCAGTGTTCCTATCCTACCTTCCTACTTATGTTTGATGTCAGCTCCTTATTAGCCATTTTTGTTCTGTCTTTTCCAGTCCAAAGGTCATTGTGATTGCTGGAGAAAACAGAGGTAAAAAAAGAATTAAGCAGCACTGTCTTCTCTCTGTTGTGCTATATTCTCCTATCTCACCCCCAAGAAGTAGTTCTATCCCTTCTTTGATCTTCCCCTTTTTCCCATATAATACACACCCACATCCTGTAATGTAATGCCAAGGAAAGGCAACTTCCCAAGGTTCAGAATACCAGCATAGGTGCTCTCCATTTTACTCAGTGACAAACCAAGAACAGAGAAGATCAAAACATGACATCATTCAAAATACAGCATTTACTAAGGGTGATTAAATAATCTCCAAGTACTACCCCACCCCAGGACCTTCCATTCATTCAATCAATTACAAAGTCCCTGTTCTAAATACTACTCCACCCCTAGGCTGTACCTTCATTTAGTCCATCACAAAGCCCCTCTTCTCAAATGGAGATTAGTTTCCAAACATAAGTAAAGTACATTCATTTGTTCAACCATAGAACACAAAAAGGTCAAAAGTTCCCCACCCCTGGATCACAATTGAATCTACCCCAGAGTTACATCAAGTTTAAGCACAGCACTTAATACCCAAATGGAGGTCTTTCCTTCATCTTGACACAAGGCAAGTTCTCAGCAATCTTAGTTCCTGGGGAGACCAGGCTTAGCAAGGCCACAAGATACATTGCCAGTCTCTTCATTAATTCATCCTCTGTCTGCAGAACAGTCCTAGAACCCCTGAAAACATTAGCAAAACCCTCTCCCAGGATTTCTGTAAACATACACCAAGAAAATCCTTCTTCAGGGCTTCTGAACCAACAGAAAGGTTCCCAGACCCCTGCAACAACAGCACTGTCCTTCACCAGTGGACAGTATTCACTCTCTGTCTGCAGGACAGTCTCAGGAGCTCTTAGCCAACAGCCAGGTTCCAGGACTTCTTCAACAAAAGGACAGTCTTTCACCAGTGGACAAGTCTGGCAAAACAACATCAAAACAGACAGACAAAGTACCAGAAAAACAGCCATGTCTCCTCAGTCCTTGGCAGCTCCGGGGGCAGGTCTCAAAAGTCCAGGGCAATTCAAAGTGGCCCTCAGCAATCCTCTCAGTCTCTCTCTCTGCCTCCACGAGGTGCTGCTTCCAAAAAGTTCTTCTGCCTCTCTCTTGTCTCTCCAAATCTACGTCACCAGCTCCTCCCAGTTCAGGACTCTCTTTTTACATCAACAAGTCCATCCCACAGGTGGGATTAACAAGCTCTGGGTTTTAACACAATCAATTTGAAAACCAAGCCAACACAGGGGGATCTTTATATTCCATTACTATCACACACCCACACACAACCCTTTTCTTATCCTTAGGTCCTCTGGTCAGCCTCAACTCATCCTCAGTTTTAGCATTTCTGACATTCTTCTTACAAAACCGTACCATGCTTTTGTATTCATCCTGTTGCCTGCTGTATCTTTCTGTTTTTTTGTAGATAGTTTAAGAAAAATCTAACTTGTTTGGTAAGTTACTTGTATATCCACATCTCTTCAGACCACTCTCATATTTTTCTTCCTCCTAGAAATTATTACCTTTTATGTCCTGAGAATTTCATTCTTTGGAGTTTCTCCTCTCCTCTCCTAGGCTGTCTACAAGACCTCAGAGAATTTTAGGTGATAGATTTCTATTGACCCTTCCTCTGAACTCCCTGGAAACTGTAATCTCAGAATCTTGGGTACATGTTAGACCACACTAGGATTCCTCTCCTCTGTCACAAAACTCCAAAAGGACATGGTTACTCCCACCCCACAACCTCCCATCTTTTCTATCCCAATAACCAGTTCCCCTGTATTAGTGAGAATCAGACCCAGAATGGCATTGTTCATTGGAACCTTTGGAAGGTGCTCCCTAAATTATATAATTTTCAAAGTACACATCTTTTTCTTTGACTGAAGAGCTTTTAGGGTGCTACTTTATTCAGTGGCAGACAGAAGGAGGGGGTGAGTATAATTTGGAAAAGAAATTAATCAGAGTTGAAAAAGCTCATACTGGTAGAAGTTCTTGTCCATCTGTGATCACTATCCAAGCTTCCTTTCTTCCCTGACTTGGATGATTACTGGTAACCCCACTAGGTGGGCAGAGCTTTGGGTGGTATAGTCTGACTCTATCTTCTAAAATTCTGAAGAATGAAGCAAGGATAAGCAGATTAAGCCTGCTTACTCAGCATTTGGGTCCTTGGCTATAAGGGTAAGCAACAGAATTTGGCAAAGATTTTAATCCTTGACTAGAATTTCATCAATTAGTGATTCTGGAACTAATGTTCCCTTCTTGGAGACAGTTCCCCTCTTGGCTATGTGGGATGACATTCATAAACTCCTTGTGGCCTCAGAGAATGCTGTCTAGAACACCCCTGCATCTTCACAGAGATCTGATTTATTTCATTGCATTTGTCTTATTTTTCTTCATCTCTTTAGTTTTCACATTTCATATGAAATATGGCATATTTCATGCCATCATTTTTGAAGACATTCTTTCCCCTATCCAATGAGTCATTCCCTGCAACATAAATTTTAAAAGAAAGAAAAAAAATAGGTCAACAAAATCAACCAACACAGCAACTACATTGGATAATGTATGCAATATTCATATCCATAACCCCATCTACCTCTGTAAAAAGAGAATCAATTAATCAATTGCTGAATCAATAAACATTTATTAAGTGCCTACTGTATACTAGGTACAATGTGAGATACTAGACATGCAAAAACAAATAATGAAACAATCCCCACACCCAATAACAACAAAACACTTAATACTTATGTATAATACCTATTTCATGCCAGGTACTATGCTAAACACTTTATGATTATCTCATTTTATCTTTAAAATAGCCTGAAAGATAGGCACTATTATTATTTCCATTTTACAGGCAAAGAATCTAAAGTAGACAGTGGTTAAGTGACTTACCCAGGGTCACACAGCTAGTAAGTATCTGAAGCTAGATTTAAACACAAGTCTTCCTGACTCTAGGCCCAGCACTCTATCTACTATGTCACCTGTTTGGCCAGGGTTCCATTAAAATGAAAAAGGATCTAAAATCATAGCACTCTCAAATGGGAGGGAGTGAAGCTTATCATTATTCCCATTAACAAGGGTTTCTTATTGACCAGTTTTAACAGGACAAAGGTAAGTCAAGGCTAATTTGAACACACTTGTCCCAATTTGGGGGGACAGGGGAGTCATTGTGGTAGGGAACCACTAGTATAGAAATCCCATCCATCAATCAAGACGGGCAACTCTTCTTGAGATCAGGGGCTATTTTATTTTTTTGTCCCTGTACCTCCAGAACCTATGTGCTTACTAGCTGTTTTACTAACTTACTGTCTCAGAGAGTTGGCCCAGGTATTGAAAGATTATGTAGAGCAGCTAGGTGGTACAGTGAATAGAACTGGCTCTATCTTAACTTCAATCACCTCCCCCCCCAAAAAAAAAGAAAAATGAAAATTATGTGTGACTTTACCAGGGCCACCTAGCTAATATGCATCAGAGGCATCATTTGAACTCAGCTCTTCCAGACTTCAAAGCCAGGTTTTTACTTTTATTTTTATCATTATTTTATTTATTATAATATTATTGTTATTTATTATATATTATTCATTCATTTATTTACTTATTGTTTTGTTTAGTTGCCTCCCAACCTAGATGACTTCCCTCATTAGTACCACATGGAAACTTTATGGGATACATGGTACTAATGAACAGCTCACCCTTTTCCCCTATAGCTCCCACAGCTGCCTATTAGCCACACATCCCAAAGTACTGTCTGGCATGGGCCTGCCAGCTCTGAGCTGGAGCTTCACTTCCATTTGTTTAGACTTTTTGGTTATGAATATCTATTCAGATCTTAGTTCTTCATTGAAGTTGATTTCAAAAGACTGACTAGCTCATCTAACTTTTTTTTTGCTTTGTTTTTTTGGAGGGGGGGTAGGGCAATTGGAATTAAATGACTTGCCCAAGGTCACACGACTAGTAAGTGTTAAGTGTCTGAGGCCGGATTTGAACTCAGGTCCTCCTGACTCCAGGGCTGGTGCTCTATTCACTGCACCACCTAGCCACCCCACTAGCTCATCTTGGAACAACAGGAGACCTATTGGAAAAAGGGTCGGTTTTCGTATTGAGGGACTGCCTTTGAATTGTCTCTGCCATTCATTCCCTATGTGACCTGAGACAAGACATTTCACAATAGCGGGTCTCAGTTTCCTCATCTATGAGCAGAAAAAAGTTAGACTGGAAGACTTCCAAGATCGCTTCCAGCTCTCAATCCATGTCCCTATGACACTATCTCCTTTTTCCTACAGCTCCCTCCCAACACACCAGAAAAAGCCCCCCAAAACAGAAAACAAAATTCTCTTTCTAGTTCTCTAAGAGAGCAAAGAAAAGACTGGTGCTATCAGTCAGTTTTTCCTTTTCCTTATCCAGTTAAGAGTGTGGCTGTTTATGGTTCTGCTGCAGCTGAGAGTCTTTTTTTTTTGTTTATGTGTCCAGGGAAGCAGGCTTGTGGCTCATGTTACAAATCTGACTATAAATAAATAAAGTCAAGTTTTGAGGTATTTGAGGTCAGTCAAAATCTCCTGCCTCTTTTTCTCAAGGGCCAGCATGTTAGTCTCAGTGCCCCTAACTAATGTCCTTTTTTGGACAAGAAGGATCCAAGCAAGTTAGATTCACTCTGTCATATTTTAATTGTATTTATCTTCACTTTTTCCCCTAGGTTGTTGTTTCATATATCAGGGCCCTATTGAATAGCAGCTCCTTCCCCTCTATCTTCATTTGCTCCAAGAAAATTATAAGTCAATGGCGAAGGGGAAAGCTTTGAGAGAATCTAGAACTTGCAAAGTGATTTGGGATCCTCTGAGAATCAAGATGCAGTGTGAAATGTCAGCGAGAACTTGCAGGCCATGAAAGCCTTTTCAAGTGGGCAATTTCAAATCTTATGTATCATAGGTTTAATTTTTAAATTTGTTGTCATTGTTCAGTCACTTCAGTCATGTTTGATTCTTCATGATCCCATTTAGGGTTTCTTGGCAAAGATAATGGTTTGCCATTTCCTTCTCGCAGCTCATTTTACAAATGAGGAAACTGAGGCAAAAAAAGGTTAAGTGACTTACCCAGGGTCACACAGTTAATAAATGTCTGAGGTCCTATATGAATTCAGAAAGATGAGTCTTCCTGATTCCCAATCCAGGACTCTATCCACAATGCCACCTAGTTGTACCTTATTTTTAAATACTTATGTTTAAACTCATGCCATGATACTGCAGATCAGAGATCTAGCTGACTCATTCTCAGAGGTGCTAAGGTATAAGTGTTAGTGTCATCGCTCCATTCATTAAACAAAGCCACATGGACCTTAGATCAACTAAAACTCCAACATAGTCACCTGTGGGGGGAGGAAATGGAAATTGGCCTCTAATGTCCCTTCCCTCTCTTAATCTATCACCCCTATGGAAGCTAACTTTCCCTTTAAAAAAAATACATGTATAGTCTAAAATCTAGCCCTAGATATCTAATTTCATGCGGGTAAGCCTTGTTTTCCCCCCAAAGTCCTCAAAGGCAGGAATTATGTCTTAGTTTCTCTTTTATACCCCCAAAGTGCTTAGTATAGTTCTGGGATTTCCTCCCAGTGCCAGCATAAAACTCATCTCCTTCTGAGGTCTTCCTACAAGAATAACTCCCCTTTGGGGACTGCAATTTCTTTATAAAAGACAAAGTAGCATAGTGACAGATTGCTGTCCTGTTGAGATGATCTGAATTCAAATTCTGCCCACTAGCAGCTGCTCTGCAACATACAATGTTAAATTGTATGTAACACTAAGTCTGTAACACTAAGAGGTCAAGTGACTTGTCTAGCATCACACAACTTACATATGTCTGAGTTAGGACTTGAAGCCATGCCTTTTTGGGCTCTGAGGCTGTCTCTGTATTCACTATGCCACAGCTGCCTCTGCTTAGACAGAGTAGATAAAAAATAAGTATTTAATTGAAACAGATTGAATTTTGTTTTTTACTTACTCATTTAACATCTTAGTATTTATTGCTTTAGGATTTTATTGCTGGTACTTAAAAATTCCCGACTTTATGGTATAACGTGCTTTTCACTGATAGGTTTATGTATATGGATCTCATATCTCCAACTGAAATGTACATGGGAATTGCATCTGCTATTTCTCTGGTTGGTCTTATCACCTACCACAGTGCTACGTACATAGAAGACTCTCAGAAATCAATCCTTGCTGATTCATTGACAAAAGCGCTCAATACATGGTGACTTGATGAAGGGAAGACCAAGGAAAAATTCTAAACAAACAATTTGTGTATTTCCTGATGATTTAAATTTTTCAAATTTACCTTTTCTCTGAATACCAGACTTACAAGGGAAGGCATAGGGACATTATTGCCTTTTCCCCCCCACCTTTAATAGAAGGATGGCCACTGTAAGTAGTGGGGGACAGTAAGAAAGTATGTTGGCAATGTATACATTTGATATTTATATAGCATATGTAGACATAGTCTAAAAACAAATGTTTGCCTTTTTTAAACTAATCCTACTCAGTCATATAATATAGTATATAATGTGATATGATATGATATATGATATGATGTGATGTGATGTGATTATGATATGATATGAAATGAAAAGATATTATATAGTTTTCTTAAAGAAAAAGTTTGTTGCCATTTCTATGTCTCAATTGTTGCAGTGACCCCCCCACTTCAAGAAAATGTTTTTCTAATAATTACTCAGATTTCAGTGGCTATCATAGGACTTAGGGATGGTAGGAACCCTTAGAAATCATCTGGGTCAATATCTTTACTTGATAAATGAGGAAGTTAGAATCCAGAGAGATGATCAATCATCCCTCATCAATCATAAGTAGAAAGGGCATGATTCAGACCTGGTCTGAGGGCAAATCCCAGACTCTTTCTAGCACAGTAACATCCTCATGTAGGGCTTTACATAATTTTGTCCATATGTCATCTCACTGAACCCTCATAACAACCCTATTAGGTGGTAGTCCAAGGATTATAATTCCCATTTCACAGGTGGGTGGATTGAGATACAGCAGATAGCATGATTTACACCTAGGGTCAGGAGAGCCAAGCATGGTTTTAATGTTGCCTTTAACACTTAGCTGTGTGATATCCATAAATTGAGGCTAATAGAACCTACAGTGCTCATTTGAGTTCAGAATTGTTGTGAGGAGCAAATAAGATAATGCATAAGAGGCACTTTGCAAACATTAAAGTACTAAATAAATGTTGGTTTGGAAAAATTACTACGGGCCTCTTGTGTTTAATTTAGTGATTTGCCCAAACTAATTACCCAGCTAGGAAGCTGCTATGCCAGGACTTCTCCAGAATCTATGATATATCACATAGACTTTCCTCTCTTTTTCAGGCCTACTAATTTAATGCTCAAGGAATGAATGAAATAATAAACTGTTCATTCATTCATTCATTCATCAAACATTTATCAAATTCCTATGATTTGTAACGCACAATCAATGCATGTGTTAATTTCTCCCCTTCCCTCATTCTACAATTCACTTGAGGGAGGTGAAAACCTTTGAAAGGCAAAATGTACTATGAAAATATTGTCCAAATATTTTGTGAATTTCTTGTGAAATCCATCCATGACTTCTTATCCTAGGTGAACCTTGTCCATGCCCCCCCCCCCTTAGGGGATCCACCCAACACTTTAGTGACATCCCTTGATATCTCTTGATATTTCTTGGATGCCAAGGGAGAGTCCACAACTTACTCCTGACTCTTGTTATATGACTGGTCCACCTGTTACGGGTTTTCATCTCTTAGAAGTTATCTTCCTTTACAGTTTCTTTCATACACTTGTTAGTGTGATGCATTTTATTCTACTCACACTTACCATGGGTCTCTCCACTGCCCTTTCAATTACCCACAGGTTTAATTCTTCAGAGACTATGGTGTTCTATTACTTGACTCATAGTTATATAGGATCCCTGAAAGAATACTGATGCTGAAAATATGGCCTTTGTTCCAGGGAAAATGTGGAATCATTGAAAACATTGCACGATTTCCATTATGTAAGCTTAGGCCTTCCTACTAGCCTCCCTGTGTGATTCTGGGCCCATTTACAACATACATCCAATATAGATATTCTAATGGATTAGCATTATGGATTTTCCAACTAATTACATATTTTAGTCAGGACAATAAGTATCTTCATCCATTTAGTTTTTCTCTTGTGGATAGTTAGGTCATAGATCATTCTTTTGAGTGAGTATGGCTCTCTTTTAGGAGGTTCTGCATTGTTCTGGGGCTTGAGGAAATCAACACAATGTCAACTACAAATAGGAATATAGGGAAGATTTTACCATCTATAATGGGAATAACTTCCATTGAAAGTCTGTTGGACAGCCTCCATTGTAATGATGAACAACTCTAATGAGCATATATCTGCATATTTTATGCTTTTCTTGTTGATAATTATAAAAGGATCATTAATTATTTATTGTTATATTTTCAAAGGAATCTTGTTTGATTCTAACCTATTCGTAGGAGAAAGCTTTTAGAATAGTCTTTGAGGTAGGTGTTTTTTTGCTCTACCAATTAATCAGTCAGTCAACCAATGAATCAACAAGCATTTATTAAGCATTTACTAGGCATCCAGCTCTCTGCTAAATGCTGAAGATTAAAAAAGAAAAATAAATGAAAAAAGCAAAAGAAAGCAAAAAAAAAAAAAAAACCCAACCCATGCCCTAAAGAAGTTTACATTTTAATGAGGTAAACAAGAACTTCTGGGTCATGTGACCAACAGGATGGAGAACTAGACATTTTCTCCAGTGCTCAAAACTCCCCCAAATAAGATGTGCAAAAAGTGAAGTAATTGCAGGTCTGTCCTCAGGCCAAGACACTAAAAAGTCTAACAAGGCAACAACCTGATTATTAGCAGAGAAAGCAAATCCCTAAATATCAATGCACTCTTTCAGCACTTCATCCCCTACCAGCTCCCAGACTCTAGTGGGGAGATAGAATCTGACCCTTGGGCTCATACTCTGGGATCTACTCAGCAAGCTCTTTGCTGCTACTGCAGTCACTACCAACATATCTTGACCATTCTTTCACCTCACTATTCTGTGGCAACAAACAATAGAACTTAACTGTCTCCTCGTGGAGCTGGAAGATGTACAGGAAAGTGGAAGTGGGCTTTTCCTATTGTGGCATTTTGCTCTAGCAGTGCTCAGCCAGAGGACTAAAGAAAAAAGGACAGGGAGGAGCATGTGTGCTGTGTCAGGCCTGAAGGAAAGGGAACTGCTATTCAGCTGGGGCCATGTTTATCCCCCAGAAGTCACTTAGGGAAGGGACTTAGGCTGGTGCGAAACAAATTCACCAGGCAGGGGGAAAACTGAGACAACTATGAGTTCTACTCTTCAGGGAATCACCATCAAAGTGTCAGAAAGTGAATTATAAAAGAATATGAGGGGATAAATGCTTTAACTTAACAAAAATCTCTGGAGGAGTAAAAGTCAAGAAAAATCTTGAGCACAAGCAGATAAATTATAAAAGAACATATTAAAACAAAAGGGAAGATAGTCACCAAGTTTTCTAAATGAGTCCAAACCTCTCTAAATAAATATTGCAAGTCAAAGGAAATTGAAACAATACTTGATGAGCCAGTGGGCTCTGAATTAACAAGAATATGGAACTACAGCAGGATGTCTCCAAGTGGTTCAAGAAAGAAGTAAGAATCATTAAAGCAGAATTTATGACCTACACAGCAAAAATAATTAACAGAATAGAAAAAATTTTATACTAAGTGGTGAGTCTCTCTAAAGAAGTAATAGAGAAAACAACTGATTGGAAATACAAATATACTTAAATGAAAGATAATCTGAAAGAAAAGAAGCAAAATGCAACAATGTTTAAAACAAACAAACATGATCTCTATGCCTGTAAAACATTAACCTTGAAGACAACATTCATAGAGAAAACTAAAGGATCATAGCTCTCTCAAAAGAATGCAACAAATCAAAAACAAAACAAAATGAACACCATAATGCAAGAAAAAAAATACAAGAAAACTGCCCAGAACTTCTGAAAACAGAAAACAAAGTATCTATCAAAAGAATTAATTGACAAAAGGAAAAATATTATACTGCAAACTCCAAGACACATAGTGGTTAACTTTAATAATTCTGGGGACCAACAATAAGTTTTGTAAGAGACCAGGAGAAAAACCTTCGAATCTAAAGGAAAGGAAATTCACATAACACAAGAATATTAAACACTGGCCAGAAATCACAGGAGGGAATGGAATATTTTGAAGAGCAGAAGAACTCAAGAGGAAAGCCAAGGTGGGATATCCTACAAGCCAGAATCTAATCATCAGCGGAAGAAGATGCATGCTCAATAAAGCAGAGCGATTTGAAGTATTCCCATTAAAAAACAATCCAGATGTGAGTTTATTAGATTTGCAAAAACTCAAACAACAGAAACACCGGAAAGGCAATTAAACACAGCCAGCAAGGGAAGCCACCTGTATACAGAGTAGTATATACAAGATACATATGGAGTAGATGCAAGGTAATCACAGAAGGGAAGGGACCAGCAGGCGGAGAGACAGGGAAAGAAAATTTTATAAACAGTTAACAAACAATAGTGAGATCTTGTATTCTCTGCACCTTCAGGTCATAAATTATGTGATTGCTGTGATCAAAATATAAAATTATTTTTATTCCATATTGGTCTAACTTCACAGGAGAGAGTGAGGTAAGTGAAAAGATAGAGGAGTAGCACTTTAAGAAGATTAAAGGACAGAAACACCTGGCCGTGTAACCTTGAGCAAGTTACTTAACCCCAATTGCTTAGGGGCAGCCAGGTGGCTCAGCGAGTAAGAGCACACCGGCCCCAGAGTCAGGATGACCTGGATCAAATCCGGGCTCAGATACTCAGCACCACACCCAGAAATAACTGGCTGTGTAACCTTGAGCAAGTTACTTAACCCCGATTGCTTTAAAAAAAAAAAAGATTAAAGGCCTTTTTAGCATGAGAATCGGAAAGTAACTAGCACCGATGTAATAATAATGGCTAGTTATTGTATAACAATTTAAGGTTTGCAGAACACTATCCAAATATCTTATTTTAGTCTCAAAATAATCTGAGGAAGGATATTCTATTAGTCATCACCACCATTTTACAGAGGAGAAAACTGAGATGCGTTAAGTGACTTGCCTAGGACCACACAGCAAGTAAGAGTCTGAGAGTCTGAATTTGAACTCAGCACCTTCCTGACTCTGGGTCAGGCACTTTATCCCCTGTGCCACCTAAGTGCCAACAAAAGTACCTACAGAAAACTGTGCTGTAAAACTGATGCCACCACAGGTAGAAGGATTGGAGACACCTGGTATTTTGAATGAACACAACTGAAAAGAACTGAGTTTCTATCTGATCCCAACATTCTCATTAATGCAGAACTTCTTTTGAATTTTGGCCAGTGAGAAGGACTCCAGAGGTCCATGGTCCAGCAGGAGCTGGGCCCATCTCTAGGTCTAGTGCTTGTTGTACAACCACTGGGAATATTGCTCAGCAATGAAGTCAAGGCATTCTTTTCAGCCTAACATGGAGGATCTAGCGCCTCTGGCTTCATCTTCTGAAACAATGGATAAAAAATAATTGGACACAGCCTAATGGCCTGGGAAAAACAGCTCTTTTTGAACTGACAGCCTCCGTGAAAGCCTTTGAGAGCCTGTACTTCTGTTGATTTTCCAGTGCTTTATTCTGACTTCAAAGTGCACACTGAGCCCCCAAGTAATTTTCTTACCTGAAAGTTCATTGATTGTCTTTAGAAAAGCCCATTCTCCAAGACACATCCCCCCTTTAGAGGCAAAGAGAACACTGATGCATTCCCAGGCAGATCCATCGGCTGTAGAAGGAGGCACAAGAACAAAAGAAGTGGATCTGGTGATATTAGAGGGACTAAAAGTCCTTTTGCCGTGTGAAACCCTTGCGGTGGCAGAGGCTGGGAGTCACCAGCCCAGAGAGTGAATAGTGATCTCAAGGCCTTCCTGGTCTCCAAGCTGATTAAGAAGACACTTACATAAAGGGAAATTAATAGATTCATTCATTCATTAGCTTAAGTGCCTGCAATGTATAATGCACTGTGCTAGACAGTGGGGGAGATTTGAAAAAAAAAAAAAGTAATCAAGGTCTAGTCTCTGTTCCTATGGTGTTTAATTTCTAGAAATCAGAAAAGAATAAAGATGTTACAGACACCTCCCATATTTAGAATCTATTAAATAAGTTTCATGTTTAGGGAAATACTAATGTTTTTCACTGAAATTTTGACTTTCCAATTATATAGATATTGATATACACACATATACACACACACACACATATACACACAGAGATATGTATATACACACATACATATATATATATATATATACACATGGCATATACACACATATACTGTTTTGTGTTTAGGGACATATTGATGTCTTTAAATGAAATTTTGACTTTCCAATTTTATATCTATCTACACACATGCATATACACATATATACTGTAAGAGTAACGAAATTTAAAGATCCCTTTGTATTGGAAAGCTAAGAGGTACTTAGCACCTAGTTCAAATTAAGCCTCTGTTAAAGAAACAGAAAGTATGAAGTCCTGTTGCTGATGTAACAGGAAGGGTCTGAAAAGGGAGGAGCATTACTGTATATAAGGAAAATAGGGACAGTCAGAACTCCTTGGGATAAGGTTCCTGGAGGCAGAAGCAGCTGCTGCCAAGGAGGCTGAAGAGGAAGGGCCCAGGCTGGAGAGAATGATTTTGATTTGGGGAACCTGGGTGAAGTGATTGTGGTTCTGGGAACCAGCTGGAGCTTCTGCTGGGGAGCTACCAGCTTCTTCTGAGAGCTGCCAAAGACTGAGGAAGCATGGCTGTGATACTGGTACTTTGCATGAACCTGTTTGTGGCTTTGTTAAGCCTTGACTTCCCAGGAACAGAGATTGTGAAGGATTTAAGGTGGACTGGACACTGTGAGCTTCAGCATGGAACAGGAACAGCTGGACAACAGGAGAGCTGGACAAGGACCTGGGAGCTGTCTGCCTTTGAAGCCAGGTGACAGCTTGGTGAATCCAGGTAGGAGCCGGGACCATGGAAGGGGATCCAGGGAATCTGAGAGACTACCCTGAGTCAAGCTGAAAAAAGACTTTACTTGGATACTATGTATTGACTGAGAAGATTGTAACATTTGTGACCGAGGGGTGGATGACCTGTGTATTTTACACTACCCCTTAAGAAAGTGCTGAGTAGTGACTGATATTGTAACTTAGTGTGCCCCATGAGTGGAGAACTTTGACTATTGTATTTTGTGACCCTTAAGGTCCTTAAGGATGATTGAATGATTGAGTGGATTGAATGATTGAGTTACTAAGTGATTGATTGACTAAGTGATTATACTTTGTTCAAAACTGTGTGACCACTGTGGTGAAAACTATGTGGCCATTTTCTGTGATAAGTTGTTGTGAATGCTGTATCTTGATTATCTGTGATAAGTTGTAACATTGTGAATGCTGTACCTTGATTTGCTGTGAATGTTTTGCTCTGATTTGTTATTTAATAGAGTGTTCACTATACTATGTAATCAGAACCTTAAAAGCTGTTCACAGTAGCATTCTTCTGGAAAGTTGCTCATGCTGGTTGTGCATATACACATAGAGATATGTATGCACACACATACATATATTTACATATACATGTGCTATGTACACACATATACCTATGTATGTGTGCATGTTTGGATGCGTGTATACACATATATACATTGTGTTTTGTGTTTAGGAACATAATGTCTTTAAATGAAATGTTGACTTTCCAACTGTATACACACATTTTATATATATTAGACACACACATACTGTGTTTTGTGTTTAGGGACACAGTGTCTTTAAGTGAAATTGAAATTTTGAATTTCTGATTATATATATACATATACATGCATATGTATATATACACAAATATACATACCACATGTATACATATGTATGTGTGCACATATACATATATATAAACATGTAATTCATGTTTAGATATATTAGTTTATTTACATGAAATTTTGACTTTCTAATTATATATACACATGCATACATGTATGCATATATATACCATATATACATATGTATATACCTATGTGTGGGTGTATATGCATATTTAGAAAACATAAATAGGTATACATATACATGCATATTTATATGTATGCATATATGTATGCAAACATACACATAGGGTATCCTGTACGTACATCCTTATGTATACACACACATACAGATACATACACACAGTGTTCTAAAAGTCTTAGTGTAGTTTTTGTTCTACTAAAGCTTTAATAACTTTAAGGAAGCTGCATTATTATTAGAAATCTTAAGGCGGTCTACTAATAATCATAATAACAACTCATTATAAAGTGAATGTTTATAAATCATTTCATATTTTATATCATTGGAACCTCACAACAACTCTATGAAATAGGTGCTATTATTATCCCCATTTTACTGATGAGTAAACTGAGGCTCAGAAAAGGTTAAGCAACTTGCTCAGGGTCACACAGACTAGTGTCTGAGGCAGGATTCAAACTCAGGTCTTCCTGATTCCAAGTCCATTCCTTTATCCACTGTAACCTAATCCCCCAGAATCAAGTGCTTTCTCTATCCTAAAATGTTTCTAGGATGCTTTGATTTTTGCCTTGTTCCACTTGTTCCCTACTTGAGCTATACATGCTGCATCCCATCCCATACTGTGACCTCTACCCCTACTTCTACCCCCCAGGAGGGTGTAAACTCCTGGAGTTTATTTTTGTCTATTTCCAGCACCTATAGCATTTGACCTTACATATAACAGAATTTTTTTAATGCTTAATTGAACCACATACTTTAAGGGAAAATATAAACATCAGTCATTGTTATTATTTACTTGTTTATGAAACTTCATGACTTTTAAATTAGGGACATAGTAATGTCTTTAAATGAAATTTTAATTATTAATATTAATTAATATTAATCTTCAGGAAATACAATACAATATTCAGAAAACCTTTCACGTGTCTGGAAGCTACTTACAAATAGTATTTAACAAATCCCCTTCATGCGTCACTGATGTAGATACTTCTTTCTTTTCTAATTAAGGAAACTGAGGCATGGAGTTTAGAAATGGATGACCCATTCTTTGTGACCTTGGGTAAGTCTTTTAACCTTGGTGGACCTCAGTTTCCTCATCTGTAATATGAAGGAATTGAACTACATGTCCTCTGGGGTTCCCTCCAGCTCTAAACCTATAATCCTATGATTGGGGTCCAAGTCTTGGCTCTGCCATTTACCAACCATTTGACTATAGGTAAATCACTTACCCTCTCTCTGAGCATCAGTTTCCTCATTTATAAAAAGAGGAAAACAATTCTTGTAAATACTGCCTGCCTAATAGGGTTATTGTGAGGTTATTGTTTGGAAGCCTTAAACTTCCAGATAAACCTTAACCAAAGCTTATACCTCAAATAGTTCCTGGAAACGGACAAGTTCCAAATCCTAACTAAAGATAAGGGTAGATAATTAAAAGCAAGTGCTCTAATTCTTTCCATTATTGAGTATCAGATAGCTGTTTTTTGTTTTGCTTTGTTTTTCAATCTAGATGTTTTGGACAATCAGTCCTGGCCTCCCACAGGGTTTGGAATGGAAGCCTTCTCTCCACAGGGCACTCCCCATTATTAGTACCATTTGCAAAGGCAGTGCCTGCTCTGTCCTCCATCACCCCACACTGCCCCATTACCATCTGTGAAGCTACCACCCACATGGCCCTCAGGCACTATCTGTCCCAGGTGGGGGAACTAGTGATGCCAAAGACAGAAAAAGCACCACTGCTATTTATTCCAATGTTGCTGCTGCCTCCCTGGGAGCAGAGTCACTTCTGCAGGAAGCTACAGAGGACCAGACTTGTAGTTGGGAAGGCCCTGAGTTCAAATCCAGATCCATATTAATTATGTGACTCTGGGAAAATGACTTAATTTCCCTCAGCTTCAGTTTCCTCATCCATGAAATGGAAGTAATAATTATAGCAACCACCTCCTAGGGTAGTTATGAGGACAAAATGAAATAATATTTGTAAACCATCTTGTAAACTGTGAAGAGTCATATAAATTTTAGCTATTATTTGTATCTATATAAATTTATATTTATATAGAAATTACTTATATAGGGGTGGCTAGGTGGTGCAGTAAATAGAGAACTGACCCTGAAGTCAGGAGGAACTGAGTTCAAATCCGGCCCCAGACACTTAACACACAAAACTAGCCGTGTGACCTTGGGCAAGTCACTTAACCCCAATTGCCCTACCTTCCCCCCTCTAAAAAAACCAAAAACAAAATTATTTCTATAAAATATTATTATTAATCATAAATATTATACCAATTATGTAATATTATATTATTTAATAATAATATAATTAGATATAATATATAAAACTTATCTATTATTACTCATTCCACCCCCCCAAAAAAAACCTGGCTCTCCTGGCTCCCACTCTCATCTTTGGAAGCAAATTTTATTCCATATTCCCTCCCTGGGGACTGCCTACCATTTGCTCTCTGTGGAATTGGTACCTTCCATCACCAAAAAGCCC
Source organism: Petaurus breviceps papuanus (assembly GCF_028583685.1). Classification (NCBI taxonomy): domain Eukaryota; kingdom Metazoa; phylum Chordata; class Mammalia; order Diprotodontia; family Petauridae; genus Petaurus; species Petaurus breviceps. Next base: position 29,330,010 of record NW_027185764.1, on the reverse strand, counting down.
AGATAAGTACATACCATGACCATGGAAGTGGGGGAAGGGGAATAACCTTCCCCGTTCATCACCACCAGCACCTTCAAGCTATAACCTTGTATTGGGACTGTGTTGGAAGGAAAAGGAGTGAAGAGACAGCATATTCCAAAACTCACAATCTCCTCTACTACCCAGATATTATGGCCACCATCACCAACCAACTCCTCCTGGCCCTGGCACCATTCCTTCCAAAGGACAATGATGGAGAAGAAAAGAAGACTGAATGTTTGCCTCTTATGGTAAGTACTGCCTGAGGCCTGAGAGAGGCCTCCTTCAGCACATGACTTTCCCAAGTGCCATTACCATTAACCCTCCCAATCCTCTGCTCTGGTCAGCCGATGAATGCCACCAATTAACTGGCCATTCCTGTCCTGCAGCTAGCAAAAACCCACCTCCTGCTTCCCCAATCCCTATAACTCAGAGTCTCTATAGAGGAAAAAAATTCCCTGTTACTGCTCTCCAATCTCAAACTCTTATCATGTCTAGTCTAGATTATTGTGATGATCTCTTAGTTTCCCCACACCCTCTCTCTGCCCATCCTCTCCCATCTCTTCCTAGTTGCTGAAATAAGCTGAGCTAAGGTCTGAATCTGACTGGGACACTCTAAAAACCTTTGCAGCTTCTTGTTGTCATTAAGATAAAACATAAACTCCTAAGCCTGGCACGTGATATCAGGGGCCCACATTTCAGGCCCAGTAAATCTTGGCTCCAACAGAGCTCTGAGGCTAATTTCCCATGACTCCTTGTACTCTCTGCAGTCTAACGAAGTTAGCTGATAGATGCTCCCCAAATTCCATGTTCTCTCTTCTGTTTTCATGCAGCTGTTAGTCATTCCCTGTGCCTGGAACGCACTCCTTCCCTATCTCCATCTTTCAGAATGCTTATCTTCCTCTAAGTCTCAGTTCAAGTTCCATTTCCTTAGGGAAGTCTAATAATAATGAAGACAATAATAAGCTAATGTATATAGTGAATGTTATAAAGCACTTTTCATACTTTGTCATTTGAATTTCACAACAACCCTATGAGATAGGTGCTATTATCATTCCCATTTTATAGGAGAGGAAACTGAGATTCAGAAAGGGTAGGGTCACACAGCCTAGTGTCTGAGGCAAGATTCAAATTCAGATCTTCCTTATTCCAAGTCCATTGCTCTATTCACTACAACCTAACCCCCCAATATCAAGTGTTTGCTCTATACTAAAATGTTCCTAGAACACTTTGATCTTTTCCTTCTTCCAGTTGTTCCCTACCCGAATTATACTTATCTATGTCCTTTCTGTATATATTCCTTCATATATATTTCTGTATATACTCCTATATACACCTTCACTCCTACCCCTACCCCCAGGAGGATGAAAGTTCCTTCCCTGAGGGCAGTTTTATTTTTGTCTTTCTATCCCCAGCATCTAGTATATGGCCTTACACATAATAGGACTTTTTTAAATTGCTGAATCAAATTGCAAATTTTAAAGCATAATATAAACATCAATCTCTATCTTTAAGTATTCCTGCTTAAAAAAATTTCTGGCTTTTAAACAAACTCATATACATACATGCATACAATTAGACAATACTCATTTAGCATAGTACTGTAAGGACTCACTTAGAAAATGAGATGGCTTTTCAGCATATACAATTTATAGGAACCTTTAACATTCCCCAAAGTTGCTTATAAACATCATTTAATAAATCCTCTCCATGTCTCACTGATGTAGATGCTTTTTTTTTTCCTTTTCCAATTGAGGAAAATGAGACATGGAATTTAGGTCCATGGTTCAGTCTGGGAGTGGAGAACCCATTCTCAATATAATGGTCTAATAAGGGATAATGTTGTTTGAATTCCCATATTTTCCCTGCACTCCTAATTGGATGACTTTCACAAGTGAAAACTTGCATAGACAGGAATGCCCAGGCTGTCTTTTGACTACATTATTTTCATTGTTATACCTTATTACAGAACCTATGCTCAGCCCCATCTATTCATCCAAACCCAAAACCTCAACATTCCTTCATGTCCCAAACTTCTCTTGCTACAAAAACATAGGTGAAAGTTTCTCTCTATACTTCTGCACTAATTTGCTAATTGTGCTAATGAATAGAACAGTGATGCTTAATCATGCTTTTGTCATAAATCATGAAAGCTCAATACAATCATTTTTTCTACAAAAAAGTACACTTCCATTGTGTGCTACGACCTTCATAGGCCATAGCAAATATATTTATCATGACTCAGGGACAATTGTAGGCTTCAGATTTAGAAGGTACACATTCTGCTATTTAAGGAAGTAGTTCATTTGGATACTTTTCCAGTTATATCACAAAACAGAATGATCATCAAATCATGGAATATTAGGACTGCAAAGAAGAATAGAGATCATATAGCCTAGCCCTCTCATTTTACAGATAAGGAAATTGAGACTCTGGGGTTTAATGATGTTCGCAACATCATGCAGCTAATTAGATTAAAATTGGTAGCAGAACCTACTACAGGGGTGGGGAACCTTCAGCCTGGAGGCCACATGTGGCCCTCTAAGTCCTCAAATGAAGCCCTTTGACTGAATCCAAACTTCATAGTACAAATCAAAGGGATTTGTTCTATGAAGTTCGAACCCTCGTCAGCCGTCTTTTCCATTATAATAGCCTACCTCAACCTTCGTTAGGATGGTCTCTTCTGTTCTCCAAGTGCCTGATCCCCATTCCCTATTCTGTACCTCTGTAGTTATCTCTAGATTTCCTCAGCCTCTTTTTGACAGTCTCAGAGGCAGAAAACACCATCCTTCACATTCAACCTGTTGGCCAGACATCAAAACCACCTCATTACCCAAGTAACCTGGGAGAATAGTATTGCTATAAACTCTGCAACATTTTAAACAGCAGGTTCTGCCTTTCTAGCTTTACAACACACCAAATTTAGAATATTGGCAAGAAAATGAACTAGAGATAGGTCACAAAAGGCTCTTTAAAAATCTTTATTTTTGAAATTACATGAATACATTGTCTCAGTCCAGAGTGGGATTGTTACACTGGACTAGGCTGTCTGTACTCCAGTCTGGTCGTTACTACCCTGTGGCCTCTGGGTGGGAACCAAATGAGTCAGAGGTAACAAAAGATTTTGTTATCGTTTCATCAGTGTAGGAAATTCCTGATGAGTAAATACTCTCCACTGATGTAGGTCCATAATTTGTAACTTCAAGGAGTTGCCTGTGGCACTACTGACCAGACTCATAGCGAGTCAGAGTTGGAAGAGAAAAGTAAATTCATCTCTTCCCGAGTCTGAGACTGTCCTTCTCTCTACTTTGTGACACTAACTTGTGATGAAGGTAATGATGATGGTGATGACCACAATCATAACAACCCCCATTTACAAGGTACTCAATGTTTAAAAAATATTTTTCTCACAGCAACACTCTGAGGGAAGTTGTATAAGCAAAGCAGTATTATGCCCAAAGCACATGATTGTAATAACTAATATAATTGTAACACAGCACATTTCCAAAATGTTCACATGGATCTCAAGCAAGAACTCAGGCATTGTAATCCCAGGTTTGCTACAGTGTGCCCCAAAAAGGTTTTCCTAAATGAGCAATTGCAAAGAAATGAAAGAAAACAATAGAATGGGAAAGATAAGAGATCTCTTCAAGGAAATTAGAGATATCAAGGGAATGTTTTGTGCAAAAAAAAAAAAATGGGCACAATAAAAGATAAAAATGCTAAGGACTTAACAAAGGCACAAGAGATTAAGAAGAGGTGGCAAGAATACACAAAAGAGCCAAACAAGAAAGATCATAACATCACTGATAACCATGATGTTGTGGCCACTAATCTAGAGCCAGACATCTTGGAGAGTGAAGTCAAGTTGGCCTTTAAAAGCATTGCTAACGGCAAGGCTGAGTTGATGGAATTTCAGCTGAACTATTTAAAATCCTAAAAGATGACGCTGTTAAATTGCTGCCCTCAACATGCTAGTAAATTTGGAAACTCAACAGTGGCCACTGGATTAGAAAAGATCAATTTATGCCTCAATCCTTAAGAAGGACAATGCCTAAAAATGTTCAAATTGCTAGAAAATTGTTCTCATTTAACACACCAGCAAGGTTATGCTTAAGATCCTGCAAGTTAGGCTTCAGTAATATGTGAACTGAGAATTACCAGAAGAAGAGGCTGGTTTTCAAAGAAGCAGAGGAACTGGAGACCAAATTGCCAACATTCACTGGATTATGGAGAAAGCAAGGAAGTTTCAGAAAACATCTACTTCTGCTTTATTGACTACACTATACTTTGACTGTGTGGATCATAACAGAATGTAGCAAGTCCTCAAAGAGATGGGAGTACCAAATCATCTTCTTTGTCTCCTGAGGAATCTCTAGGGTCTCAAGAAGCAAACATGAAACAACTAATTGGTTTAAGATCGGAAAAGAAGTATAACAAAGCTATATATTATCACTTCATTTATTTGATTTATATGCAGGTGAAATGCCAGGCTGAATGAATCAAAAGAAGGGGATTAAGATTGCCAGGAGAAATATCAACAATTTAAGATGTACAGACAATACCACCCTGATGGCAGAAAGTAAAGAAGAATTAAAAAGCGTCTGGATGAAGGTGAAAGAGCAGAGTGTAAAAGCTGACTTGAAGCTTAACATAAAAAACAAGACCTTGGCAACTGGTCCCATCACTTTCTGGCAAAGAGAGCAAGAAGAAATAGTAGTGTCAGATTTTACATTCTTGAACTCAAAGATCACTATAGACGGTGACTGCAGCCATGAAATTAAAAGATGCTTGCTCCTTGGAAGGAAAACTATGGCAAATCTGAATAGAATACTAAAAAGCAGAGACATTATTTTGCTGCCAAAGGTCCATGTAGTCAAAGTTATAGTTTTGTTTTTTGTTTTTTGCACTTTTTTCCCAGTGGCAATATATGGCCGTGAGAGCTGGATAATAAGGAAAGCTGAGTACTGCAGAATCCATGCTTTTGAATTGTGGTGCTGGACAAGACTTTGGGGAATACCTTGGACACTAAGGAGATCACATCAGTTAACAATTTAAAAAATTAGTTCAGACTATTTACTGGAAGGTCAAATACTGAAATTGAAGCTTAAATACTTTGGCCACATAATGTGAAGGCAGGAAAAGACCCTGACATTGGGAAAGATTGAAGGCAAATGGAAAAGGGGACAGCAAAGGATAAGATAGAGAGATAGTGTCATGGAAACTTAAGCTTTAAGAGATAGTGGAGGATAGAAGGTCCTAACATGCTGTGGTTCACAGTCAGCCAAGACTGAATGACTGAACAACAACTACATCCTCAAAAGCTTGGTAAAACTTTAAGCTAGTAAAGCTTTAAAACACACTAAGACTTTTGGGACAGTGTTTGTGTGTGTGTGTGTGTGTGTGTGAGAACTTCAGCATATGATAATACCACATTAACATTTTACAAAAAAAAGATTTAAAATTAAATTTAAAAGTCAAAATCCAATTTTCAAAAGTCTAATGCATTTCCTCTTATTATTATTAGTGAAACCTCAGTGACTTTTGGGGGTCATTTTTGCCATCAAACCACTAATGTCCCAACAGTTTCTCCACTAGTATTCTGTATTATAGGTGGTTTGTCTCATTTTGTTTTGCTGTCACTTTTGTTTAAAAAGGTTTTAAATTGAATGCCTCTATTGCATTGCTCCCCATGAACAAAACTGCTAGTAAAGTAAGCTGCTTGGTGGCTTTAAACATTGGCATGTGGTCTCTTACTAACCCCTCTGAAAGCTGTTTGCATACTCCCTTCCCACTGCTTACCATCAATGTGGTTAGCTGGTTTATTCCCTGATACAACATTCTTCCTGGGTGTGGCTTTGATTTTTCTGGAGTCAGTTCAGGAGAAACAGGAATAGAGCACTCTGGTTGGTAGCTTATGCAGTTTGAGATACAATTTTATAATCCTGACACCTTGGAATAGAAATTTTTCTACATTTAAGTTCTTGCAAACTGCATGACCGGCTGAATTATTACAAGGCACAAAGAGAATTAGCTGCTGTCCCTGAGGAAGGAAGCAAAGAGACTGTTGTTGAATTTGACAGATCTTACTGGAGTGTTTAATATACAGTTGATATTATATATATATATATATATATTGCTGAGAGGATGTTTCACTGTTAATCCATCATACAGATGAATGTCCATGTTATATCCAGGTCTATTTTGTATTCCAAGTTTGTTTTGTTTGTTGGTCTGCACAGTCTATGATCCCTGGGAAATCTGAAGGACAAAATGCCTATGGAAAAAGATCATTTTTAAATGCCCATTCAAAGGTGTTGTCAGAATGAACTTTTAAAAGATCTTAAATGCTGCAGCATACTCTATTTTTTTTAGAATTAATATATTTTATTTTCCCCCAATTACAATACACTTTTTTGACTGGATAACATATAATTTCGAAAGACTAGAGGTATTTATGAACCTATATTGTTCCTCTAAACGTTGTCCTATATTCTTCCCCAGGAAGAATCTCTCAGTAGTTTCCTCATATTGCTGGAATACTGTTCCATTATCCTGTACCAAAGGTTGGGATGGGCAGGCATTGATGGGCTGCAGTCTATATCATTGCAGAAAAATACCCACGACATTGAAATCACCCATACACTGGAGTATTAGAGTTATCAGTCTTTTCTTCACAAGCCCTCCTTTCAACAGAAATGTATGAGACTAGGGATGCAGAATGCTGCATACGCTGCCAGACCCAGCTGCTTTGTCAGATCAGTTTCACTTAACTGTTTTTCTTTGTTGTAAGGGAAGATATAATAAATGGGAATACATAGAGAAATGACCACAATGATAAAACCAAAAGTAATGATGGCTCTGAACTCACTTTCCCAGAGGAACACCAACCACTCCTCCCTTCTCTGACCTTGTTTATCCAGAGCAAGCTCAACTACATCACCCTCTCAGGGGTCTAGGGATCACCCCTGAAGGGCAGTAGGGGACTTGACTTTCTCTAATGCTATCTACTTAACCCTGAATTCTGGCGTGTTCCCCCTGGCTATTAACTGCCAGTGATAAGCACCCTAGTTTTATTTAACTAATCAACATCAATTAGCTTTTACAAAGGTATATTTACTGACAAGATACAGCAAGAACAGAAATCATAAACATCTCTCCCTCACATCTACTCCTGCTCCCCCCTATAATACCTTGATCCCTCAGGAAAGTAGGCTTAGACTTAATGCAGTTTCCACATGGCATTTGCCCCACTAAGTTTATTTCCATATGACACATGACCAAGAGATAGATGAATACACATTTCTGCTACTGCTGGACTGGGCTAGACAAGTCTTTCAGGATTTCACTCCTTGTTGTCTGGTTTCCAGCAAATCCCTATATTGACTCCACTCCCACAGGCCTTTAGATAGCTTGAACTCCTGGCCTTGTAAAGTTCACAAGGTCATAGGCATCTGCAATCTCCTTCACCCCAAATCAGGAAAGAATAGAGATAAGAGACTGAATTAGCAGAGCAATGCATTCATGGGCCACATCATGGCAGCCCCATTGGGAAGATAAAGACCTGAGGCCTCTCTCCTCACTGAAGGCTCTAGAGCAAGACTTGCCTTTTCCCATTCCAGCTGGCCTGGGAAAATCTGGAGAAAAGAGAATGGTTTGAGATGACTAATGCCTTTTGAATGAACTCCAGTTCTAGCTACCCAGCCAATTAACAGTTCATCTCTTCATCACGTGGTTAGCAAATGGAACCAGATACAAAGCATCTTTACCTGCTTCAAACTGGGGAGCATTGTATATCATCATGCTTTTCTGGATCTACCCGGGCCCAGCTTCCTGGGCAACAGCATCAGCCCCTCCCCCCAGTCCAGAAGGCACCAATGACATTTTTGGAAATTGTCATCACTATTTTTTATTCTTATGGGTTCTTCAAGTAGCCAGCAGCCAATTGTGCCTTCTACTTCAGCAAACATTTATCAATGCCTGCTATATGCAGAGTGCTGTGTTCTGATGAGATATACAAAGATAAATAACATGTATTGCTTGCCTGAGAGGAGGAACCTTCAGTCTAGGAGAGGAATACAAGAGAGACACAGCTAATTATAAAACAAAATGTCACATAGTGCACATGAATTGTGCAAACCAAAGGTTCTGCCAGATCCCGAGGGGAAAGAGTGTTACTGACTGGGCAGATCTGTTATAGCTTCATGGAGATGTCTTGAACTGTGAATGCAAGGATGGGCAGGGTTTAACTGGTAGAGATGAGAGGCAGAACTCATTCCAGGCACAGGAATTGAGTGAGAAAGGGCATGAAGAGAGAGGTAATATGTACAGAAATGGGTTGTGTACAGGAGTCAGGCAAAAATGCAGTGTGGCTAGAGTGCAGTGTTTGTGAGCTGGAGAGGAGGGGGTGGGCGGGAACTAGTATGAGTTAAGGCCGGATACTGCTCAACTAAAAGCTTTGGACACAAGCATTTGAAAACTCAAATCACTTTGTTTTAAACTTTTTTCCAACCAAGGCTAATTACAATTGATATTTGTGAAGTAAAATGTAAAATCCTAGAAGGCAAGAACTAATTTCTTTCTTTTTTGGGGGGGGGGGAATCTCTGTATCCTCATTACCTACTATAGTCCATAGAAAACAATAAATTAGTTGAATTAAAATACTAGGAAGTAAGCTACACCCCAGGTAAGAAGTTTAATAAAGAATATTTAATATTTAATTTAATTTAAATTTCACTTCACTTAAAAATTGGCTTCAAATGGTAGGTTTGCAAGTTTACATTTAGTAGGTTGTTAGCAATAATAATAACTAGCTTTTGTATAGCACTTTAAGGTTTGCAAAACACTTAAATATTATTTCATTTGACTTAAGGATCTACATCTTTGGGAGGTAAGTGCTATTATTACCCCCATTTTAAGGCTGAGGAAACTGAGTTGAGTAAAAGTCAAGTGACTTGCCCAGAGTCACACCTGGGCTGAATTTGAACTCAGGTCTTCCTGACTCCAAGTCCAGCACTCTATCCACTGGGCCCCCTAGCTACCTACTCTTTATTAGCCTTTGAAGCATTTGAAACAGAGTAGTGATATGACTAGGTCTATGTGCATAGCTGTGTTGTGCTCAATAAGTAGAAGAACTCACACTAAAATTAAGGAGGGGGGGTCACCTGGAGCCATAGCAAAGTCACTGACAAAAACAAAAAACAAAATGAATTCCGTTTTTCTCACTACATTTTCCTTTGTTACCTAGAGGCTTTATTCTCTATAGATATTCCTTCCTTCCCTTCCCCCATTTCCCATATCTGTGCATCCATCCTTCTTCTCTGCTCCTGGAAAACTATTCCTATCTGACCATCTGTCACTGATTTTCCTCTTTACTTGCTTTTAAGTGGCAATAGTTACATGATATCAGATGCGGGTGCTCCTTCTACCAGCACAGATCACAACCCATCCAAATCTTCTCCATCTGGGTGGAGCCTCCTCTCTGAGTCTTTCTCTATTTTTTCCTTAAAGGATCTGCCAGCTCACAGGAAATCATATGCACACATGCATGTATGTTACATCTATACACATATACACATAGATAAACATATTTGTGTCAAATGTATACCTAGATGTGTGTATAGTGCGTACATGTCTATGCATAATACATACAAATACATATATGCACAAAGCAAATGAAAGATAATTTCAATGGGGTAGGAAAGTATTGATTGTCTTTCATTTAGAAGAGGAGCAATGAGGTCACATCATTGGATTTAAGTGAGGCAGAGTTGCACAGTCATCAGTCTCACTCTCTCTCCCAGAGTCATCGGAATCCAATGGCAGGACAAAAGTTGAGATGACTGGTGATGGCCCAGGATGCATTGGATGACTTTGGTGCCTTTGATGTCTGACCAAGCTCTAAATGCTCCACAACATCTGCTTCAGCCACCTTCATGGCCATTGTAACAGATTGATTTCATCCACCCATTCCACCAGAGGAAGTCTTCATCATGCTTGGGGGAGACACCCCCCCCCAACTCACTGATGGGTATGGCATTCATTTGGGTCTAGGGTCCTCTACTAAATATGTTCCTTGAGGGCAACTGGCCATCTATCCAACTTCTTTGTATATCCTCATAAAACTGCACACAATAGATGCTCAACAAATATTTCTTAAAGGAATAAAGAGCATGACACTAAGTCAGAGGAATCATGGGATTTTAGAGCTGGATGTGTCCTTAAAAATCAAATACCCCAGCCCTGGAGTCAGGAAGACCTGAGTTCAAATCCAACCTCAGGGGGCGGCCAGGTAGCACAGCAAGTAAGAGCACCGGCTCCACTGTTGAGAAGACCTGGAGATAGAATCCCAGGCTCAGACACTTAGCACCCACCCAGAAACACCTGGCCGTGTAACCTTCAGCAAGTTGCTTAACCCCAATTGCCCTGCCCTTCCCCCTCAAAAAAAGAGTCAAATACCCTTACCTTTTCATTTTTATGAAGTTGGATTAAACGAGATAATATTTGTAAAGCACTTAGCACAAGTAGTCGTTAACATAAATATTTGTTCCTTCATCCTTTCCCCTACCCCTCCCTTGCTAGAGTTGTAACTGAGGAAAATGAGCACCCGAGAAGTTAAGAGATTTGTGCAAGGTTATACAGTTTGTATTTGACCCCATCTCACTTGATTCTGGATCAATGTTCTGCCCACTGTACCATGCTCTCTGTCTGAATGCTACTGTTCTCCAGCAATGAGACCTCTCAATGTCTCCCACTGTATGGGAGTCTTGTCTCCTGAGGAACCACATTCAGTTTCTCAAAGTTCAGACTGGGCAGACTCTGAAGTTGCTCCTGTGTTATGTTGCATTTATCCCCCTCAGGTGTCCTGGTAGCCTGGGAAGGGAGCAGCTTTTACATCTATGAGCTTCACATCTTGAGCAGGGTGTCTTATTATGACTCTGCCATTGTCACCTGTTGGGAAGAGGCATAAGGTGCCTCTGGCTCTCAAGCAGAGGAGGTCATTTACTCTGACCATCCCTTTTTTCTTTCCAGGACCTAATTAGGCTCATCTAGATTGGGCCTTCTCTATTTGTGAACATTAGTTAATGCATTCTCATCTCATGTTGTTTTTTTAATTGATATGGGGCCTTGGGAGCTTGGGAACTAATGGAGAAAGGGTCATTATAGCTGGGGCCAGAAAACACAAGTCCAAGCCTTGACTCTCTCACTTTCTAGCTATGTACCTTTTGGACAATGACAACTTGCATTTATATAAAGCTTACTTGTATATGAATTGCTTTCCATATAATATCCCTGAGAGATAGAGTATAACTACTATTGTACCCATTTTACAGATGAAGAATCTGGGTTGTGAAATGACAACATGCCATGGCGGAGAGCATGTTGGACTTGGGGGTCAGTAATCTTGGCTTACTAACTATGTGGCCTTCTCAAGTTACTTAACTTCTCTGATGTTTCCTTATCTGTACAATGGGAGCAATAAGGCATATATTGTGAGACTCAAATGAAATAATATGCATTCCAAGTTTTAAAACACTGTATAAATGGTAGTCTTTACTGACATGTGACTTGCCAGGGGTTACATGGTTAGTTTCAGAATCTAGGTTTGAACTCAGGTCTCTTGACTCCAGGTAGCAGGTGCTTCTTGCTATACTATGTTGTCTATAAGTCACACCATGTCTCTGGGCCTCAGTTCCCCTGTCTGTAAAATAATAGTGTTTGCCTGGTTTGTACCCAGAATCATAGACTCTCAAAGGGAATCTCAAAATTCACCTAGTCCCATCTGTACATACAGTAGGAATCTTCTCTTTGAAATCCTTGACAGGTAAGCATCCATTCTCCACCTTAAGATTACTGGTCATGGAGAGCTCATTCCATTCCAAGGCAGCCTGTCCCACTTCTGGACAGTAATTATCAGGAAGCTTATCATTATATCAAATTTCTTATTTCTATGATCCCATCCAACTCTGCCATTTTATGATTCTAAGATTTCACAAATTCACCAAGGATTGGAATTAGTACTTGAGGCCTTACTGAATAGCTACCATATAGACAGAGGGTGTTTTGGTTCAAGCCAGTACCTAAATTTCTCAGTAGGTAAGTATTCCTTAGTGTTGCTGTTGTTGTTCTGTCATTTTTTCACTCCTTTCTGACTCCTTGTGACCTTATTTGGAGTTTTCTTGGCAAGAATGATGAAGCAGTTTGCCATTTCCTTCTCCAGCTCATTTTACAGATGAGGAAACTGAGGCAAACAGGTTGAAGTGACTTGCTCAGGGTCACAGAGCTAGTAAAGGTCTGAGGGCAGATTTGAAGTCAGGAAGATGAGTCTTCTGTCTATCCACTATCCCACCCGGCTTCTGTTCCTAGGAGTAATCAAATACAAAAAGATGAGACATTTACTTGAATTAGTCATTTATTATGTATACTATGTGCCAAGTATTGTGCTGGGTGCTGTGGATACAAATCAATCAATCAACAATCATTAAGTACTTACTAAGTGCCAAGCACTGTGTAAAGTACTGAGAATACAAAGCCAAAAAGTGAAACCATCCTTGCCTTCAGGGAGCTTACAGTCTAATGAGGAAGAACACATGAACATACATAGTAAACATAAAACATAGCTTACATTTCTGCAACGCTTTAAGATTTGCAAAGCATTTCGCATGATTTGGTCATCTGGTCCTCACAACAATCCCGTGTTAGAGGTGTTAGTATTATCCTCATTTGACAGATGGAGAAATTGAGGTGGAGAAAGATTAATTGACTTTCCTAGGGTCACAGAGCTAATAAATGTTTCAAGTAAGATTTGACCGCATGTCTTTCAAACCTTAAGAGCAGTACTTTTATCTGCTACATCAAGATTCAGGTTAACATGGGAAGGGAAAGCATTGGCAGCTGGGGGTTGAGGGTGGGGAGGGGACCAAGAAAGGCCTCAGGCAGAAGAAGGCACTTGAGCTGTGTCTGGAGGGAAACTGGGGATTTCAGGAGGTAGAAGTGAAGAGGGCGCATTCCAGGCATGGGGGGTGGCCAGTACAAAGGCTTGGGGATGATCTATTTATTTGTAAAGGGCAGCTAGGTGGCACAGTGGATAGATGCTAAACAGAGTTTATATTTAACCCTAGAAGAAAAAAGAGAGTCGCTGGGGTCTATGGGGGAGTAGGGAAGGAGAGGAAAAAGTCCTGGTCAGAGTTATGCCTTAAGACAATCCCTTTGATGGCTGTGTGAAGGATGAAGTGCAGAAAGGCTAAAGGAAGGGACAGCAGATAGGAGGCTGTGGTAATTATCTGGGGAGAAATGATAAGTGCCTATAACTAAGATGGCAACTGTGAAGAGAGAAAAGAGGCTGTATTCAAGAGTTGTCAAGGAGAGAAAAACAAGTTTGGGCAAATGATCAGATCTGTGGGATGGATGTGTCTGAGGAAGTGACCAGGAAGCTGTGAGCCTCAGTGAGCAGAAGGGTGGTTCCAGCCCTCCACAGTAACAGAGAAGCTCAGAGGATGAGTGGGCTGCAGGGGAAAGGGATCAATGCCACCAAAAAGGAGAACTCCTGCTATCAGGCCAGATTCTCCTACTGGTCCAGTGATCCTCTGGCTCTAAGTGAACTCTAAAAGGTTCATTAACCTTGCTAGTAGTTAACTTTGGTTCTGGTATGCTGTTCATAAAGCCCTATCAAAGAAAAGCATACTGTATTACCATATAATATCACACAGTGGATGCCAAAAGCCATCTTAAGCTAATAAGCTTAAGCATTGAGACTTTGGGGATACCCTTTATATAATACAATGTTTCACTATTTGCTAAAATTATGATGCTCTTTGGGAGACTTCTCTTGGCCTTAGAGAATGGCTGGCCATACAATGTTCATTCATTTCTTCTTTGACTTCAATGAGGCTTTCCTGATATGTATAATTAAAGTTTGGTTCACATTTTTAAAATGCACGTTTGCATTAGTTCATAATTTATCAATGAAAGGTTTGCTACAATAAAGGTGATGTTTAGTAATTTTTTTTAATTACAAGAACACAATAGCTGACAAAGACAATGTAATTGCTTTTTTATGGTAGTAGCTGTAGCAGCAGCAGTAGCAGCAAAAGTAGAGATAGCATCTTTAGGTTTGCAAAATCCCTTATAAATATTGTCTCATTTGATCCTGACAGCAACCCTGGGAGACAGGTGTTATTATTTTACAGAAGAGGAAACTGAGGCAGATAGCTGCATGACATCCAGGGTCTTGGGTCTGATGTCAGATTTGAACTCAGGTTTTCCTGGCTCCAGGTCCAATCTTTCATTTATCTGTTGTGCCTCTATTATATAGTATGATAATATATTATCATTTTATATATTACATATAAAATGATACTATATTACATTGTGATAATATATAAAGTTAATATTTCTAGACTATCATTTAATATATTTCTATATATTATTTATATACTATATGCCATTACTCTATTGTATATTATGTACTTTTATGTATATACTATAGACTATTTCCATCTTAATAATATTGCTATAATATTAATGATATTACCATGTTGATGCTTTACTTGAATAATATGTCAGCATTTTTATTATAGTGATAGCAGGTATTATAACTGTAGCAAGACCTCACATACTAATGATAATAGTATTGCAATATGGTATATTATAATATCCTATATCATGATATAGTATGGTTATGTGCTTATGAGAACAAGAATAATACAGGATTCTTGAATGCATGAAACAGTGACAGGAGTACCCATACTGATGACATCATATATTTATTGAAGGTATGAAATATTAATTACCATGTTATTATTTTTATGTTATTATTACTAAGCTCCTTCCTAGCTCTAAATTCTATAAGTACTACTACTATTATCATTATTATCCTATCACAATGGCATTATTTCATTTTAATTTTTTTGCTTTTTTGGAGAGGGGAAGGTAGGGCAATTGGGGTTAAGTGACTTGCCCAAGGTCACATGGCTAGTTTTTGTGTTAAGTGTCTGAGGCCAAATTTTGAACTCAGGTCCTCCTGAATCCAAGGCTTTATCCACTGTACCACCTAGCCACCCCAACAATGGTATTATTTTATCCAAAGTTTCTGCTTTTATGCAGTACGTGACTACCTGTTTCATAAAAACTCCCAGAGCGAGTGTTTCTATAATCTATTCCAATGTTTAATTACCAACAGGATGAAAGGAAAGCATATCATAGAATCACAGAATCTTGAAGTAGGAGGAATCTTCTGGATGAGTCCATGGCCATCAGATAAGGAAGACATTATTATTCTTTATTATTTTTCTTTCTTCCAGGGTGGGGCAACTGAGACCCAGAGGTTACTCAAAGATGCTTGGCAAGCCAGTGATGGAGGGGGGATCAGAATCTTTCCTAACAAGATAAAGAGAGAGTTGCGAACAAAGACAGATCTATAAACAATGATGGGCTCTGTAGCCACAAACCAAAGAAGAGGTTGCCCATGCATACACTGCACGAGACAACTGGTTAAGTAGGGCTTGTGTGGGAGTGACTACATAGGCCAGATGGTTATTATTGTTAATCACTCCTTTGAACAGAAAGAAAAGCAATGTATTGTCAGGTAGGGTTGCTGGGTTGTTTTTATTTTAACCTGAATATGTCCTATCATAGCTTAACGCATTTGCTTTCTTGAGGTGAAAACAGCTGTTTCTTATGAGAACTATTCAAATCCAAATTCTTTTTTTTGTGTGTGTCTTTTTTTTGGAGGGGAGACGCAGGGCAATTGGGGTTAAGTGACTTGTCCAAGGTCACATGGCTAGTAAGTGTTAAGTGTCTGAGGCTGGATTTTAACTCAGGTCCTCCTAACTACAGAGCCGGTGCTCTATTCACTGTGCAACCTAGCTGCCCCCCAAATTCTCTTTTAAAGAAATATTACTATTTCTACTTTGCAGATGGGGCAACCAAGATCAAGAGAGGGTGTGATCTGCCCAAAGTCAACCAGCAAGGCAATGGGGGAGAAAGGACTGCTTTCTAAGCATGCTGCATCTGAACCCCAGAGAGGTTAAGGGGCTTGCCATTACAGCTGGTTGGAGTAGTTCAGAGGAAATTGACTTGCTTGATCTATAAGACATTTAAAACATTCACTAAAAATTACCCTTAGGTTTCTTCTCTAAGCCAAATAATCCAAACTTTACAAAACATTTAGGTATAATTTTTTATAATAATGGCTATTTTGTTATTTTACATGTCTTTAAAATGTTTTTGTTCTTTTCTCTTTATCTCTTCTAATTTTTCCACACACATCTTGAAATCTGAAAAATGAAAATAAACTATCAGTGATAAGTCTAGAAGCACTATTTCTGGCTGTAAAGATACAATCCTCAAATTACCCTCTAAAATTACCTTAATTTAAAAAAATAGCACAATGTTGACTTATTCAAATCTAGTTTGTTTATGAGTTTCAGGGTGTTTTGGTTTTTCCTTCTTTTTTCCCCCTGGTACCTAACTAGTAACTTTGTTTTTTATATTTGCTTATTTTTTCTATACCACATACATGAACATGTATGTATATTTCTTTTTGTTAGCATTGTTGCTGAACTTGGAGGCAAAAGATTTTGAGTTCAAATTCTGGCTCTGAAATTTACTATGTTATCTTGTATAAATCACTTAACCTCTCTGTGTCTCAGTTTCCTCTTTTGTAGGAGGGGAACCTGAGGTTCCACCTCATATCCAGCAACTTGGCAAAGATGACAGAAGGTGAAAAGTGTTGGAAGGGCTGAGGAAAGACAGGCACACTAATACACTGTTGGTGAAGTTCTGAATAGATCTAATCATTCCAGAAAACAATTAGGAATTATGCTAAGAAAGTGACTAAAAAATCCATATGCTTTGAGTTTTTTTTAATAGTATTTTATTTCCCCCCCAATTACAAGCCAAGACAATTTTTAGCATTCATTTTTATGATATTTTGAGTTCTAAATTTTTCTCCCCCTCCCCTCCTAAAATGATAGGGAATTTTATATAGGTTATATATGTGCAATCATGTAAAACATATTTCCATTTTGGTCACAGTTGTGAAAGAAGAAACAGATAGAAAGGGAAAAAAAACATGAAAAAGAATAAAGTAAATGAAAAAGTATGTTTTCATCGCATTCAGAGTCCATCCGTTCTTTGTCTGGATGTGGTTAGCATTTTCCTTTGTGAGTTCTTTGTATTTGTCTTGGATCATTATGTTGCTGAGAAGAGCCAAGTCATTTATAGTTGATCATCATACAATGTTGTTGATACTACGAACAATGTTTTCTTGGTTCTGCTCTTTTCACTTTGCATCAATTCCTACAAGTCTTTCAGGGTTTTTCTAAAATCTACCTGTTCATCATTTCTCATTGCACAATAGTATTCCATTACATTCATATACCACAGCCTATTCACCCATTCCCTAGCTGATGGGCATCCCCTCAATTTCTAATATTTTGCCACCATGAAAAAGGCTACTATAAATATTTTTGCACATGTAGGTCTCTTTTACTTTTTTATGATCTCTTTGGGATACAGACCTAGTGTTGGTATTACTGGATCAAAAGGTGTTTGATGCCATTTGGACACAGCTCCAAATTGCTCTCCAGAATGGTTGGATTAGTTCACAACTCCACCAAAAGAGTGTTAGTGTGTCAGTTTTCCCACATCCTCAACATTTATCATTTTCCTTTTTTGTCATATTAGGCAATATTAGGTGTGAGATTATAACTCAGTT
Organism: Petaurus breviceps papuanus; assembly: GCF_028583685.1. Classification (NCBI taxonomy): domain Eukaryota; kingdom Metazoa; phylum Chordata; class Mammalia; order Diprotodontia; family Petauridae; genus Petaurus; species Petaurus breviceps. Next base: position 29,312,273 of record NW_027185764.1, on the reverse strand, counting down.
GTTTTAATTTGCATTTATCTAATCAAAAGAGATTTAGAGCACTTCTTCATATGACTGTAGATACCTTTGATTTCTTCATCTGAAAACTGCTTGTTCATATTCTTTGACCATTTATCAATAGGAGAGTGACTTGTATGCTGATAAATTTGACTCAGTTCTCTATATATTTGAGAAATGAGGCCTTTATCAGAGACACCTATTGTAAAGACTGTTTCCCAGATTTCTGCTTTCCTTCCAGTCTTGGTTACATTGGTTCTGTTTGTGCAAAAGCTTTTTGATTTAATATAATTAAAATTATCTATTCTACGTTTTGTAGTGCTCCTATCTCTTATTTGGTCATGAATTCTTTCATTCTCCATAGATCTGACAGGCAGACTATTCCTCGTTCTTCTAATTTGCTTATGGTATTACTCCTTATGTCTAAACTGTCCATACACTTTGACCCAAAGATCCCACTGATATTCTTATGCCCCCCAAAACATTAAGGACAGCAGAAAGGTTCCCTGTCTGCCAAAATATTATAGAAGCACTTTTTGTAATAGTGAAGAACTGAAAAAGTGATTGGGGAATAAATAGTTAAACTCTTTATGATACATGAATGTAATTGAATATTTAAATTTAAAACATTCACTAAAAGTTACCCTGGGGTTTTTTCTCTAGACTAAACATCTTAATCTTTAAAGTTTTTTTTAAAATATGAAATGATGAATATGAAAAATAAAGAGATGGATGAAAGAACATAGGAACTGTTTCAAAGTGCTATAAGCAGAACCAGAAAAGCAACATACACAGAACTACAATAATGTAAAAAACAACAACCAAAAAATAGCCCTATATGCACTGGATCATCATAGTGAACAAGTCTGATTCTCCAAAAGAGGTGACATAACTCTGTGTGGAACTTTACACATACTATATATTGTTTTGATGCGTTGCTTAATTTTGTTGAACCAATTTTCCCCCCTCATTCTCTATTACAAAGGATAGTTTTTATTTAAAAGGGGAGATGTATATGTAAATAAGGACAATACAAAAATATAAGCTACCTTTTTTTGTTTTAATGAGAGGATAGGACTAGAATTAAGACTTGCCCAGGGTCCCACAACTAGTGTCTGAGGTTGAACTTGAACTCAAGTCCTCTTGACTGCAGACCCAGGGCTCTATCCACTGCACCACCTAGCTGCCCCATCTGGCACATAGTAAGCCCTTAATAAATGTTTATTGATCAACTTTTCATCATTTATGCCAAATTTGTTATCATCTCTAGACCTAGTAAGCTTTCATTTCTATCACAGGATCTCTCTTGGAAGGGAACACAGATCATTTTATCTGATATTGAAGACAAGGTAGCATAGTATAGAACTAATTGGATCTAAAAGCAGGATTCAAATCCTTCCCTCAACCCCTGCCCCCAGGTCATTGGATACCAGTGTGACCTTAGCCAAGCAACCTAATTTCTTTCTGCCTCAGTTTCTTCATCTCTCAAATGAAAAGGCTTGAATAGGTAACCTCTAGGGTCTTTTAGCTATCTAAATTGGATTCTGTTCATATTCCAGATGAAGAAATAGAGAGAGGTCAACTTATTCAAGGTCATGCATGTAGAAGCAGCAGAGCCAGGATTCAAATTGATGTTTTGTGATTCCAAATTCAGTGTGTTTGCCACTGTATCCCATTGCCTCTTCTCTAAAACACTGAGGAAAAAAACCAAATAAACCCAATCTCTAAACTCATGCACAGTGGCTTAGCCTCTGTGGAACCTAAATTGATGTTGTTCTCTTCCTCTGGAAACTTTTAAAAATTATTCAAAAAGGGGTGGCCAGGTAACACAGTGAGTAACAGCACCGGCCCCAGTGTCGGGATGACCTGGGGGATCGAATCCGGGCTTAGCACCCACCCAGAAACACCTGGCCGTGTAACCTTGATCAAGTTACTTAACCCCAATTGCTTAAAAAAAATTATTCAAAAAAATAAAGTATGTGTTAAATTTAAGATAGTAGTATCAACACTGCTATACTTGTGTAGCTTGCTGACCTTCCTTCTGCTCTCTTCTGTGTATTTTAAAAAATATTTCCTTTTCCTTTTCTTCTTTTGAATCACTATCACTACTCATTTACTACTCTCCTACAACTTTCCCTACCCCAAAATAAAAGTTCTTTCATATGAAAATATATTAAAATAAAACACATGGATATGTTGGCTGTCCCTGAAAATGTGCATCTCATTCTGCACCTGTAGCCCATCACCTCCCTGCCAAGATTTGGGAAGCATGACTCAGCATCACTCTTCTGGAGCTGTGATTGGTCACTGACTTGGTCATCAGGGTTCTTTTTAAAAATAGTTTTTTTATTAGTATCTTTTGTTTTTCATATCATCGAGATTTCCTCTGTATCCCCCAGAGAAATTTCTTTTAACGAAGAAGAAAACAAACTCAGCAAAGCGATTGGAGTTCTTGAGTTTTTCAAGTTTTCCTTTACAGTATTTTTTAGTCACTGTATCAATCATATTCCTGATTCTGTTCACTTCACTCTGAATCATCACATACAAGTCTTCCCAAATTTCTCTGAATTTGGCTTTTATCATAATAATATTTTAATACATTCACATACCATAATTTGTTTATTCAATCCCCAATTGATGGGTACTCAGTTCTTTACTAAAACAAAAAATGATGTTATGAATATTTTTGTATATTTTATTCCTTTCTGTCTCTTGTCTTTTGGGAGGATATGCCCCCAAAGTATAAGCCCCAGTATATTTTGCTGGGTCAAAGGGTAGACATAGTTTAGTGAGGTTTTGGGTATAGCTCTAGATTCTAGAAAATCCCAGTTCTAAAATAATCCCAATTCACAGCTCCACAACAGTGTGTAAATGTAATTTCCATCTGATCTCCTCTTCTTACTATACACACAAACTTCTTTAAAAAAATGTATCATATGTAGGGTTATTCAAATACAAGAGCTTCCCCATCCATTAATAGGTCTATGTGACTACGTGTTCCCTTTTTTCCTTGGAACAGGGCCATGTTCCCAGGTCTAAAGGTACACAGGTATTTCAATCATGGATGTCTTGCTGCTTTGAGTTCTGGCCCAGTTCACAGCCTCGACAAATCCTGAGTCACATAGACCCTTATTCAAGGAGAATGTTATTGTCTTGGGGGAGGAGCTTGTTTAGAGGGAAGTTTGCTTAAGGAGAGGCTTACTTGCAGGAAGACTTTCACATCTTTTGGTACTGAGCCAATTAGGCACTAAGTCAAGGTTATGATGCCTTCTGGCTCTGAGCCTATTAGCTGAAAACTATATGTACTGGGAGGTTGGTATATTACTTTGGTGTTCACTCTTGGGAAGAATGTTTGTGATTTGGTCAGACAAAACTCTGGGTAGTCATTGTTAAGGAGCTGTAGCAGCTAGCACCCTAGCATATCCAGGGTGGCTGCCAACATAAGTTCTTAGATCTGCTTTTCTAAAGGAAAGCAACTCAAAATGGGTTAACAATCTTGCTTTAATCAAACATATGTCATTTACCTAGTTCAGGGAAAAAAGGTCAGCACCCCAAACTTAAGAGAATACAAATAAGTTACAAGAAGACAATAAATACAGAGAAACATCAGCAGACAGGCTTCCAACTGTCTGACCATTACATCCATACCTAGTCAGTTACCAGAGAGGGAAGCACCAACATCTGGGTTTTCAAAGCCAGGGACCTCAATGGCTGCCCAGAGTCTTGTCTGGTCAATTCATACAACTTTCCTCAAAGTGAGCCCCAAAACAAAACCTCACATCAGGGTATATATAGCCTTCTCCTGGGTCAGAGATCATCACAACACTCTTGAACCACTGCCCAGTCACAAAGTATCAAGGTGTGGGTGTTCCTGAAAAAAAAGCCACCCGCTACAGGCTCCAGGTGACCACATTCAACCTATTAGGGGGCAGAGTATATTTTCAAATCAAGGAAGATTCTCAGAGTCACTTAAGCCTATCAAGGGCCTAGGAGCAGGGAAGATCTTAAATTCCCATTCCCATTACAGGAGCCTCCCCACCATGTTCCGACCATGAATGTGAACCTAGATGTTGGTGCTCCCTAGTCTAGTGATTACGTATCTATTACTTTGTTTAGACAGTTGGAGCCCTGTCTAATTGAATTCTTTCTTGGATACTCATTTCTTTCTACTTATCTGTCTGTATTGTTTAATTAAAGTAAGATTGCTGACCCCTTTGAAACAGATCAAAGAACCTGTGTTAGCAGCCCTCCTGTGTGCTGGTGTTATTGGTCTTACACCTCCACAGCAGTGGCAAGTATCATTACCTATACATTATATCATTTATTCTTCTAATTTTTTCTTCCAGAATTGAACCAATTGACAGTTTCACCAACAGTCCATGAGTGTGCTTGTCCTCCCCAGAGTCCCTCCATTGTCATTTTCCTTTTTTTGGGGGTCATCTTTGCTAATCTTATAGGTAGAGGTGGATCCCATTATTAACTTGGAGCATTTTATATGGTTGTTGCTAGCTTGCATTTCTTCTTTTGAAGACTGCCTGTTCATATCTTTTGACGATTTACCTACTGGGAAATTACCCCTATTCTTAAATATTTTTTATAAATTCTTTGTATATCTTATATACCAGACTGTCATAAAAAATTGCTGAAAAGATTTTTGCAGTTAACTGTTTTCCTTATAATTCTTGTTTATTGAATATTATTATTTTTTCAATGAACAGAAATTTATTTTCCCTCCTACCTACTTCAACCACTGGAAAAAGAGAAAAACCCTTGTTATTAATATGCAGTCAAGAGAATTCCTTCATTGACCATGTCCAAAAAATACATGTCTCATTCTCCACTCTGATTCCATCATCTATCATCAAGTAGGTAGGGTACCATGATTTATTATTGATTCTCTGGATTGTGGTTTATCATTGCATTGATCAGAGTTCTTTTTTTTTTTTTAGATTTTTCTTTTTGCTTTTTGGAGGAGGGAAGGTAGGGCAATTGGGGTTAAGTGACTTGCCCAAGGTCTCATGGCTAGCTTTGTGTTAAGTGTCTGAGGCCAGATTTGAACTCAGGTCCTCCTGACTCCAAGGCCAGTGCTCTATTCACTGAGCCACCTAGCCGCCCCTTGATCAGAGTTCTTAAGGCTTTCAAAGTTGTTTTTTTTCTTCTTTTTTTACAGAATGGTTGATATTGTATAAATTGTTCTCCTGGTTCTGTTCATTTTACTTTGTATCAGTTTATATATGTCTTCCCAGGTATCACTGAAACCATCTGTTTCAGAATTTCTAATGGTACAATAGCATTCCATTCTGTTTATATCCCATAATTTTTTTTAGCCAATCCCAAGTTGCTGGATTTCTTCTTTAGTTTATAGTGCTTTGTCAGTATAAAAAAGAGCTGCTAGGAATATTTTCTGTGCATATAGGTCCTTTTCTTCTTTCTTTGATCTCTTTGGAACATAACTGTAGTAATGGTCACAGGGTATGCAGAATTGAGTAATTTTTTAGGTATAGTACCAAATTACTTTCCAGAATAACTCATAAAGACACAGTACCATCAACAATGCATTAATGTGCCAGTTTTCACATAAGCCCTGCAATAATTATGTTCTTTTTTTTGTGCCAACTTTGCTGATCTCATAGGTGTGAGGTAGAACCTCAGAAATACTTTAATTTGCATTTTTCTATTAGTTATTCGAAGCATTTTTCTATGGCTATTGATAGCTTGTATTTCTTCCTTAGAAAACTGCCTACTTCTATCCTTTAGCCATTTTTCAATTGGGTTATAGTTCTTAACTTGATAAATCTAAATCAGTTCCTTATATATCTTGGAAATGAGACTCTTACAAGTTGAAGTTTGCTACATTTTCTCCCATTTACTTGTTTCTCTTATAATTTGAACTGCATTGATTTTATTTGTGCAAAATATATTCAAATCTATACAAAGAAAACTGTCTATTCTATCTTTTATGACCATCTCAATCCTTTGTCAAGAACTCTCCCCCTCCCACTGGGAAATCTTAGTTATGATCACTTTTATGAATATAACCATCCCAGGACCTTTGTACATCCACCCAAGAGTAGGTTGGGCAAAACTCTATTTTCTGAGTCTATGGATAGTCAAGGATATAATTGAAAATCATACACCTTATTTCTGTCTTCAGACTTCTACATCCTACAAAGCCTATCACTAAATTCAATTCAGCAAAACATGTATTGAAAAGATATAATGTACAAGGTACTAGAGGTATAAAAACATAGAAAAGAAAAAGCAAAGAACTTGTCATCTAGTCAGAAAACTCAGACTGATAAATCAATTCTAACACAAGGTAAGCAGTACATGAAACATGCTGTAGTTGCAATTCAAAGGGGTATGACATCACAGAGTAAATTAATGGATTTGACCAAGAAGCACCCAATTTCTATTGTAAGTCTTCAAATTGGTCAATGATATGTTATAAACATTTAATAATAACTAGCACTTATATGGCATTTTAAAGTTTACAGAGCATGTTATATACATCATCTCATTTGACCCTCACAGCAACCCTCTAAGAGGTAAGTGATATTATTTTCCCCTTTTACAGATAAAAAATACTGAGGCTGAACAGAGGTTAATTGACTTGCCCTGGATCACACAGCTATTTAAGTGCCTGAGACAGGATTCACACTCAGCTTTTCCAGATTTCAGGTCCAGCCCTCTCTCCATGTCAACAACTAGCTAGCTGCCTTAAGTTCCCAAATACTGAAATTGACAATTTTATATAATAATTAATCCCCTCCCTTTTTATTGGTTGCTTTTGTTTTCTTAACACTAATTTGCAAATCCCCCCTTCCTTATAACAAAGAAAAACAGTTGAGTAAAACCTACCCATGAGCAACCGAATCTGGCAGCATATGTTAAATTCTACATAGGAGGAATTTGTGTTATATCATCTGTTCTCGGGGTTTAAACTTAATATTCATTGCCGTTAATCTGAGATGAACTGTCTTTTAGCAGTTTTCATTTACGTTATTATGTTGTTGTTCAGTTATTTTCAGTCTCAACCACTCCTTGTGACCGCATCAAGGATTTTCTCGGCAAAGATACTGGAGTGATTTACCATTTCCTTCTCTAGTTCATTTTACAATTGAGGAAACTGAGTCACACAGCTCTTAAGTGTATGAGTCCAGATTTGAACTCACAAAGATGAGTCTTCCTGACTCCAGGCCCATCGATTCATCCACTTCACCACCTAGCTGCCTCTTACGTTATTGTAGTTAGCATAGTTCCAAATTGTTTCCCAGAACAATTGGTGGTTGGACCACCAAGAGTCTGTGATTGTGCCTTCTCTAAAGTAATTTCCATCCAACTTCCCTCCTCATCCCCCATACAGACCTACTTTAAAACAAGACGTTATCATTATATTTTATCTTTACCCCTTGTTTCCAAGGTCCTTACAGGAGGTATTATACTTTGCATTTTTATTCCTCTCTCACCTTCTCCCTTAAATGAGTCTAATGCAACCTAACCAAGTTATTAACATTAATTAGGTGCCTACTTTTCATCAAGTGTGCCAAGGAGATGAACAGTTTAGGTTAGAAAGGGTCCTTGCCCACAAAGAGCTTATCTTGAGGGAAAATAAACATTAGCAAGTTTAACTGACTTGGCTTTTTCAGAGTTCTTCCAAAAAAAAAAAAAGACAAATGCATTTTAAAATTCCTAGTACTATATCTACCTTAAAAGGTTCCATTGTCTCAAAACATTTAAGGATTTGTCTCTGTAAGGTACTAAGAGAAAGTACATTTTAATCAGGCACTATTATCTTTATACTCTAATACTGTCAATGTTTGGATTAGTTATGTGTAATTAACATATCTGTAATCAGTATATTTCCTAGTCCTTTAACTAGCACTTTTTAAGGACCTACTATGTGCCACTATTCAAGTTGTGACTTCTCTTAAGTTGGGTTTTATATTTAAGATAATCTTCCATGTTTCATCTTAACAGCTTAGAATAGGAACTCCTTATTAGAAGTACCAAGTTTTAAATCTTTATACCTCTCCTCTTGACTTTTGAAGGAAATTTGAAGTTGGTAAGTCAAAGGCCTAGATGATATATATGCATCCTATTACCTTACTTATGTAGTATTTCAAAATATAAACTCCACTCTTGTGGGGCTGAGGAGGGAGCTCTCATCTCTCTTTGAAGGATGGCTGTGATGAGGTATGGGCTCTGGGAGCCCCCTCCAGCTCTCCTTGAGTCCTTGAGTCCTTGAGGTAGAGGCTCTGGGAACCTCCCTTGGACTCTTGATTAAATCATCCCATTTGATGAGGCAAGTCTGTTACTAGACTTCCCACCCTTGAACTAAAGAAGGCCATGGAAGAGTGAGAGTGCCATAGAATGCCATAGAATAATGAGAGAGCTGTGGGAGCGCCATAGAAGGACCCAGCACAGACTTACTCTATGTCTAATGCAACCTAACTTTTAATAAATTTTACTTTTCTTTGGCTGAGAAGACTCCAGTCAAATTAGGCAGGACCCCGAGTGTTGTTATTTTGGGGTCTCCAGAGCAACCCTAACCCTCTTCACCCACTAAGAGTTAATGAGGCGTTAATGAGGTCAGTGAGTGATCAAGGGTGGCAAGCCACCTGGAGACCACAAACATTGGTAGGCTAGGCCAGTTAAAGGGTTGGTCCTAGAAAAACAAATTCTCTGGACTGGTGAACTAGCCCCAAGGCTAAAAAAAATGTAGCCAAGGCCAGAGAATCTCAAAGGTGTGGTTGTGAGAGGTTGGAAAAGAGACATCTCCCCTTCTATGTAGCTGTAAGTGGCCTTTGGGGCCCAGTCTGGGGTGACGGAGGGGGGGGGTGTCTCCTAACCCTTTGCCCTAAGACCTAGCTCTGAGCATTGTCCACACACCTCGTCCCTTCTGCTTCCGGCCCGCGGGCGTGATGATTTGCTGCAGATGACATCAGCCCAGGGCTGCTGGAAGAGAGGCAGCCAGCAGCAACAACGTAAGGATGTGCCGGGTCCCTTCCTCCTCCTCTTCCTCCTCCTCCTCCTCCTCCCAGGCTCCCAGCGCTGCCCAGTCTCCATATAAAAGCGCCGCCGTCTCCCCGCCCTCTCTCACTCCCCTGCTACCCAGCTCCATTCCGCAGCTCTCTACTTAGGAAGAAGAGGGGGGGAGGGGGGAGGAGGCAAGAAGCCGAAGGAAGGGGTGGGAGGGTGGGGGAGGAAGCACCTTTGGAAATAATCCTCTCTCCCTGCCGCAGAAGAGAGGAGCGGACAGAGGAGAGGCGGCGGCAGTAGCGGGAAGAGTGGGGCTTGCAGGATGGCGACCGTGGTGGTGGAAGCGGAGTCGGAGCCGTCCTGCAGCATCCCCAACCCGGCATCTACCTCTCCCAGCCTTTCGCACCGCTTCCTGGACAGCAAATTTTACCTGCTAGTGGTCATCGGGGAGATAGTGACCGAGGAGCACCTGAGACGGGCCATAGGCAATATCGAGCAAGGTAAGGAAGAGTGGGCTACGAGACAGTCAGCCGGATGGCCAGTCCTAGCCTTGGCACTCCCTGTCTGGCCCTCGGGATCCCTCGGGATCTCAAAGCGCCAAGATGAGGCTGGGCGGAGGCAAGATGCAGAGAACAAAACCATCTTGGGTGCAGAATTACCCCACCCCAACACACACACACACACACACACACAAACACAAACCCTCCTCCGCCACCTTAACCTACTGTATGGACATCCTTTTGTGCTGATTTTGGTGGAGACGATTTATAGAAAAGAGAGCAATCAATTTCATAACCTTGAAAAATCTGTCAGCTGTGGACTTGGCCACAGCCTTCTTTTAATTAAAACGCAGGTGGGGGGAGGAGCGTGGGCCACAATAAGCCGGCAAAAGACGGGAGGCAAAAAGGATAAAATCTTGTTACCACTCCCTTTTACGTACCCCACCCCCCAGCTCCTGAGGTGGGGGGGGAAGAGGAACCCTCAAGTGGGGCTCTACTTCACTTGGAGACCATGTGCTGCGTAGCCTGGAGGATTGCATAGAAATTCTCGGCTAACGGCTATCACCAGAAAACCTCTTTTTGGTTTAAAGTCTCCAGCTCCGTCCCCTGTTGGCGTGAAGACTGGTGTGAAGACTGTCCCCACCCTTCCTTTATACCATCCCTCTCCCCAGTTTTTTTTCTGATGCTTTTACAGGGGCTGTGGGAAAAGGGTGGGGACAAGGAGACTGCTTTTATTCAGAAACGCAGCCCATCACCAGCTCCTGGCCTCGTGTGCCAAGTCCTTTAGCTGTACTTAATTCCATCGGGGAGAATGGGCTAGACAAAGTTGTGGGGCGGGGTTTATTCATTTGTGTTTTTAAAATCAGGTCTTAGGGAAGTTAAAAAAAAAAAGACGGGGGAGGGGGAGTGTGTGAATCAAGAGTGTCAAATACCCGTTGGGTCCTTGGACGCAGAGAGCGATCCATCTCCTTCCTTCTGTTTAATTCTTAGTTAAAGAGCTGAGTCCGTCCCTTAGTTGTACGTCCTCTGGGGCTCTAAAGGCGGGGCCGGTGTTTGTCATGTAGGTGCAGTATCTGGAGACAGGGACCAACACTCAGACCCAGCAGCCTCTGCAGGAAGGGGTGGTGCGCCACCCCACCACCCCCACCTCCCCTCCTCTGGGTGGTGCATTATATATTGCTGTCTCCTGCACAAAGATCCCCCACGATCCGAAGGGAGCCAGGGCGTTCTCTGCGTCCACACTTTGGGGAGGTGAGAAAGGGAACGCCGGGTGCCCGGCGCAGCGCGAGCTACCGGTGGTGCTGGGTGTAACACGGCTCCACCTCCCACTCCCTTGCACCCTCTTCTCTACCTTTCTAGACCACTCGCCATTGTGGCTCCTCTGTGCCTTTGGGGGTGGGAGGTGCATCCTCGCCCTTCTCCCCCACCCACTGGGTGCCCTCCATCCCCGACCCAGGCAGAGGTCATCCTGTTCTTCCGCAACCCTACCCAGCCCCAGTCTCCTAGCATCCTCTGTTCTCTCCTGAGTGATGCTGGAGAAGTATCTGCACAGATACCGGCTTGTGGGCGTGGTGCAGTCCGCACTGCGGTCCCTACGGCAGCCTGTAGCGGACAAAGGGCGTTCACACAGTTGGCTCCTTTGGAATAATAGAGGCACAATGAACATCTTTTTCTTTCTCTTTTTAAAAAATTCTTCTTAATTTGTTTGCTGTTTATCCACATTGAGAAAGCCTTCCTTGCGCACAGAACAAAAGGCTGCAGCAGGGAGGGGAGGGGAGCTGCAGACCTGCCTCACCACCAAGCCCCACACCAGAGCTGAGTCTTTTGTTTCTCTAACTTGGAAGCGCCGGTTTTCGTTTTCAGTGGCTAGGCTATTTGTACAGCGAGAAGACCTAGAGAACTCAAGAATAAGGAAGATTGGTGTCGGAAATGTCATACTTGAGCATTTTATTCATCTTTCGTGGTCAAACTAAGATTTTAAAATCTGACCTTCAAAAAAAATATACAAAGAAATAATGTAACGGTCAATCTCATTATCACACTCTTAGGAGTTTGGAGGGGAAAAAAAAGACAAGATCCTCATTTTTCAGCACCAGAGCCAAAAATAATGAGCAATTCTTCCCGGCATTTTTTTTCTTTTATTTGATTCTCATAATGCCCCGGTGAGGTAGACAGGGAAGGTGTTTTTATGCTCATTTTGCATGAGGCACTAAGGCTCAGAAAGGTTGCAACTTGTCCAAGGTCATACCAATTACTCAGTAGGAGAGCCAGGACTAGAATGGCAAATCTTGACTCGTAATCTAATGCCTTTTCACTGCTTAAAGTAGATAATGACAATTCTTACTTATCACTATTACATACAATTGGTGATTTAGGAAATAAAATGTATTAGAGATTGAAATTACAGAAATGAAAATGCTGTTACTTTCAGAGCCTTCCTTTCCTCATTCATAGCCTCTGGGCAATTTTGTCTTGTAGGTGTGGTTCAGCAATCAGCTCTGGACCTTAATAGTCTTTTTTCCCCATTGTTACTTGGCTGATAATTTCTTTTGGCTTGGTGTTAGTAGACTTATTCATATCTCTTCTGGTAGAAGACTAGCCAAGCCAGATAGAACCAGTATGCTAAAGGGCTTCTTGCCTCCTTTTTTTTTCTTTTTTTAAACTTTGGCATGAAAGCTTCAGGTCTGCCTTTGGCTTTCTTGTTGACACTCCTGTCTCTAGCTTTTATGGAGTCCCCAAATGATCTGACTGCAGTATTGATCCCAGGAACAATCAATCAAGTGATCGAGCAGAGTCCCCGCCCCATTCTCAAACTAGCAGATGCCACCCTTCATCTGCAGATGTGTCTCTTTGGTCCTCGAATCTTCCATGCAGGATTTAGTCATAGGGACCTCCTATCAGGAAGATACTGTTCGTGGCAGTTTTGAAAACATTTTAGATGACTTAGCAAGAAAATCTGGCCTACCTACCCTTAATTTTGCATTGGAGTTGTCTCAATATAGAACGTCACTGTATTGCCCTCCTCTGGAGGTCTTAGATTATAAGATGTTTTAGAGCTATGGATGGGTCAGCTGGCAAGCATTCATATGGCTTTGTGCCATAGGGTGTGTGTGTGTGTGTGTGTGTGTGTGTGTGTGTGTGTGTGTGTGTGTCCCTTGGAAAATGTTTTATAATCTTGCTCAACCATTTTTAACAGAGATTCAATAGATTTGGTTTGGAGATCCTTATAACTTGGTTACTTGTGCTGTTCTCTTTGAAGACTGGGGAATCATCTACAATATACCAGGAATAAACAGAAGAATGATAGATTTAGAACCAGAAGGGAATTTAGCAGTCATCTAAGCCAACCCCCTCATATTGGGGGGATAAAGAAACTGAGGCCCAGAGATGTTAATTAAGTGACTTGCTCCAATGTCAGAGCTAGTATTCAAACCCAGGTCTTCAGGCTCTAAACCCAGAGTTCATTCTCCTGTATTACCCTGCTTTCACTGAAGGTGTTTTTGGTGGTCGTCAACAGACTCTAGCAGATGCCACTCGAAACTCACAAGAGAAAGGTTATCATTGAGCCTTCTCAAATGCTGTTAAGAAGCGCTGTATGGTTTCTGTGACTGTCTCCTCCCATGTTTGAAAAGATGATTTTCCAAATGGCCTAGCTTTAATGACTTCGCTTAAGCACATGATGATGTCTAACTAGTCTCTCCTCAGGGCTAACTAGACTGTTCTTAAGGGATTTATTTAGCCCAGAACATAGACCCAGCAACCAGTTTCATTTCAAAAAGACTTCTCAGCTGTTTCCTTTAATAACAGAATGAATTAATAGGATTTAATACCTTGTACAGAGGATCCTAACACAAGAAGAAAAAATATTTTAATTGTAGCATCTGATTATAATTACATTAGAGTTGTTTAAATGATCCAAACTGCACAATAAAGAATAATTAGTGGTAGTTTGATGAGGCAAACTAGTATTGATAGGAAACGGGTTTCTATTAGCAAACATTGGGGATTCAGGTTGGTCTCAGAATAGATTACTTTTAAAAATTATGACAGTACAATACAATTTACTTGCCTCTATAACCTTGTCACTTTCCCCAGGCTTTTTGATTTAAGTTTAAGTTGATCTTACCATAATTTCCTAATGTCATTCTTTTATTTTAGATCTTTGAGATAATCAAATGATGGGACTTAAGTCAAAAGGAGTGGGGTGGGGAGAACTGTAGAGTGTTGGTAGTGGCTCAAGGAATTAAGCCAAGCAGAATTGAATTGAGATTTCTGGAAAATATTCAATTCTGATGATTTATTCTATCTCTTATATGCATATAGTCAAAAGATAGCAACCTTTCTAAACTTGTCTGGTTTTATCTCTGCCATGGCTCATATCAAAACTAGCCTATCCTTAGAACTTAAGGCAGCCACTGTATGCCTACCCTTATTAATTCACTTTGAGGGCTTCTTTTTTCCATAAGCCTGTAGCACTTTCACTGAGAAATAAATAATCATAAATGTCTTTCTGGGTTTAGTTTCATGTGTGGGATTTTGCCTGAGACCTGAATTATTGTCAAGGTTTTGAAACTGTGGCTCTCAGTACTATCTGACAGTCACTGCACAGAACATACATCTTCCAAGAGAAGTCTGCTAAAGAACATAGTAATTTTAGCATTATTTAGAATGAATAGGAAAATATTCACACATATTATAATTAAGTCCTTGCTATGTCTCATGATTAGCTTATTGACAAGCTATGCTGACAAGCCTAAAGACAAAGTGGAGGCCCAGGTCTGGATGGTGAAGAATTTAGTAGACAATAGCAATTAGGTGGCTCAGGAAGGAATTCAATAATCTTTCAGACTAGACAAGTATATAGTGTATACATTGAAATAAAATATTCTAATGAATTCAGACCTTTCAACCTGTCAAGTGCTCCTATGAGTGGAAAAGAACTCATTTATCATTTGTGCACTAAAAAGATCACCAAATCTCAATGTGCATTTCTCGTTAAAATTTAAGTAGTCCATTAGCACAGATGCAAACTGAGGCTATTAATGTTTCTAAGGAGACTAATAAAATCATATGTAATAATTTAGGCGCTCTTTAATAGAGTTAACTCTTTCACACTAGAGTTTTCCCCATCTATCACACGGGGAATTATATTACTATTTAGATGCTTTCTGGATTTGGGCAAACCTTTTTCTTTTCTTTTTAACTTTTTAGCAACTATGCACCTCTCTGAAAATGTTAAGTTAAAATAGGCTTTTGGTTGGAATATTTCTTTGTTTAAAAATTCTGAGATCAGCGGAGAGTTTGTCTTATAACACACAGTTGCAGTACAGAAATAGTAATTTTGATGCTTTGAAACATACCGAGGCTGAACAGGACAGCAATGAAACAAATGATTAAGAGATGTGATTAAAATTATATAGTGGCGTTTATGCTCTAAATCTCTTACCTTTGTGCCACTAATGACTAATAAAAACATGAACTCACCAGGTTGCATATTATAATAATTGACAGGTCATGTTTATGGGGAGCTTAAGTGCTTGGCATACATTATCTCATTTGATCTGCACAACAGCCCTGTCAGGTAGGCACGGTAGTTATTATTAACCTGATTTTATAGATGAGGAACCTGAATCTTAGAGAGGGTGAGCAAGTTATGGACATTATGCCCTCAAGTTATACAGTAACAGAAAGGAGACATGGACCCAGCCAATTGTTTTTTCTTTTAAATCCATCTGTTCACCAGTCTCATTGGTAGGTGTGTCTAATAATCTGATTGCTTTGTAAATGCCTGCCAACTGTACTGGGTTGGAGAGTGATAACTGGGCTAGTAAACAAAAGACCTGGGTTCCAGTTACGACTCTGCTGCTAACTAGCTGTGGGACCCTGGATAAATCATTTTACTTTTCCTCATCATTCCACTGCCCTCATCTGTAAAATGAAGGAATTGAATGTAGACATACACTTTGTGTGTGTGTGCGTGTGTGTGTGTGTGTGTGTGTGTGTGTGTCTGTGAAGCAGACTGGTGAAGCCTATAGACCCCTTCTCAGAATAATGTACTTAAATGCATAAAATCAAAATATAAGATTACAAAGGAAATGAATTATATCAAAATACAGTTTTTGAAAAAAAAAAGTCTTTTTTAAAACAATAAGTTCACAAGCTTAGGTTAAGAACCCTTGTAATAAGTGATATCTAACCTCATCCTTCCCTCTCTCTTCAGCTTTATTAATGTGGGGACCCTTGAGGGGTTTTCTCCAGGCCTGTGTTAGTGTTTGTTGAATGGCCTTTGCAAAAGCCACAGGCTTTCAGACAGTGATCCCTGCTTTACCCAGTGCTCTATCAGGGAAACCTAAAAAGTCAACTATACGGGATACTGTGGTTTCCCAATCTCCCTTCTATTCCCTCATTCCTACAGATACATACAGAGGCTGGTATTCCTTCCCAGGCTCTCCCTTTAGGATGGCAGAACAGGCAAAGGAAGGAAGAGGGAAGAAGGATGGGATCACAGAGGTTGTCAGTGCAGGAAATTGACTTTCATCCTGCTTCCCACACTCACTTCTCAGCTGACTGCAGCTTCCTTTCTATACAAGGGAAGCTTACACATTTTTTTCTAGAGTAGATAAGCCATCAATTCCAATTTTACAGAGGTTTTATGATTTAAAAAATATATATTACCTTCCTTTTTTACCCCAGGATATGAAAACTTAATAAAAATTGCAGTGAATAAAGGACTGTCTGCTAACTTGC
Organism: Petaurus breviceps papuanus; assembly: GCF_028583685.1. Lineage (NCBI taxonomy): Eukaryota > Metazoa > Chordata > Mammalia > Diprotodontia > Petauridae > Petaurus > Petaurus breviceps. Next base: position 29,296,047 of record NW_027185764.1, on the reverse strand, counting down.
TCAGGTAATGTGCCTGGAAAAGGATAGTTAGTCCAAATCCTGAATACTGAGAGAATCAGGCTTTTACTCAGGATTACATAAAACTTTCTTAACTTGGCACTAAAGAATCAGAGATGCAGTATTCAAAGATAGGGCTTGTGAAGAGTAGAGGACACACCCACAGTGGAAATAGAATAACTTAGAACCAGAGCCCTGAAAATGAATCCCTGTTCTCACCCCCTCCAAAATATCCTTTCCTTTAGCTGGGACCACACCCAAACCATGAGTAGACCATTCGGACACCAAGGGAGCATTCCAATGGCCTTATAGCCCAAACTCTACCTCTTAGGGTTTCTTTCCTTGTTCTTCCTGTTCCCATCCTGGAGTGGAGCCTGTCATTTCCCTAATGAGTGTTTTCTTTCACTTGTCCAAAAAAGCAGTATTTAAATTTTATGAGGAGTTAAGAGTACATCCTATTCTTGTCTCTCCCCCTCCTTCCCTACTGTATTCTAGCCTAGATGAAGTTTCCTTAGTTTTCTAAGAGAAGGGTATTTAATTCTGTGGTACCCACCACAGTTCTTCATAAAACTCTCTAGGGAGAGAGTTTCTACATCCTTCCTTAAAATTCCGGAAATGTTCGTTTGATGTTTTCCAAACCACATTTGGATGACTAACTGGATATATGGCTTCTCTCTTTCTTTTCTTTCTCTTCAGGAATCCGATCATGGGACACAAACCTGATTGAATGCAACTTGGATCAAGAACTGAAACTTTTTGTATCTCGACATTCTGCACGATTTTCTCCTGATGTTCGAGGTGATTTTATTGAATAATATCGAAAGTATAGAGTTTAAAATGAAAGCATAAATTTGTTGTATGAAGGGAACCATTCCTTGAGGGTCCCTTAAGTCCTTCAATTATTTGGAAAGATTGCTGGGTATTATTTGATATGCAAACATATTTAGACATTAGCAGCATTTAAATGTATAATCATCCATATGTGGGTTATCTTAAGAAGTGTGAATTCTTGGGAGGAAATTTTTTAATCCTAGGCTTATTTCTGTCTGCCCTGCAATGCAGTCCTGAGCCCTCCTCCCTTTGTAGCTAGTTGGCATATACTCAGGAAAAGCAAAATAATCTTGTTCATCTTAGCCAGATACCATTAGGGACAGAAACCAAATTCACTTTGGCATTCCAAACCAAATGCAAACAATCAAGGGTAACAGAGAGCTGACAAGTCTATCCTACCAACATAAGAGCTTTCATGAGATGACAGCCAGTCTTGCAAAAGATTGATTGTAAAAGATATGGAAACTTGTTGTGGACAATCCTGATGGCCTCTTCTCGGTAGGCATATAATCTGAATTCAAGGAGTGGACTGATTTGTGTGAATGTGGCTATGTCTTCTTTCCCCTATTCTCCTGGGGATGGCAATTTTCAATACAACTGGGGTACAGCCTAAGGAATGAAAGCAAAACAAACTCCCTATGGAAAGATCCATCCTAGCGTGAGGCAGGGGAAGGGGCAATAGCCTCATGCTATTGCGTTAACTGGCCATAAGACAATGAAGATCCATATTGTTCTTTGGCTATTACTTGAATTTTGGGTAATATACAGTTGAAAATTTCTTTTTCTTATGAGCTTTCAGTCTTCTTGCTAGTCTCTTAGTATTGTATCAGGGAGAAACTGGGCTCAGTATTTCTTTGAGCGAGATCAAATTCTTGTCTCGTATATCACTTTGGGAAACGTCCCACAGCATCCTGCAGACTGAGAATCTAACCCAGTCAGTAAATTCGTGATTCATTCATTAGCAGTTCTGCTAGCAGGCTCTCTGTGGCTGTCGGTTTAAATCGAATACCCTAGGATGACTGCAGAATAAGGGCTGTGTAGCTTTCAGTTAGCCAGATGGATAGTTTCTGGAAGTGAGTGAAAAATGCTAAGCTGCACTGTCAAATTCAGCATGAGCTTGTTCAGTGAGAGTTGGTATGAAGCTATATAGTGCTCTTCATATGGAGTACTACTGAATTTTACTGGAAATCAGAATAGGAAAATTTTTATGCATTCATGATGCCATACTGTAGCAGGTGATTTACTAAAGTTACTAGACGTAATCCTTTTAGGACACAGAAATCATAGCTTTCTTTTGTCATGTTGTGAATATAAAAGGAAGTAGTCTTTTTTTCCTGGCAAGATATATCTTTTTAGGAAAATTCTGGTAAGAGAACAAATATTTGGCTAGTTTCGTTTTATGAAGTTATTGTTCAAAATTCCTTAAAAGGCAGCTTATTAGATCTTTTTTTTCCTTTTACTTGTTAAAACAAACATAGGATTCTCAAAATGGTCATTGAGGTCATTCATAGTCTTCCTGCTAGTCTCACTTGATCCTCATAATTACCCTATGAGAAAGGCTATTATTCTCCACATTTTACAGATGAGGAAACAAGCTAAACACAGGTTAAGTGACTTACCCAGGGTCACACAGCTAGGTGTCTAAGGTAAGAGTTGAACCCAGGTTTTCCTGAGTCCTACAGTCTACTTCATTTAAATACAACAATAGCTTGCACATGGTTTTGGGGAAAGTCCTTGTTATTGTAAATTAATGGTCCCAAGACTTCTTTTGGGCATGTTGCAGAATTGTATCCTGGAGGGATGAAAACTAGTTTTAAACTCATTATTCTGGCCAGAGAAGGCCCCGTACTTCCTGGCTACCTGATTTTATATATATATCATGAAAGAGAACTTGTCCCAAAGGCGGTGGTAGTAACTTAGACATAGAACTTGAAGGACTTTTTCTAATATTATTAATGACATAGTATTTAGCATTTATGTAATGCTATAAAGTTTATAAATCAGTTTATATAGATATTGGATTGAATCAAGTCATGTTGAATTTATTTTATATGTATATGTGTATATTTATGTAGATATTTATCTATAATCTCATTTGATCCTCATAATTACCCTTTGAGAAAGGCTATTATTATCCCCATTTTACAGATGAAGAAACCACTAAAACAGGTTAAGTGACTTGCCCAAGGTCACACAGCTAACTGTCTGAGGTAAGAGTTGAACCTAGGTCTTTCTGACTGCTACTCCAGGATGCTATTCACTCTGCCACCTAGAAGGCATCTAGTCAAACTTCCTCATTTTACAGGTGAGGAGACTGAGGCCCAGAGCAGTTAAAATTACTTGCTCAAGGTTACACAAGGGCAGAACTAGAATCCAAACAGATATTCTGGTTTCAAATCCAGCTTTCTTTTCTACTAGATCACACAGCATTTTTGCTGAAGAAAAGAGCTCACCATTCCAACAGAGGGTTGGCATTAGCTATTTTCTGCTCTCACTAGGAAGAATTTTTGGGAGAGATGTGACTCTTACTTGAGCCTTAACACATCCTTCACCCATTCAGTGACTCTCCACTTGCCATGATTCTGCAGAGCCTAAGGCAGACACTAGAGTTCATCCACAGAGGGCACGTAAACACAGCAGACCCTCTGTTGGATCTCCAACATCAAGAAGCCATCTTGAAAAGATGAGTGGGCCCGTGACACAGCACAAGTCTAATCATTTCCAATTCCCCATCTCATCTGTCCCTCAATAATCTAGTTATCCATCACTTATGGTCCTCTTTTATAACCTTCTTATTCCATCTTTCCAGTTCTCTCATAACCTCTCACACTCGATTCCTTCTTGGCTTTTTCCTCTCAGCTCGTAATCCCTCACCCACCCAGATTTTGTCTTCATGATTATTCAGGGGAGGAATAATGGTTGACAGTATGCCATTATATGTACATGCCAATAGCTACTGCTTTTCCTAATGGCTTTGTTCTTATGAACTCCTCGGCAGTAGCCTTGAAGTTATCGTTGAAAGAGATTACCCAGATGGCTAATTCCAAATCATTCCTGTACAGAAACTTCAAAATAAAGAAATACCTTGTCTGTGTTAAGTCCTGCTCATGATGTCAAGCTAGCCAGGGGGAAGATTATCTTTTTTCTTACTTGGCTTGTTGTTTTGTAATTTCCATTCAAGATTGGTTTATAGGGTTTTATTGTCACTATTAAGGCATGGTTTTAGAGTGATCATACTTCATGTGGGAATCCTCTGAACAGGATGGAGGCAAACTTAACAACAAAGACATTCAGTTCATGTTGTCCGTTCTTTAAATGCTTCAGCCCTAAACTGAATAATTAGAACAGTTTTGTTTTTGGAACTTGTGGGCCTCATGGCTTTTCTAAGATTACCATTCATTTCCTAGGCAGCTATTTAATAGGCCTCGAACCTATTCATACCAAAGATGTCATCAGTAGGAGACCGATTGGTAATCTCATGGTCACTTTTAACCTTGTCTTAGTCCAGGCCAATTACCCGGAGGTGAAAAGTTAGATAAATATTCATGCTTCATATCATTCACTCAGGCCAAAAATAAGGTCTAGTAATTGAATAGTTCAATAATGGAGTGACAGCCTGAATTTTCCTTAGATTTATACAATCATATAATAAAATATCTGTTTATATTCAGAAGGAGTGTGGTGCTGTAGAAAGGGAAGGCACTCAATTGGCTTTGGAGTGAGATGACTTGAGTTCAAATCCTAGCTCTGCCATTTACTACCTGTGATATTTATTGCCTTGGGCAAGTCACTTCTGATCTCCCTGTTTCTGTTTCCACATCTGTAAAAAGATGTTGGAAGTAAGCTCTAAGGTCTCTTCCAACTCTTGTCTGTAACCAACTTTGATTCACTTTATTAATGCCTACACATAGGTTACAGACTTCCTTTTTTTTTTTTTTTTTAGTTAAATTGCTTTCTTTCCCCAACTCACTTGACCTCCTTCTGCTGAGCTTAGGTAATCACATCCAAGGACAACAGGAGGAAACATCTCAAAGCATCAGAAACATGAGGAAAAGCACTCCAAATATTTTTGTCCTAAAGAAATGAGAAGTGTTTAAAATTGCTCTCCATTTTTATTTCCCTCTGCTGCTTTTCTCCTGCCCCTCTATTTAAAGCAATGTGACAGCGATTTAGGGTACAACCAAATATGGAAATCATTGTTTCTTTGTTTTACTCAGTAAGAATACGTTTGAGGATTAACTTTGACTACCAAAAAATGCTAATCTTAGGTGTCTGTAACTTTAATAGAAGCTTCATTTTTTAACAAATCACACTGAAGGCTGTTTTTAGAGGCATGTTTGTGTTTGATATGACTAGAGATTACCAATGACTTTAGAGGACCCTGGGAATCGTACAGCACCAAGTCACACATATGACTGGACTGAAGTGGGATGCGAAAAGTCAGGAAAAGGTTTATTTCATTGACACAGCAGATTGGGGGAAGCAGATAACAGCTCATTAGTGCAGAGCTGATGGCTGGCACAGGTCTTCTAAGGCAGTGATGGCTGTGCACAAGATGATTCTTTCACTTCTTCTGCAAACAGTTTCAACAGTCTCCCACCTGCCTCTGATAAGCAAGTCACTTGGGACTTTGCAACTGAGATTTCTTTTTTCTCAGTCATGAAATAAATCACAAAAACTTGTATTTAAATATTTTGCCACTTGTTTGAACAATGTGGTGGCCCCCTTAATAAAATCTCCAATGTGATGAAATTTTCATTTTGTTAATTTTACTTTTAAAAAACCTATTCTTTTGCCTTAAAAGAAAATCTCAGCAAAGTGAGATTTTTTTCCTGCAATTTCATGTCCCTAGGCACTAGTTTTTTGATAGTGAATTAAAAATCAAGCCTTATGAAATTAAGTCATGCAAATCCTTCACTTCCATAGACATTAATGAGGCAAGATTTTGTGCCTAATATTTTTCCATAGCAAGATAAAAATCCTCTTGGAAAATGTCTAAGGTTGTATCTGAAAGCATCTTCTTTCTCTGTCTAGACATGTATGTTTAGTCTGTCATGCTGTAGAATTATAGCTTAATTGTATGTGACTAGAATGCATCGGCCTGCCTCCCTATGATGACAATAATGAATGTGTAGCCCTGCTCTCAGCCTTTAAATAAGGCACAAAAATCTACGTTCCCGTAGCATTAAAGAGTCTGACTTAACCCTGAAAGCACCAGGAAATTGAGTGGAAGTTGATACTTTATCCCTAAGGTACTCCGAAGTGCTTTGATGTTAAAACACACACACACACACACACACACACACACACAAGGGTGCCTTCTATTGCATCATGCAAAGGCTTGGGGGATGGGGAAGGGGGTATTAAAAAAGATGACAAAGGCAGCCCTTGATTTTTGTTGAGGTACCCAGGGCTGCATTTAATATCCATTCAGGCAAACCCAGCCTTTTAGGGAGTAGACCCCCTATTTTAATGCAAATTATTACCATTCTCCCATTTATTTCCTCCCCAAAGCTTTCCCAATCCAGTTCTTGTGAATGGTCTCCCATTCAAATGTTAGCAGATAGGAACAGCCACTGTGTTGGGACTGTACCATGGGTATCTCAGGCCCCCTTCCCCCCTGCCCCTCCCCTTTCTTTTGAAACATCCAAAGGGACTAAATCCTTCTGATGATAAGACTCAGAGTTATGTATTGTACTCCATACAATACATAATTCTTGGGAGATTTAAATAGAACTTCAGTTCCAGGCCCAACTGAAATTCTTGGGTCTTTTGTGGCCACATTCTCATGTTACATTAATGTGCCCCAGTGAGTTTGTTTTGTTTTTGTTTGTTTTGTTTTTTGTTTTGTTTTTAAAACTTGTATGGTGTTAGTTAAAAAAAAAAGTATCAACATGAAACCATGGTTTTCAGGCGTGCCTTGTGGCTCATGGGAAGCAAATGATGGCTCAGACCAGTAAATGAACCAGCCCAGAAGTATCTATTCATCTTCTTTTGAGGATTAAGAAGCTATGGTTTACCCTGGGGATGGTAATGGCCCTCGAGGGATTGTTAGAGTGCACTGTGGAGCCACTCCAAATGGATCGAGGCAGTTAGGAGGCTAGGGGAAATTGCCTGCCTGAGTTCAGTGGCCATTTTGAGAGATGGCTGTAGTTCTTAGTTCCTCCATTAACCCCCACCACATCTATTCCAGAACTCTGCTTGCTTTTCAGCAGTCATAGTGAATAGCAGTGCTCCTTCCCAATTAGCAGAACTCAGAAAACATCTAAAGCCAGGTTGATGTTCAAGCCACCCTTTGGAGTTCCTACAAAAAAATCAATAAAAATAGCCCCTAGATTTTCTTTATCTTCCACTTCCACTCCAGCCCCTGTCTACACATGTACTTGACTCTTCTGTTTAAGGAGTTTTCCTGGACTCTCATGGGGGTTGGACTCCTTTTAACTTATGGAAGAAGAAGAAGAAGAATGGGATGGAAGTATACAGCAGACACATTTTTCCCAGTCAACAGCGTTTTTTTTTTTCAGTGTTTTATTGATTGATTTTTTTTTAACATCAGTGTCATTTTCCCATGACCCTCCCATTTATTTTCCCATTACGATGACCCTAATCGTACCCTCCTTTATAGCAATTTAGCATAGTTAAACAAAACAAATCAAAGCATTGCCCACATCTGCTCCCATAAGGCACCACCCTTGTGCCAAGAAGTCCCAACTGGTCACTGTGTTGATCAGAGATCTCAAGCTTTTCAGGGTTGTTTTCCTTTACATTGTTGTGGTCATCAATACTGAAAGAGTTTGTGTTGAGCACCTACTATGAACAGTGAAGACAAGCTGGGGGATACAAAGAAATAGATGTGCCCTCTGCCCACAGGGAGTTTAAAGTTTTAATTGGGAAGATGAAACATGTACACATAACTTTAAAAAACATCTTGATATTGTATGAGGGAGTGGGGTGAGACAGAGGGGAACAGAGCAGAATGCTTTTGTGGTCTGTCTATAGATCCCTGAGGACAGAGGATAGGCTTGAGCCTGGTCCCTCTAACTCTGTAGCTCCTGATTCCTTTGTAATGACAAAAGCCTACCCAGAAATTGCCTCCAGGTGCCAGCCATAAATAGGATACTAGACTAATTAAAGAGTTACCAGGGCAACAATCAAATATCACCTATAATTCATACTCAGACATTCATCTTATTTTCTCTGACCTAGCCTGCTGGCAAAGTTTATTTCATTTTAAGTCATCTTAATAAAGAGAAATGCTGCAGAGATAAGGGGTGAGGAGAAATGATTCAGAAACTCCATAAAGTCCCATAGGAACTAGAGAGATAGTATTTTAGAATTAACATGGTTCCAAAACATTTAAATAAAAAATGAATGTGATTTCCATAACTGATCCCAAGTTTGATTAAAAACTGCCTTGCAGTAATGACTGAAAAGATGATTGTATGTAGTTTATGCAACCAGGGATGAAATTCTAAAAATAATTTCTTTTAATGAGCTTATACAGTAGTAATAATTATTTTTAAAATTTTCTGAGGACTACTACCTCCTCAAGGCCAAAGGAAAAGTAGGGTTTGCTTGGGTGTGATTCCTCTTAGTAATTGCTTACCATTGGCTTTTGAGACCTTGGGCAAATCACATAATCTCTTTGGTCCTCAGTTATCTCATCTGTAAAATGGGAGGTTTGGAGTAGGGATGACCCTTCCATCCTTAAATCTTAGGATCTCATTATCAAGATTCAGATTTAAGCTTCCTCCTAAAAATTTCCTGGTAGCTCTCCAAAGGTATGAAAATAAAATGGTATCCCAAGTCAATCTTTGAGGACAATGTTGGGCAACCTATCATTCTTTCTGGTCAGGCCCTTTCTCTCTAATTAATACAGGTTTGTCAGCTCAGGTTGTGCATGAGCTACTGCTGAACACATTGGACCAAATTCTTGGAGCCCCTTCTCCCTCCCATGTAGATCATCTGATGAAGAGAATGCCAATTTTCCTACTAATGAAATAACAAATGCATGTAGCACCTTTCTCCAGGAAACTCACAGTATTTGACAGATGTGGCCTCATTAGTCCCTGATATATCAGTCAGTGAAAATAGCACATACAAAGAAATAACCTGGAATCCACACAAGACAGAATGGAATAAGTCTCTAATCGAGTCAGATTCCTGGTATCTGACATGGAAAAGAGTCAGCCATTTTTGAGCAGTTGTCCTCTGCCATTTTAAAGATCCCCTTATAGGGGTTTATTTTGACTCTTCTAGGATTAGAACTGACAGGGTGTGAATCTACTTTATGAAAATAAGCCACCCTATATTTAACATAATGGATGTTCAAAGGTACCACAAACACCCTGCTAGGATGTCCTAACGCTCACCAAATTTAATAAGATTTGCTTTCAAACCTAGCAGCAATTGATGCTTATAAAATTTACTCGGAGAAGCCAAAGAGATCCTAGAGAGACCCTTCTTTGTAGGGACCAATAAAAAAGTTAAAGTATCCTTGTTAAAATTTTTGTTTCAAGTATATTTTGTGGGAGATGATAAGTGTTAGATCAAGGTATGTGGTTAACCAGAAGGCTCAGATACCTTCAGCTTCTGGATAAACAAAATTTTGTTGTAAACAGATTTGGCATTTTAGCAGTTGAAGGCATGAGGCAGTGTGGTGAAGTAGAGTGGTGGAATAGAAGTGCCAAGGCTTGAGCTCAGGCCCCCAGTTCTAAAAGCTGTACCAGTTTTTAGCAAATCATGCTTGCTGTCTGGGCCTCAGATTCCTTATCTGTTAAATAAAGCATTGGACAAGGTCATATTCACTTAAGTTCTCTTCCAGCTTTAAAGACCTATGCTTTGTCTGTCACTGTTATCATCCTTTCCAAAGTTGCCAGTATCTACTTGACGCTAAATCCATTGGCCTTTTTTCAGTCCTTATTTTACTTGATTCTCCATAGCTTATGACACTGTCCCTTCTTGTTCTCTTTTCTTCTTTGGCTTCTTAGACACTGCTGTGTTTTGATTTTCCTCCTACCTGTCTGATGGTTCCTTCTTAGCTTCTTTTGCTGGATTATCCTTATGCTCCCATGCTCTGAAGTATGTGTATTCTCTCAACTCTCTATCTTTGTACCCTCTCTTAGAGGATACAGACTTCCATTGGTTTGATCATCATATCTATAAAAATTTATATATTTAGCCCTTGTCTTTTTCTCCTGAACTCCAGTCCCACATTACCAAACTACCTGCTAGACATTTCTGTTCAGTTATTTTCAGTAATGTCCAACTCTTTGTGACCCCATTTGGGGTTTTCTTAGCAAGGATACTGGAGTGGTTTGCCATTTCTTTCTCCAGTTCATTTTACAGATGAGAAAACTGAGGCAAATAGAGTTAAGTGACTTGCCAAGGGTCACATAGCTATTAAGTATCTGGGGCCAGATTTGAACTCAGGAAGATGAGTCTTACAGACTTCAAGCCCAGCACTCTATCCACTGAGCCACTTAACTGCCCTGTTTCTACCCACTGGAATCTCAGAATCAGTTTGACACAGACTGGACTCATCTTTATCCCCCCCTCCTCCCCAACCTGTCCCTCTTCCAAATTTCCATCTGTTGAGGGTACCACCATCCTTGAAGTCACCTGGATACACATCCCCCAAGTCATCCTTGACTCCTCTCACCCTTCCCATATTTAATTAATTGTCAAGTCTTATCCATTCTTCAGACTCATAGAAAATCTCCCTTTAGCACATCTCCAGTATTTGTGTCCTCTCCAATGATATAACCACTACCCTAGTTCAGTGACTCATTGCCCCAGGTCTGGACTATTGCCACAGTCTCCCAATTCCCAGATTTCAATCTTGCATAAAGCTGTCAAATTGATTTTCCTATAACAAAAGATCTGGCCATATCGTTCTCTTACTCTGAAATCTCCAGTGCCTCCCTGGGACAGAATACAGACTCCTCAGCCTGGATCTAAAGCTCTCCTCAATCTGCATCCCACTTCCATCCTTAGCCTTGTTCTGTATTATTTCCCTTCATGGATCCATGTACCCTCCATTCTAGTCAGCTCATCTATCGGTTCCTTGTAGCATACATGCTTTGGTATGGTTTGTTCTCTATGTCTGGAATGCATTCCTTCCTTCCATCTCTTAAAATCCTTATCTTCAAAGTACAGTTTAGGTCTTACCTCTTACATCAGGCTTTTTCAAATCTCTAGTTGTTACTGATCTTTCCCTCTTGAAATTACTTCATATTACTTAGTATATATTTTGTATTTAGTTATTTGTGTATGTGCTGTGTTCTTTTTTCTCCTCCAAGAAGACTGGATACTTTTTGAGGGTAATGATTGTTTTGCCTTGATATTCTTAGTGAGTTAGATCCCCAAACTTCCTTATACTGACAGCCTTCCTCATAAAGACGCTTGAATCTCATATTCACTATAGATAACATAGTGCTTTGCACACAGTTGGAGCTTAATAAATTTTGTCAAGCTAAATCGAAATTGAATTGTATTCCTCAGAGCACCTGATCTGCACACGACAAATCAGCATTCATATGTTGAATGTCTACAATGGCAAGGCACACTGATAGGTAGTTGGGACACCCAAAGAGGCTAATGGAACTACTCTCACCAGCAAGAGCTCATGATTTCTTTAGGGAATCCATATGTACACATACAAAAGGATAACTGAAAATATGAGGCATTATATGATAAATACCAAATGAATGAGATAGATACTTATTGCCTATAGAAGTTCAGATCTAGGTCTATTGGCATTGTCTACCTGCTTTTCATTCAACCTATTTAAAAGAAAAGAGGAGGGGTGGCCAGGTAGCACAGTGAGTAAGAGCACCGGCCCCAGTGTTGGGATGACCTGGGGGATCAAATCCGGGCTCAGACATTTAGAAACCACTCAGAAACACCTGGCCATGTAATCTCGAGCAAGTTACTTAACCCCAATTGCTTAGGGGTGGTCAGGTGGCTCAGCAGCGAGCACCGGCTCCAGTATCGGGATGACCTGGGGATCAAATCCGGGGGCAGATACTTAGCACCACACCCAGAAATAACTGGCCGTGTAACCTTGAGCACTTAACCCCGATTGCTTTAAAAAAAAAAAAAAAAGGAAGAGAGGGAAGCAAAAATGCAACAAATGCTGGTCAACAGAATTCTCTTTGTGGCTTAGTAACATTGAATTCGAAGAAGGTTAAGCTGGCACGCTGGTGTTGGGTCTACATTTCAAGTTAAGCCCTTTCATTGGATGTGGGAAAGAATCCACATGTTCAGGCTTCACACTCTCTGAAATGATCCCCTCTGAGGGTAAGACTCCAATAAGCTACTGATACTCAAGATTTTCCTGGTTTCTGACCTCTAGAAAACAGGGATTCTAGCAAGCCTTTGTAGACCTCGAAGACCAACTGTGAAAGCATGTGAAGCTCTATCCAGCTCCCCTACAGTGAAGAGACAGATGCTGTGAGAGGTCAGGGGGCTTGCCTAAGAATCATTTAGGCATAAGTAGCAGAGGGAGGATTCGAACCAAGGGTCTTACTCCAAAACCCATGGGCATACCACTACATCAGACCATCTTGCCCTGGAGTTTGTCAAGTCTTATCTATTCTTCAGATGCGCAGCAAATGTCCCTTTCGCACATCTCCAGTATTTGTCTCCTCTCCAATGATATAACCACTACCCTAGTTCAGTGACTCATTGCCCCAGGCCTGGACTATTGCCACCATCTCCCAATTCCCAGATTCCAGTCTTGCACAAAGCTATCTCAGAGAAGCCATATTTCGGTCATCCTTGTGTAAGGGTGAGACCTGGTAGAGTTAGATTCCAAAATTTCCTTATATTGACAGCCTTCCTCATAAAGATACTTGAATCTCATATTAATGTAAAAGTTCTGGTTCAGGGAAGTTTATAGGAGCAGGCTTGTTTGTAGGCATGTTATTTGAAAAGTTGAATTAAAATGACCTCTTTGGGCCTCACTTTCTTCCTCAGTAAACAAAGGGGGCTGGAACAGATGATGTTTGAATTACATTGGAATTCCCCCTACTCACTTTACTACTGCAAGGTTTTTTTAACCTCTCTGGGACTCAGTTTCTTCATCTGTAAAGTGAAGGACTGGACCAGATAAACTCCTCTTCAAGTTCCATGACCTGTTACATACAATGGCAAACATACGGATAAAAAAATAGCAAACAAAGGTTAAATTATAGATGGTTTGTTGATATAACGGCTGAATATTTGAAAATATCTAGATTTTTTTTTTTTTACTGAAACTTTGAAAATGAACACAGTGAAATTTTTCCCCGAGTGTCCATGTCAGGTGTTGACTCGGTTTAAGCTTTTTGTCCTCCTAAATGGACTGAAGATTGAAGCTGGTGAGGTTTGGCCATGACCAGTGTGCTGACTTTATCCACAGTGTGGATATTTGAGGATGGGTTACATTTAAGTCAGAACCGTTTGAAATGCATATCTTGCCACATGAACAATTAATTAACACTGCATAATTTAACAAGTCAGTACATGTAAATACGAAGGCACTGGGGAAGCAGCGCTTGAATCAAATCAGTACTGACAACCCACAACTTGTACAGAGGCAATAATTGCCAGAGAAAGCCATAATCATACTATTCAGAAAAAAAAGTGATGTGTAAAAAAATGAGTCTTTGATGTTTCCTTGTTGGCTGCTAGAACCATTAAGGTAACTATAACTTTATCCTCTCTCTAATTTGTTTTTTTTTTTGTTTTGTTGTTGTTTAGTTGTGACCCCATGGGCCATACTGTCCGTCAGGTTTTCTTGGCAAAGATACTGAAGTGATTTGCCATTTCCTTCTCCAGCCTCTAATTTGTCACACATTTGCTATCCTGAATACCTAGGGTAGAAGTGGATACATAATTACATATAGATATTAGCACATTAACATTCAATAAACTCTACAAGTTGGGAAATGGAGCATCCCAGCCAATAAGATACTCTAATTAGTAGAGTATTATCTTGCCACAGATGAGGGGCCATTTTTCAAAGTTAGAATACTTGAAAATACACAAAACTAAAACTATAATGGGTGTTTGACAGTTCAGGAGGCAGGTTCAGATCTCACAGCACCTCAGGATCATCATTATGAGTGACATTTATGTGTCAAGCTGCTGGTTAATAGAGTTCACCTTATTAGACACTGTGATAGATAGTGAGAGGGGAAGGGAATAAGTATAATATGTGTGTGTGTGTATATATATATATATATACACACACACACACATACATATATGTATGTATGTATATGTATATGTATAGTGTGTGTATGTGTGTGTGTGTGTATATATATACACACACACATACATATATGTATGTATGTATGTATATGTATAGTGTGTGTGTGTGTGTGTAGATATGGTATTTACTCTTTACTCTGCAGGTGCTAAGTACTTTTTTACCAATATTATCTCATTTGATCCACACAACAATCCTTCAGGGTGACTGTTATTAGCTCTGTTTTACAGTTGAGGAAATTGAAGCAGATAGAAGCTAAGTGTCTTGCCCAGGGTCACACAGCTAGTAAGTGTCCAAGGGAAGATTTGAACTCGGGTCCTCCTGACTCCAGACCCAATACTCTATGAGCTGTGGTGCTACTAGCTAAACACTCAAAAGAGTTTATGTCACTATAGAATGTGGAACATAAAGCTATTACATAATGCAACAAAATAATGAATATTTTATTAAAGTCAAAATTGAGAGGGATAGACAGAAAGAAGCCAGCTAGAAAAGAGGGGAAATCTGGGTTTTGATTGGTTGGTTGGTTTGGCTTGCAGAAATGTTCTCAAGCACCATGTTTGGAGTTAGATGCACTGGGCAACTATGTGGCACAGGGGATAGAGCTCTGGGCCTGGAGTCAGGAAAACTCATCTTCCTTAGTTAAAATCCAGCCACAGACACTTACTAGCTGTGTGACCCTGGGCAAGTCACTTCACCCTGTTTGCCTCAGCTTCCTCATCTGTAAAATGAGTTGGAGAAGGAAATGGCAAAGCACCGAAGTATCTCTGCCATGAAAACCCCAAATGGGGTCATGAAGAGTCAGACATGACTGAAATGACCCAATAACAACAAAGCCCTGGGTTCAAATCTCATCTCTGCAAGTTCTTTAACCACTCTGGGCCTCAGTTTCCTTATTTGTAAAAATGAAGTAGTTGGACTAAATAACTTTTAAGAACCCTTCCAATTCTACATTCTGTAAGGTTTTCATTATTTCCATCCACATTGGTTAGTTGTGCCCATTCCCCTCTAAGTCATACCCATCTTCCCTTCCTGTTTTCTTCTTCCCAAATCAACAGCAATTCTAGAAAAATGTATTATGTGCCAGCTATGTGCAAAGCACCATGCTGTGCTGTAGCTCAGAATAAGAGAACACATATGTCTCCCTGAAGAAAGTGCCGCTTAATCCTTTTTCTCTTTTTTTCTTCCACCTTTACCTCTAGTTCCATGAAGACTTAACTGAAAAGTAATAAGAGAATCAAACTTTTTAAATCTTTAAAGGTTGGTTTCTTGATCTCTTTATAATCAGCATGAATTTAAGTCCTAGGAACATGCTAATTTTAACTCACATGGCTGAATTTTGTAGAAGTGTAATTCTGTGTGTCTAAATAAGGTACAGCTTTCGTGTTATTTTCAAAACATCTGAAACTACATTCTTATTCCCCTTTAGAAAAAAATAAGAAACCTTAGAAAATTGAACTAGAGGCAGATGGTCACAAATGTGGCCTTTTTCTTAGGTCTACACCCACTGCTCCTCATTTCTTTCCCAAGTGATTTCTCCTGTGTGCTTCCCATGTGCTTTCATGAGCTCTGTTTCTATTTTTTTCCTTCTTTCCCTCTTCCCCTTCTTCATTTCCCCTTTTGACATATGATTGTGATTGTAGTTATTTAAAAACATATCATAAAATGAATGTCTTTAAAAAAAAAAGCATCACGCTGTTCAGTTTTATCTTTGTTGTATTATACATAGCCCAGAGAATATTTTGGAACAGTGTTCTATAATATAAATATAAATGAAGTAATTTGGCAAGTTGATGTACTCCGGGGGTAGTTTATAAATATGACTCCATCATTGGATAGAAATTTTTATGCCTGGACTCCTTTAACCATCCAATGGTAGACTCATGAAAAGCTTAATAATTAACTCTTTCCTTGCCCTCAGTTTTCTCATATGTACAAAGAAGACCTTGGACCAGATGATCTCTCTGGTCCCTGCCAGCTCTGGGGATAAGGAATAAAGATGTACAATGCTTAGTATAGAGTATGGCACATAATAGGTACTATATATAGGCTTCCTTAAGAAGACTGAGAACCCTAAAAGCTATGATTCTTTTGGTTAAAACAATAAAAACCCACTCCTCCCTCCAACATATGCTTTTTTTTCTTTAAGATAACTTTTGTGTCCAGAAAGCGAAAGCCTAAATTTTGAGTCCAAGATGGGTCTGGTTTTTGAAGTTCCAAAGTGAAATTTTTACCAGCATTCTCTTTACTGTCACCAGGCAGGAAAATGAGAGAATTCAGATATCTTGTCTATTAATCATAGAGACTGTACTCCCAGAAATAGGAGTCATAGCTTTTAATAGCTATAATTAACTCTTGAATAGACATGTGGGTTTTTAATGATAATCTGAAATAAGAAAGTAGAAGTTAGGTAGTGATTATTTACATCCTAAAAGGATTCCATTTTACCCCCAGGGATCCTTTAAATGGGAAGCTCTCTGACACTTTTTAGTGTTCACAGATCATTAATTATCAGTGGATAGGCTGGTAGCCAAGAAACTTAAAAGAGTGAGGAACCCTTGGCCATTGAGAACCAGCAATGATGTGGGGGAAAGAACCCTGGACTGGGAGGTGGGAGCCCTGAGGACTATCTTTTAACAGTTGTATTGCTAACCAGAGCTGTGTGACCCAATGCAATCAGTTCAAGCTCTCTAACCCTCTAACCCTTTACTCATCAGTAAAGTCAAGGAGCTCCTCTACTCCCTTCTGAAGTGAAATGAACTCACCTCCCAAGTGGTAATATGACAGTGTTAAAATATGATTCAAGATTTTAAAAAGTCACTTTCGAAAACATAGTAATATCTATCTTAAAGTTTACTCATATAAGCCTTATTTGCACAACCCACTTGAATTTCCTAAGATCAGTGATTATAATAAAATACTTTTCAACCTGGTGAATTTAGAGATGGGAGGTAATAAAAATTCCAGTAGAGTTAATGCTACTAAATAAATAGCTTTGTATTTAGAGTCTGGTATGCCAGTGCCTCACTGGTAGAGAAAAATAGGAGTAACTAACTCCAAAAGTTCTTTAGATTTACAATGATAAATGTAATTGACTCAGAATTGACTCATCAAAATTCCCTAGAGAACAGCATTTGTAAGATTTGTGTTGCAGTAAAATCATGCTAGGGCTGAGGTTCTTGTATCATCATCCCCATCACAGCTACTACCTGCCCTGGAATTCACCATCTTCTTCTTGACCCCCTCTTCGTCATGGATCAGAGGATTTTTATCTGGCATTATCCCAGACCCTGTTGGTTCAGTTATCTCAAATTGGTGGTTTCTTTTCCCTGGATTTTTCCCTCTTTCCCAAACCCTCAGTTTATATAATATGGTATGACAGGCATTGCCATTTGTTATTTTCTATCTGATTGACATGCCTAGGTCTTCTGGTTTTTTTTTTTTTTTTTGTTGTTTTTTTTTGGGGGGGGGGGAGATAATTGACTTACCTGGTATTTTAGCACTTATTTTAAAGATGCTATGGGCTGAGAATACAAATTTGCTTATAAAGAAACCTTTTTTGTATCTTTTACATAGCCCTAAATCTTGAACAGAGCCACTTTTTAGTAAATCTTCAAAATATAATTCCACAAGACCAGTTCAATTATGATCACATCCATTTATGGAATTCCATAATAATTTATTTTTCTGGGCCTTGCCACTTATTGCCAGACTGAGGATAGACAACTCACTTTAACCTCTCTCCCTTACTCTTCTTCATTTGCAAAATAGAGATAGAAATAGCAACTTCAATTTATATGTTGTTTTAAGGCTTACAAAACACTTTCCACACAGCCTTGTGAGGTAACATTTTGGGGGCACCCAGATCTTTGATTTCATTGGTTTAGGGATCTCCTGGTGAGGAGAATCCTTCTACCAATGCAGATCTGCAACTGATTTGGATTTTATACTCTAGAGTGCTCTATGTTTATATATATATATATATATATATATATGTGTGTGTGTGTGTGTGTGTGTGTGTGTGTGTGTATGTATGTATGTATATATATATAGTGTGTGTGTATGTATGTATATATATGTATGTATGTATGTATATATGCTAGAGTCCAAGAAGCTAAAGGGTCTGACCAGAGACACTCAGCTAATTTTCATGTGTCAGAGATGAAACTTGGACCTAGATCTTCTGAGCCTAAGACCCACTGTCTCTCAACTAGGCCATACTGCTTTTGACTTCAAGCATTATTATTTCTATTTTGTAGATGAGGAAACCAAGGCTCAGAGAAATAAAGTGAGTTGCCCATGCTCCCTCAGCTAATAAGTGTATATGTGGTGGGATTCAAACCTCAGTATACCAATTGCAGGCCCAGGTCTCTAGACATCATGCCTGCAAATAGTAAGTCAAACTATGTACCTCTGAGAAGAAAGTAACCCGAGGCATTATATTAATGTAAATTGTTGTTTTTCAGTTGTGTCTGACTCTTCATGACCCCATTTGGGGTTTTCTTGGCAAAGATCCTGGAGTGTTTGCCATTTCCTTCTCCAGCTCATTTTGAGGAACTGAGGCAAACGGGGCTGTCACTTTTTGTCGTCTTTGATGCCTAATGTACTGGCCCCATCGCCCCCAGCGACATACACTGTGAGGTCCTTGAGAACAGGGATTGTTTTTTGGCTCTTTGTATCCCCAGGGCTTAGCACAATGCCTGGTAGTGGTAGGTGCTGAATAAATAAATGGTTGTCGATCTAATATAATCAACTGCATTTCTTGTTTGAAGGATCATTTTTTTCTCTCTTTTTGGGTTTACTGGTCTCTCTTTCATAGGCATTCCCTTTTTCTACTTGTTAACATGCAGAAATTTTTCACCATAGATGTATAAATTAAATGTCATATATTTTCTATAGGTTTCAGACAGAATTACTTTTGGGGAAAAAAAAAGAATGGTCTTAGATCATTAAGTCATTTCCACTTTGCCATCCAAAGAAATGAACAAGAAATTCTAATACATTAAGAATAGTTGATATGCTTTTACTAAATGTGCAGATAAACTATGATATCTGTCATGCTATAAAGCACTTTCTTTGGTTCTATAGTTTTTTTTTTTTATTATAATTCTTGTCACCAGTTATTACTTGCAGATCTCCAATACTCAAAATTCGCTCTGGGATAAAGGCTTCAGTTCTTTAATCAGGTTTGAAAATATTTTTTCAACTTTTACAAGTTTGTTCCTTTTTTAAGGCTTTCTTTTGTTTCTATTGTCCCTGGATAAAGCCTTATGGGTTCTTAGCAAAACACTGACTTACATGTAGAGATATTAAAGTTTGTGTGCACGAGTGTTATACAAAGTGTGTATGATGTTATATTAATTAACCAGGTCAAATCTAAAAACGGAATTAAATTTATTTTAATATATACCTACACAAATTCATTTGGCTGCAGAAATTCTAACCAGTCTATAAATGATTTCAATGTCCCTTAAAAGATGGCCTTCATAGTCCTATGCTTACTGCTTTTGGAGGGTTGAGAGTGAGCACAGGACTCGCTTGTGCACAAGTAAATTGATGGCTACACCATTTGTATTCCTGAAGAGTCTTCAGTGAGGACTTTCTCTGCACCCACATCTACCTTGCCTGCCCTGCTTATTAAACCCTGTAATTACAAGAAGCATTATGGATTTGTCCCTAGCTACAGCAGGATAATGTCACTGCATGTCAAAAAGGGGATTAGCATGAGGAGAGAGATCCTACTGATGTTTTCACTTTTTGTTAAAAGAAGAATTTTATTGAGTTTCATTTTGCTCACAAGAACTGTTGTCTTGCTTCCTGGGGTGTATTTTTTTTTTTAAGATCCAAATGTAAAACCCAGATGAACATTCCCTGGCTCAGTGATCTGCAGACCTTTTCCCATTAATTAATAGACATGTTTGTGACTCAAAGTATTCCTAAGAAATCTGCCATTTTTCCTAAAAATTGAGAAAAATATAATCCCCAGAGCCACTGGTAGCGTTGGGGTGTGTGGCAGAAGACACTCCTCTCCAAAGGAGGCAGGGCTTATAGCTTCTTCTGGAAAGTATGGAGGAAAAAGTAGGGGTTTATCTGCTATAGGTCTTTTGTTAAGATTTCTGTGGGATTCATACGATTGGCCTGCTTGGGAAGAATCAGACAGGCTTGCCCTTCTCTTCTCAAGGGAATTCCATTGACTCTTTAGATAGAGCAAATCTTGGAATCAATACATCAAGAACCAAGTGATTTGCAAATGGAGCGGAGCAAAGAACCTTGGAGCCACTTGGTTATTCTATTTGTGCCCTTATTTTCAAATTCTCCAACAAAAGCAGCTTCATACTGGGAAAAATTTCAGCCTGGGGACAATGGAAGATAGGGTTTTTTTGTTGTTTTTTTTTTTACTTCTCCACCATATTCTGCAAGGGAGCTGCCTGCCTTCTTTCAAGGTCCAAAGTAGGAGACCTCCCTATACTTTTTAACTGCCTTTAGTTTTCTCTATTTCCGCAGAAAATACCTAAATAAATGGTATAGATGAGCTTACTTTTTCCATATGGGGTTCTCATTCTTAGATGTATAAAGATGTACTTTAGAAAGGCTCTTGGAATCCCATTTCCTTTGAAAAGGAACCTCAAACCCCTTTCCTTGGCAATATAAAAGGTAATCAAGCCTCAACTCCAGTGATGGGAACCCATTACTGCTTGTGTCATCGCACTTTATTTGGGGGCAGCTCTGATTGTTAGGAAATTTTTCCTAAATCTTTGAATCAAAACTGAACCCCCTCTAAATTCTAATGATGTTTCCAGTTCTGCTCTCCAGAGCCAAGCTGAAAAAG
The DNA here is from genome assembly GCF_028583685.1 of Petaurus breviceps papuanus. Classification (NCBI taxonomy): domain Eukaryota; kingdom Metazoa; phylum Chordata; class Mammalia; order Diprotodontia; family Petauridae; genus Petaurus; species Petaurus breviceps. The sequence continues at coordinate 29,275,135 of NW_027185764.1, read as the reverse complement.
TTTCCTCCATTTTCACCTGACAGGCCCCTCAAATACTTGAAGATGGTTCTCATATTTCTTTCCCTCTAGTATCCTCTCTCTCTCTCCTCCTCTTTCATTGTCACTTCCTAATCACTTCTCCCTCAATGGAATTCTCCTTTGTAACCAATAATTAAAGTTAAGACTAACAAATCAACAAATTGTGTCAAAAAATACATTACTTCAATCTGTACCTATGATATTCCCCTCTCTGAGAGATAGGTGACATGCTTCATCATCCTCACTGTTGGTCGCCGATTCTTGCTTTTCAGTCTTGTTTTTCCCTATATCATGAGGTCACTGTGCAAATTTTTCTCCAGGTCCTGCTTACTTCTCTCTGTATCAGTTCATACAAATCTTCCTAAGTTTCTCTGAGTTCTTCATATTTGCCATTTCCTACTGTGCAATCATATTATGTTCATATACCAGTTAGTTCAATCATTCCCAGTCAATGGATATCAAATTTTCTTCTGTTTTTTGTTTTGTTTTGGTTTTTTTGCTACTGTAAATGAGGCTTCAGGGCATACTTTCTGATATATGTATGTGTAAAATAAGTAACCCTCCGGCACACCACAAGATTTCTGGTGGGCAGTCTGCAGACCTGCTTTAAAGCTTTCAATAAATAATCATTTTTATTGTTGCTATTATTATTGTGCTATTATTATAATAATGATCATTATTATTGTTATTAATAGCTTACAGGCCCCCAGGCTGGTGATTCCACCATCGACTGAACCTTCTATTGTGCTCTTGTGAAGCTCAAGCCAATATAGATCAATAAGGAGAGTGCTGATAAATGTTTAACCAGTGTCTCTGGGTAAAAAAAAAAGTGTTCGTGAACATACACTTTTAAGTTTAATCTTCATTATTAACATTTTCTTAAATCTCAACAATCAACAAAACAATGAGCCCTGATCTGCAGTGATTGTGGTCTTCTGATCTAATCAATAAACAGTTATTAAGCGCCAGGCACTGTGCTATGCACTAGGGATAAGATTAAGTCCCTGCCCTCAGTGAGCTTGCAATCGAATAGGAGAGACAACAAACCAAAGTAGTCAGGAAGGGGGGAGGAGATAAATACCAGTATTGTTGAAACCAGGCGGGAGAGCATGTGTAAAATGGAGAGATGTAAATGGAATAACTTAAAACATAATGATGGGCCTAATTAGAACAAGCCCTAGCATACTTCCATCTCTGTCCCTTGTTTAAGTCTTTTCTTCTTCGGGCTGAATATACCTCGTTCCTTCAGCTGTCTCTCATGGTACTGTCTCCAGCCCCCTTCCCATCTTGGTCATTCCTTCAGAATTCTCTCCAGTAAATCAGTGCTTTTCCTTTTCCTTTAAAATGTGGTATAAAGTACACTATATAAAGTATCCTAGGAGAGCTCAAGACTTAAAGGATTCACTTTGCAAAAATGAGAACTACAGTGTCAGGTGAATAATGAACTTCTTTTACTTCTATTATCCCTCTCCACCTCCACAGCACACAGTGTACACCATTTATCTCTTTTACAAATTTAGGTTTTTATTTGTTAGTATTTCTTAAAAGAAAGTACACCTGGGACAAAATTGGGACCAGAAATGTTAATATTAACTTAAAAATTATATAGCCCTGGACTTTTCTTTCTCCCTGTAAATGACTAAAAAGCACTAAAGCTTTTTTGATCCTTTTAATATATTCATAACTTTTTCCAGGAAAATGAGAATGGAGAGTATTAGTCATAGGGAACTATGTGCATAAATCACTTTAGAATCTTCAATTCACTATTATTCCTTTCCCTCAGGCACTTTGAAATAACCAGTTATGATGGGAAAAAATTACTAACTCTTCTTCCATCTTGGAACAATACCATATGGATTTACTTTCTGAAGGATTAAAATCCATTCTGGCTCATAACCAGCAGGGGGCATTGGTAATTGCTATGCTGGTGAACCAGTAAACACCAATCTCAGCAGCTGTGTTATCACTTTTTAAAGCTGGCTCATTAAAAACTGATCCCAGCATTTGACAGGTGAATCAGCATAACATCTGTAATCTCTTGGGAATAAAGATGGGTAGTGTTTGGGTCTGAGGAAAATTCAGCTTATATGAATCAGAAATTAGAAAGATCCTTAAAACACTAACTTCCCCCAAAGATTCTGGATCATATTTTGGAGAGTAATGATATGGCAATAAGCAGTGTGTTGATTTAAACTAAGCAAGTTGGAGTAGACACTGAAAGTCATAAGGACAAATATACTTCTCTTAATTTCTTGGAGTACTTGGTAAAACCAACTAAAGTCTTTGTTACAATGTGGTGTGATGCAGTGGCCTTGAGCGGTGGGGAATCAGGAGTCTCATGTTCTAGACTCGGCCAGCCTTGCCTTTAAATAGCTACGCAGCTCTGAGCAAAGCTTTTTTGGTTCCTTTAGATGCTTCACTTTCCTCATCCAGCTCTTAACATCCTATTATTCCCTGATATTGGTTAGTGATTTTTGTTCCTTTGAAAAGGAATTATATTCTTCTACTCTATGATAGATTTCTAGCAATAGAAAAAGCAGAATTTGAGCCTCTCGTGTTTAAAATAATTTAGAGCGCTCAGTCTTTTTTTGTCTTGTTTTTTTGCTTTTTGGAGGGGAGAAGGTAGGGCAATTGCACTTAAGTGACTTGCTCAACGTCACACGGCTAGTTTATGTGTTAAGTGTCTGAGGCTGGATTTGAACTCACGTCCTCCTGACTCCAGGGCCAGTGCTCTATTCACTGCGCCACCTAGCCACCCCTGAGAGCGCTTGTTCTTAACCTTGGATCCATTAACTTGTTTTTTTAAACATTTTGATGACTGTACAAGGTGTCCCCAAAGTCTTGCAGTTTTAAACTGTTAAAGCTTGAACTACCGTGTTTCCCCGATAATAAGACCTATCCTGAAAATAAGCCCTATTGAGATTGCTACTGTAGTGAAGGTGACCCCCTGCGCTACACGCTACATTACGGTACCCTCTGTATGCACTGTTCTCCCCCCTCCCCACCCCGTGAAATGCACGCCGCGCTCCGAGCTGCATCCAATCAGAGCTGCAGCAGTGAGCGCGTCATCCTGTTCTTCCCCAGTGATTTGCTTGTTGAATAAAGGTACATTTTTTTGTTCACATTTACCTATTTATTAAAATTGCTGTCAATGTTCATTAAAATAAGCCCTCCCCTGAAAATAAGCCCTCTGGTGTTTTTCTGTCCAAAAAAATTAATAAGACAGTGTCTTATTATCGGGGAAACACGGTATATGCCTCTAATTGTACTATGCTTTTTGGGACACCATATACTGTATTTAAAAATAATTTATTTCTTTTGTAACCTTATGCATTTAGAAACGTAGTTCTGAGAAGAGGTCCATAGGCTTCCTTGGCTGAAGAGGGAACACAAATCTGATTAAATTGAATGAAAGATCTGATTAAATTAAATCCCCTAATTTAGAGACTGGCCTCCTTCTGATTCATGTCCACAGATGGGGAAACCAAGGCACAATCAGTCTAAGTGACTTGTACAAGATCACACAATCAAACCTATAATTTAAACTCAGTTTAAAAAAAAAATCCAAACCTATTACCGTTTTTTCATTGTACCAGGCCTCCAGTCATTGTAAACTTCAGTTCTTTTTGATCAATGCCTTCCCGAGATCATCTTTGTAGGATTTCAACTAAGGAGAGTTAAAAGAACCATAGAATTTTCACTTGAAACAATTGTTTCCCTCTTTCCCTCAAGACTGATCAAATCAGCTGACCTCGTATATAGGTTGGTCCCAATTTTTTTGTAATTGATGATGATGAGTTTTTTCCAGACCAGAGCTATAAATCAGTATAGGGAACCTATCTGCAATTACAGCATTGCCTCTGAGAGGTTATAACTTGCCCAGGATCCCCCAGCTGTTATGTTTCAGAAGCAAGACTTGAACTCAGGTCTTCCTAATTCCCAGGTGCTTCTCTGACATCAGCTCAGGCAGTGCAGGATGGTCAAGACAGCCCTGACTTTGGATTTAGGGGACTGAGTTTAAATCCCACTTCTGATAATTACTGCTATGTATGGCCTTGAACAAATTAATTTCATCTCCTTTAGCCTCAATTTCCTCATCTATAAAATGAAAGGGTCAAACTGGGTCAAATGTCTTCACTGTTTTTTTGCATGTCATGGATCCCTTGGGCAGCCTGGGGAAGCCTCTGGACCCTTTTTCACGGTAATTTTTAAAATGCATACAATAAAATTCATAGCATTACAAAAGAAGCTAATTATATTGAACTATACTTTTTGAAATATTAAAAAAAAAACGTTGGGGATAAAATTCCCAGATCCCCTTAAATCTCTTCGTGGACCTCAAAATTAAGAACCTCTGGACTAGATGGTCTTTGAAGTCGCTTCTAGCTCCAGATCTATGAACTGTGTCTCATTACGCTCTTGGAGGGGACCAGGAGGTAGCTTTGATATCCCCTATGGTCTGTGGTGTCAGTCTTTCATTCCTCCTCTTCACACTTGTCTTTTCTCCCTTCTATGATCTTAGTTTCTTACTTTTTATTTTCCCTTTTTTTTTAATTTTTTTTTTAAGCAATTGGGGTTAAGTAACTTGCTCAAGGTTACACGGCCAGTTATTATTTCTGGGTGTGGTGCTGAGTATCTGAGACCAGATTTGATCCAGGTCATCCTGACACTGGAGCCAGTGCTCTTACTCGCTGTGCTACCTGGCCGCTCCATTTTCCCTTTTTTCTTTCCTTCTCACCCCTTCTCTATATCATTGACCTGCCAGTGGCTTTGATGGACATTGCTTAACCCCAAACATGGGACTGACTCATAGCTAGAAATTCACCAGCTCCTTTTCCAGTTCATGTGGTTCGAGGGCTCTGGAGAAGGTCCTTGAAATAATCCAAAGTCCTTCATTCACTGAACATCATTTCACCATCCATTTTCTCCATTGGTAAGATTTTACCCACTAAGAAATTATTTGCACATTAAGATCCTGATTAATAAGGAAGAAGGAGGAAAAGCAAGATAAACAAGCAAAGTCTGGTCAACTTGGATTTGTTTTTTTATGTGTAAAATGGACAAGGATACCTGAAGTACTGCTCATGTCACAGGGTTGTGGTAAGAATTAACTGATAATATATGCAAAGTACTTTAAATATCAATGACAATTAAAAAAATTCTTATTGATGCTAACTAGAGGTCTCATGGTATACTAAGTGGCTAGAGAGTCAGCCTGGGAGTCAGGAAGATCTAGGTTGATCCAGAGATTCCATCTGGAGAAGAAAGACCCAACAATTCCACAGAGGGTGTGCTTATTGGGGCTATAGGGTCATGATAAAAAGAATGGCAGCTTTGGAATCAAGAGACCTGGCTTTAAATCCTGTCTCTATCACTAACTAAACATAATATTACAGTTTTTTTGTATTATATACTAACCAGCTGAGCAGACCTCTCTGTGCCTCAGTATCCTTATCTATGAAATAAGGATAATGATATACTTATTTTCTACTTTATAGGGCTTTTGCAAGATTACATAAGATAATGGTTATAAAATTATGTATAAATGTCAGCTTAATATTATTCTTCATTAGTCTCTCTGCACAGATCCCCTGCCAGAGATCTCAGCAGAATGCATGCTGTATCTTGGAAAGACTTGTTTGTTGGAGATCTACTTGAAACTATTTAGCTCATTTCACTTGGGTCTGTGTTTAGATAGACCATTCCCACTCGTTGATCAGCTTTGGCTCTGGGCCTGTCCCCTAGAAAGTGAAGGGTCTTTGGGTCATGACCCCCTTCCCAATCACCACATGTCTCATGACTCAGAGAAGCTAATCCTTGACCTAAAATGACTCTGCTCAAAAAACAAAAAACCCAGGCTGAATCTGACTCTTTCTTTAAACTCCATATAGGGAGAGCCTGGTGGCTGGTTTTGAGAATCTGTTTTGCATTTTGGTTTGTAAAGGGGGATGTGAAAAACCTAGGCCTGGGATATCATTTGACCCAGATGCTTGGTTGAAAAGAAAACAAAGACGACCTAAAATCGTTTCCACCTTAATTCTGGGTTATAGCTGGGATAGCAGCAACCGGCTATTTCCTCCAGGTCGAGACCTTGTGCTACAAGTGGAAAAACATTTGAAAGAAAAAGCATCCCAGCTGGTGAGATCCTGCCCAATTCTCCCAGCCTGTGCTTCAGATAGAGAGGAGATGTGATAAAGTCCTGCCACGCGTTCAGGCAAATGGGTGTGTTTTATATTATTTCGGGAATGTGGCTCCCAGCCCTAAATTCTAAAATGCTGATGTGCCAGAGAGCTGAAGAGACACAGGGACATAGGATAAATGGCCTTTGGATTACTCTTCTGACTTGGCTCCATTCCTCATTTGACCTTCAGATCCTAAGGAGAGAGAGATGGCATTGGCGGCTTCAGCAGTACCCACCTGCCCATCAGCACCCCCACATCCCCTGAAGGCTAATGCTCTAGGCTGGCTACCTCCATGGTAGCGGAGGGTTAATTAGAACACCGGGAAAGCTGAATGGGAGTGAAGTGATTTGAATTCCCCCCATTCCCATGATGAGCTGGTGTTTATTAGTATGCAGTCCCAGTGCCAACACATAGTTTCAAGTGGTAGTCACCGAAAGGTTCCTGCCACTCCAGCATGTCTCTAGGGCCTCACAGACTTGGATTTCATACCCGTATCTGCATTATTTAATTAGGCAAGGAGAAATTGTTGTCTCTTTTTTGTGTTTTTACCGTTGTTGGATCAATATTTATTATAGAGGTGCTTGGAAACAACTCCTCTTAGAGATGTATACTGCATAACTTCTTTGGAGGCTGCATCCAGATTATTTTTTTCCCTTATAAGGTGAACATTTATTGAATACTCAGTCATAAAGGACATTGTTTTTATTTATCAGACAAGCTGAAGAAGTTAAAGCTTAACTAAGGAAAAGGGTCAGAGCTTGTGATTTCATTGGTATAGGGGACTCTTGGATGAAGAAACCCTGTCTACCAATACAAGTAGACTCTGACTTATACTCTTAGGGTGTTGTCTAGATCAAGGATGTTAAGTGACTCACCCAGGGTCACAATGTCAGTATGTGTCAGAAGCTGGGCCTGAACCTACGTCTTCCCTGGCTCTGAGACCATTCTTTATTCATGCCACTAAACTTTACTTTTAAAAAATGCACATTTTAAAAAGATGCTAAATATCAAATATTTTCAAGACAGGGTGTTCTTGGGTATGCCCAGTATATTCTTACCCCTGTTTATATTCTTAGGTAAATTTACATGAAGACAGTAGGGCTTAGTCCATAGATCTAGGGTCATGAACTCTTTCATTAGACTGTGATATGGTCCCTCTTGGGTTTCCTCCTATCTCTCTGGCTGTCCCTTCCCACTCTCCTTTGCTAGCTCATCATGCCCAATAATTATAGGTATCTCCCAAGGCTCTTTCTTGGGCCTTCTTCTCAGTCTACATCTTTTCTCTTGATGATCTCAAAAATCCTCCTGGGTTCAATTATTATCTCTATGCAGATGACTCCCAAGTTTTCTTTCTGTAAACTCTACTGTTTTGCTGTGGTCTGTTAAGCCATATAACTAAGCTAGTTAGAATTCTGGTTAATTGAAGAGTAAATCTTTCAAAGACTTTGAGGGGTTATTAAAATGCACTGTTATGAATAAAGTGCATAAGAATTTAGAACTCAAAAAATTTTAAATATTAATGTTAAAAATAAATAATAAATTAGAGAATTTGGAACTCAAAATTTAAAACAGTAAATGTTAAAAATACATAAACAAAAGCTGAATGATGGGCATGAACTTTAGACTTTAGCTTCTTTACGCTGCCTATCCAGAATCTCAGCTATGTCCTGGAGCTCTGAGATTTACAGATAAATCACCCCTGGATCTGTGAGGTACTAATTTAAGTTTGACTTTCATAGTCAGAATCTTATAATGCTTTGCAAGGAAAAGGAAAAAAAGGGTCCACCATATGTTTGAAATGCATTCTAGATTAGAACTAGAAATGTGATCATAAGACCAAAAGATTTATAGATGAACAAAATATCATCTGGCCCTACCCCTTCTTTTTACAAAGTCCCAGAGAAGGTGATGTGCTATGTCCAAGGAGTAGATCCTAGGTCTTCTGCCTCTAAATTCAATGTTTTTTTTTTTTTTCTGCTATACAATAATGTGAAAGCACAAGGTTGAAGGGGGCTGAACTAGAATAAATTCTTTCTTAGGAGTAGTATATGATTTTCCCCAAGAGTTGCTGAAATGTAAGGAGTTGAACATAAATACCCCTTTGCTGCTGGCCATCTGGAGTTTCAGGAGAATATGATTGTTTATGAACCATTTTAGAAGGGTGACCCATATCACTGCCTGTCTCCATGCTGCACATGAATTAGACTCTGTTTTGGTGAAGGGGGAATTCTGTACAGCTGGTGTGGTTTGCTGTCTGGAACAAAACTCCTCCTCAACTCAGCTTGCTAACATTTTGGGAGAATTGACCTTGTGAGGTTGGACTGCCACGAGGCAGGGCATTTTAGCTTTTAAACAGAAAAGAAAAAATTGCTTTAAAAAAATGGAAAAACTCAGTGGAGAAAGGCACTTATATCAAATTAGATTATAGAAAAGTCTCTCTGGAAAACTGGTTGGTATAATAATGCCTTTCTTTCCATTTCTTTCCTAAAAGAAAATACTGCACCCACCAGGAATACAAAGGAGGGGGATGATATTTAACATAGGATGGTTTTGATCTTTGGCAGTTGTACCCATACAAAAAAAATCCCATTCAATTTGCTGTGCACCTGTCATTACTCTCAATGAGTTTCTTTTTTCCTCTGATGGATGGTAGTCTTAGAAGCTTGGTGTTTTTCATTATCAATGTGAAATGGAGTGCCAGTGTTCACATTTTGTCATTCTGATGAAGTGTAAGGCAGAGAATCAGCGTGATTATTCAGTGTTTGCATAATCTGCTGGATTTGGAATGGGATTGTGGTCCTATGAAGACCGGCATCTAATCTTACCTGACAATTCTCTAGTTACATTCTAAGAGCCTACTCCAAGAAATAACACAAGTCATGGTGTTAGAAAATTGAGTTGTATTAAATCTGTAACTAATTATGTTAATAACCCGTTATATGGTGGAGATGACTCTCCTCCAAATGGCTAATATTCTTCATGATTTTTTTTTTAGAAATTTATTCATTATGTAGGAAGTTCTAAATTTGGCCCAGGAGGAAAGGAAATCTTCCATTCATTGGGTGTCACAAGTGGAAGGAAATCCTGATTAACCAGCTGCGTTTTTTTTTTTTTAAGTAAGCTTACAGTTCTACTGCCCAAATAAAAACTCAGTGAAAACTGTTAAGGAACATTTCCCTATGTGAAATTAAACTCTCTTCCTCTTCCCTCAGGGGGATGATTCCTTTTTGGATAAAATAGAATCTTTTCAGCTGAATTGTTTTAGATGCACTTGTGATCTCCACAGTTTTGTCAGAATGAAGATGCCCAATTTTTCCTATTATATTATTTAAAAAAATTTATTTTAGCCCAGCATGACATCCAGGACCATAAATCTGAATAAAGCCTTAGGCTAGAACTCAGATTCATTCAATTCATCTCATTTGGAGTAGATTCCTTTCTCCATTAAAGTCTAAAAATAATTTCATGCGGGCCCCTTTTCTAGGGACCACTGAGGCTTAAACCCTTGGAAAAGGGTTTGTCATTCTCAGAGCTGTCAAGTTTTTAAGGGAATCATGCATGTTTTCCTTTCTGCTTAAAAAAAAAAACCTCATCTTGATTTTTGTTCATGATGGCTATACAGAAGATTATATGGCAAAGAGCTAAAACTCACTATTTTTCACATTGGAAAGGACCTCAGAGACCATCTTAAATCTATTCATTTTTACAGATGAGGGAACTAAGGCCTAGCAAAGTGAAGTGGCCTGCCTGAGGTCCGATGAGAGCCCAGGCCCTCACACTCATGTTCAGGGCTCTCTTTTTCATGTACCATACACTGCCGTTAGTTTTCTAGATTAAGTCTTCTATATTTCAAGGTTGCACATGTAGGTTTGGTAATGAGCTAGCATGGTTGATTATTATCAGATCTAAGCCTATAGCATGTCCCATATGCTTAATGTCCTCCCTTATCTAAGTTCCTAAAACCTTTACCCCAGACCCTATAGCAAAGCCACTTAGAAATAGCATTGCTGGCTCCATGGAAAAATTAAGCAATCTCTATCTCCATCTTGCCTCTCCTACCCATCCCCTCCTCTCCTTTTTCTTTCCTTTTTTTAATGCTATAGGTATTGGGAAAAAAATACTTCCAAAAAAATCTCATGTTATAGTTGTAAAATTAAAATTAATGTAAACTAGTAGATGGATCATTTCCAAAGAAAGACAAAAAACAGAAGCTAAAAGCATAAGAGCAGTTATTAGCCACTGTATGAGTATTGGAACAGAAACTTGACCAGGATTGGCAGAAAAGTGCCCAGAGGACTAGGCAATGAAAATACCCTACTGAGTGATTAATAGATCTAGAATTTGTATGTCCTCTAAAAGACTACCCACTCCCCGCTCTCCCTTCAGACAGAAGATTAGTGGTGTGGCCCTGATAGCTGTGGGGAGGGTGAGATGTCAAGAGAGGAAATTGGTAGCTATTAGATGGACTGGGGTCAAAACTTGGCGCCGGGTGTCTGGGAAACCCAACTGACTAAAAAATGAAGTGTAAGAGGATCTAAGCTTACTGTCTCTATGGACTGATTTGCAGATTGAAAAGGTCTTCTAACCTGAGCAAAGTAGCATTTTAATATTGATATTAGAATGAAAAAGAACATATGCAAAATAGGTTAGGCTGAGAGTTCCAAATGCTTGTGTAATAACAATAGCCAGCATTTATATAGTATATTAAGGTTTACAAAGCACCTTACATGAATTATCAGCAACTCTCCAAGGTAGGTGGTATTATTATTCCCATTTTACAGATGGGGAAACTGAGGCGTGCAGGTTGAGTGACTTGCCCAGGGTCACATTAAGTGTCTGAAGCAGGATTTGAACTCAGGTCTCACTGATTCTGAACCCAAAATTCTAAACTTTTTGAACTTATGGAAACTTTGTATATTTTTATTTATACATATGGTCATGATTGTGTGTGTGTGTGTGTGTGTGTGTGTGGATAGGTAGATGAATAGATAGGTAGATAGTTGGGTAGATGAATGGATGGTAGGTATATAGATGAATAGATGGATAGGTATGTGGATAAATGGATGGGTAGATGGATGAATGGATAGGTTGATAGATAAGTGATAGGTGAATGGATGGGTAGGTAGATGGATGGATAGATAGATAAATAGAAGAGGCTATGACCTCCTTGCTCATCAGCTCTTTCCTGACTAGCTTAAGTCCTCTTTGGTTTGGAGTTAGAATTTTTTGTTGGTCATTCAATTCAGGCTGATCTTTCCCTACCCTTCCTTTCTACCCTCATTTCATATTATTCTCCTCTGTCCACCTACTTTTATGTTATAACCAAACTGGATTGTAAGATTTTGAGCAAAAGGGACCTTTGAGATCATCTTAATTAAAATCTGTTCTTACCCCTTCCTCTCTCCATTTTATAGATGAATTCAACAGTTCAGTAACCATTTGTCAAGCACCTACTGTGTACCAGATGCCATGCTAAGCTCTGAGGAGACAAAGAGAGACAAAAGATAGTCCCTACCCTCAAGGAACTTACACTCTAATGTGGGAGACAACATATATACAAAACAAGCTATATATCACAGAGGAAAGGCCCTGGAAGAGTTGGGGAAGGCCCAGAAAGGTGAAATAATTTGTACAAGATCACACAGCAGTTCTGGAATTCAAATCTAGGTCAAAATTCTGTTCTCTTTTCACTATAACACATACAGGTTCACTAATTTGTTTCTAGATACACACACTCACAGGTCATTCTCCACTGTGGTTACATTGCCTACCTCCCATGTCCCCAAAACTGTTTGACTAAGGGAAATGAGGGAATCTGAGGGAAACACCTGTAATATCAGCCTCTTGACAATGGGTTTTAAAAAATGATCATGTAGACCCTAACACCAGATAATAGAAAATGTCTCCCTACCAGTGTGGCTGTCATAGATTACAGAATCTGAGAGTTGGGAGGTACCTCAGAGGTCACTTGGTCCAGCCCAAGCCAGAAAGGAATCCTCACTCTACCAAATGGAAAAAGTGATGTCCTAGCCTCTGAGTGAAAGCCCCCAGAGAGAGGAAACCCACCATCACTCACCAACTCTGTCTCACTTTTGGACAGCTCTAATTGTTAGTTATCAATCCACTTACAACTTTTACCTGCTCACTGATTCTGATCCTGCCCCCTAAAGCCAGAAAGAACAAGGAAACATGTTGCAGTAGAGAGTTAGGAAAACTTGGTTACAAAATCTCCTCAGATGCTTAATAGCTGTATGACCCTAGCAGGTCATTTAACTTTCTGGACCTCAGTTTCCTCATCTGTAAAATAAGAAGGTTGGCTTCTGTACATTCCCTTCTAGCTCCAGATCTATGAGTCTGTGTTAAATTTAACCCCTCCTTCACATGACAGCAAATTCCATGATGAGTTCTCCTGTTTGCTTAGGGGCCTCAGCACTGGAACTTACAGATGTCAGTTGTACATCCCCAAGACAGTGGCATCGTGCCCAATTGGTTTGAATAGCAAATCCAGGAGGGGCCCATGGGGAAGAGTTTTCTCTCCTCACTGTCCCTCCAGAGGGCTCCCTACAGCCTGCTCCAGTGCCAGAAGGAGGGAACTGGGTTAATAGCTTTCAAGTAAAAATCTTAAAGTCCATTCCAGGCTTTGTATGTTTAGTTATTCCTTCTGAATATTGATGTAACAGCCCAGATAGTGTATCTCTTTTAACTGAACACCCCACAGGAAGATAATGAGGAAAATCTTGATAGGATTAAGTTATTTTTAGGATTTGTTTTATATAGCTCGTGACGTGACAGCCTGACTAAAGAGGCCAGCTTGAGGGACACTCTATCCTGACTTCCAGGGCAGGAGCTAAGTGTGCCTGTAAAAACAAAAGTTCTCCCTCTGTGAGGCTAACCGCTGACTTTGCACCCTTGGCCATCTGTCCTCTAACACATGTTTTGCATACTCAACTTATGTGCCTGTGCTTTGAAACTGGGTTCATGTAGCTATGAAAATTAAGTGAAATATTCATTCTCATTAACTATTTACTTAGAGTGGGTCTGTCTAAGGGCACTGCTGAACCATAATATGAGGTAACTAAGTGGTACAGTTGATAGAGCGAAGGATTTGGAATCAGGAAGATGTGAATTCAAATCCAATTTCAGATACTTACTATTTGAGTGACCTTGGGCAAGTCACTTAACCTTAGTCTGTGAAATGAGGATATTAATAGTACTTACCTCCCAGGGCTATTGTGAGCATAAAATAATATTTGTAAAGTGCTTTGCAAACCTTAAACACTATATAAATGTTAGCTATTATGATTATTATGGAAACATTAAAACAATTACTCTCACTTCTGATCACTTTTTTCATCTTGCTACGTATTATATAGTTAAACTGGTTTATATAGTTTATACAATGACTTTATAGACTGGCTCCAGAACTTCTAGTTGTGTGACCCTGGGCAAGTCACTTAATTTTTCTGTGCTTCTGTTTCTCCTGTAAAATAGATAACAATTCTTACATGACCTAGCTCAAAGGATTGTGAAGAAGAAGGCTGTCTGTAAACTTTTAAGTGTGGTATAGACGAGTTATTGTTGTTGTTGTTATTATTCATATTTTTGTTGTTCCAAAGAACCTGGAGTGTTTCATTATACACTGATCTCCTTAGCATGTTACTCTCCAGTGTTGCTGGGCACTCGTTGGAAGCACATTCTCAGGTACCACTTGCTTTAAATGTTTGAGATGTCTAATAAGAGAATTCATGAGCCTTCTTGTGGGCCTGACTTACTCACAGAGAATAACTTTGGCCTTGAAAAAATTGAAGTGTTGACCTCATTGCATTCCTGTGAGGTAAAAGAGAGAATAGACCTTGCTATCTCTGTTTCACAATAGATGATGAAATCAATAACAAGTGGTGAAATATTGCATCAGGTAACTTAACAGAGCAGTGATGGAATTGTCCACTGCTACAGGTGTCCGGACTCCAAAATTCAGTGACTTTTCCCTTAGGTTTACTACTTATGGTACAGTACGGTATAGTGGTTCTCAAAATGTTGGCCTTTGATACCTGGAGGTTCCACAAAGTCAAAATTGTTTTCATTAAAATGCTAAAAGGTCATTTTTCTATTAAAACATCATCTGCCTTTCTAAGTGCATATCTGTAAAGTCAGATTTTCTTCATTTACCTCAGCCAAAACAATACATCACAATAGACTGAATGCAGAAGCAGCTGGAAGAATCCAACTATTTTCCATTACTAGATATTACTGAGATTTGCAAAAAAATATGTAAAACAGTGCCATTCTTCTCACTCATTTTTTTTTCCTGGAAAAATAGAAATTTTTACACATAAATCTGTATGTTAACATGTAATGGGGTTAATTATAGTTATTTTAAATTAATAAGTATTTTAAAATTGTATCTGTTTTAATATCTAATATAGAGTATATCAATAGATATAACCCATATGAACAAAAGTGCTTTGGGATTTTCGGTAATTTTTAAAAATGTAAAAGGGTCCTGAGACCATTACATCTGAGAAATGTTGGTGAAGTGAATTGAGTGTGGAACTCAGAATTAGGAAGAACAGTGTTTGATTCTTACCTCAGACATTTATTGACTATATGACCATGAGCAAGCCTTTAACCTCTCTTGGTCTCAGATTCTTCATCTGAAAAATGAGGAGAATGTTGCATTGACCTCACAGAGTCAAATGAGATGATGCATGAAAGTGTTTTACAAAACTTAAAGTGCTACACAAATGTTGTTAATAGCATAACCAAAATAACACGTCTTTGTTCAATCTCGTCTCCTTTTGAATACCTGAGCGTTTTCTAAACTACCAATAAAACCAGGAATGGTTCTCTTAGAACCTACAGATGATCAGACTGGTTTCTATATAAGATGTATTTCTAGTGGGATACATGGAGATTTATTTCTTTTGATCCAGACCTGTGATTTCCATGGCCTAAAGAAATTCATTTGGGAAAACTCCTGCCAAAGCAGATCTGGTATCTCGCCACAATTTAGGCATAATCCACTTAAAAGATGCTCCATGAATGGCTCGGTTCATTGCTGTTGCTGGCTCTTCACTTTTGAATAAGACCAAAGACATCATGGAGTGATGTCTTGACTTGCGTGTAAATTGGATTGCACAATGTCAGCAGCCTCAGTTTCTCATCCAGAGATTATTCTAAATGGGGAGCTCAGGTATTTGTGAGTTTTATTTATTAAGCATCTTTTGTTTGTTGCTGGGAATAGAAAGACAATGATGAAACAGTTTCTGCCCTCAGAGAGCTTACATGCCATGATGTAGACAATATGCACATAAATAAATATATACAAAATAAATGCAAAGTCATTTTGAGAAGAGAACAGTAAACAGTTGACAGGGGGTGGGGGATAATTTAGGAAGGAAAGAAACTAGCATTTATTAAGCACCTACTATGTACCAGGTACCATACTAAGGACTTTACAAATATTTTCTCATTTGATCCTCATAAGAGCCCTGGGAGATAGGTGCAGTTATTATGCCCTTTTTACAGTTGAGGAAACAGAGGCAGACAGGTTCAGTGATTTGCCCAGGGTCACACAGCTACTAAGTATTTGAGGCCAGATTTAAACTCAGGTCATCCTGACTCCAGGTCCAATGCTCTATTCACTGAACCACCACCTGCCCCCTCATTTAGGAATGGCTTCATGTAGTTGGTATCTCTTGAGCAGAGTTATAAAAGAAACAAAAATAAGAATGGTAAGACATAGAGGGGAGGGAGGAGTACATTCCAGGTGTGGGAACAGCCAGTGAAAAGACACAGATGAGAAATGAAGGTGGGTGAAGAAGGAACAGCCAAGAGGTCTCAGACCCTACTGAGCTGGGTCCACATTTGATGATATGTTCTTATTACAAAACTGGTTATTCATCTCTATCCCTAATTATGTCCCTGTCATGTCGAGTGATTATATAAAGATCACAGGCTGATCTATGAAGAAAAAAAATGAAGTTACTGAGGTTCTAAGGAAAAGGGGAGTATTTTGAAAATCCCATGACTTTCTATAATGCTTCATATTATTAAGGATGTCAGTTTTATAAAATAAAAACATTTGCAAGAAAGTCAGGGGGAGAAGAAATCCGTAGGCTGTCTGTTTGTTCAGCAGAGAGATAATTTTACTGCTGAGTTAGCACAGCCCTAGAGAAGAGAGGACCTTGAAAGAAGAAAGTACTGAGGCTGCAGTCATTGATTGAAAAGTCCTTTCGGGTGGGCAAGGCTGGAGCGAGCTTTTTTAAGGGGGGCAGCCTTGTGGATTTGCCAGAGGGACCACAAAGGAAGCTGTTTTGTCTGAGTGAAGGTCCCAGATAGAAGCTTATCTCAGATCCTAAGAGCAAATTGGAGAAAATAAATTTAGACAGAAAATTGTATTGTGGGGATGTCTGGCATCTGGTTTTATGAATTCTGATCAGACTAGATAAGTATTTGCTTAGCTAGACATAAAAGCTGGTTCTTGGAGTGGAGAGGGCAGGATAAAAGAGAGAAGAGATAAATGTCACAAACCAAACCAAAAGACAAAAACCCCAAACCAATCATATGTGAGGAATCTGCACAGTTTTCTTTTTTCCTTTCTCATGTAGCTCTATCCATCCCATAATCCTAGGCAGGGATCTTACAAAAATAGGCAGTTAATAGGAACTGACTGAACGAGTATGGATGGAGCACATATAAATCCATCTCCTCATTGCTAGTGAACAAGTATCTCTCCAGAAGTCTGCCATCTTGGTGCAGGTTTCAGAGTGGCTTGAAGGACAATAACACTGATGCCTTACATTTTTATATATGGTGCTCGGGGTTGCTAAAGCACTTTCTGTACATTACAGAGCGTGTACCCCTAATTAATAACAATAGCTCACATTTATCTGGCAACTGTGTTTGTAAAATATTTTACATTATCTAATTGTATCCTCACAATAGCCCTTAAGGTAGTTGGTCCACATATTATTAAATAGGTCCAGGGTCATGGCTTTGCACACAGTAAGTGATTAATAAATGTTTGTTGAAGTGGGCCTGCCTTTTACAGGTAAGGAAACTGAGACTCAGATAGGTGAAGCGACTTGCCCAGGGTCACACAGCTATTAAACTAGGTCTCAAACTCTAGGGCAGGGGTGGGAAACATGCAGCCTTGAGGCCACCTGCAGGCTTCTGGGTCCTTGGGTGCGACCTTTTGATGTGAGTCCAAGTTTTACATTCTTTTATGTATTGTATTACCTTTTCTTAAGGGGATTTGTTCTGTGAAGTTTGGATTCAAAGAGCCGCACTTGAGGACCCAGAGGGCCGCATGTGGCCTGAAGACCAGAGGTTCCCCACCCTTGCCCTAGGTCATGTGATGATCATAGGATTTAGAGTTGAAGAGGATATAAATGCTCATCTGGTCAGACTCTATCATTAAAGAAAAAATCATTGATGTCTTTTATCTTTTCATCACAGTCATGTTTGGAGTAAATGCCCCACCCCAACAACTTTGTCTCCCTGTTCCAACTTGTGACAAAGAAAAACACTTTAAGTCTCAGACTTCATTTGTGCAGATGAGAAGGTTGAGGCCTGAATGGGTTAAGTAACTTGACTAATGTCACGTGGGAGGGAAATACTGTTAAATATTATATGATCAGATAAGTAGGTGCTGAAGTTTGAACTTTGAATGTAATCAGAATCCTATTTCACAAAGACTTTTATGTGGGGAAAATAGCCATTTTATGAAGTCAAGGTACTGTAATTTAGCCACACAAGGGTATTTAGATGGTCACACTTGACTCCATTTGGGGAAAGCCATTTCTTTGGTATTTGGCAAATGCAGAAATTTATTTCCTGGAAAAATTAAGGGCGAGAGGCATTAGATTTGAATGCTTAGAAGACCTTGTACTGCTGGATATTTTTTTTTAAAGGGGGCAGAGGGATGATGAATAAGACTGAAAGCTTTTAGGTTACACACCCTTGAACATATCCAATTCAAGTCTGTGTTCCCTTCTTCCTTCTTCCTTGAGTTCTTTTCCTTCTTTTCTCAGGCAGAGAGGCCAGAGAAAGGGAGCTGCTCTGCCTTTGTCTGAAGACTGCTATTCTGCTCTGAATAGCAAATGAGGAGAGTGAAAGTGTCTGTAGGCCCCAGCTGTGGAAGCCTGCAGTGAGCATACTGGACAAAGGCTCCCTCACAATGGGGCCATTTCTTTCTTTGTGGCTGCTCCATGATTAAGTCTCTTTTCCATAAGGTGGCAACAGGGCCTTAAAATCACAACTTCTGACTGAGACCTGGAACTTGCAACTATAATTAAGAAGTAATTCCCCAAGGATATTCCCTCAGAAACCTGTTTGCACATAGAGGATGAGGTGGGACAGGGTCTCTTAGTAAACTAGATACAGGGGGAATTTTTAATGCCCAAATGCCACAGCTTTATAGTGTCCTATGGTATTTTTAAAAATATATATTGACATCCTTTCCCTCAGGAATCTCATTTTCTCTTTTGCCCACCGCCTATCCTCAGCTCACTCCAATCTTTCATGTTTCTAAAGTTGCTGTGGTTTGTCCTTCTAAAGTAGAGGGTATCTGGAAGAGGTACCCTAGAATTCTTTGGAAATGAGCTAATATGTGCTGTGTGTCTGATCAAAGAGGAAGAAATGTGGTAGATGAGTAGTCAATGCTGATACTATTATCATGCTTCACAAATGGCGAGATGGGGGCTTCCAACGGTATACCGGCTTTCTGGTTCTTCAGTGTTCAGAAACTAAAGTCTCTGCAAATGACCAAAATTTTTAAATCCTGCTCTCATCTGCTAACAATAAACAGATATAGCTGTAAGAAGAAACAAAGCTAGATGGAAGGTTTAGTTGTTAATTTAATAGTAATATTTATATAGCATCCACTATGTGCCATGTGCTAAGTGCTTTACAATTATTATCTCATTTGATGCTTATAACGGTCCTGGGAGGTAGATGCTAGCATTATTCCATTTTGCAGATGAGGAAACTGAGGCAAATCAGAATTTGAATGACCTACCCAGAGCAACCTAGTTAATGAGTATCTGAGGTTGGATTTGAACTCAGGAAGATGAGTCTTCCTGACTCTAGGCTTCTATGTACTATGGAGCCATCTAGCTTCCTCTTAGGAGATTTTTAGACTGGTAACCAGTCATTTAGGAAATAAACAACTAACTGTTTCATACCCACTAGTGCTATATTCAGAAATTCTCTCACAAGTCAGGCATCTCTTTAGGTCCCCATGACTGAATAAGAGGAGTTTGGAAGCCATCCAGAGTATTTGCCAAGGCTGCCCTCGGGGATGCATTCTTATTTTCTGTAATTTCAGGTCCCTGTTGACTAATGGGCTGAACCAGGAATTTTAGGGCACACTAAGAGATACTGATTCTTCCTCCTCTTTCTCCCTTCCCTTACTTTTACCCCTCCGTGTGCTTAAAAAAACACCCTGAACTTCCTTCTTCATCTCTGAACATTTGAACCATCATTCATTAGTAAAATAGTTTTAGTAACTGATACCATGGTGAACTTTTGTCCTTGTAAATCCAGACCCATCAGTGGTTAGGCACAGGAAAATGCTGATGTTGGAGGTGGAGTTGGTAAGATGAATTGAAGTATCTCTTCAAAATAACTTGACTCAGAAATAGGAATAAAAAATTCTGCCTACATTATATCAGAGAAACCATATTATATATTCAAACTAGTGATGGCATGTAACAATGTATTCATTTTAGGTAAATAATGTCTTTGGAAAATAAAAATTTCTACATCTTTACTGACATCTCCTAACAGTATACCTTGCTAACTAATGTTCTCTTAAAACCTAAACTATATCCAACTATCAATCACAAAGGACGGATCAAAGGGCCTATGATGTGAAAGGAAAGCACATCCTACTAATGGGAAGCTAGTGCTAAGTCTGAGCACTTAGTATGACTGCTGGCATGCTTGCCCTTGGACTGAGGTCCTACAAGGAGCCCATACTGCGTATCTGCATGACTTACTGTCTGTTCCACCCAAATGAGCACCCATTGCAGACTATCTTGTATTATTTTCTAATTATTTCTTGTGCTTAAGTCTTATCTCATCAACTAGATTGCTAAACTCTCTGTGGGTAGGATGTATTCTGTGATCCAGGGACATAGGTTCCCTTGCTATGCATGACCCTCCATCTCTTGGCTTTGGCTATCCCTCATGCTTGCTCCTTGGCTCCCCTGGATTCTTCTGGTCTTCTCACTACCTGCCCATTCTCTCATTGCTAGCTGATCTCACCCTTCATTTTCAAAGAGGACCAGTGACATCATGAGATCATGTCTTGACTCAGGTGTGAATTGGATTTGAGGGAGGCAGAGGTGCACAAAGGCATCAGCCTCTCCCTTGAGTCATTGAAGTCCAGAGGGCAAGATGAAAATCAAAACGACTGGCGATGGCCTGGAATGCAGACTATGAGTAGTTCAGAGAAGGATGAGATCAGAGACAGCTAGAGTATTCAAAGATGGTCTTATGAATTAAGGAGGACTTGAGGCCTTACTTTGAAAAGTGGGTTGGATTTGGTCAGAAGGAGAGAAGGTAGCAGGCACCTCAGGCCAGGGAACTGACACACCAGAAGTAAATGATCATCTTGTATTGGGCAGGTAGTGAGAAGACCAACTCAGCTTTGGTAGAAGGTTAGTGTTAGAGCAGGAAGTGAGGTTGGCTGAATGGGACAGGGTCACTTTGTGAAAGATCTGGAATGCTGAACTGAGGAATGTCGTGACAAAGAAGAGCCATTGAGGTTGCTTCCATTGGGATTGCTTCTTTGTGGGGAAAAAAACAGGGTGTATCCTTACAGTCTCATGTTCTCCAGCCCTTGGAAGGTTCCCATTAGTGCCACTGGCTATAGAAATGAAATAAAAACCTTATTGTAAATGCAGTGTTCCAAAAGACAGATTGTCTGAAGGAAGTACATCTATAAAAAAAAAAGGCAAAGGGTGGAAGAGGCAAATTGAGGCATGATATAAGGAAATAATAACCCACATTTATGTGGCACTTATAAATTTGCAAAACACTTTACGTAAGTTATCTTTCTTTATCCTCATAAATCCATGAATAGGTGCTGTTATTATCCCCATTTTACAGGAAATTGAGGCTGAGTATGTAAGTGACTTGCTCTGGGTCACATAGCTAGTAAATGTCTGAGGCAAGGTTCTGATCCAAGACTAAAACTCTACCCACAGCAATGGCTGGCTTAGCCCTAACAATGAGAGCTGTTCAAAAGTGGCTTCTTTGGGAGGGAGTGGTTTCCCCATCTTTGGAGGTCTCCCAGAAAAGGCTGGTGCTCACTTGTCTGAGGTGCTAAAGAAGAAATATCTGACCAACAAGGTTGGATTAGATGGCCTCTGAACTTGCCTCCAACTCTAAGGTTCTGGAAGGGAGTAGTTCATAGGTCTTCTCACCCAGGTCTAAATAACCACATGAATAAGCATAGCTCAGCTTTGCAATTGTATACTTATGTTTAAAAGTTGGGGCAGCTAGGTGGCATAGTGAATAGAGCACCAGCCCTGGAGTCAGGAGGACCTGAGTTCAAATGTGGCCTCAGACACGTAATACTTACTAGGTGTGTGACCTTGGGCAAGTTACTTAACCCCAATTGCCCTGCATTCCCCTCTCCAAAAAGCCAAAAAAAAAAAAGTCTTTTTGCACCTATCAATTTCAATTTTCCCTTTTTGAAAGACTGTTTCTTAAATTATTTAATTATTTTCATTCGCTGAAGAATCTCCCCAGGTTTCAGATAGAACTTCTGATAGTGTGACAAAATAATGCAACAGCTTTTGAAGGTTATTAATTTGGAGCCTGCGTCCTGTTCTTTGGACTTGTTGGCAACCCTGCTCCTCCTTGTTCCTTTCTTATTTCTCTGCTTCCAAAGTATTGATTTCTCTCCATGCCATTTATATTCATGATCAATATTCCAGGCAATGAGACAGCAGGTTTTTGATGATGTTGCAGATGTGGACTTTCAACACAGCCTGCCTCCTAATCATATTGAGTCAATTGCTTTCATATGTAATTTTTCAGGCACTTTCTTAGAAAAAACATTAGAATCAGAAGCAAAGAGAACTGGATGGAATTGAACAGAGAAAAGAGGAGCACTATGGGAGCAAATGAAGCCCATGTTTGTGAGCCAGGAATTAGGTGGAGGAACGAAGACTTTCAGGCAGGCTAAAGATAAGGCAGGTAAAAGTCGGAATCTAATTTTTTTTTGAAAGAAATCACCTGATGATCAAACAGCAAAGCCACATTTTAATAGCTGTTGTAAATTACTTGAGAATGGAAAGCAGAAGATGTGGTACAGAGCTCTTTAGGGATTGGAAGGAGATGAAATATCTTTTCTAATCATAAAGATGATGGTTGCATTTCAGTAGAGTTGATGGAGTGTGGAGTCAGCATTTTCCCAGCATTTTAGTTGTTTGCAATTGTAGATATGAGGAGCCAGGAGCTAGAGCAGATTTGGAGGAAATTAGCCAGAATGGATTTGTGGGTGATGGAGTATGATTGTGATTTTAGTGCTTGTTGCAAAAGCTCCTTCTGACTTGATTTGATATGAAAATGGCTTTTATCAAATGTTTATGTGTTTGTTGGTGGTAGCAGCGCTAATTCATGGCAAGCCCGATAGCACTCTGATTCTATTATTTTATCAATAGACATTTTCCAAACTACTTTCAAAAGATTAACATAGGCTGGATACCTGGCAACCAAATTATCGTTCTTTCTATGCTGAGTTCCACAATTAACCAGAATTTTTATTCAGCTTTTCTAAATGAAGGCGCTGCCTAAGAATCATTGAAAGAATAAAGAGCTGTTCACATAGTACATATGCTTTGTGATAATAGTGAGAGAGGGGAGCCTCAGTCTTGAGGAAACATGCATCTTTTGTCATTGTAATTCAAGGGCATGAGGAAAGTGTGAATGGAAAGGCAATTTCCATCCTCATTTTAGCTGCAATATTTAACCGAAAAGAAAAAGAACAGAAAATACTTTTTGAAGACTTAATACTTTGACTGATTTAGGGCTATAGATCAGTGCCCTGGAAATCAGCTATAAGGTGGGCCCACTCAGAATTAAACGGTTAATGTCAGTAAAGTATCAGAGACCTGCCACCTAAAAGCTTCCTCCCCCCACATCCCACAGTCTTATACAAAGGGTTATTAGCTGTATTTTGAGTTGTTTTTTTTTTTCTGAGTATTTAAGGTTAATCAAAGGCCTTTGTTGTTGTTGTTGTTGAAAGGATAAATCTTCAATTTATTATTTAGTTCATCACTTTTATTAACTTCTTTGAAATGCAAATGGCAGCAATGCACAGGTCACACCAGCTGCAGCTGTGCCTGGAAGGCTGTGGAAGGCAAGGCAACAAGATGGAAATGGGATTCCCAAGGAATAATCAACCAGCTGTGGGGGCTTTTAGACAGTCACAGGGGACACTTGGAGAGTGGTTCTTTGATTATGGGAGATGGGGAAAATGTTGGGAGATAGTGTTCAGCTAAAACTAAAAGGAAATATCGATCTTAGAAACCGAAAGCTGGGACACATGACCTGAAGGTGCCTAGTCAGATTCATGACTGTCCCCTAATGGACCCTTGCACTAAAAAGGAAATCCCAGATCTTCCAGTAATCACTCTTTGCTCATGTGAAATCACACTGTAAAATATACAACTTACGATGGGTAAAAGCTATAGTGGACGGGAAAGGAAGGATGAGCTATGCCTTGAACACCTTCCTGTTTTTCTGAGGTCTGCGGTAAGTCATTAATGATAGTCATGCCATTAATTCCAGGTGAGGTTATTTTCTTTTACATGGAAGTACAATATTTATTTAAACAATTCAGTAGGGGTAGCCGTGGCATTTCAGTGCAACCAGAAGAGAAGGGAAGGTGGTGAGAAGGTTTAATGTGAAATAAGCCAAATTTAGTCACACTTTTACTGTTTGATATTCTCTTCCACTCACCATGTAAGATGTCTGCTTATGGAAATCCAAAGAGGTGACCACATATTCATGGGCACCAAGAGTCTTTAGCATCCCTTCTTTGAAGAAGAAAATCACATTATTTGATTCATCCCTTTAATTTTCACATCACATTCATTTCCAAATATAATCCTCGCTCCCTACCACATCCAGTGAACCTACTGAAATCTATTATAGCAGAGCTTTTTTAAAGAATCAGATAAAAATCAGTTCTGCGAAATTAACTAGTCCCTTAACCATGTTTGACAGTATCCCCAGCATTCATATACACCCATAATGCCCCCATTGTGCGAGGAAGGTGGGTGCATTTTCTCAACTCTTCTCCAGGGTTTCATTGGTATATTGTCTTTGGGCAAAGCTATAACCAGCTCCTTATTCCAGAGACTTTAAAAATCTCAGCTAAGAATAAGTAATCCCAGCTGTACTACTTACTGCATGGCCTTGGGCAAGTCACCTAACCTAAGATTTTACATAATACCTTAAAGCTTGTGACTTTGGTTGGTACAGAAATTATCATCCCCATTTTAGGGATGAAGAAATAAGCACAAGAATTGAAATGATTGAATGATTTAAAAGGCTCAGTTCTTCATCTGTAAAATGAGGGGACTGGGCAGTGACCAAGCACTCTCCCAGAAGACTTGACATGAAACAGGCCACCTGTCACCTGACAGGAAGGTGGTGGACTCAGGGTTCAGATTGGGACATATTTTTTGGATGTGGCCAATGTAGGAATTTGTTTTGTTTGACTACCCATATTTGCTTGAATTTCTTTTTCAGTTGGGAGTAGAGGAGGATAGAAACATGAAAGAGAGAAAAAGTAGATTTTTGTTCCTTGAAAAAATTTAATTAAATTCTAAAAATTAAAGGAAGAGCATGGGGTGGATGACTTCTAAGGCCCCTTCCAGATTTAAAGCTATGATCTGATGATCCAAGGAACACAAAATGCAAGTCTAAGTATTAATCTGTTTATATACAAACATTTTAGAAAGTGTAGGATGGGCCAGCTTTTAATTCTTCAGATAAAATGGAGAGGAGAAAGCCCAATGAGGACAAGCTCAACAGGCTTCCTTTATTTTGCTACTGGAAGTGTCTTTTCTGAGAATAGACCATGTGACTGAATGGGGAATCTTGGTCATGGAAAGCTTCTTGAAGATTCGGATGCTGATGGGACAGTTTTTTGATTAGGAGAAGTCTTTCAGATTATTCATTTTTATGGTAGTATATTAGAAGGGACACCAATATGTTTATTAGCAAAGAAGACAACAGTGTGGCATTTTGATGATTAAGGAAATACAGAACTTGTTCTAAAATAAGATTGGCATAATTTTTAAAAATATGTATTCTTAATGATCTCATTTTATATCCCCCCAACAACCCTATAGGGTAAATGTTATTATTCTTCACATTTTCACAAAAGAGGAAACTGAACCTAGGTTTGATTTGCCCACCATGAGGATTCAAATTCAGGTCTTCCAGATTTGAAATGCGGCACTCTACTACGCCATCTAGCTGCCTGAAGAAAATAAACACCATCTTTTAAGAAAAAAAAGCTTTTTGATACCTAGGATGATTGTCTGGGAGGGGAAAGAGGAAGAATATTTCAAGAAACTGTGGTGATATAAATACATACATATACATATGTATCAATAAAATTGATTTTAAAAGTAAATAAACACTAGTAAGCCAATTCACAGCATTCTAAGATGTATTCATTAGAATTTCCACTTACAATAAAGTCTCTAGGTCTTTGGAAATTTTCTGTATAATAATGACTAACATTTTACATTATACTTAAAATCTTGCAGCTATGGGAGTTACAGGAGTTACCATCCCCATTTTAGGAATGAGGAAATAGGCATAGAGAATGGAACTGATTTTCTCAGGATAGCAGTTTGTAAGCATGAAGGGGGGGACTTTGAACCAAGGTTTTCCTGTATTCAGGTCCAACTCTTTCTGCTAGGCTACCCGACTTTTTCTTTTTCGGAGGTTGCATATCTGAATAAAAACATTCCCCAAAGGTCAGATTGTATAATGGAAACACAGCAGAAGGAGAGGACCTGCTCATTGTCACTTACCCTGGGTGTTAGAAATTAGGATACTTGGGATGAATGTTTTACTGCCCTTCTAATTGGGTTGTTTATGTAAAGCACTGTGAGCTGTGTTAAATTGACAGTGTTGTCTTATTTGGAGGCGAACAGTATTGTTAGCTATGATTTGTCTTATGTATGCCCTGAGGGAGGAAGTGCCTTCTGGGCCCCTCTTAATGCCTATTAAAAAGTGGCATTGATAGATTTTGGAGGGAGTCACACAAGGCTCTTTGAGTGGGAGAAATCAAGCAAAGAACATTTGTGGAGTCATAGCCCAGGTTTCAGGGACCCTCCAGGGACCAAGCAGTTTTACATCAATTTCCCATCATACCCTAGTAGAATTCTCGGGGGGGGGGGTGAGGGGGAGCAGTTGGGAGGGATAGGACTTCTCATAGGAGTGTGAGAACCAAGACTGAGTTGTTTATTTTCTTAAAGGACTGGAACCTGAAGTATATTTACATTAAGTAACCTCTGTCAACAGAAAGATAATTATATTCATGTGGTTTGCTGTTGGAAGAACTTAGACATGACACCATCCAGATAAATGTCTACTCTTTCCCCCGGAATCAAGAGGCCTTGGGGGAGGACTTTTTTTTTTTTTTAAAAACCAAACAATTCTGAACCCAGTCAACATGGGATTACTTAACAAAGAGGAGACTTACATCTGTTCCTTTCCCTCCCTCTTCTTCCTTCTCCCCTCCCTCTATTTACAGTTTCACTTAATGCATCAATGAGAAATGGGTAGCTGGAGGAGGGAAGATGCCTTGTCATTGTGTGGGTTAGGGAGTGAACAAAGGATTATTTTCAAAGTCTGTTTTGGAAATAGCTGCTGTAAGCTACAGGGCTGGCTTCAAGAATGAGCATAAAAGGGAATGTCATTGATGAAAAGGTACATGTTTATAAGGAGGGATACTAGGATTTCGCTTTTTTGGAGCCCACAAGTGCTATTCAGTCTGCATTCTTTTTAAACAAAGCTATAAATAAAGTTGTGTAAGCCACTGTGATTATTGTCTTGGAATTGAGTACAGGATGGGAATAGGCTGAGAGACTGCATTGTGTAGAGGTAAGCCAGGTTCATAATTACTTAAGCAGAGAAAGGCTGAAATATATACACCTGGGGAGGGAGATCTATATATGACCTTGTGTTTTTGCAAGTTCTGTGGTCAAATAATGAAACCCAGGAGAGAGGTCACAATCATCTCCTCCCAAAATATGGGTACCAATAATTACAAATGTAAAGCAGTAGGGACCTCTAACCTGGGACAAGATTGTAAGCAACTAATAAAAGATGGAGACATTCAAATGGGTCACAAGAAGCCTCTTACTCCTCCAGAATTTAATTGAAATAGAATAATGGAAGGTAGAAAAAAAACCAGTTGGACAGTGGGGCACCTCCCGTGAGTGAGCAAGGCCCATTCAATAATGGTCCCCTTCTGGAAAGACTCAAGAACAGGCTGGAATCCCAGTGGAAATAAGTCCTTATCCATTGGGCTTGAGTACCTAGTGCCTGGGTGCGTGAATGGAAGCTGATTGGACTGAGGTGATGGAAACTAGGCTACTGAGTGGGTCCCCTAAGTCAGAGGCACTGCCCTGCTCATTGTAACATCTCTTGAGGAGCTGTTCAAAGCTATGAGTTAGTGCTGTTCAGCTTCTGGTATCCCAGTGCATGGCCAAATGGTCTTAAGACCATTCTGTATCTGCTGTGGTGGGTCACTCAGGAGGTTGGGATCATACTTACCTCTCTTTCCTGGGATTCTTTTTTTTTTTTAAGCACCATCTCTTGCTTCCCACCAGTGTTGGGAGCCATGTCAGTATTGGTTGGCTTGGATTTCACTCATTCATTTGTTCAAGTCAAAAAAATATGAGTACTTCCTTTATATGGTGTTATGCACAGTGCTGTGCGGGATACCAATAAAGCTTCTCTGGCTGGCTTTTTCTTTCTCCCATTGCCTACCAGAGAACTTTGTAGATTTTTCTTTTTGTGTCTAAACTCTGATTTCATTGGTGTCCCAATGTGGAAACTCTTTGACCAGTGCAGATCATCAGTTTACAGTTGTGAAGAGGTACCTGGGCCACAGAGATGTTATGTGATATTAAGTTATTTATGGTAACACAGCTACTATTTATCAAAGGCAGAATTCAAACTCAGGTTTTCCTAGGGGTCAACCTATTCTACCCAGTGAGTAGTGTGGTACAGGGGTTAGATGCTGAATTTAGAGTTAGGAAGGCCTCGGTTAGAATCCTGTGACTCATTTGTAAAATGAAGGAATTGGACTAAATGACCTCTGAGGTCCCTTTCAACTCTAAACCAGCTCTTCACAATGACTGTAATTCAGAGTAGCAAGAAGAATGTTACATTAGGTATTAGAAGACCCAAGTTCTATAGCCGGCTGTGCCAATCAGAGATAGAACTAAGGCAGGAGAACTAGGGCTTTGACTATGGGTGCCAGAATTTAGAGGTCAATGGCACATCTTATTCCTTTCCCATTTAGAAATAATTAAGTTTAGCAAGAATTCCTATTTTTCTTAATAGTTCCCATTATCTTTAGGAATATTTTCCATTTTAATTATTTTAAAATAGCAAGCAACTAGATGGCCTGCTTCCTCTCCTTAGCTTCCATTCATCAGGTGGGCTCCTTCCTGACCTGTTCTCTGTTCATATTAACTTCCTCATGTCTCCCAGGGGGTCTTTATCCACAAGACCTTGTATCCTGCTGTCTTCCCTGCCCCCTCCCACCCCCCGCCCCCTTATTTCCAAACTGGATTTCTCCTAAAAATTCAGAAGTTTAATTAAGGGTAACTTTCACAGCATTTGCTCTGGGTCCCAGAATTACTAGTTGCTGATCTATTGCCATTAATCAGTCATATGAACTTGGACAAGTCACTTCCCCTCACTGGGCCTCAGTTTCTTCATTTGTGAAATGGGGACAGTTACACTCACTAGCCTCTGGTGTCTCTTCTGATTCTCAGTCTATGATCGTTTGCTCTCTAATGCCCCTTCCTGCTCCACATTTTTGGTTCTAAGTTATTGGTTGAATTTGCTTCCCAATTACTTAAACTGTAACTGGTTATAAAAGGACTTTAGAGGGGCGGTCAGGTGGCTCAGTGAGTAAGAGCACCGGTTCCAGTGTCGGGATGACCTGGGGATCAAATCTGGGCTCACATACTTAGCACCACACCCAGAAATAACTGGCTGTGTAACCTTGAGCAAGTTACTTAACCCCGATTGCTTTAAAAAAAAAAAAAAAGGACTTTAGGCCACTTCTGGGCACCCAGATTCCTCTTGGACCCAGCCCACATACAAGTCTCTAATCTTAAAAAAAAAAATTCTGCAATTAAATTAAATTTTATTAATTAATTAATTTAATTTGTTAATTATTGTATAAATAACATGGATATATTGTTATATAAATAATCATTTGATTATTTAGTTATTTTAATTATTCATTTAATTAAGTTGATTAAAATTTGAGGTATGCAAACTTTTAGAACTATGTTTTGATAATTATAATTCAATATAAATGGTTTCCTTTGTAATCTTCTATATTCTGTTTTATATATTTGAAACTGAAGAAACTGGACCTCATCAGACCATCAAAGGGAGTCATGGCACAAAAAAGGTTAGGAATCCTTCTAGAGGGATCCTACGGGCCAGAAGAACCTGTCATTGTGCACTCACAAAGTCACACTACTGGTGGTTGCCATTCACAGTATACACTGTAATGCTGACAAAACATGCCATATATGTTTTCCCATTTGGTCCTCACAATACCCCCTCTAAGACAAGTAGTTTGAGTATCCTTAGCATCTCCATTTGACAGATAAGAAGACAGAATCAGGGAAGTAAAGTCACATGCCCAGGGTCATGCAGCTATACTCCAAGACTGTAAAAGGGGCCTTAGCAAATATATAGTGCAAAACCCTTATATTATATTTGAATGAACCGAAGCCCAGAGAAAGGAAGGGATTTAGCCAGTTACACAGTTCATGAAGGGCAGATCTGGGATATGTACCCTGGCTCTTCACACCTCAATGGCTCCATTTGAACACCCCTAATTATTATTGTTGTTGACTAGTTTCACTCATGCCCTATTCCTCATGACCCCATTTGAGGTTTTCTTGGCAAAGAAACTGGAGTCATTTGCCATTTCCTTCTCTCTCTCATTTTTGTTATTTGTTGTTCAGTCATTTTTCAGTCGTGTCCGATTCTTTGTGACCCCATTCTGTGTTTTCCTGGCAAAGATGCTGGAGTGGTTTGCCATTTCCTTCTCCAGCTCATTTCACAGATGAGGAAATGGAGGCAAACAAGGTTAAGTGGCTTGCCCAGGGTCACGCAGCTAGTAAGTGTCTGAGGCCAGATTTGAGCTGAGGAAAAGAAGTCTTCCTGACTCCAGGGCTCTATCCACTGTACAACCTAGCTGTCTCTTTATCTTGATTATATCTTCCCTGATTATTATAATTATATTATTATTAATTATATTTTATTAATTAATGTATTAAAATATTAATACGTTGTATTATTAATTAATATGTTATTACATTTTATATTATTGTCTTCTCAATAACTTCTGTAGAGAAGACTGGATAAAAGTCTAGATCTGTCCATTGGGATGCTGACGCATAGCTCAGAATTGATTCTAAAGGGAGGCTTGTTGCATGTAGCTCTTAGCATAAAACAAGGATTATTCCCACCTTCCCCAGGCACAAGAGCCCAGACCACTCCCATGTCTGTAAATGGTTTTAATTCAGATTCTCTCTTCACATCACTTCTTTTTCCTGCTGCTTCCTGCCCTTCCCTTTTCTCCAGGGGCTCTGGGAGAACTAAGTCACTGGTTCCAATGAGGCTCAGTAACTGAAGTCATAACAATATCTTATGTCTAAATACTTACAACAAACAGATCCCTCTCACAGGCATTAGTTCATCTGATGCTCACAATAACCTCACGATTATGCAGATGAGGAGACTGCAGTGGAGAGACCTCTGAATCGAGTGAGGGAGTGCCAGGACCCAGACTGGGCTCGGGGTCCTCTGACTCTGATTTGGAACGGTCTTTATACTAACCCCGCTCTGCCTGCCCAGGGGCGTCTGCCAGATCTCTCAACCCACCTCGAAAATGCAGAAGGAAGGTGGCCAGAGGTTCTTTCTCTGGTTTTTAAAAAGTAGAACTAGATAACTGTCTCATCTATTACATCCCAGTTTACAGCATTGAATAGTGTGGAGCTATTCAGGTTTATTCACTTCTCCCTATCTCCAAATCCTGGAACTAGGCATTCATTCACCTCAGTGAAACTCAGAGGTTCTTAAGTGCCTCCCATATACAAAGCCTTGTGCCAGATGTGTAGATAATGTCCTTTCTTTGAATTCAGCTTTATTGTAGACCTTAATTTAGAAAGGCCAAGGTCATCCACTGCATTCTGGGTCACTGCCAGTCATCCTGACTTTTGTCCTGCCACTGGACTTGGATGACTCTGGAAGAGAGTGAGGCTGAGGACTTTGTGGGACTCTGCCTCACTTAAAGCCAGTTCACTCACAAATCAAGACATTACTCTTGTGGTGCCATTGGTCTTCTTTGAGAAGGAAGGCTCAACAACAACATTGTGGAATTCAATGAGATATTGTAAAGGCCAGCCTTCCCAGAGGGGCTGCTTAGTGGTCAGTGTGAGGAGTGGGAAGAGGGTTGCACCCGGAGTTAGGAAACACAGGACAAAATCCCAACCCTGACCTTTATTAGCTGTGTTCAGAATCATGATCAGAAGTCACTTATCTTCTCTGAGACTCAGTTTCCTTCTCCGTGAAAATGGGATAATGAATTCTCTCACTGGTGGTGGCTAGGTGGCACAGTAATAGAGCACCGGGCCTGGAGTCAGGAGGACCTGAGTTCAAATGCATCCTCAGACACTTAACACTTACTAGCTGTGTGACTTTGGGCAAGTCACTTAACCCCAATTGCCCCGCTTTCCCCCCTCCAAAAAGCAAAAAAAAAAAAAATTCTCTCACTGCCTGAGGGGTCAGAGGCTTGTGATAAAAATGCTTTGAAAACTGGGAAGTGTTATAGAAGTGTGGCTGTTCACTCCCTTCTATAACATGGGGTTCTTTATGTGTTCAATAAATATTTGTTGATTTTGATTTCTAAAGCTCATACTTGTCTTTGAAACGTGTTAATTTATTAGAGACTGGCTAAAACCATATGGCTGTTTTTTAACCACATTCCTGAAATGTACATGCGGGAACAGTTCAGATAACTGGTTTTGAAAACCTGCCAAGATTTGGGAATTATGATCTCCCCATCCCTTGCCACCTGCCTCCCTCTGTGGCTGTCTCTTTCTGTCTCTTTTTCTCCTTTTCTAGTCAGTTCCCTTCAGAGACTTCTTTGACTACTTAAGATGTAGAATTGAATGTAACTTCCAAATACCAAAAACTCTCCCCTAGGAGCAGGAGGCTCATCTTAAAGTCTGGGCTGTTGTTGTTCAGTTGGGTCAGACTCTTCATAACCTTATTTGGGGTTTTCTTGGCAAAGATACTAGGATTGTTTGCCATTTCCTTCTTCAGCTCATTTTATAGATGAGGAGCTGAGGCAAACAAGGGTAAGGGACTTGCCCAGGGTCAAACAGCTAGTAAATGTCTGAGGCCAGATTTGAACTCAGGAAGATGAGTCTTTCAAACTCCAGGCCCAGTGTTCTATCCACTGTACTCCCTAGCTGCTCAATAGTTAATGTCAGAGCCAGATCCCCATTGTTCCACATCAATCCATGATGATGGATGATGGATGTACTAAGAAAGGCTAATAGTTCTAATTTTAAAACCATCCTTTCAATCTTCTGAATAAGCCTAAAGAAATTCCTTCTAAGAAGAAGGTGGAAATGCTGTGTTTAATTGGAAATATAAAAACTGTGAGTAAAAACACAACTTATTCCTTGTGGACCAAAATTTGTTCTGTCCGCCACACCACCCCATCATCAGCATGAAAAAAACTTGAATCTGAATGTTTACTGTCTGTTTCTTTTAGGCGGCTTCTTTTTTTACAGGGACAGAGAATCAGGTCGTGGTTTACTTCAGAAGCAAACATTTTTAAGCCATCGGTTGCCTAAACCATGTAGTAAGATGAATTCTTTATGGTCCCTACAGCACCCTGGACAGGTTTCAGAAATTGATCAAGACTGCTCACCAAATCTTCCTTCTGATTTTTTGCGTGTACATGTATGCCTATTGGCACTGAGGAGGTTATATGGTCGTACACATCAGGGAAAGAAGAGACCTTTCAGTCACCATTTCTAAGCAGTTTTACCAAGAATTACAACTGAATTATAGGATTATTGTGCCCACAGGCTACATGAAACATTTCCCGAGACCCATAATTGTGAAACAGATTAGGCAGGTTCCCCATTACAGATTTTTGAGGAAAGACGATGCATGTTGAGTAGAGCATTAGAGAGGGAGTTAGAAGACTTTGGCTCCGAATCTCACTTTACTACAGAGTACAGAGGAAAGAATGCTAGGTTTTAAGTATGAGGACCTGGGTTCAAATTCTGCCTCTGGTACTTACTATATTGTGTGATCTTAGACAAATCATTTGATCTCTCTAGGCATCAGCTTCATGTGAAAATGAGGGGGTTCGACTAAATGACCTTTGAGGTCCCTTCTAGCTCAAGATCAATAACCATAAGGCCATTGAGTTTAACCTCTCTGGGCATCAGCTTCCTCATGTATAAAAGAAGATGCTGGGTACTTGAGATCAGGGGTACTTAACCTTTCCTGTGTCATCAACCCCCTTGGCAGCCTGATGAAACCTGTAGACTCCCTTCTCTGAATAATGCTTTTAAATGCATACAATAAAATACAGGAGATTACAAAGGAAACTAATTATAATGAAATATTGTCTTCAAAATGGACCTTTGAACTAGATGATATTGAAGGTTCCTTCCTGGCTCTAAATCCTTCTGACCTCAGAAATTATCTTTTTTGTTCTCTTTCTTAGTCAGTCATGTCCGACTCTTCCTGACCCTATTTGGGGTTTTCTTGGCAGAGATACTAGAGTGCTTTGTCATTTCCTTCTTCAGTTCATTTGACAGATGAAGAAACTGAGGCAAATAGGGTTATTTGACTTTCTTAGGATCACACAACTAGTCAGTGTGTGAGGCTGGATTTGAACTCAGGTCCTGACTCCAGGCTTGGTGCTCCATCCATTCTCTTCTGTGATCCTGTGAGCTCTAAAATGGAGCTCATGGTTCACAAAAGTAACCATTGCCTGGAACTCTGCCTGACTTCCATCATCTTTGGGGTTAGAATCTTTGATGTGGCCTCAGGCTTCTTTCACTGAGTCATTGGACTTGGCAGGCCAGTTGCATCTCCTGTTATGAACCTCAAAGGAGCTGATCCTCAGTTGGGGGAAAAAATGCTTTCTGGGCAGTGCTGTTATGGAACCTCTCTACTAAAGGCCAGCACTCTTGGCATGAACTGTTTCAAGTCCTGACAGGCTAATCAATGAGTGAATACAGCAATTAAACACAGAATAGCCAAGAAAGAAGAACAACTTTCTTTGGATATAAATATGTGCTTTTTATTTTGAAAGAGGGGGAGAAACATCTTAAACTTCTGATATTCTGACCACAGAAAACTTTGCTTTATTTAGAAGCACTTAGGTTGGGGAAAACCTTCCATCTGTTCATTGAACATTACTTGTTTTTAGACTTTTCTCTTGTAAGAACTTTTTATTTTGTTTGGAGTAATTTTAGATCCCCATTGTTGGGAAGCCTTTACTTTTAGGTTAATGTTTAGGTGCAAATTTTCACTGGAGTAGTTCCCCCTCTCATTTTGTTTCTGACTGGGTCCAGCTGCTAGGTAACATGATGTGTGTATCTTATGCTACATGCTATATACTGACCAGTTGTTTGCATTTTGAACATTTTAGGAGCATTGAAGGGCTGAAACCGGAGCATATTATGTATCTGTTCAAATTTGTACCCTTTGGAAACAACTGAATTTTGTCATCTCATTCCTATATACAGCTATTAATATGGTCTAGTTCAGGCTTACTTTCTTCACCTACTTAGCTTACTTTCAGCCCAGAGTCTGAAAGGAACCACCCTGTGCCTGAAAGAAATGGGCTGTCGGCAAATGTTGTTTCTCAGTTAGTGGAAGAGAAATCTTGGCATCAGTGTGTCTTTTGGCTAATTGTTATTAGAGAAGGCAGGGTAGTATAATGGGGATGGGATGACACTGGACAAAATTCAACAGAAGGAGCCCTGGACAACCATTAGGACCACCACTGGATTCAGAGGGAAGGAAGGAAGCATTTGTTAAATGCTTTCTATGCAAGATGCTGTGCTAAGCACAAGAAGTAGAAATACAAGCAAAAAGAAAAATAGTCCTTGACCTCAAAGAGCTTATATTCCAATGGAGGACAGCACATAAAGGACCTAAAAAGGGGATGGTAGTGGGATGAGGAGAAATGAAGGTACCCAGCATGAGGACATAGTTTTGAAGTCCAGAGGAAGGCATGAACAGGGCTGGGAAGATAATGAAAGCAGGGGAGTGACTGAACAAGTTGTAGCATATGATTGTGATGGTTTATGAGCAGGATGGTTTTAGAAAAACCTTGGAAGACTTAAATGAACTGATGCAAAGCAAAGTGAGCAGAACCAGGAAAATATTGTACACAGTAGCAGTAATATTGTAAGAAAGATCATCTGTGAAAGAAAGCTACTCTGATCGATACAATGATCCAAGACAATTCCAAAGGACTTAATGATGAAAAATACTATCCACCTCCAGGGAGAGCACTGATGAAGACTGAGTACAGATCAAAGCATAATTTTTTCACTGTCTTTATTTTTCTTGCCTTTTTTTTTCAACATGGCTAATATGGAAATATAGTTTTACATGATACCACACATACGTTAGTACATTGCTTTGCCTTCTCAATGCAGGGGGCATAGGAGTGATAGGAGGTAGGGAGAGAACTGAGAACTCAAAATTTTTTTTAGAGAATGTTTAAAATAAGTAAATGATAAAGTTATTTTGAAAATAAAAAAACATCACTTCCTGCAAAGTACTATTTTTATTATTAGGTACTTTAATAATAACAATAATATATTGTATATTAATATATTATTGCACAATAATAAATTAATATATAATAATAATAATAGGTACTATTATTATTCCTGTTTTACAGATGAAGAAATTGAAGCAAACAGGGTAAGTGACTTAGTCAGGGTCACAGAACTAATAACAATCAGAAGCCATATTTGAATCTAGGTTTTCTAGCTCCAGTCCAGTGCCCTCTCTTTTCTGTACCAATCAGCAGGCATTTCTCTACCTGGCTTGGGAAGCTCACAGACACTTTATTCTGTAACCAGCCAAGCTTTGGTTGTAACATGTCATGGTGAATCCTACTGGTGAGGAGATCCGATTAAGGCTGCCCTCCATGCAGTATCCTCATGTTTCTGTGAAGGGAAAGACAAGCCTGAGGCAGCAGTGGCTTCAGAATGAGAGGCTGGCTGGGTGCCAGGGCCAGCCTTGAAGCCAAAGCTCATTAAAGACTTAAAATGGGAATAACTCGTGAGGTTTGCAGACAGACAGGCTAGAAAAGCCAAGGGTGCCTACATTTGGCAAATGAGAGGTCAGAAGCAGAGCAAGACACACAGGCTGGCCAAAGTTTTACAGAGTTCACTTAAAAGATCAATGTGTGTTTACACCACTACAGATAATACAGGTCTGCAAACTACCATGTTTTCTCTGTCCTATTAAAACACATTGTTGGAAAGGTCTGAGACAAGAAGTAGCACAAACAAAACCAGATTCCTCTACTACAAAAAGAAGGTGTGGTGTAAGGTGACATAGCAAATCCAGGTTTGCAAAATAGTTTACAATTGTGCAGAATTAGCCCTTTAGAGTTTGTAATGTGGAGCTTACGGGATTCAACTGAAGTGAAGGCACTGGTTTCCTTGTGCATTGCAGCATCTGTCCAACGGATTCCATAGGAAGACCAACTAACTGTTTTGGGCAGCAAAGTGGCACAGTGGGCCTGGAGTCAGGAAGTCTCAGCTTCCCAAGTTCAAATCTGCCCTCAGACACTTATTAGCTGTCTGACCCTGGGCATGTCATTGAACCCTGTTTGCCTCAGTTTCTTCATCTGTATAATGAGCTGGAGAGGGAAATGGCAAACCATTCCAGTATCTCTGCCAAGAAAACCCAAATGGGGATCAGGAGGAGTTGGACACGACTAAACAACAATTTTTTTTTTAATTCTAGAGATAGAGACTAAACCTTCTATTTCATTGGTCTAGGTGAACTCCTGGGTGAGGAAACTCTCTACCAATGTAGGTCAGTTGCTTGTCTGCAGCTTCTAGCCTTAATGAGTCACCTGGACTCTAGGCCCAAGAAAAAGGCTAGAGGGCCAAATCTAGCTGCTGCCAGTTTTGGCATGAACTACGAGCTAAGAATAGTTTTCACTTTTTATAAATACAATAAAACTTTTATTTTAAAATGTAAAAGCCATTCTTAGAGGGTCAGACAGGATGGGTAGCAGGCTAGAGTGTTTTGTTTTGTTAGCCCTGCCCTTGGGTACTGAAGAGAAGACGTGATTTTCCTGGGAGCCAGGGGGTACCGAAGGGATGTCAGAAAGCCAGCAGTGTCAGAGGGAGATCTTCTTCCAGAAGCCCCATGCTTTGGGGGCAGCTTCCTATACATGATACCACACTGCATTAGGTTTTTAACCTAATGGAATAAAATACGTTCAATGGACTAAAAACCTTACAAGTTTAGGTGCCAGGCAAGACTGATCATTACCGTTGCTCCTCGGGAACACTGCTGGGCATTTTGTTGGTTTTCTTGCTTCATCTCTGGATGAAGAAGCTTTTCTCTCAACTGGACAATTTAGATATAAACTAGGGAGTGTTCAGAGCATTGTACAATGTAGTCCACTTAAAATAATGACCCATTAAATGAAAAGACTCATTAAAAATAATTCTTCCTTCATGTGCCAAACCATGGAAATGCTTATGTTCCATTTAATGCACCCTAGGGCAATAGGCATTCTAACTATAAATATAAATTAGCATGTTAAAAGGAATAACTTTCCTAATGGACCTAATTATGGTGCATTGAGCATTTACAATCCAATGGAATATTATCTAGTGAAAAGGATTACATTTTCTGTAATGGAACAAATGTATGGGTTGAGGGTGGCATTTAAATTGAAAGTTAAAGGAACTTTTTGAAACACAAATTTGAAGGAAAGGCGCATGCATATCTAAAAATATTTTTTGACCTTAAAATCTCAAGGTCTGAAATAGTACTACAAGGAATCAGAAATATTCCTTAATTTTGATTTCTTGTTTTTGGTGTATCGGGTGTTGAAGTTGTAAAAATGTGTCGTGTGAGTTCCTTTCTCACCTTCCCAGCATCTTCAGAACTTCCTTATAGTATGTCATTCTCTTCTCTAGAATAACTAGAAGGCATTAAGGCTTGCTTTTTCCAGAGCAGAGTCAAATCATCCCAATTTTGATCATTTGTTTCCAGGAACTTGAGGAGAGGAATTCTCAACAGAATTATGGAGAATGGTCCTTTGTCTATTGGGCTTACCTGGATGTCTCTTTAAATTGATAAACTATCTCCATGCTGACACTAAGATATATCTCTATAATAAAAAGGATTAATATGTATTACATCTAATTGAGATAAATGTGCATATTATAGAAATTCTGGTTTTACGTAGAGCTAGAAAATAGTTTTTATGAGACTTCAGTTGTGCAGAATAAGAAGTCATCTTGTGCACAGGAGCTGGAAATCAATCCTGCCCTTCCTGACTAAGATCTCTTGGATTGTCCTCCCAAACTAGGCTTTGTGATGTGCGCTTTTACTCTCCTTCTTTCTTGTTCCCTTACTAAATTTATTTCTTTGGAAAAGAAAGTAGCTGAGATAGGAAACACTTGACTATCATACGAATCATATGTTATTATAGGATCATGGAAGTGGAAAGAATCTTAAAGGCCATCTGTCTAAATACCCTTAGGTATAGGTGAGAAAACTGAGGCCAGTATAGTTAAGTTAGTCATTTGCCCAAGGTGATGTTAACAGTAAGCAGCAGGGCTAGATTTTAACCCAGATCTTCAACTCCAAGTCTGGTGCTTTTGGAACTCTACCATAGCAGCAAGCCCAGCCTTTGGAAATACTCTTATCTTTACCAAGTAAGGAATATT
The DNA here is from genome assembly GCF_028583685.1 of Petaurus breviceps papuanus. Classification (NCBI taxonomy): domain Eukaryota; kingdom Metazoa; phylum Chordata; class Mammalia; order Diprotodontia; family Petauridae; genus Petaurus; species Petaurus breviceps. Next base: position 29,235,648 of record NW_027185764.1, on the reverse strand, counting down.
AGATAATAACCTGTCCTTTGGTTGGCATATTCCCAACACATGGAACCTTCATGGATATTGGACCATCGCCAGCCCTCTATGAAATTTCTTTTGAGCATTAACATATGGAAAAAAGTTGTATTGGGTACCAAGCAGGACAAATCAAATAGACATGGTCTTAAAACATTAGGCCCTTACAAATCCAAATTTGTTTTGGATGTGGCAGCTGAGGGATCACTATATTTATGTTGGCTTCTTTATGTCATGTTATATAAATGGTGTCACCCTCAATTTTTCAGTGATTGCCAAAAATAACAGCCAAGAGGGACTCTTTTCACTGAGGATTCATATAAGTACTCAGATTGCTCTACTAAAGTTTAGCACACATCCAAGAACCAAAATACAGATAATGACAGATCTTCTAAAAAATGTGGATCGAGAGCGAAAATTGCAATTTTCATTGTGTGAAATTTATCCCATGCATAAATAGCACACACTTAAGATGTTTCAGTCAATCTGCTTTAGATGCTTTCACTTTCAAAGTTGTAACCAGAGCATTTTCTGAACTATAAGAGAAGACTGAGATCATCTAATAATTCATTTCACAAGTGCCTGAAAAAGGTACAGGTTTCCAAATTAATCTCCAGCTGTATTGCTGATTAATACATAGGGAAACTCTTATTATATCTCTCTGATTTGTTAATACCCACTATAAAAATATTCAGGGGTATTCAGAGACTTAGAGAATCTCAGAGTTGTAAGGCAACTCAAAATCATTGTCAGCCTTCCCACTTAGAGAATCACCTGAGTCTCCAGGATTCAACAAAATCTTTCACTTCTGCTTGGAGACTCTTTGTGTTAGAGAACCCATTCCCCCGAGAGACAATCTATTTCATTTATGGATAGCTCTAATCAGTAGGAAGCTTTTCCTTCTATTAAGATGAAATCTTGCCTTTCTCTAACTTTCATCCATTCTCTTTGGAACCAAACAGAACAAGGCGAGTCTTTTTTTTTTTTTTAACAACATAGTTCTTCAAATACTTAAACATAGCAATGATGATTCCACCAAGCCTTCTCTTTCTAACTAAACATATCTGGTCCCTTTAACTTATTCTTATATGGCATGATATTTAACCCTTCCCCGTGCTAGTCACCACCATCTGGACTCCCTCTGACCAATCAATGATTTCTCTAAAACATAGTACTCAGAACTACATACAATATGTCCTGGTCTACATAGTGTTAAGGACAGAATAATATTCCTGGACCCAAACTTCTTTAAATTCACCCTGAGATGATGGAATATTGCTGTGATTTAAGAAATGATGAGCTGGTTGACTGTAGAAAAATATGGGGGTGGCTAGGTAGTGCAGTGAATAGAGCACCGGCCCTGGAGTCAGGAGGACCTGAGTTAAAATATGGCTTCAGACACTTTAACACAACAACTAGCCATGTGACCTTGGGCAAATCGCTTAACCCCAATTGCCCTCCATAAAGCAAAAAAAAAGAAAAATATGGAAAGGCTTGAATTAAATAATAAAAAATGAAATTAACAGAACTAAGAGAACGTTGTACACAGTGTCAGCAATGTTGTAAGAACAACTTTGAATGATTTAAGTAATTTTGAGTATTATAAATACTTAGATCAATTACAAAGGACCTATGAATGAAGATGTTATCCATCTCTGGAGAAAAAACAAATAGAAGTATATAGTATGGTTTTACATACACATACATATATACACATGTGTGTATATATGTATATGTCTATTACGTGTGTGTGTGTGTGTATACACACACCTTTGTATCCAATGGTGGTAGCCTTGGCTAAGGCAGGATGGAGAGAGAGGGAAAAAAACACAAAGCACAACAGAGAACAAAAGAAAACATAGAAGAAAGCACAGAATAGCAGGGTAGCTTTGAAAACAATGTGTAGTTATTACATAATTTTTCAAAAAAAGCAAATAGTTTGAAATGGAAATTTGTGGTTTTAGACTGAATGTTCTTTTTATGTTGTGCTGTGTACATAAAATGTTCTTCTTTTTTGTCTTTTTATATATAATATCCCAATTAATTTTAATCTTGTTAATACTTGAATCTATTGAGATCTTTTAAAATTTAAATCCTGATTAAATTAGTAACTTTTTTACATATATATGTGTATATATATATCTATATATATTTGTTGCTGATTCATCTTCAGACCTGTCTGACTCTATGACCCCATTTTGAGTTTTCTTGACAAAGAGACTGGAGTGATTTGCCATTTCCTTCTCCACCTCATTTTACAGATGAAGAAACTGAGGTAAACAGGATTAAGTAACTTGCCCAGGGTCACATAGCTAGGAAGTGTCTGAGGCCAGATTTGAACTTAGGAAGATGAGTCTTCCTAACTCCAGGCCTGGCACTCTATCCACTGTACCACGTAGCTACCCCATCTATGTATATATGTATACATTTATTTCTTAGTATAAATTTATACCAGTATCCTATTTTATAAATGCCTAATGTGTGCACATATGTATTGTATACATATACCTACATTTAAATTTGTGTGCATACATATTTATATATACATATTATATATGGTTGTATGAGGAGAGAGAGTGAGCCCTGGATTGGGTGTTAAGATTTGGGTTGGAGTCCCAGCTCTGTCATTTACTACCCATGTTATCCTGGCCAGCCTTTCTGCATCTCAGTTTCCTCACTGTAAAAATAAAAGGGTGGGACTCTGATTGCTAAGGTTTCTTCTGGCTTTAAATCTATGATCCTATAAATTACTTTTTTTTCTTTGGGCCTCAGTTGTGTTATTTGTAAAATGTGGAAGTTGGATTAGATGATTTCTAAGGTGTTTCCCAGTTCTAAAGCTGTCATAGTAATGAAAGATAGAGAGATAGACCTAGATGCTTTGTGCCTTGAGAACCCCTTAGGAAAGAGTGAAAATAAATTAGGAAACGTAAGTGAAGGGTATAGTCAATATGAAGGGACAATTCAAGCCCCAACCAGCATGTACTCTCAGTATTTGGGAACATGATTTAAAAAAATATTACTAATGAGACGGGGTGATTTCTTATTGCCATTAAGGTCTCTTCCAGTTCTAAGCGAAGTGACCAACTTGGTAAAGGGAAAACATTTAACTACAGATTGATCAAGACTAGGGCTGGGGAACCTGCGGCCTTGAGGCCATATGTGACCCTCTAGGCCCTTGGGTGCAGCCTTTTGACTGAGTCCAAGCTTCACAGAACAAATTCTTTTCTTAAGGGGATTTGTTCTGTGAAATCTGGATTCAATCAAAGGGCCACACTTAGGACCTGGAGGGCCACATGTGGCCTCGAGGCCACAGGTTCCCCAGGCCTGATCGAGATAATAAAAATGTGATAAGTGGGGATGAGATAAAACACAACTGAGATACCACCTAATAAAAAGGAAGTCTGTGTGAACATCTAGAAAGATTCCAGGAGTTAGAATCAAGTCCCTTCAGGGAGGAGGGGGTACCTTGTCAGGCAGATGTGAGATTCACATCAACTTGTCAGATGTATTCCCCAAGTAGAGAAGAGTATTGGGCTGTCAGAGTGTGATGAACAATAGCCCCCAAGCTTGTCTGATTTCCTTTGATGGGACTTCGAATGCTGATTTGAGAGACTTTGCTCTTGGGAAGAAAATGTGCAGATACAAATATGATAGTTGGTGTTATAGTTGTATTTCTCAATGTAAATTAATAAATTGATATCCTTCCAAAAAGTCAAATAAGTGCACATACCCACATATGTTTGTCACATATAGGTACATGTAGTTGGCTTTTCCTAGGTTCTGTGGGGGTTATGTGGAAAAACGTGTCACCTTACAAACTTGGTCAGGTTCATTGGGTCTTACCCACCCCAGGGGAGCTAACAAAGGTGAGAGACTGACCGTGCACCCAGTGTGGTGTAGTAGAGGGGGGCTCTGTCTGTAGAGCCAGAGGGTTCGGTTTCACATCCTCCTCTTCTGTTTCCGGCTTGAGTGATACTGAGCAAGTCACTGACCTTCTCTAGATGACAGTTTCTTCAGTTTCCTGAGGATATTAGACTGTCTGACTTCTGAGGTACCTTTCAGCTTTGAATCCATGATTCTGGAACCCACAGCAGCCCCCCCTAGGTGCATTCACTTGACAAATTCTTGACTGGGCAGTCAACCAGCTAGCACTCTTCCCCTCCCCTTTTCTCTGTCTCTCTCTCTCTCTGTCTCTCTGTCTCTCTCTCTCTCTCTCTGTCTCTCTCTGTCTCTCTCTCTCTCTCTCTGTCTCTGTCTCTGTGTCTCTCTCTCTCTGTCTCTCTCTGTCTCTCTGTCTCTGTCTCTCTCTCTCTCCCTCCCCTCTTTTTCCCTCCTTTCCTACACCCTCTTTCCTGCCTCTCCTCTGCCCCTCCTTTTCTGGACGTCTTAACTGCAAAGGTACAAGGGATACTTTTTTTAAAATTGAGAATCAATATAATTTTCTTTAAAGTAGAGTAACCAAACAGGTATTTGTAATGTCCTCTAACCATGACTTAATGTGGTTTGTTTGTTGTTTTTTTTTTTGCTTTTATCCTCAGCTCCTAGCACCAATATCTTGCATGTAATAGACACTTAATAAATGCTTGTTGACTGACTGATACTACATGCTGTCCCTCAACAACTAAACTATATATATATATATATGTACATATATAAATACTTTAAGTAATAACATTGAAACTTATGTAAATTAATAATTAGAGGGGAAAGTTCTCTTTTGCAGTGAATTTCACGAGCTACCTTGTGTTTAGTTAGCACTGTGCTAACATATCTCTAAGTCACTTTTTAGGAAATATTTTCTTAAAACTATTGAACGTAAGAGGTTAGTCTAGGTCTTGTCTAAGCTAAGCTCTCACCTAATGCAGGCATCCCTTTAGATAGTATAACAGGTAGTTTATCCGGCCTCTGCTTGAACATTTCTTGTAATGGAGATATGTTCCAGTGCCTGCTGTGGTCCACTGTGCTAAGGGCTTAAGGAAAGAATCACAAAAGGAAGCACATGGATCTAGTTATATACACAAACACACACATATATGTACATGTGTATGTGTGTATGTATATATACACATATGTTTATGTGTTTTTAAATATAGGGAATGGGATGGGGTGAAGAAGATGAGCTGGTCAGTCATTAAACATTATTTAAGCACATACTTTTGTGCCAAGCATTGTGCTATCACTGGGTGTACATACACACCCACAGAGATACACATGCATGTATGCACATATACATACAATATACATGTGTGTGCATATGCACAGATATACACATGTGTGAATTGTGTGAGAGAGACAAAAGATAGTTCCTGCCCTCCAGAAGCTCACAAGTCAAAGGAAGCAAAACCAGAGAAGGAGTCAGAGGAAGACTAGTCAGATTGGTAGGAGGAGAAAAACCAAGAGAGAGCCACAGTGTCCTGTAAACCCAAAGAGAAGAAAGTGTCCGAGAGGAGAGGATGGTTAACAGTAACAAATGATGCAGCGGGTCCAGAAGGATGGGAACTACAGAGAGGCATTTGAACTTGGTAGTTAAGAGGCCTTAATCACTTTAGAGAGCTCAATATGAGTTGAGGGATGATGTTGGAAGCCTGATTGCAAGTGGCTGAAAAGTTAGTAAGAGGAGACATGAAGGTAATGGATATAGGCAGGTTTTTGTTTTTTTCTAGGAATCTGACTGTGAAAGGAGGAGAGGTATAGGCCAATAACTTGTAGAAAGGAAAGGGTCAAGTGAATTGTTTTTAAAGATGGGGGCAACTTGAATATGTTTTTAAGGAACAGAGGAGTCAGTAGATGGGGAAAATTGAAAATTAGAGATGGAAAATGCTTGCATGGGCAAGTGGGGGGGGGGCGTTGAATCAACGGCACAGCAAGAGGTCTTGCCCTTGGGAAGAAGGGTCACCTCTTCCTCTGAGATTAGAGCAGAAGAGGAATGGGAGAATTGAGGACTATGTCAAAGGTTTTTAAGATGTAGAATTATTCAGGCAAATTTCCCCTGTCTGTTCTTCTTTTTTGGTAAACTGAGACCACTCTGGCCAAGAGATTAATTTCTCCTCTGGCTGAGTCGAAAGACTTTATCAGAACAATTGACCGTTGTTAACATCTCTAGGAACCCTTCCTTTTCTTTAGTATGCCTTCAGGGTTTCCTCTTCTGGCTGACAACCAAAAGTACCCCACTGCAGGAAAATCATCTGGAAGGGGAAAAAATGGAATGTTTCTCTATAAAATTTCAAGGGGAAGACAGGGAGTACATCATAGGGGAAATTGCTAAGTAAATATAGTGTTTTTCTGGTAATCATTTGTCTGAAGAATAAAAGAATAAATTGGGTTGCAAAAGTAAAGATTGACTGTGGGCCTTGGCAACCAAGGAAAACGGGTTTAAAAACTGAAAAACTGTTCCCCAAATGCAGTTGTGCTAGGAAGAACTCTTGGACAAAACATGGGAGAACGCTTATTTGAAAGGAAATGTTACCTTGGCGAGGAGAGTAAGAGGAAGGGGGCAAAGCTACTTGTTGGAGGGCAGTGAATCAGAAAAGAAAAAGGGAGCCCCAGTTTCAATGCTTGATATAACCTGATTTGTTCTCAGCCACTGGGAGATTTGAGAACTAAGATTAATTTGAATTGGGAGTAGGTCAAATTGAACTAGGCAGAGGCCAGGATAGTGGACAGTCTGAGCACTGACTGAATCATGAGCTCCAATCACTATAACATCCAGTGGCCTGCAGATAGCTGTGAAGTAGACATCAGCAGAGTTAAAAGCTTTGTTTTAGGGAGTGGGATGCCATCTATCTAGCATAAATCCAAATGTCCTCCTATCTGTCAACTGCTAGAATTATTTTAAGTTTCTTATCATTGTAGAGTGCTGAAAATGCAATCCCAGTTGAGCCAACATTCCAACCAAACATGGTTTCGTTTTCAATCCATATTGGCAGTAAATGGTCAGGTCTGAAATTGAATTATATGTAGTAGTTTATAACATGGGCTCAGGAAGGAGTCAAAGAGCTTGGCACCAATGAATCTCCTGACCTGAATGTCTTTTGATGACAAACTATATTTTCTTGTTTGGCATTCTAGAAAATAGGATAATAGAACCTGTGGTCTGATAAATTAGAACTATAAGCATTAAAGGCAGGCAAACTAATAAATGGTGCATTTAAGAACGCTCTTCTCCTGTGTTCTTGAAAATCACTGCTATATAGACTTGCTCCAATGTTCTCCCTGTGGGCCGTGCTTAAAGATAACTACCTTACAATGGGGTCCTCTCTTTGGGGAAACTGAAGTTACACAGTACCTTGTATACAGTAGGTATTCAATAAAATCTCTTAAAGAAAGAGTGAGTGAAACCCAAGAATGAGGTCTGGAATGGATCGGATTTGTACTGAATTCTGAAAAATGTTAGAATGATGAGGTGCTATGAAATTTGGATTTGCAATGAATAGTTCAACTTATTGTGCAAGCTCCCTGGTCCAGTCATGATGAGTTACTGTTTCCTATGCCATAAGTTTGTTGTTTGTATTTTCCTTTGTTAGGCTCCATTCTAAAATTCCATTCATAAATAACGTGTGATTTTTTTTTTCAAAGGCAGCTGGTGTTGAAGGTAAGAATTGTGGTGCCTTGTTGGTGACGGTAACAGATGGGGGTGAAAGGTCAGCAGTTTGCCTCGACTTGACAAATGGCAGGCATTTGACAGCAAATTAAATGTCAAATAAACCTGGCAAATGATTCAGGAAATCAATACTGAGTGAGAAAAGTTGTGAGAGCTTTGCATTAGACTCTTTGGTCACTGTGGCACCCCTGGGAAATAAGTCTGGCAGGATTTGCAGATATTTAGAATGGATGGTGATAAACAGATAGGCACATAGTGAGGGCTCTTTGAAAACCACCTCCCATGATTTTAAATAGGGTTTGCCTTTGCCTTAAATGGGCCACCCTGCTGTGTGTTAATTGTGTTATATGCATGTATCTATCATTTTGTGAAGTATTCACAGTCTTCTCCCTTGCCCAGATGGCTCCTGGGCTGCTGACCCTTTAGCTGAGCTAGGAGGGACAGGGCTCAGATGGACTATATTTGAATCTCCAGTATGCATGTGCGTCCCAGTACATGTTTTTATTGCAGTCTAACATCGGATATACATAATTGTTTTTTTAAGACCTCAGACTTCCTTCTTTAGAATAGATTAGATATTAAAAATTGTATGTAGAGTTGACCCTCACATAAGAAGTCTGGACTGTGACATTGGACACTGCTTTCTGGTATAGAACCAGGTGTCCGGGCCCTGAATAGCTAGCCAGGAAGGAGGATGGGAGGAAAGGAGCTAGTTTATAACTGGTGCTTAGAAAGATCCAAGTTGCTGCTAGATATACATACAGTTGGCTATTAATCTTTTTAGAACCCCCCACCCCCACCCCCAACACACACACACACACACACAGATATGGGCTGGGTGGCTATCACCTAGTCTCCTGGCTTCTTCCCACTTCCCCCTTATAGTCCTGCCTCCAAAATCAGGATCCATATTG
>NW_027185764.1:29189738-29227025 GCF_028583685.1 Petaurus breviceps papuanus | reverse complement strand
TTCCCCACCCCTGGGCTAGACCTAAATGCAGAAGAGTTGGTCTGTTGGCTGGCTCTGCTCCACCCCCTCTCTCCAGGGATATGCCTTCTGGTGGAGATAAATTGACTTAGTGTACTTATTCTGTCAAAATGGCTCCTGAGCATAACCAGTTGAGAACGTGCCCTATAGGCTACATTAAGCAGATTTAGCTCCCTTTTTAGCTGTCAAATTTTAGAGAGGCTTATTTTGCCCTGTGACTTGGGGGCAGGAGTGGGAGCCGGGTTCATTTTAAGTGTGACAAACAGCAATGGGGTTTGGCTTCCTAGAGCAGTATTTCATCTGAATCTCTGGTCAGAGCACTTTTTGCTAATATATAATAGTTCCCCTGCAAATGCATTGATTGAATGTATTTAATGCTTTTGAAAGTTTCCACAAATCTTAATCAACCTCCTTTCACTACCCTTTCAGTAAGGCAGGGAGCCCATTGTCATTAATACTTGTCATTAGTGACATATTCATTATAAGAATTATAAAAAGTATGTATAGAATGATTTTACACATATATACGTGACTAATGATAGCAATGGGGGGAAAGAAAAAAAGACATTTACATGATAGCTTTATTATATATTTAAAAGGAATAGCAAGTTGTACATAATAGATTTGCAGTTTCATGTGTGATCATCTTTTTTTTTATTATACTGTTATAGAAATGCTTCTTTTGTTCCAAAAATTAAAAATAAATAAAATTAAAAGATTTTTTTTAAAAAACGCATTTACATAGCCTTTAGGGTTACAAAGTGCTTTTATGGCTATGGATGAACATAGGTTCCTCATCCCTGACCCAACCCCCTCCTACCTTTTCAGTTTTCTTAAACCTTACTCCCCAGGGTGTACTCTTTAATCCAGGGACACTGGCTTCCTGGTTGTTTTACTAACAAGAAACTCCCTCTCTCTGCTCCTGCTCCCTTCCACCCCTGGAATGTTCTCCATCCTCCACTCCAACTACTGACCTCCCTGGCTCCCTTTAAGTGCCAATAAAAATCTCACTCTGTACGGGAAGGCTTCCCCAGCCCCTCTGACTTCCAGTGATTTCTCTGCTAATTATCTCCCACTTGTCTTGTATAAAGCTTGCTTGTTTGCATGCTGTCTGCCCCATTAGCTTGTAAGCTCCTTGAGGTCAGGGACTGTTGTTTGACTCTTTTGTAGCCTCAGTGCTTAGCATAGAGCCTGGCACGTAATGTATGCTTAATCAATGTTTATTGATTGATTGAGATAAGAAAGAAGTAAAGAGAGGTTGCTTGACTTGCCAACTCCATAATATCCCTTTCAAGGTCACATAGCTGATCATAGACCTGGACTTTGACTATGGGTCTTTAAACTCTCTAGTACTTTTTCCATTACACCATCCAGTTATAAAATTGAGATCAAAATTTTGGACCCTAGTATCAAGATGGCCTTGGAGTTTTAGTTATGCATATTTCTGTCTCAGATCCTGAGATTTTCATAACCAACCAGTGAAAATTTGTCCTGCTAGAAACCTCATAAAATAATAGAATTGGGTTTGGCCAGGGATTCTTTAACTGTGTGTGTGTGTGTGTGTGTGTGTGTGTGTGTGTGTGTATCTATCTCTGTGGTGAAAACCAAGTTCATGGATTCCAGTTAAGAGCCCCTGGGTTATATGCTCTCTTGGGTCACAGAGTTTGAAAATACTATAGTTCTATGATTCTCAAGAAAAAACTATAGGAAATGCCTGTGAACTGGATTTTATTATATGTGGCAGTCATATGAATAAAACCATCTAACAGTTAACCACAGGTGCCTGAAAAATAGCTTCTGGGTAGATGAGGCTGGATGGGCAGGTGTGGGAGCTCCTGCCAGTGGAGAAGGTCAAGACCCAGAGAAAAGTGTTAAATCAGAATTGACAGCTAATGTGGAGGGCCAGGGGAAGTACTCTGTGTACTGTACTGCATTATTCAGGATGCCTGTTTAGCCTTGGGATAAGGTCATTTAAATTTTATGGAGCCTCAGCTCAGTTTGAAATGCCAGTTTCTATGTTGTTTAAATACTTCCTGGGATTTAAGGATCTACTAGGAAGGAGGAGGGAAAGGAAAAGGAAGGGCTTATTAAGGGAAAGGGGCATCTGAGTTCTGGGCCAAAGGGAGACAATTAAATATTCAGTTTGTGTGACTGATGTAGGCACCAATTTCGAGTCAACAGACTTAAGGGTTTTGAATCTTGGCTCCATTAGTAATTTTTCCTGCAACTTCAGAGCAGCCTACTTACCTTTTGAGGCCAGTTTTTCTATCAGTAAAATGGATGAGTTGGAGAGATGATCTTTAAGGCCCTTTTCTGCTCAAAAATTATGTGACTTTTTTCTTCTGTACTTTAAAGTCGATATAAGAAATCCTGTACTTTTTGCCAAAGTCTACAAGAAGGGGTGGTTTTCTTAAAGGCTACTCTGCTAATATAGGTCAAAGGAGGCCTCTCTGGTCATCTGTTGGTCCAGGATAAAAAGGAAAATAGGGAAACAGATTGAGAAGTAGAAAGGACCTCAAAGGCTTCTAGGCTAATCCCTTTATTTTATGGACAGGGAAGTCAGATCTAGAGAATGAAGTGACTTGCCCAGGGTCACAGGTAGTAAATAGCAGAGCCAGAATTCAAACCCAGGACTTCTGACTAAATTCAGCATTTTGCTGCCTGTCAAACTTGTTCTTTTCTGCAGCTGATTTACTCAGAACACTGGGCGTCCATTCAAGACACTGGTCCTTCCTGCTAATTGTTGTGTCGTTTCAGTCATGTCTGACTCCTGGTGACCCCACTGGGGGTTTTCTTGGCAGAGATAGTGGAGTGGTTTGCCATTTCCCTCTCCAGTTCATTTTACAGATGAGGAAACTGAGGCAAACAGGGTTAAGTGACTTGCCCAGGGTCACACAGCCAGTAAGTGTCAGAGGTCATATTTGAACTAAGGCCCTCCTGACTCCAGGGCCGGTGCTCTCTCCATTGCCCCACCTAGCTGCCTCCTATTTGCTGTCCTGCTAATAGACTAACACTTTTATCTCATCTAGAATTGACACTTCTCTGAAGTTGGCCCCCTTTCTAGGGGTGATGACTTTATCTGAGATATTGGCATATCTTTGGACAAACAACCTCTTTCTCCATCTTCGCCTCCTTAGCTGCTACCAAAAGGAATGCTGCTGCTCTTTCCTAATGTATCTGTGTTTCAGTCTGGGGAGAATCAGTCCTAACTGGCACCATCTCTGCTAGTGGTTTTTTTTTTTTCCCTTAGAGTCAGTCATGGCATAAGGCAGAGGAATAGAAAACAGAGGCGAAATGTATTCCCTTCCTTTAGGAATCTTTTGCCTTTCAGGCATTAGAGGGGAGATAAAGGAAAGAGGATAGGGAAGGTGGAAGAAGATAAAAGGAGTGATGAGGGGAGGAAGAAGGATGAAGGGGGTTTGTAAGATGACGAGGGGCCGTGTAGTGGTCAGTGTTAGACTTGAAGGGAGAGCGAGCGAAGGGACACAGGTGTCTGCTGGCAGCCACATCCAGCTGTAGCTTGTTCTCCATTAAGGAAGGCTGGGTTTTCCAGACGATGAATGAGGCAATACTGAAAGATATATAATAGACATTATTCTTTAAAAAATACCTACCAGTCTTAGTGAGAATCAGGACATATTCTAAAATTGTATTATCCATAATTTTAAATCTAACAATATTCCGTAACTATTAACATCAAAATTCTCAACAAGAAGCTTAGCAGGAATGACCCTCATAATAATTTAACTCACTTTTTAGTCATTTCCATTTAACAAACACTTAGAGTCCCTATCATGGGCCTCAGTTCCTCAGATTTGATGAGGTTGGATGAGATGGCTTATTAGTTCCCTCCCAGCTGTAGATCTTTGATTGTGTAAGGCAGAAAGAGTTTTGTCCTAATGTTGTGTCAAACATTTAGTAACTGTGTGATCCTGGGGAGCCATTTAACCTCTCTATGCCTCAGTTTCCTCATCTATAAAGTAGGGGTGATTTAGCAACAATCCCCATAAATTTGTTGTGAGGCTCAAATGAAATAATATATGTAAAGCATTTTGCAAATGTGAACCATTATTATTCAAAAGATTTCCACACCTTTTCACCTTGTGTTTTATCTTACCATAGGACCTCATTGATAGCAAAGTGAAATGCTGACACTAATGGAATGTGAAATGCAAATGAAAACTAATAACAGGGAATTAGGCCAGCCTTTGAGAGCCCAGGCTCACTCTTGTCAGTCTCTCTCCTCATGAATTCTTTTAACACAAGATTTCTTCATCTTTTGGGTGTCATGGCTCCCTTTGGAATCTGGTGACACCTAAGGATCCCTTCTCAGAATAATTAATCTCATTATATTCAAACCCTCCCCCCTCCAAAAAAATTTAAATACGAAAAAATTACATATGATTACAAAGGGAACCAATTACATTGAAATAAAACTATCAAAAAATTGTTTTTTAAACCAAGGCCATAGGTTATGTGGCATATTAAAAATTCAAGGGATATAGTTTCTGGGTAATATTCATTTTATTAATCATGCTAACAATGAATAAATTAGGGGTCAGTGATACTCTCAAATGCCAAAGACCCCTGATAGAACCCAGTCAATGCTTATATGCTATTGGAGAAGTGGGTGTTCCTGAGGGTAGCAATTGACTCTGATTGGTTAACAAATAAAGAGAGAGAGAATGGCTATTATCATGACAGATGAACCCATTCTAGTGATGGCCTGGGGCATATGACTTTGACTCTCCAGCCAGAACATAATGGGCCAGGTTTCATCCAGATTAGAATAAATTCTTTGTAAGGTTCTCTAGTTGGGTGAGGTTTCCCATCCAGGATGGAAAGGCATGTACCCCAAGGATGTGAACAATCTCATTTTTCAGCAATGTCCTTCAGAGACTAAACAACCTAGAAACTAATGAACACATCTTGGTCCTAATTCAATAATTGATTGTTAATATAAGAGAGAAATAATCATTTCTCTCAGTTAAGAACCGCTGGTTTAGTAAGATGAGGAGATGCCTTGTCAAGGTGCATGATCACAGAACATCGAAGCTAAAATGGACCATTGAAGTCTTAGACCAATGGATAGCTGATTAAGAAGAACCCTCTAAAACATCCTCACACAAGCCATGGTACGTCCACCACTTAGAAACCTGTAGTGGCGAGTGTCCTCTGGGACTGACAGACACAAATGTAATCCCTCTTCAGCATCAGAGGTGTCAAACACAGGCAACACTGTGGTCCACAGCACTCCCAAGTGCAACTGAGAATCAGATTAAAATGTATATAATTTGGAAATAATAAAAACACAGTAGAACATAGATAATGTTAATATGTAGTTGTGTAAGTCAGCAGATCATTATGTAAGGTTTAGTAGCCCCCCAAATATATTTGGATAACTACATTTCAGTATAATTGGTTTCCTTTGTGGTCCTTTGTATTTTATTTTATGCATTTAAAAGCATTATTCTAAGAAGGGGTTCAAGTGTAGGCTTCACCATATTGCTGGGATACACCAAAGGCTGTGAACTTGTTCTAGATCTTTTCAGTTTTCTTCTGTGTTCAATGAAGGGCTTGTCCTAGACCAGGAGTGGGGAACCTGCAGCCTCAAGGTCACAGGCGACACTCCAGATCTCAGGTGTGGCTCTTTGAATCTAAACTTCATAGAACTTGAGGACCTAAAGAGCCACATGTGGGTTCCCCACCACTGGACTAGACAAGCCCTAAGATCCCACATGTAACAGAGGGGGAGGTAGTATAGCAGAAAGGACATTGGATTTGGAATCTGAAGACCTGTGTTTAAATATTGGCTCTATCATACCCATTCTGTGTGACATTAGACAAATCATCTCATCTCCCTAGGTCTCAGTTTCCCTTTATGCCCTCTAGGATTCTTCCAGCTCTATGTTTATGACTTAGTAAGAAAATGTCTGCAGTAAGTAAAGTCTGTAGAACTTCAAGAAGACCTGGAGAATAAGTAGATACAGATCAGATTCCATTACACCTAAAATCTCTGAAAAACAAAAAATATCCAAGTTCTAGTCCATTTTTTTTCAGTTAGTATTTAATCCAACTAAATTCTAATACACACAAACATACATGGACACATACCACCATCACCACTACCGCTGTCACCAACATTTTTAAAGTCTTGAGTTCATGGTAGTGGATTTTGACTCATTCTCTTGTATACGGGGAAAAAAATCTTATCAGAAAGGTAAAATGATATGTAGAAAGGCATAAGAAAATAGAATAGGAGATAAGCAGAGACAAAAACAGAGAAATCTTCATTTCTTCCTGATAGAAACAAAATATTTCCAAGGAAAATTGGGGGGAAATTTAATAATAAATGGCATTCATAATAATATGTTAATAATAGCTGACATTTAAACAGTGCTTGGAGGTTTATTAAAAGCATTGTCTTTTAAAACAACTCGGGGAAGGGAGGTAACTATTATTAGTATTATTCCCATTTTGCAGATGAAGAAACAGAGGTTGTTTTGTGGTTATCATTGTTTTTAATTTAATGATAACTGAAATTAGAAAAATGAGAAAACTGGAACCTAAATAGGCAATGGTTCAGAATCCAAGCTACCATGGGGATACTGTAGGACACTGGAGTATTTTCTAGGACAAAAGAGAGGGTGTGACGGAGGAATACAGGATATGTGTTTCTCATCTACAAAAGGGAAAATCCAACTAGATGGTATCTTGCAGCTAAAAGAATTATATTTTAAAGGGGAGAATCAAGAAGAGAAAAATGCGATGGTACATCAGTCTCAGCATCACCGAGCTCTTTAATAGAAAAGGAAATATTCAAGATAACCACCTCCACCAACTTTACCTTCAAAACAACATCCAGATATCTTTTCTCCCCCCTCCCCTCCCCACAATGAACGTCCTCTTAATCTCAAACAGACCCTTACTTTTTTGTAGGGGGTGAGGGAAGGGAAAGGAAAAGGAAGGGAATAAATATTTATTAAGCACCTACTGTGTGCTAGGCACTGTGCTAAGGGTTTTACAAATACTATCTCATTGTATTCTCACAACCCTGGGAGATAGGTGGGTACTATTATTATCCCCATTTTGCAGTTGAGGAAACTGAGGCAGATAGAAGCATCTGGGCCAGGGTTAAATGGCCAGGAAGAGTCTTGAGGCTAGATTTGAACTCGGGTCTTCCTGACTCCAAGCCTAGTGCCCCACACATAGTGAGTGTTTAGTAAATATTTTTGTTGAGTTGACCCATTCTTCGATCTATATTTAGCAGCAAAAAAAACATCCTACACTTAACTAACATTTCAAGGTTGGGAAGTGTTTTTACAGACTTCCTTCAGTCTTAATGACAATCTCATAGAGGTTGCTGGTACTTTTTTTTTGGGGGGGGGAGGGTCTGGATTTTCTGATTTCATCTGTGTAGGGAGCTCCTTCATGAATATACTCCCTTCACCAACTTATAGTTGCTTGGGATATACTTACTTAATGGCCAAGAGGCCTTCACAGGAGCTGATAGCCAGGCAGTGGGAAGATTTGAACCCGGGTGGTACCTGGCTTTGAGGCCAGCTCTCTATCCACAACACACTGTCTCTCTGCCCTTTTACAGATGAGAAAACTAAGATCTAGAGATTATAAAGTGCCTTACTTGGGCTCATAAAGCAAACAAGAAGTGAGGCTCAGTCTCAGACCCAAGGCTCCAGACAGCAAGGACAGTGTGCTTTCCCTGCTCATCATGGATCCAGTGTTCTTGTGTTTCTTTTGGACTGACAGAAGCCTTCTGGTGTCCCCTCCAACTCCAAGATTCTCCACTTAGGAGAGTCTTTGATTATATGAAATGTAGTTTTCTGAGCCTGAAGCAAAGCTTTCCAATAATAACAAGCGCAGAGGCATATAAAGAGGAGGCCCAGTTTGGTCTGATGTGTTGGACTCTCTGGGAAATCAGAGAACGAGTCATCAGAGGGTCCCTCTCCCATTGCTACCCCCCATGTCCCCCCGGGAGACAGGCTCAGGGAGCTATTTCCCAGTCCTGTGTCTATTGATTTTCTGCACTCTAGACCATGCTTTGGCCACCTCCTGGCCTCATTATGAGAGCCTCAGTGCCGTCTTCCAATACCTTTGTGTATTTTCATTGAGCCCCTACAGATCCAGTGAAACAGGGCTTTGGAGTTCTGGCAGCCGGGATGCTGGCTCTGTTCTCCAGCAGAAAGGTTTATTTGTGACGGCCAGGAGCTTGGTCGAGATTTTGTTCCCAGGGTCTGCTCTGATCTCCTGTATTAATCAATAGGCAGTGGGTAAATACGTACCATGCAGAACAAAATGGAGCCTTTTGTTCATCTTTAGCGGCATGGGCTCCCATTCTGAATGACCTCACCCCCTGCTCCAAATGTGGACAACATGGAAATAAATGTTCTGGACACTGGCGTGTTGCTACTGTCTGCTTCTCAGACGTGACTCTTGGGGCCAAGTGAGCAGGAGTTTTTGAGGTCTTTTTCTTCTATCTCCCCCCTTTTTAAAAGGGAATCATGAAGGGGAAAAGGCAATAAATATTTCTGTAGTACCTATTGTGTGCTGTTGCTCTACTAAGCACTCTACAAATATTTCATTTGGGGTGGGATGTGACCCCCCCCCCAAAAGGAGGAAACCATTGTGTGCTTTGCTTTGGGGGGGGTGCAGTTTCCTCACTGATGCCCTCTGAGAAGGGGGCCCAGGAAGAATACCCCAGATAGACTGAGGATTGTAGCATTCCCAGTGCCTCAAAGTTAATTAAAAAAGGAGAGAGAGGATTTTTGTGGGGGACTCTAGCTGCTAACAGTTCACTTTCTGTTCTCCAGAAGAACAGAAGATTCATTAGAGAACTCTGCTGACTCAGCCGTCTGACACACATACACACACCCCTCCTCTCTTTCCCTCCTTCTCCTCCCCTCCCCTCGGCCACCAACTCCCTCTCTCCCCAGACAAACAACATCATGCTTGAAGAGGCAGCTGGGATGGAAGATGTAATGGAAATAGAATTACTGTATGGATTCCAGACACCTAGGTTATAGCTCTGCCGACTGCCACTAACTAGCTGTGTGACCTTAGGCAAGTGACTTAATCTCTCTGGGGCTAAGTTTCCTCCTCTATAAAATGAGAAGATCAGGCGAGGTGATCTCTCGGGACCCTTTCTAGCCCTAAATTTCCATGACTCTCAATGTTTTGTTTATATAAGCGGAAAAGATATGGGGTTGCTGGTTTAAATGGAGAGTTGGTATTAGAAACTGATGGGTAGGT
Organism: Petaurus breviceps papuanus; assembly: GCF_028583685.1. Classification (NCBI taxonomy): domain Eukaryota; kingdom Metazoa; phylum Chordata; class Mammalia; order Diprotodontia; family Petauridae; genus Petaurus; species Petaurus breviceps. The sequence goes on along the minus strand of NW_027185764.1, from coordinate 29,217,740 downwards.
AACCTGAGGTTGATTGTTAGTTCATGTAATTTACTTTGCTGCTGTTTTTTGTTTTGTTTTACCCCCCAAAATTATTGTTTATCCTTTGGTCTAGAAGAAGACCATGACATCAGGGAGGTGATGCCATGACATGCAAGTGAATTGGATTTAAGTGAGGGAGGGCCATGCAAAACCACTAGCATTATTTTCTCCTTTGGAGCCATTTGGATCCAGTGGCAAGATATAGATTAGGAGGACTGGAGATGACTGGTATTGCTGTACAATAGATGGATGGATGGATGGATGGATGGATGGATGGATGGATGGATGGATGGATGGACAAATAAATAAATAAAAACGCAGAAAAATGCCCCTGGCATAATTTTTTTAATTCTGTATTTGTTGATGTTGATTTCCCCTCTAAGATCTACTTTGTTAAAAAAAAAAAAAAAAAGGGAATGAGGGGCGGCCAGGTAGCACAGCGAGTAAGAGCTCCGGCTCCAGTGTTGGGATGACCTGGGGATCGAATCTGGGCTCAGACACTTAGCACCCACCCAGAAACACCTGGCCATGTAACCTTGAGCAAGTTACTTAACCCCAATTGCTTTAAAAAAAAAACGGGGAATGTATGTAAGGGCCATGTTTGACCCCCAAAAAGAGAAATAAGAAGATATGTGTTGCCCCTCTCTCCACCTTCTCCCTCTTTCCTTTGTAGAAATAGGATTAGAGGATGTAGAAAATTGCTTACAATGTCATAGTTGGTTTTTTTAATTGATTGGTTTTCCCGATTGTCTTTTTGGTCTCATCTTCTTTAATAAAAGTTATGAGTTGGGCTTTTGAGAGGGGGAAAAAAAGATATAGGAGGAAATAAGGGCTATGTGAAAACAAAATTACCACTAAAACATCTTTTAAAAAAAAGGGAATGTAGATCCATGTATTTTTAAAGCATCGCCTCTGAGAGTTGGTAGCCACTGCAAGTTAACGTTGTTCTCTCTTCAGACTCACCAGTTGGATGGGCAGATAGGGGGGGCTTTGCAAACCAAAGGCCTCAGTTTGAATCTTGACTTGTTTACCAACTGTTTGCTGAATATGCCCTTAGTGCTCATGCTTCTTTAATGTTGCATTTAGAGTGAATAGACCTGTGCGACCTTGTCACTTAACCTCCCTAGATCTAAGTATTCTTGTCTATAAAATAAGAAGTTTGGATCAGATCAGGTGTTCTTAACTTGAGGTTTGTGAACTTGCTTTTTAAAAACACTTTGATTATTGTATTTTGATAGGATTCATTTCTTTGTAATCCTTTGTATTTTATTTTATGCGTTTAAAAACATTATTCTGAGGAAGAGTCCATAGTTTTCATCAGATAGCCAAAGGGGTCCGTGATACAAGAAGCTAAGAACGCTTGGAGTAGATAATAATAATGGCTAGGTTTTATATAGGACTTTAGTGATTTGCAAAGTGTTTTGCAAAACATTTTACAAATATTATCTCACTTTATCTTCATGATAATCCTGGGTGGTAGGTGCTATTATTATTTCCATTTTATAGATGAGGGCACGGCCCTGAAGTCAGGAAGGCCTAAGTTCAGATCTGGCCTCAGACATGTACTAACTATATATGACCCTGAGAAAATAATTTCCCCCTGTTTGCCTCAATTTCCCCATCTGTAAAATAAGCTGGAGAAGGAAATGGCAAACCACTTCAGTATCTTTGCCAAGAAAACCCCAAATGGGGTCACAAATAGTTGTGAAATGACTGAACAACATAGATAAGGAAATTGAGGCAGACAGAGTTTAAGTGACTTGCCCAGGATCACAAATCTAGCAACTTTCTGAATCCAGATTTGAACTCGAGTCTTCCTGAATCCAGATCCAGCACGTTATTCACTGCTATACTTTAGCTGCCTGAGATGATCTCTGAGGTCCCTGTGCACTCCAAATCAACGATCTTATGAAAAATGCTTCAAAATGAAAAGAAACCTTGGGTTCTACTCTCAGTGAGCTCTTGTCCTAGCTAGTGATCGCCAAGCTGCATACTCAGGAGAAGTATAAGGACGTTTCAAACATGTGGGGTTTAAAAGCAGAATGTGGGTATGATGTGAAAGAACGGAGTGAATTAAGGGATTTCCTGGCCCAAGTCAGTTTTGAAAAAAGGGAGAAACCTGGATATTGACACAGAAGAGAAGGAAATATTTCCGGGTTGAATCAATGAATAAGCAAAAACCTGCCTTTCCTCCTTTGACCTTGACATAGCGCTTTGTTCAATCCTCTCTTTTTGTTCATCATTTGTGTCATGTTCTACTCTTTGTGATCCTTTTTGGGGTTTTCTTGGCAAAGACACTGGAGTGGTTTGCCGTTACCTTCTCTAGCTCATTCTATAGATGATAAAACTGAAGCAAACTAGGTTAAGTGACTTGCCCAAGGTCACACAGCTAGTAAGTGTCTGCCAAATTTGAATTCAGAGATGAATCTTCCTAACTTCAGGCCTGGTACTTTCCCCTGTACCACTGAATTGATCCTCTCTTACCCCCTTTCATATCATGTGTATGATAATCACCTATCTATGTGCCCTGTCCCTCTATTAGAGTATAAGCTCCATGAGGGCAAGGACCAACTTTTCTATCAACTTTGTAGAGTACTCTACCTGAAGTAAACATTTCATTAATACTTTTTTTTTTTTAATGTAAGGGAGACAGGAATGAGCAAATCATGTACAAGGGATAACAAACACATTTTCTTAGGATCAGTGACAGGGAACATGATATTAAGAAATTGGGTTGGTGAAATGGATAACAGGGGAGGTCAAATTGGTAGAGAGGCCTTGAAGGTCAGGTAAGGGAGTTTGGGTTTGATAAGTGAAGAAGCAATGATCAAAGGCATAGTATGATTTTCTTTTTAAAAGATATTTGCAAAAGATTGCTTTTGCACTGGTATGCAGGAAGGAGGGAGAGACCAGACACAGAGAAACTAGTTAGGAAAGTCATTTTGCAATCCAGGCATGAAGTGCTAAGTATTATTGATCCTTAAGAAGCTTATGTTCTCAACATATACAAGATAGATACAAACGCAGGCATGGGGATACAGATGAAAACATGGCACAGAATCCCAGAGGGGAAAGAAACGTGGGGGGATTGTCTGAATCCACCTCCTCACTTCCTGGCCACATTCTCGTGTCCATTTCATTCTGAGCATGTCAGTGTATCCTAGTATCCTGGTGAGTCTTGGAATTGGAGGGGATCTCAGAAGTCCACCTTCCCACCGATTTCAGGAATCTCTTCTATAGTGGTTTTTGACAGATGATTGTTCAACCTATGCTCTCCGTCCATCCAAGATAGCCCATTTCCACTTTGCAATACTGTTGGTTGTTGTTGCTTTTTAAGCCTTGGAAAAGTCACTTCCTTTTACCTTCTACCTTTTGGTCCTTGTTCTTTGCTTTGGAACTACACAATAAATTTAGTTTGTTACCACATGACGATTATTCAGATATTTCTAGCTAACAACCATGCCCTTCCTCTCCCCAACAGTACTCCAAGAGAAACATAACAGCTTCAGCCATTTCTTATGAATGTGTAAGAGAATCGGGGTGGCTAGGTAGCACAGTGAATAGAGCACTGGCCCCGTAGTCAGGAGGACCTGAGTTCAAACTCTGCCTCAGACACTTAACACAAAACTAGCTGTGTGACCTTGGGCAAGTCACTTAACTGCAATTGCCCTACCTTTTCCCCTCCAAAAAGCAAAAAAGAAAAAATGTGTAAGAGAATCTAGAACATGTTTAACCTCTCACATTCCCGTGGGACATCAGTTAATCTCACCTTGTAAAATGTATGAAGAATGAGTGTAAATATTTCTCAGATCAGCTATGGGCACAGCACCATGGTCTCTCCTTTTAAAGCAAGGCTTCTTAACTGATTCTATGTCATTAGACCCCTTAGGCAATCAGGTGAAGTCTACTGACCTTTCTTAGAATTGCTGTTGTTCATTTGTTTTTCAGCCACATCTGACTCTTTGTGACCCCTTTTGGGGTTCCTTTGGCAAAGATGCTGGAGTGGTTTGCCATTTCCTTTTCCAGCTCATCTTACAGATGAGAAAATTGAGGCAAACAGTATTAAATGACTTGCCCAGGGTCACACAGCTAAGCTAGTAAGTGCCTGAAGCCAGATTTGAACTCAGGAAGATGAGTCTTCTCAGGCCCTCTGCAACACTGAGTTGCCCCTTTCTTAGAATGATGTTTTTTAAATTCATAAAATAAGATAAATACAAAAGATTACAAAAAGAATATATAGGAATCAAAGTGTCAAAAAAAAAAATAACCTACAATTTCATTGACTCCTAGTTAAGAATTCTTAATTCAGGGGCGGCCAGGTAGCACAGCAAGTAAGAGCACCGGCTCCAGTGTTGAGAAGACCTGGAGATCGAATCCCGGGCTCAGACACTTAGCACCCACCCAGAAACACTTGGCCGTGTAACCTTGAGCAAGTTACTTAACCCCAATTGCTTAGGGGCAGCCAGGTGGCTCAGCAAGTAAGAGCACTGGCTCCAGTGTCGGGATGACCTGGATCAAATCCGGGCTCAGATACTCAGCACCACACCCAGAAATAACTGGCCATGTAACCTTGAGCAAGTTACTTAACCCCGATTGCTTTAAAAAAAAAAAAAAAAGAATTCTTAATTCATCTGTTCTGGTAGCTAAGATCACAGACTTGATAAGCAGTGTGCAGTGGGGATTGAAGATAGAAACTGGGATCCACACCCTAGCATAGTCATTGGATGGTAAGAGATCTTGGGTGCTGTTGACCTTTCCAAGTTTTCATGGGCACCACTAGTGTATAAGGATCCAGCTCTTTTTTACAATACCTTTTCCCCTTTCCTTCCTCTAATCCTATTTCTTTGCATACTCCTTTTTTTTTTTAAGTAATTAGGGTTAAATAACTTGCTTAAGGTTACATGGCCAGTTATTTCTGGGTGTGGTGCTAAGTATCTGAGCCCGGATTCGATCTCCAGGTCATCCCGACACTGGGGCAGGTGCTCTTACTCGCTGAGCCACCTGGCCACCCCCATACTCCTTCTTTTATTTATTATACCCCCTTTCTTTCTATCTCTGCTTCTGGTTAAAAAAAAAAAACACATAGTTTTTTGTGTGAGCATTCTTCTAAGAGTTTTGAGCTATTTGGAGGAAATACATAGTAAATATCCAAGGAATTTTTTAAAATCAACTCTAAAGTATTTCAAAATAACTTACAACTAACCTTCCCTTCTCTCCTCCATTCCCTGCCCCCAAATAGCCTAACCCCTAGAAGACATATAGATCTTCTGAATCTTTAAGATTTTTGAGAAGAAGAAAGGATACTGTTGTTTTAAGACTGAAAAACTAGTCTTGGTTTAGAAGCAGCTTGGGCTAGTGAATGAAGTGCCTGAATTGAAAGGTTCAGATATACCTGCTGATGCTTATTAGCTGTGTGATCATTATGAAATCACTTAACTTCCCTGAAACTCAGGCAATGCCCTAAAATTTCTCTACAAAGCTATAGACAGGTCAATGTTCAATGTGAATTTTAAATGATCTTTGGAATAGCATAAATAGCTATTTAATCATCAGTGGCAATGGTAGAGTTTGCTTTCAAGTATCTTTTTCTCCCCTCTTTCAGCCCCCCACCACCCAATCCCATCTTTTATTTATTATACAGTGGCTCTGATTTCTCCTCCTTAAGGCAATAAGATTGTTGCATGGACTGCCCAGGAAGAATCTGGACAATTGAGTGCTTTTCTGTATCAAAGCCATACGTGAGAAAATCAGCAGCTCTCAAACCCCACACTCTCCAGTCCCTCTGGTGAGCTCTGAGGAAAGCAGGCCATTCATGGGGGCTGCATAACAGTTTTCTTGTGAGGTTCAGAAGAGTTTGCACAATGGTCCAAAAAAAGTGATGGAAACGTGTTGCTTTTCTTTCTTGGGAACTTCTGTTCTGAAACAACTGAATGAGACCTTTACAAATGCAGTGGCAGCCTCCTCCCTCAGTAAACCTGGCCACGTTCCCAGTTTGGAGACTGGGAACACCAAATATTCCGCTTTCTGGGAGCCCCAGCAGCCTGCCCTGAAGAGTGTCTGCAGCTAGCAGAGCTGGCGTCACTGGGTGGGTGTTGGGGGAAGAAAGGAGGGGGTTCCTCTCAGAGGCCACTCCGCCAGCTTCAGAGATTGCCAGATGCCTCAAGGACCCAGCCCTTGGTTACATCGTCCTGTGGAGGAATTTTGGCCAGCAGACAGTCTGGCTGTGACCAGAGCTCAACTGCAGGCTTTCTTCTGTTTTTCCTTTAATCCCTCATCTTCATTCAATTCCAACTTCAGGAAAACAAAACAAAACAAACTTTTGTTGGAGGAGGAGCCCTGGCATTGTAGGTGAAGGTCTTTGTGGTGGTGCTGAGGGTTTCTAGTGAGCAGGATGAGAAGCAGCGGGTGAGTTGAATTCCAGTAGGGTTAGCTCTGAAAGCCACCCCTGGAGTGGCCAGGGGTAAACAGCAGCTGCCACGTGACGTGACCCGCTTGTGTTCCCTCTCTGAAAGTCAAAGACAGAGGAGAAACAGGATCCTATGGATCGGTGAGCATCAGCCCAAGTTTTATGTGTCAGGTTTGTAGCCGGTTTTCTGAGAAAGGGAAAACAGCTGGGGAAAGCAGGGGCAGAAGCGGCTGCTGGAGGGTGTGACCCAGAGATGGCGTGCAAGGCTATTGTTGCTGAGAGATGAGGATGCGGGTATTTTGGAGAGTGTGGTAGCAACGTTGGAAGCATCCCTGTGAGGTCACTGAAGAGAGAGTAAGTGACGAACATCTCTATCACCTGTTGGGGGGTTAGAGCTCGGGAAGCCTGTTTCAATGACATTTGGAGGAAGTCTGCTTTTGCCAGATCATGGACTGCATTTGTGGCTTGGGCATTGGTCTGTTGTGCATTGAAAACTGTCATGCCAAAGATGTGACCAAGGAGATAGCTCTATATTCCCATCGGGTCTGACGTAGCTAGTTGATAAGGTGCAGCAGAATCTGTTTCTGTGGGTGCTTCAGGGAAGCCCCCAACTTCTCTTTGTTTCTAAGACTGCTGTGTCAGGAGGAATCTGGACAGCAGGTTTTATTATTTATTTCAGTTTCGATTCCTTTTATGTCATTTCGATTAGTGAATTCAATTTAATTTTCTTTGAAACACACAAAGTGGTCATGGAATAGGTTGCCAGATCTAGAAATCAGTTGCAGATTATAACAGCAACAAAGGAACCTTTTTATTTGATGAATTCATTTAATTTTCTTTTTCTGGAGCTTTTCCCTCATTCTAAGTCTTTTTTGCTAGTTCATACAATGCAACATTTTTTCTACTTTGGAATTTCTTCCTTTCTAGGCTAAAAACCTCTAACCATCTTCTAAATACATTCAACTTGATCTTTGTCTTCCCTATCCAGTATCTTTTTTTTTTTCTCTAGATGGAATTTTCTTACTTATTCTTTGGGTCTCCCTGCTTCTTTAAGAAGATGCTAAGATTTTTCTCGAGTCTTCTTTTGTCACCATCAGAACTTTTCTTTGGTCCCTCCCTCCTATTCTTTTGCTTTGCCTCTGGATTGGGCCATATCTGTGTTCTGTACTGGCCTAGTGTGTGTTGCCGAAAACAAGTTGAGGGGGGAAATGAAGCTGATTGCCAGCCTGGCATCAGGCACCTGTTTTTCATGCTCTCACAAAGAACCTCAACATTTACTGCTTCTGATGCCCTTCTGGTCCCTAATGATGACAGGAGGCAAAGATCCAAATGGAATCCGGATCTCTCAGATATTTCTGTAATTCTGCTGACCCGGCTTTAGCTTTATAGGAGCCATAACTGCTTTTCCCCATGATACCATCCCCCACTTTCATTCTTTTCCCTTTGTTGGCTTATGTTTCTTCCTGGAACCATATGAGCTACCGTGATCAATAGATTAGTGAATCAATAAGGATTTACTCAGTGTCCACTTTGTGCTGGGAACTTTGTTAGATGCTAAGGATGGGACACATGAAGGAAACAGCTTAAACTCTAGATAACAATTTTTTTTTTTGGTAGCAGAAATGTCTTTGTGACCCAGGGAATATGGCTATGCTTTCCTACTTTTCTGTTGAACATTTCTTCTCTCCATCAAAAGGAGAGGAAACACTGTGGCCAGTTCCTCCCCTCCCTACCCCACCCCCACCCCCCATTACTCCTCAGTCCATGAGAAAAGGATTCTGTGTAAAAAAGTCCATTTGGGTGCCATATACTGTTGATGCCGGAGGGATGAGGGAAGAGTCCAGAATCAGGAAATGTCTGCCCAGGAGTATCATGTAGCCTACCCAAGTGGGAAAACCATAGGTAGCTGTGGAGGAAATCAGTAAAGTAAGGCCGAATTCATACCTTGATGATTTTTAATCTTATCTTTGGAAGACTTTCAACCAGTGAGCTACATTTTGCTTTTTTCTTCATATGTCATGTTTGCTTTTACATCAGGAGCCACCCGAAGGCAAAAATGGCCACCTTGCCCAGTGGAAAGATTTGCTCTGTATTTCCCTGTACTTTTCTCTGAGCAAAATTAATTAATTAATAACCCAGCAGTCTGTAAGCTTGCCTCAGACAGCCATTCTCGTTGGACTAATTGCTAGTCCGGGTTTTCTGGGTGACAGTCATTCCACAATGAGGGTCCTAATTAATCTCTGCACAGTTCTCACCAGAAGAAAGGCTGATAAGAAGAAACATCCCCAATTACCATGAGAAAGGAAATGTCAAGATCCCTGTCAAGTTTTCCTGGAACCCACCCATTGCATCAGATGAAAATTGCCCCTAGCCCAGAGTGGCAGGCTCACTGTTAACTATGAAAGAGGAGGGTATGTGAGGGCTGAAGTTCCTGAGACCACACAGACTGGATTCAGGGAGTGTCTGTACTGTATACATTGTATTTCTGTGCACTCTTGTTTAATAACACTGATTGTGGTTTCACATGTAAAATGGAGTAAGGGTCATCAGGTTGGAGAAAGAAAACTTTCTGCTGCTTCAAAACAAACAGTTCTGTTGGTTTTTATCTGGAAAAGCTAACACTTTCCTTTTTCTGTGGTGTTTATGCTTATAGGACAGAAAATTCTTCACCACCGAAGTGACGTTTTAGAGACTGTCGTCCTGATCAACCCTTCAGATGAAGCAGTCAGCACAGAGGTAAAGCCAGTCCAGTCAGCAATATGTTTCTGGGGCTAGGGCTCCTCCTCCTCTTCCCACCCCACCCCATGCCCCTCACAGACAGAGGGACAGGGCAAACACCCGAGTTAGAGCAGGTTAGAGGAGTGGGGCTGGGGAAGAAAAAGGGACCCAGAAACTGTTGCCAGAACCCAGGAATTCACCTCTTCCAAGCCTAGTTTCTTCTCATTAATCAGTGAAGAATTTCTCTTCCTATATCCCCTCCCGGTTTATGCCCATGGTCTATCCTAAATTGGTTTCTCTGAACTTGACCCTGTCCCACCTTTAGCAAAGCAAAGGTTGAAGAAACTAAGGGTCAGAACTGGTCTTGTAATTTCAGGGTCGCATCACTTTGCTGGAGGAGGTTGGGGTGTATGTGTGTTGTTGTGGGTGGGGGGAAGGAGGAATGGGAAGAAATCCTCCAAAGAATGGAGCCAACTCTTCTGTTTAGAGAATTAGGTGTACATACAGAAAAAAAGGAAGTTGAAGTGGGGGTTCAAGAGACATATGGTAGGGTGAGTGAATGTGGATACCATCTCAAAGATAGCTCAGGGGGCCTCTCTGTATCACCATTCTCTTAATTAAGCCCCATGCTCTGAAATTCAGTGCATTCAAAGTATGCTCTGAAATAGGAACTCAACTAAGGCCAAGAGTCTCATCACTGAGGCCAGGGAATTGATCTGGCTCATGTTCCATTTTCTTTATTATATGGAACACTATTTAGCAAGTGGAATGGCACTCCGGGTTCAAAGTAGCCCTAGTCCCTGGAGGCCTCCATTAAACTTTCACAATCCTTTCTTCTGGCTCTCCATATATCCTGTAGCTTGGCCTAGTGTGCTCAGACATGCTGAGATTGATTCCCACTTCCGCCCCTGACCTTCAAACTGGCAGAACCCCTTTGACTATCCATTAAGAAACAGGGTTGATGAGGAAAGTGATGTTGACAGCCATATATCAGTGACTTGCAAGTCAGGAAGCAATTTTGTGGCTGAAAAAAGCCAGAGGTTTTATACATGAGTTGGCAGACTGCCTGCAGAAGCCAGTAGTCATGGAGGAGGGAAAGATAAGGTCAGGCATTTATTTATTTTCAAGACTTTAGCAATGCCTTTGGAACAGATAAGAGGGTAGCAACACACCAGAAGGCAAAGTGCACTCAGCAGCACTTCTTCCCCAAAAGGAGAGTCAATGGACTTGACCCATCAAGGAGAAGATTGCATTTTAATAAGCCCACTGCATGACAGGCTGACTTCTCCCGCTAGGGACTTTTGTTAAGGTATATGGATGTTTCTGCAGTGTAGTCAAGACTAGAAACTGAATTGAAGGGTTCATTTTACCCCTATTTACCATGAAGATTCGTGCTGACCATGCTAAGACATCAGAGTTTGGGACATCCCTTTGGCTACCAATAGGAAGGGATAGAACCTTTGCTGGCAGAGGCTGACCACGTATGTACACAGGTAACCTCTAACTGGCCAGCCTGTCAGCTTAGTAATGATTACTCATGATATTATATGACAGCCAAGGAAATATCAGATTCTGCTGTACTTGGTGGAATTCGGTAGAGCTTTGTTAAGCCAGCCCTTGACTCAGAAGTCAAGTGTTAGTGGACACTTCAGAGAAACCATGCAACATATGGATGGCCAGTTGTGGGAGGACTGCAATTGGAAGGGTTGAAATTATTATTGATTTCTTTGGTAGCTCAAAAAATAGTATTAATAGGCCTTCTGCTGACCTCAGTGCCTGGTCCTTAGCCGGAGCTGGGAATTGGCTTGGCAGTTACAGACAGTGACTGCATGGGGGGACCCTCTGGGAGAACAAAGCCAGAGAATTCTTGGGGTCCCCTGCTAACTCTCAAGAGCCCTACCAGCCCACGGCCTCACCCGTCTCCTCCTTTTCAGGTGCGCCTGATGATCACAGACGCCGCCAGACACAAACTGCTTGTGCTGACCGGACAATGTTTTGAAAACACAGGAGAACTGATTCTCCAGTCAGGTTCTTTCTCTTTCCAGAACTTCATAGAGATTTTTACTGATCAAGAGGTGAGTTCTGGACCAGAAGAGGCACGTTATTGCACTTAAAACATTCAGTATATTGTGTTGGTTCAGCTTGACACTATCAGGTTAATTTGGGTACCTGGGGGGCGGGGGTGAGGCAGGCAGGTGGCAAGACAGTTAGAACATGCCTTCGTATTGGAAATGAGCATGGCTGTGGCTGACATCTCATCTAGTCTTCCAAGGGTGTCTCTGGCCAACAGATTCTCAAAGCACTTGGTCACTCTTTTAATCCCTTCTCATAGTGTCTTTGTGATGTAAGTAGGAGCTAGGTATTATAATCATTTCACAGATGTTAAAACTGAGGTCCATAGAGGCCTGGGACATAGATTAAATCAATAACAGAGCTGGCAAAAAGGTGTCTTATCCTTAATTCCAGCATATTAGACTTCTCTTGCATTTAAATCCTAACCATTAAGCAGGCAATCTTAGCCTTCTGTGTCTCCCACTCCTAGACCCTCCATGTCTTCAAGTGCGGCCCTTTGGCTGAATCCAAACTTCACAGAACAAATCCCCTTAATTAAAGGATTTGTTCTGTAAAACCTGGACTAAGTCAAAAGGCCGCACCCAAGGACCTAGAAGGCCACATGTGGCCTCGAGGCTGCAGGTTCCCCATCCCTGTTAGACATATATCAGCTGCCTGCTGTTTTTAATGTCCAATCTCTTTGTGTGAACTTGGGAAGGATGATGAGACAGTGTAGAAAGGGGAAGATGTGTCCATTGACCAACAGAAACCTGCACATAAGAGAGAGGTCCAGAGAATAAGTGAGCGCAAGTATCTGACTTAAAGCCAGACCCTCAGTGCTTCTGGTCCACTGGCATCTTGAATGATGTGTCATTTATGATATGACTTTTACAAAACCACACCCAAATCAGAAAAAGGATTTTAGTTTGTCCTGGCTTGGAAAGCCATGAGAACAGAGAGTCTGGGCTAAGCTCACGGTATTCACAGAACACGTTTCTCTAAAATGGGTGGTTCCTTCATGTCTGTTCTAATGCACCAGTCCAGATCAAACCCAATGTCTTTGTCACCACAAGCTCTTACCTGCTAGCCAGCGACCGATAGATAGCAGGACACTGTGCGGAGGGGCTGACAAATGAACTGCTTCGTATTTTATATGGTGCTGCCCACATGGCAGGCTCTTGGGCTTCCGGGGACTGTGAAAGACTCAAATCTCCATTGCTTAACTCTGTGTTATTACAGTGTCTCCTTCAGGGTTCTGGGTGTGCTTTTTTTCCTGACTTGCAAGAGCTGTATACAAACTGTCCGGTCTCATTTGGTTCACCTGAGTGCTTTTGGACCCTCACCCCCGCCCTGGTCAGCTGACATAACTGGACTTCTCTCTCAGTTCACCAGGGAGGGGGAGGGAGGAACCACCACAAGCAACATTTAACTGGTAGCTTGAAATCCCAGATTCATGAGGTTTGGGGCCATAGGTTTCTTAGGGCAGAGGACACAGCCTGCGAAAGTGAGAAGTGGGCCAAGAGCCCACCTGTCTCACCCCTTCCTGTAAGGTTTGTAGAGAAGCCAAGTGCAAAGGACGCTGGGTTGGAAGTCAGAAGACCTGAGTTTGGGTCCCAACTCAGCTGCTTAACTATCTAACTTTTGGTAGCTCACTTCCTCTCTCAGGACGTCAGTTATGTCATCCATAAAATGATTGGGGTAAATAAAACAATCTCTAAGGTCCTTTAGAACTCTAAATACCCTGTTAATAATAACAACTCACATTTATATAGTACTTTTCTCACAATAATCCTATAAAGGAAGCAAGGCAAGAATTATTATTCCTATTTTACAGACAAAGAAACTGAGTCATTAAGTGACTTTTGCCCAAGTCATGGATAATATGTATCAAAGGAGGAATTTGAACAGAAACCACTTGACCCCGAGATGTCCTACAAAATGATGCTTCCCTCCCCACGTGTATTCAAAGCACTGAACTTGGGCATCAGAGACCTGAATCTGAGCCCCCAAGTCTGCTGCTTATTGACTTCATGATCCTGGCAGGTCCTTCACCCTCTCTGAGTTGTGGTTTTCCATAAAACAATGATCCTTGTATCACCCACTTTACAGCATTTTGGGGAGGATAAATGAGAGCATGAAAATGCTTTGTAATCATGAAGCCCAATTTACATAGACAATTTTTTTTTTTTAAATCGTGGTTTGTAGACAGTTTCCAGTGAGGAACTCCCTCCACTCAAGCAGTTCAGCACCTCCTTTCAACTGAGAGATTTGCTTGGGACAATGAGAGGTTAAATGACTGGTCCAGGGTCACCCATCCAGTATGTGGAGAACATAGGTCCTTAGTTCTTTTGATCAGCTGTGCTGTGCTTGCATGTAAACATAAGCTATTATTATAATTATTGTTATGATTTTGCAATTGATTCCCTACATTTCCACAACCTCTGGCTGAGAACTACTGATTATGTTATATCTTCTTTTAAATTAATAGGGCTTCAGACCTCACTGCAAATTCCCCCGTAACCCCTGTGTTACCTTTGATACTCTGACAGCAAGATATATTTTAGTACTTTGTAAACAGAGCCATACCCTTGAAAATTAGTTGTTCTGAGTCTACCTGGGTGATATTGAGCACTTTCCATACTTTTTGGAGGAGAAGGGAAAAAGCAGCAATGACCTAGAAAATCTACTTTAAGATTAAACATCGTGAGAATTTGCCTGCGCAGCTCAGTGGCCATAGTCTAAACCTGAATCTTCCCACTCATTTGCAGGAGCAATCTCTCAAATACTTGGACAATCTTGTAGTAGCCAGTTAGGGACTAGATCTCATGCCATAACATCAGAATTTACTTCATTCATAGTAAGATTGCAAATAGAGAACACCTCAGGAATAGAAAGAGGTTGTCCTAGCTGAGATTCTAAATGAAATAAATATCATAGTCACTGGGGGCCTGTAAATTTTTTTTTTGTTTAAGAACATATAAAAAAGATTTGTTTGGGTTGGAATTACTGGTATGACCTTAGACTAGTAGCATATTCCCTCCCTGAGTTTCCTCTAATTGAAATGAGTAGTTTGAGCTAGCCAATCGCTAAGGGCCATTCAAGCTTTAAATGTTAGGGTCCTAAATTTATTAGTGCATGAAGTTAAAATTTGAAGATAGTGAGGTACTTTACAGGAAACTGGAGGAGAAAATGAAAGAGGAAGTGACACTCAAAATGAAAATATGTATTTAGAAATAATGAAGAAATTAATGGTTGTTGTCTTTGGAATAGGTTGTGGAGGGAGCTTACTGCCTTGGTCGTTAAAGGTTTTCATGTGGATAGGGGTTGGCCTTGGTAAGGAAAAGGACCACCTCATTATCAGAGACTAGGGGAAATAGGTCAATAAGGAGTAGAACAATGATTCAGCAATGAAGTTGTGACATCTCATCATCACTTGCTTAATTTTGTATTGCCAGGAGCAGCTTGGTGTCACAGGGCTTGGAATCAGGAGGATTCATCTTCCTGAGTTCAATGGGGTAATAAGAGTGGTGGCAGTGAGAATTGAAAGTGGAAGAAGGGATAATCTAAGAAATATCAGATAAGTAGAATGGATATATTTGATGTTAAAAGTGAAGAAGGAAGGCTTGAAAGTAACACTTGTATTACCAACTTGAGTGACTGGGTAAATAGTGATGATTTATAACATTAACAGAAAAATCAGGAATTTGGAGGGAGGAGTAGATAATTTTCCCTTTTAAGGGAAAGATAATAAATTCTTCTTTGGATATGTTTACTTCAAGATACTGGTTGAATACCCAAAGAAAATATCCATTGATTAGCTGGAAATTTTGGCCAAAAACTCATGAGAGAAGTCAGGACTAGAGGTCTAAATTTGGAACCATCCATGTGGAGGTGATATTTGAACCCATGGAAGTGGATGTTTTGCCAAGGAAGATAATGTAGAAAGAGAGAAGGGAAGAGAATGTCTAATGTGGAGAAGAGTGACTAGGGTATCCATGTCACCTCCCAGAGTAAACATGAAATCTTCTGTCTTTATTCAAAGATCTTCATAATTTAGACTCTTCCTCTCTTTCCAGTCTACTCACGCCCTATTCCTTACAACAGTATACTCTACAATATGGTGACACTTGCCTCCTAGCTGTTCCTCCCACAAGACACTCTATATCTCAACTCCAGACATTTTCACTGGCTGCCCCCATTGCTAGGGACTCTGTCCCTTCTTTATCTCCATCTCCTGCCCTCCCTGGATTCCTTCAAGTCCCATATTCTATAGGAAGCCTTTCCTGATCTCCCATAATACGAATGCCTTCCCTCTGTTGATTACTTCTAATTTACCCTTTAAACATCTTATTCGAATATAACTGCATGCTGTCTTTCCAATTAGCCAGTAAACTTCTTGAGAGCATGCATTGTTTTTCGCTTTTCTCTGTATCCTCAGGACTTAATGTATCGTGTCTGGTATTTGGCAGGCCCTTAATCAATGCAAATTGACTAACTGAAATGCCAGATTGAAGAAAATGAGGCCTAGGAAAAGACCATTGGGTTTGGTATTGAGTTCATTGGTGAACAATGAGAGAATAATGGCAGGATTGTGGGGACAGAATCCAGATTTCAAGGGACTGGTGAGGAGAGGAAGTGGAGATTTTTGACTTAAAGGTATTTTTTCATGAGGTTTAGCAAAAAAGAAGAGAGATGGTACAGCTGTTCAAGAGGATACAAAGGTTGAGGGAATCTTCTCTTTCAGATGGAGGAAACCTACACATTTGTGAAGAGAAGAGACCCAGAGGAGAGGATGGGGTTGTAGGAGAAGTGGGAGAAGGAGAGAGAGAGAGAGAGAGAGAGAGAGGCAGGGGGAAATGAGGAGGGGGGGAGAGAGAGAGAGGGAGAGAGAATATGAATGACTCATTGATTCATGCATTGAGGTCCTGAAGCCATCAGAAAAGAGTTGAGATCAAGGGCACAGGTAGCGGCACGAGCTCTGGCAAGGATTTGGGATGCCTCTTTTTCTGACTCAGGAGGAAAGTAAAGGACTTTATAAAGAACTGAGTTTTTAAATGATAAAAGGACAGAGTTGAAGGAGCTCCTCAGATAACCTTAATATTCTTAGTAAAATAAAAGGTGAGATCACGTGCTGTGAGCTTATATATGAGGTGGGATTGGTACCTTAAGGACAGAAGAAAAAGTTTGGAATAGTCACACAGCATAGGGGATGAAATAAGGAATCAATATGAGGTAAATGACTGGTTCAACTCTTATTGATTCACTATTTTAGTGAATAATTACAAAGCAGCATTGAGGGACCTGCTGAGGTTAGATGGCATTCATTTATAAGGGAGGAGATCAGCACAATTTTATGATTCCACAGCAATGTGTACCAGCCTGGAAGCAGGTTGGAATTCCCCAGGCTTGAAGATTAACAGGGCAAGGGTGACAGAAAGTATAGGGAGTTAGAAATTATAAGGCAGTGGTTGAGTCTAAGAAGTGACTAATCATGAGGTCAACCAATAAATCAACAATTATTTATTAATAACCTGTGTGCTAGGGGTGGCCAGGTGGCTCAGCGAGTAAGAGCACCGGCTCCAGTGTCGGGATGACCTGGATCAAATCCGGGCTCAGATACTCAGCACCACACCCAGAAATAACTGGCCATGTAACCTTGAGCAAGTTACTTAACCCCTATTGCTTTAAAAAAAAAATAACCTGTGTGCTAGGTACTGGTGATACAAATAAAATCAATGAAACAATCCCTGCTCTCAAGGAGATTACTTTCTTTTTAAAAAAATTTTTATGTCTTTAATTTTATTTTTAGTTCTACATTGTCTCCCTCCCTCTCTCCCCACCTCCCCTACCCATTGAGAAGGCAAGCAATATGATACCACATGTGAAGTTGTGCAGAACATTTCCACATTAGTTACATTGTGAAAAAAAGCCCGCAAAAATTAGTGAAAAAAGTATGCTTTCATCTGCATTCACATTTCATCAGTTCTCTCTCTGGAAGTGGATAGCATTTTTTAAAATTGTGGATCCTTTGGAATTGTCATGGATAATTGTGTTGATTGGAGTAGTTGAATCTTTCACAGTTGGTTGTACTTAAAATATTATTACTGTGTACAATGTCTTCCTAGTTCTGTTCCCTTCACTTTGCATCAGTTCATATAAGTCTTCTCAGATTCTTTTGAAACCATCCCTTTCATCATTTCTTACAGCACAGTAACATTCCATCATAATCATAAACATAGTTAGTTTAGTTATTCTCCAGTTGATAGGCATGCCCTCAGTTTCCAATTCTTTCCCACCACACACACACACACACACACACACCCCTTGATATAAATATTTTGTACATATGAATTCTCTTCCTTTTTCTGTGATAGGAGCTTACTTTCTAGTGTGAGGAGGCAGTACTTTTTGTACAGAATAAATACAAATAAATGCAAAGTAGTTAGCAGGGAAAGGAGGGGAAGGCATGGAGGAGATTAGGAAAGGCTTCATGTAGAGGATAGTCCTTGAGTTTCATCTCAAACAAAAAGAGGGATTTTCTCTTAGAGGTTGAGGAGGAAGTGCATTCCAAGCATGGGAGATGGCCCGTCCAAAGGCATGGAGATAGAGTCCCTTTGTAGTGTGAGGAACAAAAAAAGGCCAGTTTGTCAGGATCCAAAAATATAGGCAGCAAGGGGAAAGGAAGGGCAGTATACAAGGAGGCTAGAAAGATAAGTTGGAGCCAAGTTCTGAAGGGCTTTTAAAGCTAGATAGCAAGATTTCTATTAGGTATTAGAGGCAGTAGGGAACCACTGGAGTATATAAAGATGGGGAGTGACATAGTCACCTCTGCACTTCCCTTTGGCAACAGTGTGGAGAATGGCCTATAACAGGGAGAGACTGGAGGCAGAGAAACCAATTAGAATGTGATTTCAATAATATAATTAAGAAGTGATGAAGGCTTGAACTAAAAGGATTTATGTGTGAGTGAAGAGAAGGGTTCAGTTTTGAGATGTATTATGGAGGTAAAAGATTTGGTACCAGATGATTCTAAGACTGAATCTAAGAGACTAGAAGAATGGTAATGACTTTGACAGAAATAGGCACATTTTGAAGAGAAGTAGGTTTGGTGAGAACAATAATCTACATGTCAGGTTTGAGGTATCTCTGGGAAATTCAGTATGAATGTCCAACGGGTAGTTGTTGATGCTGAACTAAAGCTCGGGAGAGATTGGGGCTAGATAGATAATCGTGAGTCATCTGCATAAAAATGTAGCCAAATGGGAGCTTATAAAGTTACAGAAGAGAGTGAAGAGAAGGGGCCCCAAGACAAATTTTGAGGGAATACCCATTGTTAGGGAGTGACAGGGGTGATAAGCCAGCTTAGAAGCCTGAGGATTGGTTAGACAGGTAGGATAAGAGCCAGGATGAATTAGTGTCATGGAAACGACTTAGAAATGGAACAGGTCAAAGATTCCTTACTGATCAACTGTGGGGTCAGGCCCTTGAGTGGCCACTGCACTTCTAGCCTGAGTGACATAGCGGAACTCGGTCAGAAAGTAAGAGACACAGAGATAGACAGAGTGACAGAGCAAAGTACTTCGAGTCTGATAGAACTGCCCTGGGGTTATATTTGAAAGTGCAGTAAGAGGGAGTAGGGGCATGTAACTTTGTTCTAAGGTTCTAGATAATAGGAATTGAAGAGTATAGATTAGTGTGGCACATCGACAGGATGGGAGAAGGGAATTATTATACAGACAGAAGACAGTCAGTGGGAGATACACAAGGAGTTGCCCAGAATCTTTGTTGGATGTAGTATTGGCAAAGTAGTATCTTCAACAATCTAACTCCTGGGTGGTCTTAGACTGTCTTTTGTCAAAGCCACAAAGATATCATGGCAGCATCATAGTCATGCAGTATTTTGTGGCCATCTAAAGAAAATTGTACAGGCTCCAGATCAAGAGGTTTACAATATCAAGAGTTCTTTTTCTTTGGAACCAAATGAAGGAAAAAATTAGATATTGTCTTTCCCATGATCATATTTGGAAAGAAGTTAAATGTGGCTACATTTGGTTTCTTTCCAAATATCATCATCATATAAAACAAACCCTAAGAAAACAATATTCAGTAGGAGTATGAGCCGGGGAAAACCCTGCTGCATTCAAGAAAAGATAGGAATTCAAACTAGCATTGTTTTGGGAAACCTAGAAACCAAAGGACACGGTTTTTTTCTTTGCCACTTCATCATTTGTTATTGTGTACCCATAATTCCTTTTCAGTCTGATATGTTATCTGAGCTGGTTTCTGAGTTTTGCTGAATCCTGGGCTTAAGATGGGCCTCAAGTCCATCAAGGCTGTGTCTATAAATCTGGACTTTGGATGAAAAGAAATGACCTTTTTATATTAAGCCACAATCCATTTTGCAGGCTTCTTGTTTCTCTGCCTACCACGGAGCTATTGTGGAGGGAAAGCTAGCCGATGCATGTGAGACCAAATCTCATCCTCATCCACTCACTCAGCTTCCCCTAAAACAATAGGAGAGAATTATATTTGAGCATAACTTTCATATTTAATCATGAGTAAATGAAGGAAGAAATAATTTTGACACAATCATAAAATTGTATAACTGCTTTAATAATTTCTGCCTCAGCATTTGTACTTGCAGAGCTGTTCTCTTAGACTCTATGGGCAGACTACTCATGTTCTAAAAAAAAAATCTCTTAGGAGTGGTGGGAATAGGGAGGATGCATGAGAAAGAGAGAAAATAAATCTTGATAAACTGAAAAAAATTAATTCAAAAATGAAAATCTTATAGAGTAATAAATAGAGAGCTGGGAGGGGCCTTAGAGAACAGCTAGTCCAAGTCCTTCATTTTATAGATAAGACTGAGATCCAGAGAAAAGTGACTTGTCCAAGGTCATACAGGTAGTAGTAGAGTCAAGCTTTAAACTTAGATGCAATAACTCCCAGTCCTGCACTTTCTGCTGTGCCACATTCATTCTAAAATTTAATCATTTTGGAGCAGTAAGCATCTCCCTATCACCCAGACAGTGGAATTTGGTAGTGTCTTACCTACTAAATTTTGAAAGAAGCCCCAGTTTTTCTGTAAAAAAAAAAAATATATATATATATATATATATGGCAACAAGTGCACACAGAGAGAGTGTGTATATATACATATATGTATGTGTGTATATATATATGTGTATGTATGTATTCATATACATACATGCATACATTCATGCATGCATACTTTTATTTCTTAGATCTGGTATATATTGTAGAACCAAAAGGAAAGTTTTCTGGTGGTGGCAAAATGACTCGTCAAAGCCTCCTCCTTTGACATTTAAAAAAAGAGAAAGTACGTTACCTCCTCATATGCCATTCATCTCATTGGCTCTGTGTCAGCATCTTGTTAACTTAAGATAATGATGGTTCATTGACTACATTCACCTAAATATCCTTTCTCTTCTTTTCCCCCCTTATCCCAGATTGGGGAATTACTGAGTACTACCCATCCTGCCAACAAAGCCAGCCTAACCCTATTCTGTCCCGAGGAAGGGGACTGGAAGAATTCAAACCTTGACAGACATAACCTTCAGGACTTCATCAATATTAAACTCAACTCCGCTTCAATATTACCAGAAATGGAAGGACTTTCAGAGTTTACTGAATATTTGTCAGAATCAGTGGAAGTCCCATCTCCCTTTGACATACTGGAACCTCCCACATCAGGAGGATTTCTGAAGCTCTCCAAACCCTGTTGTTACATTTTCCCAGGGGGGAGAGGTGATTCGGCACTGTTTGCTGTCAATGGATTCAATATGCTTATCAACGGAGGATCAGAAAGAAAATCCTGCTTCTGGAAACTTATTAGACACTTGGACCGGGTGGACTCCATTCTACTCACCCACATTGGAGATGACAACTTGCCAGGAATCAACAGCATGCTCCAGAGGAAGATTGCTGAACTGGAAGAGGAACAGTCCCAGGGTTCTACCACCAACAGTGACTGGATGAAAAACCTGATCTCTCCTGATTTGGGAGTTGTCTTTCTCAACGTACCTGAAAACCTGAAAAACCCTGATCCAAATATCAAAATGAAGAGAAGCATTGAAGAGGCTTGCTTCACCCTCCAATACTTAAACAAGCTGTCCATGAAACCAGAACCTCTCTCTAGAAGTGTAGGGAATACCATTGATCCTGTCATTCTCTTTCAGAAGATGGGAGTAGGGAAGCTTGAGATGTATGTCCTCAACCCAGTAAAGAGCAGCAAGGAGATGCAATACTTTATGAACCAATGGACTGGAACCAACAAAGACAAGGCTGAACTAATCCTGCCAAATGGTCAAGAAGTAGATATTCCTATTTCCTATTTGACCTCGGTTTCTTCTTTGATTGTGTGGCATCCAGCAAATCCTGCAGAGAAAATCATCCGAGTCCTGTTTCCTGGAAACAGCACCCAATACAACATACTAGAAGGACTGGAAAAACTCAAACATTTAGACTTCCTGAAGCAGCCCATGGTCACCCAGAAGGATCTCTCTGGCCAAGTGGCTAGTCCAGCAGTGAAACAAGTAAAACTCAAACAGAGAACAGATAGCCGGGAAAGCCTCAAACCTGTTGCAAAGACACTCTCCAGCAAACCAGTTAGGAAAGAGTCTAAAGAAGAAACACCTGAAACAACTAAAATCAACCATGTGGAAAAGGCACCCAAAATTGAAAACAAAGAAAAAGTAATAGTGAAAAAGGAGAAACCAATAAAAACAGAAGCCAAACCTTCAGTGCCTGAAAAGGAGGTTTCTAACAAGGAGGATCACTCTGTGGTGAAGGCTGAGGTGGCTGAAAAGCAAGCCACAGATGTCAAACCCAAGGTCACCAAGGACAAAATGGTGAAAAAGGAAGTGAAAGCAAAATCTGAGGACAAGAAGGAAGAAAAGGAAAAGCCAAAGAAAGAAGTAACTAAAAAAGAGGAAAAAGCTCCTCTCAAGAAGGAGGAGAAACCGAAAAAGGAAGACGTCAAGAAAGAGGTCAAGAAAGAAGAGAAAAAAGAACCCAAAAAGGAGACAAAGAAAGAAACACCACTGAAGGAAATCAAAAAGGAGGTGAAAAAGGAAGATAAAAAGGAAATTAAGAAAGAAGAAAAGGAAATTAAAAAAGACATTAAAAAGCTTCCTAAAGACGCAAAGAAATTGTCTACTTCTGTGTCTGAAGCCAAAAAGCCCGTACTGAAACCTAAAGTACAGAAGAAGGAAGAACCCATCAAGAAAGAGACCACTGCCACTGGAAAGCCAAAAGAGAAAGGGAAAATTAAGGTGGTTAAGAAAGAAAGCAAGGTCTCTGAAGCCACAGTAGCCGCCATTGGCACAGCCGCAACAGCCGCCGCCGTAGCAACAGCCACCGGAATCGCCACAACAGGTCCTGCCAAGGAACTTGAAGCTGAGAGGTCCCTCATGTCCTCCCCTGAAGACTTGACCAAGGACTTTGAAGAACTCAAAGCTGAAGAAGTCGATGTTCTCAAAGAGACCAAACCTCAGCTCGAACTAATAGAAGATGAAGAAAAAGTGACAGAAACCGAACAGGTCGAAGCTTACGTCATCCAGAAAGAAACTGAAGTCATTAAAGGTCCTGCTGAGTCTCCTGATGAGGGCATTACTACTACCGAGGTGGAAGGGGAATGTGAACAGACCCCTGAGGAGCTGGAGCCAGCAGAGAAGCACAGGGAAGATGACAATGAGAAGTTTGAGGATGAAGGAACAGGTTTTGAAGAATCATCAGAAGCTGGAGATTATGAAGAAAAGGCAGAAACAGAGGAAGCTGAGGAACCTGACTATGAAGGTGACGAAAACGTGCCTCTGAGCAGTGCCAAACATGGAGCAGAGAAGGCAAGGGGACTCGACGAGGAAGAGGAAGCCGAGGAAGATATGAAGGTGGAGGCACATGGCAAGGAAAAAAGGGAATCTCTGGCAGGTGGTGATGAGCGAGCTGAAGAAGATATGGATGAGATCATTGAGAAAGCAGAAGCCGAAGAGACAGAGGAGGAACCAGATGAGGAGGAAAAAACAGAGGATGCCAGAGATGATGATTATGAAGTGGAGAAGCATCTGGCTGAGGAAGATTACGTGATGGCCGTGGTGGACAAGGCTGCAGAGGTTGCTGATGCTGAGGATAAATACGGCTTACTCCTGACACCAAGCAAGCAGTCAGGAGCCCAGTCTCCAGCCAGAGAACCCGCTTCTTCCATTCATGATGAGACTTTGCCTGGGGGCTCTGAAAGCGAGGCGACCGTTTCTGATGAGGAGAATCGAGAGGACCAGCCTGAAGAATTCACTGCTACGTCAGGCTACACACAGTCGACCATTGAGATTTCCAGTGAGCCCACTCCCATGGATGAGATGTCCACTCCTCGAGATGTGATGAGTGACGAGACAAACAATGAGGAGAGTGAATCTCCTTCTCAGGAATTTGTGAACATCACCAAATATGAGTCTTCACTGTATTCTCAAGAATACACCAAGCCCAAGCTTCCTGATGCTTTCAATGGGTTATCGGATGGATCAAAGACGGATGCCACTGACGGCAAAGATTATAATGCTTCGGCTTCTACTATCTCACCGCCTTCATCAATGGAGGAAGACAAATTTAGCAAATCTGTTCTACAAGATGCTTACCATCCCAGTGACAGGAACATGAAAACCACTACTATGCTAGAAATCAAAGATGACTCATCCGCAGTTTCAGATGAAAAAATTAGTCCAGCCAAGAGTCCATCCCTGAGCCCAGCTCCTCTATCTCCAGTAGCAAAAACACCCCTCGGGGAACGCAGTGTGAACTTTTCTCTGACCCCCAATGAGATTAAAGTCTCAGCTGAAGCTGGAGTCATCCCCAAATCTCCTGAGCTACCTCAGGAAGTCCTTGAAGAGCACTGTGCAAGCCCAGAGGATAAAACACTGGAAGTTGTTTCTCCATCTCAGTCTGCTGCTGGCAGTGCTGGCCACACTCCTTACTACCAATCGCCCACTGATGAGAAGTCCAGCCATCTTCCATCAGATGTTACTGAAAAGGCACCATCTGTTCCTGTAAGTTTTGAATTTGATGATGCCAAAGACGAAAATGGGAAAACCTCAGTAAGCCCCATGGACGAGCCAGTGCCTGACTCTGAGTCTCCAATTGAGAAAGTCTTATCGCCTTTACGCAGTCCTCCATTGATTGGATCAGAATCTGCATATGAAACTTTTCTGAGTGCTGATGTCAAGACTTCTGGCAGACACATTGAGAGCCCTTTTGAAGAAAAGGTTGGGAAACAGGATTCTCCATCTCCAATAAGTCCTGTTTCTGAAATGACTTCCACTGGTCTTTTCCAAGAGAAACAAGATGAGAAAAGCACCGAATTTATACCAATAAAGGAAGATTTGGGTCAAGAAAAGAAAGTGGAAGATTTTGAAGCTGTAGGTTCTCAGCCAGGCCTGACATTGGATGAAGGGAAACTAGGAGGAGATGTCTCTCCTACACAGATAGATATCAGTCAATTTGGATCCTTTAAAGAGGACACCAAAATGTCCATTTCTGAAGGCACTGTCTCTGATAAATCAGCGACCCCTGTTGACGAAGGTGTAGCAGAAGACACCTACTCCCATATAGAAGGTGTGGCTTCAGTTTCCACAGCTTCAGTGGCCACTAGTTCATTTCCAGAACCAACAACTGATGATGTGTCTCCTTCTTTGCATGCTGAAGTTGGCTCACCACACTCCACGGAGGTGGATGACTCCCTTTCAGTCTCTGTCGTACAGACACCTACTACTTTCCAGGAAACTGAAATGTCTCCATCTAAGGAAGAATGCCCAAGACCAATGTCCATTTCACCACCAGATTTTTCCCCTAAAACATCCAAATCCAGAACGCCAGTGCAAGAGCATAAGTCTGAACAGTCATCTATGTCTATTGAGTTTGGTCAGGAGTCTCCTGAGCAATCTCTGGCTATGGACTTTAGTAGACAATCTCCAGACCATCCTACAGCAGGCATGAGTGTGCTCCATATATCAGAAAATGGCCCGACTGAAGTGGATTACAGTCCTGACATGCAGGAGTCCAGTTTTTCAAATAAGATACCACCAGCTGAGGAGCCATCTTATACCCAAGATAATGACCTTTCTGAGCTCATCTCAGTCTCTCAGGTAGAGGCCTCCCCGTCTACCTCTTCAGCACACACCCCTTCACAGATTGCTTCTCCCCTCCAGGAGGACGCTCTTTCTGATGTCGTTCCTCCCCGAGATATTTCATTATATTCTTCACTCGCCTCTGAGAAAGTGCAGAGTCTAGAAGGAGAAAAGCTTTCACCAAAGTCTGATATCTCTCCACTGACTCCAAGAGAGTCATCTCCTTTATATTCACCCGGGTTTTCAGAATCCACCTCGGCGTTCAAAGAGAACCTGTCCACTTGCCGCAGTCCCTCTCCATCTCCGTCAATGGCTACTTCCTCTGATGAAGCCTATGGCTTCCGCTCCTCTATGTTGTTTGATACGATGCAGCACCATCTATCCTTTAATAGTCATCTGCCTTCATCTGGCACAGAGAAAGAGGAAGAGGGGAAGAAACCTGATGACTTTAGCTACACCTATCAAAAAACTGAGAAAACCACCAGGTCTCCTGATGAAGAAGGCTATGTGTATGAGACATGTGAGAAAACTTCCCGATCAGATGAATTAGGCAGCTATTCCTATGAGAAGACAGAAAGAACTACCAGGTCTCCACATGATAGTGGCTACTCCTATGAGACGATTGAAAAGACCTTCAGGGTTCCTGAGGGTTGTGGTTTTGCCTGTGAAATTATAGAGAAGACCAGAAGGTCTCCTGAAGAAGGTGGATACTCCTATGAGACAAGTGAGAAGATAACCAGGACCCCTGAGCTGGGGGGGTACACCCATGAACAGATGGAGAAGACTTCAAGGCTCTTAGATGACATCAGCAATGGCTATGATGATTCTGAGGACGGTAGCCAGACACCAGGAGACTCTGCTTACTCCTATGAGACTACTGAAAAAATCACCACCTTCCCTGACTCTGAAAGTTATTCCTATGAAACATCTAAGAGAACAAGTCAGACTCTTGAGTCTCCCACCTACTGTTACGAGACAACTGAGAAAATTACCAAAACTCCCCAAGCTTCTACCTACTCCTATGAGACATCAGACCACTGTTTCTCTGCAGAAAAGAAATCTCCCACACAAGCTCGTCAGGATGTCGATTTGTGTCTTGTGTCTTCCTGTGAATATAAGCACCCCAAGACAGAACTCTCACCTTCCTTCATCAATCCCAACCCCCTAGAATGGTTTGCCAGTGAAGAACAGACCCAGGAGTATGAGAAACCCCTCACTCAAGCTGGAGGGGGCCCACCACCCCCAGGAGGAAAGCAGCAAGGGCGTCAGTGTGATGAAACCCCTCCCACATCAGTCAGTGAATCGGCCCCATCTCAGACAGACTCAGACGTTCCTCCTGAGACGGAGGAGTGTCCTTCCATCACAGCTGATGCCAACATCGACTCTGAAGATGAATCTGAAACCATCCCCACAGACAAAACTGTCACATACAAGCACATTGACCCACCTCCTGTTCCAATGCAAGACCGAAGTCCATCCCCTCGCCACCCTGATGTCTCCATGGTCGACCCAGAGGCCCTGGCTATTGAGCAGAATCTAGGCAAAGCTCTGAAGAAGGACCTCAAGGAAAAGACAAAAACAAAGAAACCGGGAACAAAGACCAAGTCTTCCTCACCGGTAAAAAAGGCCGATGGGAAGTCTAAGCAGTCTGCTGCCTCTCCCAAACCAGGGGGCTTGAAGGAATCTTTAGAGAAGGTCTCCAGAACTACTTCTCCAAAGAAGAAGGAATCTGCAGAAAAAACAACCAAGACCAGTGCCATGCCAGAAGTCAAAGCTTCTCGTGTAGAAGAGAAGGATAAGGAGACCAAGAATGCCACTAACACCTCGACATCCAAGTCAGCAAAGACTGCAGCTGCAGGTGAGACAAGAGCAGCACTTTCCCAAGTGCCTTGATTTGGGGTAGCAAGATTACATTTTCAACAGAAATTAAAGTCCTCTCCCTAGGACCCCTGAAGAGAAGACCTTCTTTTTTTGTTCCTCCCTCACTAAACATTCACACATGCCCCATTCACCCATGACAAAAAAGCCCCGGCCAGATGTCCTTCAGTAGACCCTGGGGGAAAGGGAGGGGGAAAAGAAGCATTTATCAAGCACCTATTGTATGTCTGGCACTGGGCTAAGCACTTTACAAACCTCTCATTTGAACATTAGCCCACTGGACTAGTTCAGTATAGAGATGTGGCCTTGGATGTCTAGGTTGGATTCTGTGTCTATAACATTCTGATGCACTCTGCTTGCACTATCATCCAGGATATCCAAGCTCTAATTAGAGCTTTGGATCTGCATGGTGGTTAGCCTCAGGATCCCCAGAAACAGGTCTTGAATTTGGAGTTAGGACAAGGCATTTGTGTGTCCTAGGCAAAATTTGAAAATAAATTTCCCTTTGTATTACTGCCCATTGATAGCTTTGAACCATCACCATGATGATTTGGACTTATACTATAAGACACACACACAAGACCGTGGAAAACAAAAATCTGATTTCCCCCAATTAGAATCCAAGCTCCTTGAATGGAAGAGGGATTATTTTACTTTTCGCTTTGATTCTCCTCTGTTTAGCATACTGTTTGTTATGTAGTAAGTGCTTTTTCATTCATTTGTGGAAATGATAGATAGATAGATAGATAGATAGATAGATAGATAGATAGATAGATAGATAGATAGATAGAT
>NW_027185764.1:29153233-29189728 GCF_028583685.1 Petaurus breviceps papuanus | reverse complement strand
GATAGATAGATAGATAGATAGATAGATAGATAGATAGATAGATAGATGGAAAGAAAGAATCACATTAAGTGACCTTTCTCCTTGAGCCCTCTTATGTTACACTCTAAGCTTACCTTGCCTAGCCCTAGTCTTGGCTCTGCTTGGGCTTATAGGCCCCAAGGGCCTACCCAAAGTCATTGGTTTTATACCAAGCCAAGGAATGGACCTTTTAAGCCCAAGAGATTTTTTTTTTAATGTTAGAACTTTGGGGAATGAATCACCTGACTACAGTCAGCTCACTAACTTGTCAATTCATTGCCTTGTCATCTACCATTTTCTATGGCACCTGAGTCCCAGCCAATATTTACTAAGTATTAATTAATTAAGTATAAATAAATTCATTACTTTACTAAGTATTAATACAACCTTTCTGATCCAACTCCCTATTTATGAGTCTCTAAACAGAAATTTTTGAGTGGTTGAAAAGATTTTATGT
Source organism: Petaurus breviceps papuanus (assembly GCF_028583685.1). NCBI lineage: Eukaryota > Metazoa > Chordata > Mammalia > Diprotodontia > Petauridae > Petaurus > Petaurus breviceps. Next base: position 29,189,253 of record NW_027185764.1, on the reverse strand, counting down.
ATCCTTTTCTGAGTGGAAATATAGGAGGCTATTTATGTTTAAAACCCTACTTCATTAGAACTTCTAGATATTGCTGGTTTCTGGTAATAGATCATATTCTGGTCCCTTTTTCCAGATGTATTATGTCCCCAGGCCTGACCTTGGCTTACTGGAAAGGCCACTCTTGTGCCAACTACCTGTAGAGGTTTTGAATATTAAGCTTTAATACAATGACAGTAGATTACATTAATGTTTCCTTGTATATTCACATATTTAGTCAAGATTTTTAAGTCCTAGTACATACAAATGAATGCAAATTAACAAAAATGTATGTGCAACATACTTTATAAATAGCATGTCCTATATTTATTGGAAAAAATCTGGCAAATTCTTGAGATTTTAAAGTTTAGGTCCCTCTTAAATAAAGGAAAGTCCCATGATACGGATAATTCTTTTTTAAAAGTCCTTGATCCCAGTGAGACATGTACATTCATGTGGAGTCAAATTGAAGTCCTCCATATTTAAACATAACTCAGTCCCCTGAAAGACAGTGCAGAATTAATAAACTCACCAAATTAACCCCTCAGCCTGAGAGACAGTGGCAAATGAATTAAGACATAAAAACAAAATACTACAAGGTATGTTTTTAAAAATACTTAATTTGCTACCAGTAACACTCATGCTACCAGTTTAACAATATCCTCTGAGTCGTTTAAAAGGATAATTTAGAGGTCAAGTTTGAAATAGAAACTCTTGATGTGATTGAGCCCATTATGTAGGAAGGTGCTTTTCCAACTCATTTAATAGACTTATTTCTGAAAAAGAGAAATTTTGGGATTCCTTGCATTAGAAAATGCCCCAAGTCCTATCCATTTTCGCCATTGTCATTGGATAGGACATCCATCTAGTCAGGGTTGCTGGACTTTACTAATTACACAACAAGGTAATTCCTCACAAACATGTCTACATATTGGAAGATAAGTCATGGGGTAGCCAGCCCCCATTGTATTAAAGGTAGACAGGGCTTGTGAAGAAAGTTCTTTGACTGTGGCTGTTCAGGACTAAGGGACTAACTACTTCACTCAAACAGCCACCATTGAGTTTTAAACAGGATTGACTGGCTTTATGAATTCCTTGATGTTTTTGCTTTTCCACTTTTGAAGACACGGTCTTCGTAAATCCCATAGAGGATACAGGAATCCTTCAGGGCAAACTGCACAGTTTTCATAAAGTTGAAAAATATAGAAAATGGTAAAGTTCTTTGAAATGTCCTACGGCCAGCCCTATTAAGGTTTCAACTGCTTGAAACATTTCTCTGTATAGATGTTAATTGTGTATACCCATGTGTGCACATATGTGATTTATCCTTACCAATGGCATGACACACACACTTCAACTGATTTGACTTGAGTGTTAAATGCCCAGTTTAACCCCAAACTTTTGTTTGCCCTCGTTTCTAACCACAATCAGGTTTCCAAAGATTCCCCATTTGGTTTTCTGGCCTTTTCAGATACCCTTTAAATGACCCAGTTCAATGAGGAGTATCTCCCTATATATGCACATGTAAGCAATATCTCCCAGCAGTTTGGCCTGCCCACTGATTGGAGGAGAGGTAGTTAGAATATGCTTAAACAGGTTCCTTTTGTTTTCTTTTTTGTCAGTTAATAAGCATTTATTAAATGCTTAGTACGCACCAGACACTGTACTAAGACCTGGAGAAACAAAGAGGGACAGAAATCGTCCCTACCCTCAAGGAACTCACATTTTAATGGTGGAGACAACATGTAAATAACTAATTATCTACAAGATACAAATAGAGTATCTGAAGGGGTAGGAGACCCAGAAAAGCCACCTGCAGAAGGTAGGATTTGAGATTAATCTTGAAGCTAGAGAAACTGCTAGGCAGGGATTTCTGGAAAAGCTGTTGGGGACTCTTAGTAGTTTTTGTCTGGCAAAAAGTCTGTTTACAGGCTTGCAGCAAGTTCATGATTCCTTAGAGAAGCAGACGGCCAAAGACCTCTGCCAAGATGGTTTCTAGGGCCCCAGCTTCTCAAGCTAGGAAGACAAGGCAGTACCCCAAGCCAGGCATCTCTGTGGCTGCTTTCGGGAGGGGTCCCTTTGATTAGTCTGGATTTGGACTTTGTTTGGGTTTTTCTGATTGAAGGTGTGAGGTCTGGATAAAAGATGCCCCTCACTTCTCTCAGTTGGTTATGGCCCAGTTGGCTAGAGAAAACCTTTTCCCCTAGAACCTGAAAACTTCCCTGCCAATGTCATTCTTTCCCTCAGTTACAGTTTAATTTTCCAGCGCGATCACTGCTCTGGGAACACAGAGCCAACATTTATCATGAATGTTGGCGGATGATGTTAAACACACTCTGGAGATGGGAAGGTAGCCAGATATCTCAACTCTATCACCTAGGGTCATCTCCAGCAGTGAGATGAGGCTGCACAAGGAAAACTGCCTCTCCTGGATGGGCTAAAGGAGAAAACCTAAGCACCTTCATTTGCATCTGGATACAAGGCTTAAAGCTATCCTGTTGCCATTTAGGGGACTGTGTCTATGGAGAAGTCATCCCACTTTCTCATTTCTCATATTGAAATGATACACAAACTCTTTTTGCTTTTTTTGTATCACTGCAAGCATTGGTTCTATGAGGGAAGGGGGAGAAGGTAGTTACTGGTGGGAGGGAGGGTCTGGACCTGTGATTTTATTTCTATAGAGAACACCTAGTTTGGAAATTCCCTTCACAAATATGGATCAGCAACTCGCCTGAAATCCACGATCTTTGAGAGTTGCTGGAGAAACTAAGAGGTTAAGTGATTGGCCCGAGTCATAGATCCACTATACGTCAAAGGCAAGACTTTGACGTTGGTCTTTTTTTTTTTAATTTATGGAATAAAACAGGCATTTCCATAATGTAGTACAATAAAAAGATTATTACATATGAAACTGTAAATCTTCTGTGTACAACTTGCTATTCCTTTCAAATATACAACAAAATTATCATGCAAATTTCATTTTTCTTCCCTCCCCCACCCTGCCCTAGAGATGGCTACCATTAGACACAAACATATATACACACGCACACACACACACATATACACATATATTCTATATACACTTCTATTTATCATTTCTTTTTCTGGATGCCGATAGTGAATAAGTTATTTTGATGATTAGAAATAGCCAAATTAACTAGAAAGGACATATGAAGAAAGACACTGGTCTTTCTAACTCCATGACTGCCCCCCCCCCCTCCACTCTACCTCTTAACCTCTTTCTGGTTCCATTAGGGGTGGGAGGGGGAGAAAAGAAGGAATAATGATCACTATAATGAGTAGAGGGTAATACGATTATTCTATGACTTATTTCAAACTGGTGTGATGTATGCCATTCTGTGCTTACTTACTCAAGGACCTGGGCTGACCAAGACAGCCAAGTCCTCAGCTGTGCCTCCAGGACCTCCTGTGTATCTGGACCTTGTCTACATTCCCAACCACAGCAACAGCAAAAATGTTGATGTAGAATTTTTCAAACGAGTGAGGTCATCCTACTACGTGGTGAGTGGAAACGACCCTGCAGCTGAAGAGCCCAGTAGAGCTGTCCTGGACTCCTTACTAGAAGGAAAGGCCCAATGGGGAAGCAACATGCAGGTAACTCTACAAACATCCTGATAGACTGTCTTTATTCCCCTGAGAGGAATGAATAGAATGAGAATTACAGAAATTCTTAAGTGATAGTGTATACATAAGAACTATGCTCCAGCATCATGAGAACAAAGTGGTGGAACCAGGGTTTGGTCCAAAGAAGTTAGGAAAGGATTTTTTCTAAAGTTCTACTTCCTTCCTTCCTTCCTTCCTTCCTTCCTCTTTCTTCTTTCTCTTTCTCTCACTTTCTTTCCTCCTTGTTTTCAACATTCACTTTTGTAAGATTTTGAGTTCCAGATTTTTCCCTCACCAAGATGGCATGCCATCAGTTATAGGCTACATGTGTATAATCATCTTCAACATATTTCTACCTTAGTTATGTTGTGAAAGAAGAATCAACCAAAAGGGAAAAACCATGAGAAAGAAAAAAAAAAGAGAAAATAGTATGCTGCAATCTGGATTCAGACTCCATAGTTCTTTTTTTGGATATGGAGTTCTAATTCTTTCTACTCATATCATATTCACACTCACAAATCTTTATAAAACTGGTCCCTCTCCAGTTCATGGATAGTATTATGTGGATCAAAATCATGTTTCTGCATGCTTCAGGAGAACTTCTAGAGAAAGGACTATGGGGGGGGGGGGGAACCTGCAGCCTCAAGGCCACATGTGGCCTTCTAGGTCCTTGGATGCAGCCTTTTGACTGAATCCAAGTTTTACAGAACAAATCCTTTTACAGAACAAAGGGGATTTGTTCTGTGAAGTTTGGATTCAGTCAAAGGGACACACTTGAGGACCTAGAAGGTCACATGTAGCCTCAAGGCTGCAGGTTCCCCACCCCTGGCATATATTCTTCTGGACTTCCTTGACCAAAGCAGAAATCAGTTGTTCAACAAACATTTATTAAGCAGCTACTATTATGGGATAGAAAGACAAAGATTACATAGTCCCTGACCTCAGGGGGCTTATGTTCTGTTGGGTTTGTTGCATACCAAATAACCAGAAAAGAAACAAGAACTTTAGATTTGTTAGAATCAGAAGGAAAACAGGAAACCTTTGGTTTGAGGTTAATGTCTTAGCCAGATTTAACCAGTAGGTATACAAGAATGTGATTCTCAAAACCCCATAAACTGAATTGCTTTTTAAGGTGGCAATAGGAAAGGACTGAAAAATTTTACCCTACTTTAAAGCAACCCTTTTCTCCATAATGGAGTATTACAATGAGATCAGTATTGCATTTTAAATAATGGTATTTTGTTTTTAGTTTTTGTTTCCCCTCCTTTTCCCCTACCCTGAATGAATGAATGGTTTACTTTTGTGGGCAGAAGGGAGGCTACCGCTACCAGCTTGGAAAGTAGGAGCTTCAAAGCCCTTTCACTTTTTTTGAGAGCTGCAAACCATTTGTTGACTTTGTTCTCTAGCTCATTCTTTATTGCTAAAGTCATCTTCTTTCACCCTTCAGGTGACCTTGATCCCAACTCATGACTCCGAAGTGATGAGGGAATGGTACCAAGAGACCCATGAGAAGCAGCAGGACCTCAATATCATGGTTCTAGCGAGCAGCAGCACTGTTGTTATGCAAGATGAATCCTTCCCCGCATGCAAGATTGAATTGTAAAAAACAAACACAAAAACAAAAGAACACAACATAACCTTTAAACTTTGTTTCCAGAAATTCTTCAATTTGAAACCACCTTTTCTAAAAAAGTTAACCCATTCAATTCAACTGCTGAACTATTTACCTGCCAAATGCTATACTATGTCATGGTGATGCAAGTCACTAATATTTTTCAGTTTTTGCTGATTGCTAAAGGGAAGTAACAGTATTCCCGAAATAGGGTTCAAATTACTACAAAATTACAAATCCTGGCTCATCTCCGCTGAACGTTTAGAAACCATGCACTAGCAAATCCAACTTGACTTCTGCCAGGTAGAGGCATTTGTCAGATAGAGAGATAAAGAGAGAGAGAGAGAGAGAGAGAGAGAGAGAGAGAGAGAGAGAGAGAGAGAACAGAAGAGAAAGACTGAGACAGTGAAAGGGTGAGTGCTGGCAAGATAGATACACAGAGAAAAAGGAGAGTGGGGTAGGGTAAGGAGGAGAAAGTACCAAATTAGGTCTGCACTTGTCTCGGGCAATAGGTGTATTTACTTCTGAAGTTTACTTAGACTATCACATGAAAAGCAAGTTTTCAGTTTATGAGTCTGAGTTCTCAAAAAAGGGTCTTCACTTACTAAACTAAGTTGGCTGGAAAACAAACAAACAATCCACAATCCCAAGACCATGAGAAAGGGAAGTGACCCCGAAGGGACATGAAATCTTCCCACCTCACATACTCTAGTTTGAAGTCTACATACTGACATAGCATAATAATCCTAGGCCGGACCCACAAGTAGTTGGAACCCCATTCAGAACTCTCAGAACTTTTCTTTTAACTTGCAAATAGGTTGGTCTAAGGCATGCTCCCAGTGTCCACCACTTAATCCACTCTGAATCACTCAACCTGCATGCGTGAACACCCAAGTCAACAGCCAATTAACTGAAGCAAAATACCAAAGCAGTTGGGAGTACATACCTACGGTAGACAATTTGCCTTAGAAAGTGACTTGAATGTACAAAGATACTTGATGCACTTATTTTTTAACGTGAGACAGCAAGTTTATAAAACATCTGTGTAGGATTATAGATACACACCAGTCAAAGGAGTGTGAGTGTGCATGTGTGGTATTAGGAGCCGATCTCATTGGTCCAAAAGCTTGGTGCTATGAGTGACCAGTATGTCAATGGAACACCACCAGCTCCACATCAGTGCACTGTGGCCCCTCAACCCAACAAGACAAGCCTTTTTGAAAGCTTCTTTTATATTACAGCAAGATCAAGCCTGAAGTGGCATCAGTGACCAGAAGTGGGAAACGTAGTGAACCATTCTTACCGTATGTTGACAGAGGTTCTCGGCGAGTGTACAGTATTTACCTTCCTTTGTCTTTCATTGGCTTTTTAGTTTCAGTTAGTTTCAGAGCAATTATGGGAACAAGTGTACAGGAGAATTTTTTTTTTAGCTATGTGTGAACTTTTCATAGATGAACTTTTTAACACAAGTTTTTGTTTACAGGAAAATGCTAGAAAAAAATTTCAGGTGAAGGTAATTTTATTTTTTTTAAAAAAGTCTTGAAGACAAACAAAAAAAAACTATCAATAATGTTATTTGAGGTTTTGAAGAGAATGAAGTCTGGTTTTGCAGTCATGTATTGATGAAAGCCCCTGAACTGCCAAGAATAATGGTTCTTTCCCTAATACCCGGTATCACGTGCCCCTCTCCCCCAACAACATTGAAATTGAAGTGTAAGTGATATTTGAGAGTGGAGACAAACAGGACAGGTACGGCACTCAAGACTATCTGATGTTTTACTTCTTTCAACACCTTCAGCAATGAGATGAATAAGCCAAAATCCATCTAAAGAACCCGAGCAAATTTTTGCTTTGGCATTTTTTTCTTTAAAAAACAAAACAAAACATTTTAAATTGAGAGCAGTTAAATTGCCATTTCCTACAGAATCATAACCTAGAACACGGAGATAATTTCTCCCATCACAGCCATTTGACACATTAATTTGGGAAACTTGATGAAGATTGAGCTAAGGTTCAGGTGAGCTATTGGGGCTCCCAGATCTCAAAAGAAAGATGCTTTTATTAAAGAAATTGTGCTGCTCTGCACAACTCACATTTCCTGCAGACTCTAAGGTCCACTAAGTAGCTGAACAATGACCTCATTTTATTTTCCGTTTGTTATTTATTTCAGAATTAACATTGTTTATTTTTGTTTGATAAGGTGTATGTTTGCACTGCTAACTTTTATGAGGGTTTAAAAATATGCTTCAGAGCCCTTTCATTGAGGGCTCATGCAGTCCACTTAATGCTGTGAATTAAGTTTTTCAAATGTTTAATTTAAAAGAAATTAATATTCTATTTTTTGTTAGATGTCTCTAGCCACACAGCCTTTATTTATTACTCTGTCTCTTCAAAATCCTTTTTAAAAAAGCCTCAGAATTATGGAACGAAAAAAAACCCCACAAACAAAGGGAATGAATTATGAAGAAAATCAAATTTGCTGAGTTCATAATCATTTTCTTAGAAACGTATACAGGACAGCTTATGAAATGAAAGAAAAAACAGTTTATTGCTTAATTGATTAATCTGAATTCTGCCACAGTCTTTTGCAGATAAGATTCCAAAGTGTGTTTTAGCGGAGGAAGAGAAAATTTGCCACCTTCTTGCCCAATTGAGAACTCCTAGTAGTTTTTATTTGGCAGGAGGTCTAGTTATGGTGGGAACTTTGGCTCATATGTTAGTTTCGCTTTTAAGCAAATTAACATATATTTTGGTCAAATAGCAGTCCATTTTCTACTTGTAGTATATTTTCTTTTTTGCTGCTATAAGAATTTGAGAGAAAGAAAGAAAAAATAATGTCACTGGTCAGCTGGCTTTTTCCTATAAAATATTTTAATTGCTTTCTCCATCCACTTCTATTCTAAATGATGGCAACAGCCTGAGTGTTACAGAACAAACCAAGGTTTATGATGGGATAGCTCCTCTTGCCCTAAAACCTTTCCTGCCCGTGTGAATAAATTTGCTAGTTACAGACCTACCCACTTCTTTTAGCACCGGTCATCACAATGTACTGTGTACATTCATGGTGAGCTCTATAAATCAGCACCGATTTCTAGGAGCATGGTTTGATACTGATTCCTTCACTTGCATAGGTCCAATATATGAGTGCAGAGAGCACTCAGTTTAAATGACGGTATTCCCCATGACAACATTCATAATCATGACCTCAGTGGTAGTACTCTGGACAGAATTTGATGGAGAATGAACATTAGAGATGACACTCCATTTCCAATGTGAACCAGCTCTCCTTCCTTCCGCCCTCTTCCCCATGCATGCTTTTTCAGTCTTGTGGTGGGACTGGATACATTGACTCCCTCCAACACCATCTCCATGGCATTTAATTTTTTTTTTTTTACTTAACATAGATCCCACAGTGTATATGAATGTTTTTAAGTGTTTCCAATAGTTTACACAATTTAGCTTTCCAAGGCTCATTGCCTAAGATTTAATCATTTGGTTAATGGTGTTTTACAGCCCCTTACCCACCCCATATGTCCCCCAATAAACCCACAGCACCCAAAGCTGCTGTGCTACTTTAGAACTGCTGTCTTGCCTCTATTTCAGGCACCTGTCCCTGGGAGGTTCTTGCTCAGTGAATGATATTGTGAGAGTTTTTGTATTTTTTTAATTTAGTAGATCAGAAAGCGGTTCTGTTTACATTTGAAAGGAACTGTAAGCTTTGATCTGAACAACACACCAAAAGTGATCTAGGAATGAGCATTTCTTTAAATGCGATTATGTTATTCACCTGGTATAAATTTAAAAAAAAAACACAACTTACAAAAATCAACCTGTTTGTTGTAACTTCTGCTAAAGAGAATTGACAAGGCAGCACCCACGAAAAGTCGGAAAACACAACACAACACAACAAGCTTCTCTGTACTAAAGTAGTTTGGCTCTCCAGATGAGAGGTACTGAGGATATATACGTTCAAGACTGGGCTGCCTGAAGGGTGGCACCACCGAGGGAGGGAGGCTGTGGCCAGATGCCCTTTGTACGCTGCTGCCCCTGTTGCCGACCTCGGGAAGAAAGTCTTGAGCTGGGCTGAGAAGCACCTCACACACTCCTCTCTCTTGTTCTGAATGGTGTTTGTGTCGGTCTGCAGCTGTGTATGGTATTATGTCTTATAATCCTGCATCACTCTATTCTACCCAGTCATATCTAATGTAGAAAATTAGTTTCCAGTGAAAGTAATATGTAGTGCTTTTATGACATTCGTGTGCAATATCCCTTCTTCCATTTGATGTAAAGGAAACAAACTCAGTTCCACAATAAAATGCAAAAGTGGTAAAAAAGATGTTCCGTGTGTGTGTGTGTGTGCGCGCATGTGTCTTTTGTCATTTTCATATCATTGATTGGTCGGTTGGACAGAGTTCAAGCCCCAGCCTCACCATCAGGATCTTGTTCAAGTCCCTTCACCTCCGGGCTTCCACACCTTTTTTTTTTTTTTTTCTTTTTTTTTTTTTTTTGCTTTTTGGAGTGGGGAAGGTAGGGCAATTGGGGTTAAGTGACTTGCCCAAGGTCACACTAGTTTTGTGTTAAGTGTCAGAGGCTGGGCTTCCACATCTTTAAGTGGAGGGTTTGGATGGAATCATCCTTGAAGTCTCCTAGAGCTCCGAAATTCTAGGGTTTAATCAATGATTCAGTGTCACAGAACTCGAGGATTTGTCACCATTAGTTTTCCAGGTTGATAACCCTGGTCCTTCTCAGAGGACACTTGTTAAGGGCTTGGACTGGCTAAAACAGGGTCCAGTTTCTGCTCAGGGATCCCCATTACCTCTGTTGAAAACAAGTATGGTGGTATCTTCAATGCTGTGGAATGTCTGCCATAAATAAACCAGTGGGCCTGTGGGTGTGTCTGCTAGGGAAATGGATGGAATTAAAAAAAAAAAGACAGTCTCTTAAGCTTGAAGAGGTCCTAGAAGGACCTTCATTCACTGAAAGCAACTCAACAGAGAAACAATTTTCTCCACAGTTGTTTTTGGAAAACATACATTTAATGTCATTGAACTTTTTTCTTCTTTGGGGGGACTTTTTTTAGAGAGGCAATATAGTGTGACAATGATGACCATTTACACTACGTGTGCATAGCCCTGTGGAATTTCCCAAGTGTTTTGGATACAGGTCTCATTTAGTGCAAACCAAAAGAGCCCTGGGGGTGAGCTCTGGGCTAACCTACAGACCTGGGTTAGTCTCAGCTCTGCCAGTAAAACAGCTGTGTGATCTCAAGCAAGGCCCTTCTCCCGGGACCTCAGTGTCTTTATCTGTAAATATGGGGGCTTCGCATGCCAGACACTGGGCTAGGTCAGCAGATACTGGATTCAGGGTTCTGAAGGGACATGGCAGCTCACCAAGTTCAACTGTTCACTCTACAGATGAGGCAGAGAAGTTTCTTCATCAGGAGGATGACAAAAGGTCCAAGCAAGTGGGGTTCAGCATGTTGATCTTTCCCATTCTTTTATATGCCTGAATATAACAGTTAGAAGGCTTTCCTTCTTGGAGGGTAGGAGCCTAGGGATACAGAGAAGCAAATACAAAGTAATTCCAGGAAGGAGGAAGCACCGACATGCCTCTTAAAGAAGGAAGCAGCTGAGCTGAGCCTGGAAAGAAGCTTGGAATTCCAAGAGGCTGAAGTGAGGGAGGGTTTGGGGAATGACTTTGACTCTACCAAGTAATAAAGCAGGATTCAATCACTAGCTCTGGAATCATATCAACCTCTGTTCTACTGTGGTGCTTTTTCCTTTTACAAAGTGCAAATGCATTTGTGGGAACATGAAAGAGATGAATCGAGTGCCTTGCAGCAACAACCATGCAGAGAATATGCATTATCCAGCAAAGGGGGTAGAATGAGTTGATTGCTTTCCCTTTCCCCATATTTATTTGTTTTTCTAAGGGTGAAATTTATGGTTAGAAACTTTAACATTTTTCATCCCTAATACCCTGTTGAAGGTAAATACCTGGATGAAGAAATTTATATTTAATCAAAACTTTCCAGAACACAAATTATCAGAGTATGAGCTCTGAAACTCACAAAACACTTTTCTACTTTTGAGGGATGTCAAGGAATTAGCTAATTTAGAAAATTTTCCATTGCTGCTACAATTCCCAGAATTTAGGATTTGGTAATATTCCCATAAGAGATCCTGACTTTTAGATTGAATTAATAGGCACTATAACATAGAAAGAGTCCTTCCTGACTCTTATCATTGACATTACCATTACCACACCTCCACTTCCCCTCAGTCTTACTCTGATTCACCCTAGAATGAGAGAAAACTTGGCCCCTAGTGGATTTAATTAGCATCTCTAGGCTGACGGTTCTCAAATCTGCCTATCTTGCCCCAGTCTCTCTGCTGACCCCCAATCTCCAATCTCCAGCTGCCTTTCAGACACCTCAAACTGGATGTTCTATGTCCAAATCCCCTAAACTCCTTCCCCCTCTAACTTGCCCTCTTACTATTGAGGAATCCTCCCAATACCTCAGGTTCACAACCTAGGTGTCATCCTTCACTCCTCACCCCTGTATCCAAGCTGTTGCCAAGGAGTAGGATTTGTTTTGGAGAGCCACATGTGGCCTCGAGGCTGGAGGTTCTCCACCCCTGTGTATAAAGCTAAAACAGATCATAGCCACTGCCTTCAATGAGCTTATATTCTCCCAAGGGATACAGTATGTTCATAGAGAGGTAAATACAGGATATGTACTAAATAAATACACAGTGATGGTGGCAGGGCAGCCTGTAATAATTAAGAGAGTCAGAAGCTTCTCAAAGGGGCTGGTACTTGAACTGATCCTTGAAGAAAGCCAAGCATTCTCAGACTTGACCAATGTGTCGATTTGTTTTGCTGGCAGGTATGTATTTGCCAACATGGATAGTTTCTACTGTGGTTGGGGGCAGAGGAAGTGGTCATTAGGTCAATGAAGTGTGATAGAAGAGAAAAAAGGAAAAAGGCAGCAGTAAAATGTTTCTTTTTAAATAAGCAGAAGAAAAGTGCAAAGGGAAACAAAAAATGGAGGAATTTTATTATAACTTTGTTAAAATTAATACATATATATGCTTCTTTTTAAAAATGCATAAAAATTTCACAGCTTCTTATGCAAACCTCCGTCTTGTTCCTTTTATATTGAAATATTAATGTTCATTGATGATTAAGTTCAAAAAAAAAATTTTCTAAAAAAAAAAAACAAGTTTTTTGCAAACCTTAAGAAGAAAAGATTTGGCCACTGTAACTACTCAGCCTGGTACATCATTCCTTTCTTTTGAGGTTTTGGAGTTGAACAGGTTTGCAGAAAGCAATGATGCCGCATCTTGCTGTTCATGTGAGCTAGTGCAGACTTTTAACCCTATTATACTAGGCCCAAAACATTGAGACACCTTGAAATTTCTTCAGACTAGGTGGCATTTGATTCTACATATAATCCTCTCAGCAACTTGGGAAGAACCAAAGAGAATATACAAGGCAGGGCAGGCAGGTGGTGCAATAGAGTGCTGGGCTAGGAGTCAGGAAGACCTGAATCCAAGTGCACCACTCAGACACTTAGCTGTGTGACCTTGGGCAAGTCACTTAACTTGTTTGTCTTACTTCCCTTCACTGTAAAATGGGGGATAACAATAGCACCCACTTCTCAGGATTGTTGTGAGGACTAAATGAAATAATATTGCACAGTGCCTGGCACATAGGCAATATGTAAAAACTAGCTTTTATTCTCATCATCACACACAGGTGAGGGATAAGTTTAATGCTGGAGGGTTGACCCTACAGCGTTTCTATCGTAGGAATTTTTTTGAGAAAAGTCCTTTACTAGCTATAATTGGAAAGGGTGGATTCCCTTCAGCCTTTACTCTCTATTGCCACATGGTCCTTAGGAACTCTGGTTCTTTCCTTTTTTTTCATTCATTCATTCAGCATTTAGTCATAAGCACTGTGCTAGGTGCTTTGAGTCACACACACACCAAACCAGTCCCTGATCTCGGGGATTCTAGTAGGGAGGAGATGATGCCTATACTGACAGATAAATACAAACTGCATATGATGTAAATGACAGCTTTGTGAAGGGAGGAATCATGGAGGGCCTCTCGTAGGAGGTACACGAGGGCTGGGCCCTGAACGAAGTTAGAGATGTTGCACTCACAGTAATCCACCATTTGCTTGAAGTCTCTACTCTGTACCCCTTTTGGAATGCAAATAGTCTGAGAAACATTCCTTTTTTTTTTTTTTTTTTACTTTTTGGAGGGCAGTTAGGGTTAAGTGACTTGCCTAAGGTCACACAGCTAGTTTGTGTGTTAAGTGTCTGAGGCCCAATTTGAACTCAGATTCCAGGGCCGGTGCTCAATTCACTGCGCCACCTAGCCACCCCAGAACATTCCTATTCTTGACCCTGTTACCCCAGGAGAAGGTTGGGAGGGAATAGAGAGCCACATAAGCCTTTACTGTCATCCAATGGGCATTTTTTTGGGGGCTTCAACATCATATCACTAAGCCAAGAATGTCTAAAGACTGTTCTTAGCCTTAACCTTTGCCCTCACCAGATGACAGCCCTTATCTGCAAGGAAGGCATTCCCTCTGACTGTCCCCCATGCTTGAGCAGCTCTCCCCCCTGACCTCCCTTGATTGCTTTAAGTCCCAACTAAAATCCCATCTTCTACAGGAAGCCTCCCCCAAGCCCCCTTAATTCCAGTGTCTGTTTAACTTGTATGTAGCTTGCTTTATTTGCCTGTTGTTTCTTCCATTGGACTGTAAGCTCCTTAAGGGCAGGGACTGTCTTTTGACTCTTTGTATCCCCACCATTTAGTATGGTGCCTAGCACATAGTAATCACTTAAAACATATTTATTGATTTGTTTGTTGAATTCAATTAATTTCTTTAAAAAAAATTTTTTTTTAAAGCAATTGGGGTTAAGTAACTTGCTCAAGGTTACACGGCCAGTTAGTTCTGGGTGGGTGCTAAGTGTCTAAGCCCGGGATTCAATCCCCAGGTCATCCCGACACTGGAGCCGGTGCTCTTACTCACTGAGCCACCTGGTCACCCCGAATTCAATTAATTTCAATAAATATATCAAGTACCTACTAAGTATAAAACTCTTTAGGAAAGAGCAGTGAATGAGGTCCCTGCTTTTAAGCAGCTTACAGCCTAGTGGACTGGCCGGCTGTGATTCCAGACTAGGGCCATGTTACTGTGCTTTCCTAAGTCCCCCAATTCCTTGAAAGGTTGTAGGACAGTAGATAACCATGAAGCAGGAAGAGGCCTCAAATAGCTTTCTGGTTCATCTGCATATTCTAGGTCCAACCTTAAACCATCCAAGGCAGGAAGCAGTCATACTCTAACCATCTTTAATGTCAAGTGCCAGATCTCCAAGGTTCTCTAACTTCCTCAGTAACTCCTTCTAAGATCTCACTACTCCAGTTCAGAAGGCCTTCCTTATGTTTGAGTTAAATGTCTTCACTACCTCTTTAGTCTATTATTTATTCTAAAGTGAAGAGAGTATTGGCCCCAGAGTGAGGAAGAACTGATTTCAAATTTGGCCTAAGACACTTGTTAGCTATGTGACCCTGGGCAAGTCAATTAACCCTGATTGTGTGTGTGTGTGTGGGGGGGGAGTGTGGGTGATGGAAGAGAGCAGATTAGCAGATACTTTGCCAACTGGACCCTTTGGACTGAAGAGTAGATTCCACTCTTCAGATGATTTTCAGTTTTCCCTCAATTTTTCTTTTTTTAGGCTTCAAATTAAATCAATATCTACCACTTCAATGCCTACCTAGACCAAGGCACTAAATTAGATACCATAGTCATTTCATGGATTTCCACAGATGCTGTTCTACTTTTCTACCACTGGATGAAGTATGCAGGGGTATGGCCACTTGGAAGATGTGGAATGACTTGCAAATTTCTGCAACGGGGAGGTGCTGTACTGTAATGGATGATCCTTGAATTTGGAGTGAGAAGACCTAGATTCAAATGGCATTTCTTCTACCCAACATTTGTGTGACCTTGTAGACATCATGTCACCCCTCTAAGTGGTCACAGTTTTCTCATCTGTGAAGTAAGAGGGTTGGACTAGGTGATTGCTAAGGTTTTTCTTTTTTGTGTTTTTTCTTAAGCAATTGGGGTTAAGTAACTTGCTCAAGTTTACACAACCAGTTATTTCTGGGTGTGGTGCTAAGTATCTGAGCCCGGTTTCAATCTCAGGTCATCCTGACTCTGGGGCTGGTGCTCTTACTCACTGAGCCACCTGGCTACCCCTAAGCAATTGGGGTTAAGTAACTTGCTCAAGGTTACATGGCCAGGTGTTTCTGGGTGGGTGGTAAGTATCAGATCCCGGATTTGATCCCAGGTCATCCCGACAGTGGGGCCCGTGCTCTTACTCGCTGTGCTACGTGGCAGCCTCGCTAAGGTTTTTCTAACTCTAAATCCTCTTTATTCTTAAATTTTATGTACCTCTGAAATCTAGCAGAATCACTAGAGTGACAACTCATTTAGTGTGAATTAAACCTTTTTTCCCCTACCTGACCAGGCTTAGATTAGTTTATCAGAGATTCTATTTTATCCAGATTTCTTCACCTCTCCTTCTGCCCTGTCATGCTGGGGATAGCTGGGCCTGTACTTTTCTCTTTTTTAAAACAATTTTTTTCAGAATTTATTTTTTCCAATAAAAATTTTAACATTCATTTTTTTTAACTTTTGCATTCCAAATTCCCTCCCTCTCTCCTCTTCCCTCCTCATTGAGAAGCAATTTGATAGTTATACATGTGCAGTCATGCAAAACACATTTCTAATTAGTCATGTTGGGAAAGAAATCACAGATGAAAGAAACCAAGAAAAATAATGAAAGTTTTTTTTTTTTAAGTATGCTTCCATCTGCATTCAGACTCCATCAGTTCTTTCTCTGAAGGCGGATTAGCTTTCTCTTTTGCCTGATGGCTCAAGCCATCCATTTCATGAGGGTCCCTAGCTATGGACTCTTTTTGGCTCTACTCCTTATTCTCTGAATTTCTCCCCCTCCTCACCAGTAGCTTCAGTCCCCCATAGCTGCCTAGCTCCCCTTTATGGATTATCTCCTCCCATTAAAATACATGTTCCTTGAGGGTAGAGACTGCCTTATATGGATTGCAATTGTATCTTAGTGCTTAGTACAGTGCCCAACTCTTGATAAATATTCTGTCTGGTTATTGGTTATTTATCTACTGTTTTTGGTTAATTGCATTGACTAAATATGTGTGTGACTTAAAATGGTGCCACTCTCATGGTATGGCTCTCTATGTGGTCCCCTTAGATTTCCCCTCTCTTTTCAGTGGCCCATTAATAGATATCACCATTCTACCAATACTAAGATAGACAGCATCATGTTTGTATGGTATAGGAAGGATGCTGTGTAAGGCTTCTGTTTCTCTAAACCCATAGTGCCTATTCATTCCCTGTAGTAGCCCAGCTCTCTGAGATGAAAGACATCTTTTTAAGGGATTCCTCAGGCTCCAGCTATCTGCATCTTCTGATCTAGGATGTTTTGAAGGCTGCCTTAGGGTGTGTTGAAAGCTTCTAAAGCACTATACAGACTAATATGAACCAAAGTTTTCTTGACTTAAGATGCCCTGAAGGGGACTTTACTCAGTTCTCTGCAGAAATCTTTCCCTCAGTATTTTACATATCCTAATGCCCATCAAGGTCAATAATGCAAGAGGCAGCAAAGTGGTGCAATGGATAGAATGCCAAGCTTTGAGTCAGGAAGATCTGAACTCAAATTTGACCTCAGACACTTACTAGCTGTGTGACCCTGGGCAAGTCACTTCACTCTGTTTGCCTCAGTTTCCTCATCTGTAGAATGAGCTGGAGAGAAAAATAGCAAACCACTTTAGCATCTTTGTCAAGAAAATCCCAAATGGGGTCACAAATAGTTGGACATGACTGAACAATAATAACAAAATGATAATTTTAGCTTTAACTCCTCTTTTCCCCAATTGAATCCATTTGAATTGAAATTGAACTGGAATTGAAGGGAACACCTTCATATCATACTCCAGGGACCACAGGTCTACTAAGAGACACCTTCCCACTTACATTTTGTTATACTGACCTTATGTTGTTTAAATAAGATACGGGATTTGGGGCAGGAGGTGGGGCAGGGGGAAGGCAGAGAAAGCTGGAGAAATAATTAGTGAAGAGATCATTGGATGAATAGGTAACTTTCCACTTGTGGATCACCCATATTGGTCTTCCTTGTAAAGTGAAACACAGTCATGGCTAGGGAAAGGGAAAACTGCAGTGTAGGTAACCGAATGGATATCTGGTGTCTGTCGTGGATATAGGAACCACATTTCCATTACACTGATTTGCCTTTAACCCTTTCTCAGGATTGCAGTGAGCAGCAGCCTGGTAACAGAAGTGTGTTTAGCTCTGTAGCATCTATGACTGAAGTTAAGTTCTAAGGAGATATTTCCACCTCAACTCCCTGATGTGATCCAAGGCCAAAGTACACAAAATCAGAGAGGGCTTAGTGTACAGCTAAATTAAAACCAGATGCAAGACACTCTAGAGAGTTTCTCAAGTCAGATTTGAAGCACGAATTTTTAAGTTGCAATTACTTGGAATAATCTAAAAATGTCCCACTCATTTCTTGCTGTAAAGCAGTTTCTTTAACCCCTGGTTAAAGTGACTTAACCCTAACCACAACAGCTGTGGTAGAACAGGAAGATCACCATCCTGCCTCTGACCCTTACTACCTGTGGGTACCTGGGCAAAGCCAATTAGGCTCCCTGGGCATCAGTGTTCTCAGCTGTAAGGGGAGAAGACAGAACTGGACAGCTCCCAAGGAATCTTCTGGGTCTCTGATCCTACCATGTAACGTTTTCTTCCAGGACTTCAAAGTACCCTTTAGCCTAACTCTCATTCACAGGATGCTCTTCAGTGGGTGAGGAGTGGAAATGATCGTTTCATAGAAAAGGAAAGACAGAGAGATAACATGCCTGAGGCAGTACAGGGAAAAGAGACAGAAATGGAAAATAGATCTGGGATCTTTTTTTTTTTTTAAGTAGAGCACTGCTCCCTTAGTTTCACCTCATCCTTCAAAAAGGTAAGATTACTTCTTATGAATAGTATGCAGCACTATTTAGCTCCCCCACCCCGCCCCCACCTAGCTCTTTTTTTCATCTCTCTTCTGGTATCTCAACCAATTACTCCCCACCAAGAGTTAATGAAAACTCCCTTCCTGTTTCCCATCCCCAAGGTGCAGGCTTCCCTCCCTCCATCCCTTTGGTGGTGGGAAGTAGAGTAGTCTAATTCAATTATACAAGCATTTTACTAAGCATTTACCATGGGGATTCAGAGGGAAAAAAAGAAAGGGTCCCTGCCCTCAAGGAGCTTACATTCTAGTGAGGAGATATAACATACACACAAATTATAAGGAGAATTGAAGAGGGAGAGATGAGCAGAAGAGATAACTCGTGTCAATAAGCATTTATTATGGATGAGGCACTGTGTTAAGCACTCAGAATACAATACAAGCTAAAAGGAAGAAGGTCCCTGTCCTTTCCTCTAATGGGGGAAGACAACACATAAAAGGGAGTTGAGAAGTGGGGAGGGAGAGAGAGAGAAGGTATGATGGGATCTGGAGAGTCTGGAGCAGAGCAGTGAAGGGGCGAGCAGGGCTGGCTTGGGCACTTTTCCAAAATGAAGGCTCCAGGAGGAACTCAGCAATCCAAGGAAGGGACAAAAATGGCAAAGGGATCTTTCGATCTTTCAGAGTGAGAAGGTCCCAGGAGACATATTCCAGGGTGAAAAGGTCCTGAGAGTCAGGAACAGAGGAGGGAAAGGAAGGAAGGGGTGCAGAAAGGGCTTCGTGGAGGAGCTGAGTTCTGAAGGAGTACATTCCAGGTATGGGGAGGGTGGCTGGGGTGTTTGCATGGAGGTGAGAACTGTAGTATATGAAGTTTGGTGGAATAGGGAGTGAGGCATCATTAGTCGAGTCTGGCTGCACCAAGTTCATGAAATACAGTGGGGAAGGTAGGTGGGAACCAGACCGAAAAGGGTCTTCCTGACCCAGCTGAGGAGCCTCTATCTTATTGCTATAGACGGAGACCCGTTGCAGATTTTTGAACCAGATTGTAGGAACACCCATTTAGAACTGGAAAAGGCCATTTGGTCCGAGTCACTCGTTTTACAGGTGAGGAAACTGAGACCTATAGAGGGAAAATAACTAGTCCAGTCACCCAGGCAGTACATGGCAGAGGTGGTATTTGAACTGAGTTCCTCTGACTTGAAATACAGCACATACTCCACTGTATCACACGGCCTTCCAAGGGAGCATCCATAACAACAACAGCCAGCATTTATATAGAGCTTTAAAGTTTGAGAAGCATTTTCCGTGTCACATCCTTTGTTCCTCCCAACCACACTGGTTATAATTATCTCCATTTTACAGATGAAGTAAGGGAGGTTAAGTGATTTGCCCAGGGATACCCAGCTAATAAAAGTCTGTGGAAATTTTTTGTTTATTTATCTATTTAGCTTTAGTTCTCAACATTCCCTTTCATAAGATTTTGAGTTCTAAGTTTTTCCCCCTTCCTCTCCTCCACCCTCCCCAAGATGGCATGCAATTTGATGTAGGCTATACATGCATGATCATATTAAACATATTTTATGGAAAGATTTGAACTCAGGTCTTCCTGACTCCAAGTCCAATGCTATCCATCTAGCTGCTGTAATAATATTACTTGGGCAGTGGTGAAGCAGATAGATTAGAAAGAAGTAGGACAGGAAGCTAGGATAGAGATTTTGTTCAGTTGTGTCTGACTCTCCATGACCCAATTTGGGGTTTTCTTATTATTATTCTTATTTTGGAGGCAAGTGGGATTAAGTGACTTTCCCAGGGTTACATAGCTAGTGAGTATCTGAGGTCACATTTGAACTCTGGTCCTCCTGACTACAGAGACAGCACTCTGTCCTCTGCGCCACCTAGCTGCACCTTTTTCTTCTTTTCTTTTTCTTCTTTTTTTTTTTTAAAGCAATCGGGGTTAACTTGCTCAAGGTTACACGGTCAGGTGTTTCTGGGTGGGTGCTAAGTGTCTGAGCCTGGATTTGATCCCCAGGTCATCCCGACTCTGGGGCTGGTGCTCTTACTCGCTGTGCTACCTGGCCGCCCCGCTGCACCCTTTTCTTGGCAGAGACACTGGAGTAGTTTTCTATTGCCTTCACCAGCTCATTTTACAGATGAGTAAATTGAGGGAAACAGGGTGAAGTGACTTGCCCAGGGTCACACAGCTAGTAAGAGTCGGAGGCTGGATTTAAATTCATGAAGATGAGTCTTCCCGACTCCAAACCCAGTGCTGTATCCACTGTACCACCTGGAAGACCTATTAGGAAACTATTATGCTGGTCCAGATGAAAGATGATGAGATCTTGAATGAGCAGAGAGGGTCCCAGACTACAGAGTAAGGAGGAAAGAGGATGAAGCTTTCAGACTGTTTAAAAGCAGGAAACCCACAGCCTAAGGGGTTTCTCCTAGGGGCTGACTATTCCCAACCTCTGACTCCAAATGCTGTCCTGCATACTTTCCTTACAGGAATGCCTACTGGGAATGAAAATATCCCAAATAGGAAGAAAATGGAAAACAATTTTCCAAAAATTCCCAAAGGTGGTGATACAGCTGGAGCAAAGAAAGAAAACAGGATGTTGGAGTTTATGTGCAGGGAGATGTTAGAGGCCCTAGAGGAGGGACTTGTAATGCCAAAACTGAATTCTGTCTTCACTTAGAAGCAAAGGAAGTGTTTAATGTGCTTTACTTGACTCTTCTAGGACCTTGGTTAATCTTAATGAAATATCCTTAAAGGGCAAGGACTAGGTAGGCCAGGGACCTGCAGGTTGTTACATTCAATTGGGATATAAGGAATGTTTTATTTTTTATTTTTTGCCTTTTGGAGGGCGATTGGGGTTAAGTAATTTGCCCAAGGTTACACAGCTAGTTTTTTTTCTGTGGATGTTAAGTATCTGAGGCCTGAACCGAACTCGGGTCCTCTTGACTCCGGGGCCAGCACATAAGGAATGTTTTCTATGATTTTAATAAATGTACATAAATTTAGTGCCAGGAAATGTAGATATGGCATGGTGTAGAGCAGGGCTTCTTAAACTTCTTCCACTCAAGACCCCTTTGGGCATTTCTCCATCTTTCATTGGCGCTTCATGGCCTGTGTTCAGAACCAAGGCTGCAGTGAATTTGCTCAATGCAGCACGGACAAGTGCTGCCAGAAACACCTTGGATTCATTAGGCATTTGAATTTGAATTAATTTCTGATCATAGTGTGTTTAGAAACCTTTTACTGCTGCCAAATTTGAGGGGACCCCATATGAGGTCTGGACCCACAGTTTAAGAAAAGACTAGAAGACTGGGGTTGAAGTCCCCACCTCTGATTCAGACGGGCAAGCAACAAGCACTAATTAAAAACTGACTATGGGCCAAGCCCTGTGCCAAGCACTGGGGATACAAATAGAAGCCAAAAGAAAGACAGTCCTTCAAGGAGCCAACATTCTAACAGAGAACTGGAAAAGAAGGGAAGGGATACCTGGGGAATCAGAAGCACTGATGGGAGGGGAATGGAGCTTGGCTGGTTTGAGTCTGTCTCCAATGTTGTTGTTGTTCAGTCGTGTCCAACTCTTTGTGATTCCATTTGGTGTTTTCTTGGCAAAGACATTGGTTTTCCATTTTCTTCTCCAGATCATTTTACAGATGAGGAAACTGAGGCAAACAGGTTTAAATTACTTGCCCAGGGTCACACAGCTAGGCAGTGTCTGAGGTCCGATTTGAACTCCAGGCCTGGTGCTCTATCCACCGTGCCACCTAATGATAAGACAGTCTACAGTTATGGAATAAGGGAAACATGATATTTTAAAAATACTGGGCACTTGAGAAATGCTTTTTCCTCCCTTTCCTCTCTCCAAAGATACCAGTGATCTCTGAAATACGAAATCTAATTACCTTTTCCATATTCTCGTTGTGCTTGACCTCTCTGCGGTCTTTGACACTATTAACCACCTTTTTTTTCATAGTCTCTTTTTTTATAAGTTTTCTTAGATGCTGCTTTGTCTTGGTTCTTCTCCTTCCCATTGGAATGTTCCTCATTCTCTCCTTCTGTATCTTCACCTAGGTCATATCCACTAGACTTAGGTGTCCCTCAAGACTGTCTCCTGGTCCATTTCTTCCTCTATACCATTTTGGTCAGTAATCTCATCAGATCCTATAGATTCAATTATCACTTTTTGTTGATGATTCTTAGATTACTTATGCAGCCCTAACCTCTCTCCTAAACTCCAGTATCACATTTCCAACTGCTTATTGGAGATCCCTGGGGCAGGTATGGTGCAGTGCTTAGAACTCTCAGCCTGGAGTCGAGACTCATCTTTGTGAGTTCAAATCTAGCTTCAAATACTTACTAGCTGTGTGACCCTGGACAAGTCACTTCACCCTGTTTGCCTCTGTTTTTTCATCTGTAAAATGAACTGGCAAACCACTTCAGTATTTTTGCCAAAAAAAACTTCAAAAGGGATCATGAAGAGTCAGATACAAAGACCGAAATTGGAGAATCCAAACTAAATGCTCTTAGGCATTTAAATGCTCATATAGGCATCTTAAACTCAAGGTATCCAAAGTTGAACACATGATCTTCTCCCTCACCCCTCCCACAACAAGGACCCCTTCTTTCTAATTTTCCTATTACTATTGACAACACCACTGTCCTCTCAGCCATTCAGATTTACAGCCTAAGGGTCACTCTCAAATCCTCATTCTCCCAATCCCATATCCCATCAGTCGCAAGTCCTGTTGATCCAACCTTTGTAATGTCTTTGGTGCATGCCCCCTACTCTCCTCTGACACATCTGCTACCCTAGTCCAGTCCATCATTGCTTCACACTTAGACTACTGCAATGTGGTGCTAGCTGATCTCCATGCTTCCATGTTCTCCAGGCCCATCCCAGCCACTCCTAGATCTAGCTTTCACATCTAAGGCTTAGCTCTGACCCCATCACCCTCATAATCAATAGACTCCAGTTGTATCCTGTCACCTCCTGCAATATATACAAAATCTTCTGGCATTCAAACCCTTCATAATCTGGCTTTCTCTTATCTTTCTAGTTTTTTTATACCCACATACTCTCTCCACGTACTCCTAGATCCAGTGACATTGGCCTCCTTACTGTTTGTAGCAGATAACTCTCCATCTCCCAACTTGAGAATTTTTACTGGCTGTCCCCCATGCCTGGAGACCTCTCCTTCATCATTGCTTCCCAGCCTCCCTGACTTTCTTCAAGCCTAGATAAAGTCTTACTATAAAAATCCCAAGAACTGGGGACAGGCTCTTAGAGCTCATCAATGTGGAGAATTAATTTCTAGGGGGAAAAAATTAAATTTAGAAATTTAAATCAAAGATTTTTAAAAAGTATTTATTTTTTTCATCTCTTTCATTCCCCCTTCCCTTCCCCACAACCTAGAAAAGCATCCTTTGTAACAAAAAAGGAAGGAAATAATCATATTGTTTACTATGTGCCAGTCACCCTACTAAGCTCAAGGAACAGAAATACCAGTAAAAAGAAAGACAGTCCCTGTCTTCAAGGAGCTTATATACTAACAGGGGAAAACAATATACATCCCATTGCCCATTAATATTACTACTTTCTCTCTGTTGGTGGTCTCCAGTTTATTCGGTATATATTTGTACATAGCTGTTTTCACTTCTTTTTCCCCATTAGACTGAGAGCAAAACAGATGCTTTTGTGATTTTTCTTTGTATTCTCATCATCAATTTGTGCTGACTTGGCTTGTTTGTATATGTTGATGGAAGCAATGTACTTGTTGGAAGTCTGATTCTGAATTCTGAACAGTCAACATGGTACAGGGGAAAGCATATCAAATTTGAACTCGGAAAACCTGAGTTCAAATCCTAGCTTTGCACTTTACCACCTGTGTAATCTTGGACAATTCAAAATCTCTCTGGGACCTAGGTTTTCTCAACTGTAAAATGAGGAGATTGTACTGGATGACCTCCAAGTTATCTTCTATCTCTAAATCTGTGGTCCTATGACCCCAGTCAGCTCTCTCAAAGATCACTGGGATCCTTTAGGTGAATCCTTTATATGACAGAAGCTCTTAGAGAAGAAGGAATCTGTCAGGTCACATGACAAAATAAAAACCACAAACAAACAAAACAACTGGCAGGAGATTGACAGGCTCTTTGAGCTCATTAGTGTGGAGAATTAATTTCTAGGGGGAAAGAAAATTAAATTAAAATTTTTAAATCAGAGATTTTTCAAAAACATTCTTTATTTTTGCATTCCTTTCATTCCCCTTCCCCAACCTAGCAAGGCATCCTTTTTAACAGGGAAGGAAGAAATGAAGGAAATAATCATATATCATTTACTACATGCCAGTCACCTTGCTAACATCAGAGAACAGAAATACAAACAAAAAGAAAGACAGCCTATTCCCCAGTTGATAAATGGTCAAAGGACATGAACAGGCAGTTTTCAGATAAAGAAATTAAAGCTACCTAAAGTCATATGAAAAAATGCTCTAAATCACTACTGATTAGAGAAATGTAAATTAAAACAACTCTGAGGTACCACCTCACACCTATCAGGTTGACTAATATGACAAAAAAGGAAAATGATAAATGTTGGAGAAGATGTAGGAAAATTGGAACACTAATGCATTGTTGGTGTGAAAATCATTCTGGAGAGCAATTTGGAACTACGCCAGAAGGGCTATAAAACTGTGCAGACCCTTTGACCCAATAATACCACCACTAGGTCTGTATCCCAAAGAGATTATAAAAAAGGAAAAAAGACCCATGTGTACAAAAATGTTCATAGCGGCTCGTTTTGTGGTGGCCAAGAATTGGAAATTGAGGGGATGTTCATTAATTGGGAAATGGCTGAACAAGTCATAGTATGAGTATAATGAAATATTATTGTTCTATAAGAAATGATGAGCAGGCAGATTTCAGAAAAACCTGGAAAGACTTGAATGAAGTGATGCTGAGTAAAGTGAGCAGAACCAAGAGACATTGTACACAGCAACATTGTTCAATGATCAACTTCGATAGGCTTAACTCTTCTCAACAATACAATGATCTAAGACAATTCCAAGGGACTCATGATGGAAAATGCTATCCAGATCCAGAGAAAGAACTATGGAGTCTGAATGCAGATCGAAGCAGACTATTTTCTCTCTTTTTTCCTCCTCTTTCTAGTGGTTTTTCTGTTTTGTCCTGATTCTACTTTCACAACATGACTAATAGGGAAATGTGTTTAATATGACTGTACATGTATAGCCTATATCAGACTGCAAGCCCTATTGAGGAGAAGGAAGGGAGGGGGAAAATTTATAAGTCAAAATCTTATAAAAGTGAATGGTGAAAACTAAAAATAAATAAAAACGTTTTTAAAAGATTAAAAAAAAGACATCCCTGCCCTCAAGGAGCTTATATTCTAACAGGGGAAAATGTTCCTCCTCACCAGGAGGAACTCACCAATAGGAGAGGGGAGCAGCATCCGAGGAAGGATATTCCAGTGTGGACAGGCAGTAGACCTGTAGGCTCTTTCAGGATGAGGAGGCTCCAGGTGCTAAGGAGAGTACCAGGATGGATCAGGGTGATTTTGAAGGCATGGTTTTGAAATCCAGAAAGTCAGAGCCAGGGCCAAGAGGAGAATTTTTAAAAAGAGAGGAATAAATGTCAGTTCAGCAAAATTAACATCAGTTGATTCTCACAGTATGCACAATATTCTACACAGATGCCCCACCTTTGTAAAGAAGGGAGAGAGTTATATTTTTATTTTTATTTTTTTTTTGCCTTTTTCTTTTGGGCGGCAATTGGGGTTAAGCGACTTGCCCAAAGTCACACGGCTAGTTTTTATGTTAAGTGTCTGAGGTCGGATTTGAACTCATGTCCTCCTGACTCCAGGGCTGGTCCTCTATTCACTATGCCACCTAGCTGCCCCTATTTTTACTTTTCTTCAAGCTAAGCGTGGTCAGTTTTTAAGGAGAGTTTTTGCTTTAGTAACTGGCTCAGATCTTCACCAACACCAAAAAGCCCAAGTGCCTGTTAACATCCATAATGAAACTAGTTGGCCACTAGCCAGGAGGGGGCCTTGGTTTCCATGTTGTTCAGAACGCAGCTGAGCACCGTGTTACCTCATATAAGTTTCCAACATTTTCCCCTGCCAGAGAGGGTTACATCTGAGGTAATGGGGCAGCTAATTTATTTATTTTATAGTTTTAAAACTTTGTTTTGTCATCCATTAGCCCAAAGAACCCCAAGGGTTTTTTTTTATGGGGCTGGGACCAATTATTGATTTGACATCCAATCAGCCTGAGCTCTATCGGCTTTCAAAAAATGGTAAATTGCCTTAATATCTCCATTTTTGGCCCAATAATAAAATGTTCTTAGTCTTTTGATACTCTGCTTTAGTCCTGATGCAAATCCCTTATGACAAACATGGGAATCTAAAACATTTCTGCCTTTATTCCTCTCCCCTCACCCCCTTCCATTCTATTTCCAAACCACACTTGCAGGGTCTCGTCTGTTTGATGCTGGGGATGGGTAAGCTGCTTTACTTGTCGGGGGGGGGGGGGGTGCTAGAAGAGACACAAAAAACCCCATGTCTGTTTCCTAATTTTGTTGAGGGGACTATCTATTAGGTCAGACGTTAGCTTGAACACGGGCAGCTAGGTGACACAGTGGACAGAATGCTGGGCCTGAAGTCAAGAAAACTCATCTTTCTGAATTCAAATTCAGCCTCAGAAACGTCCTAGCTGTGTGACCCTGGGCAAGTCACTTAACCCTGTTTGCCTCAGTTACTTCAATCTATAAAATATATAAAATAATCTAGAGAAGGAAATGGCAAATATCCAATATCTTTGCCAAAAGAACCCCAAATAGGGTCATGAAGAGTTGGACAAGACTGAAAAAAGATTGAGCACATTTAACACTTGATTTGAATAATAAGGTCTCAACTCTATAGCCAAGAGATTAAAATAAGCCTTGGTATTCACTTGGACAATTAAAATCTTAATACAAAAAATAATAATTATTACATGCATTAATACATAAATATAATAATAATGATATATAATAAATATATATAATTATATAATAAATATAAGTGGATCTTATATTCAAATAGGCTTAAATAAAAAATAAAAAAATAGGTAAATCCACATATGGAGGAGCTAATGAGGTAAATGAGGATTGTTTCTGTTCCAGAGCTGATCTCCCCTCCATTATCCTGATTCTCTATTTGGGGGCCTTCCTACCGGAATAGGTGGTCAGACTGAGCAAGCTGGTCAGCAGATAGTAGGTTCATGGTTCTGAAGGGACGTTGGAGCTCACCAAGTTCAAGTATTCATTTTCCAAATGAGGCAGAGAAGTTTCTCCGTCAGGAGGATGACAAAAGGCCCAAGAAAGTGGGGTTTAGTATGCTGATCTTTCCCATTCATTTCTATGCCTGAATATAGCAGTCAGAAGGCTGACTTCCAATGGGAGCTGTCTCTCTCCAGTACTGAAACCATGAAAGAAACCATAGAAACTACACTCTCATTTTTGTTATTGAGAAGCAAGAGACTGCTTTTTCCTAAGAAAAGCAAAAAAAAGGCATTCAGTCAACATCATTTACTCATTCTCTTTTCCTCCTAGAAATTTTGTATTGGGAGGGATCTTGGTTTAATTCCCCCAAAAGTTTGAGATTTTACTTGCACTGTGCAATTGTCAATGCTGACAAAAATTGGAAATAATCAATATTAAAGGAACTGTAGAAAGACAGGCACCACTGGTAGAATTCTGAATTGATCTAATCATTGTGGAAAGCAATTTGGAAATGTGGAAAAGCATTGTGGAAAGCAGTTTGGATTAATTAGTGATTAAAATGCCCATTTATTTTGTTGTAGAAGTCCTGCTGCTAGACATATACTCCAAGGAGGCCAAAGTTAGATCTCATATACACCAAAATATTCATAGCAGCATAAACCTAGGATCTGCTGACCTGGCCTGTTCAGTTTGACCACCTGCTCTAGTAGGAAGACCCCCCAGGTAGAGAAGCAGGGTACTGACCCAGTAATGGAGGGGAAATTAGCCCTGGAACAGAGAGCATTCTCTTTCACTTTGTTAGCTGCTCACAAAGTGAGTACCAAAGCTTATTGTAAGCTCGTTACTATAGGGTTAAGATCTTATTATTCAAGCTAAGTGTTAAGTGTGCTAGATCTTTTTTCAGTCTTGTCCAAACTCTCAATAACACCATCTTGGGGTTTCCTTGGCAAAGATATTAGAGTGGTTTGCCATTTTCTTCCCCAATTAGCAGCATAAGAAGCTATGAATATGATGACTAGATAAGTATGGGAAGACATATGAAGGGATGCATAGTGAAGTGAGCAGAACCTGGAAAAAAATATACACAATGATTATTACCATGTAAATGGAAAGAAAAAAAATCCCAAATTGGATGCTTTATTAATTATAATGACCAAGTTTGGCCCTGAAGAAGAGCTGGAAAAAAATGCATCCCTTATTTTTTTTTTTTTGATGAAGGCAGAGTATACTTATTGGTTGATGTATTTTCTGACCTCCTTTCTTTATTTATCCTTTGTTCCAAGGCAATGGCTCATTGATAGGGGATGGGGTAAGAGGTATATTTTCAGAAATGAAGGTAATTTAAAAAAGACATCAATAACAATTAGAATTTTTTTTAAAGAAATTAATCCAAGCCTGTAACCATTTAAAGAACTCTTCAATCACATCCCTGACAAGTGGTTATCCACTCTTTGCTTGAACACTTCTAAGTGATGGGGAACTTACTACATAATAAGTCTACAGGTATAAAAATGTTCAGTCCTTTCCCATGTTGCAATTTATCTTTCTTTCTAGCCTGGAAATGGTTTGTCTGTTTCTTAAGTAAGAGCCCTACAAGAACATGAGGATAAATGAGTGGAGAAAAGGTGGATTTTTCCTGCTGACCTCAATCCTATAGACACTGGCACTTTGACCAGGCAGTCGAACTAGAGGACACTGTAACCTCAGATTTGCAAACTTAAGTAGTTGTAGAAAATGGAGCTTTTTCAGATGAGCCCTGGGTTTTGTCCAAAGGGCCATTGGGAATATTTAGGTACCTCGGTCCAAAACCAGTCAGGAGATAGGCAGATGCTTTCAACAGGATAAATGTCTGCATTGAGCCAGTTTCAGAAAGGGGATGGAGACAGTGAATGCTGATGGGAAAACTGAAGCATGGTAGGCAAGGGAAATAAGGGGAACAGGTATGTAACCAGATACTTCATGTAGGTCTAAAGTGTCTGTAAGCAACACAGGAAAGGAAGCTTATCTGATCACTATGGCCACTATGCTTTCCTACCTCAGTAACTCTAGATATCCCAACTGCTCCATGGCTGTACCCCTCTATCCAAGGAAGACTCATAGAATTTTTGAGATGGAATGGATCTTGAAGGCTATTGGGTTTGACTTCTTCATATTATAGATAAGACTTTAAAAAATGTGATTTGCCCAAGGTCAGACAGGTTGTAAGCAGAAAAAATCTAAGTTTCCACCTTTCAAAATTCAGTACTCTTACACCATACTCTCTAGTTATACAACCATGGGAGCCATCTCCAGTTGTCCTGATCTCTATCTGGCCACTGGATCCAGAAGGCTCTGGAGAAGAAAGTGAGGCTGGTGACTTTGCACAGCCCTTCCTCACTTAAATCCAATTCACTTGCATATCATGGCATCACCTCCCTGATGTCATGATCCTCTTTGAGAACAAAAGACAATGGGAAGAAATTTTCTCAAACCTATGAGAAAATGATTTTAGATAAAGTTATTTTACTAAGTCAAGCAGAAGGGAGACTGAAACTGATGGACTGAAGTGTCTTCTATGATGGAAACACATCAAATTTACTGCCAGCCTACTTTGTATATTATGCGAATATTATACATATATATGTATACAACACATGTATATTACTGAAGGGTTGGGTTAGGTAGGGTATATAGAGCTTTTTGTAGGGGGAAAGGTAGGGCAATTGGGGTTAAGTGACTTGCCCAAAGTCACATGGCTAGTTTTTATGTGGTGTCTGAGGCCAGATTTGAACTCAGGTCCTCCTGACTCCAGGGCTGGCGCTCTATTCACTTCGCCACTTAGCCGCCCTGCCTCTCCTTTCTTTTGCAAAGGATGGGGATTAAACCAAAGGTGTGCCAGTTCTAAATGACTTGCTGATTATTTTATTTTCAGTGTGAATATTCATAGCTGAGAAATCAGCAATATTTCTAAATCAAGGCTTTTAACTTATTGTGTTGCCGATTGTCTAGACTTAAGTGTTATTAATGCAGATTTAACGTGAAACGTGTGTGCATATTTCACACACACACACACAGAACCATTTACCAGCATGCCCCTGTACTGTCCTATAAACATTGCCTGAGCTCAGTAGAAGGCTCAGGGAATAAATGCATTGCCTGCAGGTGACTGTAGGCCCATCTTCATTCCCATCCTAACTGACATTTATATAGCACTTTAAGATCTACAAAGTGCTTTATCTCATTTGAGCCTTACAGCATCCCTGGGAAAAACTCATGCAGATCCCATGCCAAGAAAAAAGATGGTCTGCTAAGTGTTTGGAAAGGATGAGTCAGTGAACACTGGTAGCCAAGAAAGGACAAGGCCTATTTCATCTCCATTTTTTTTGATTGAAAACCAGACTAGTTGCTACTAGTCTTTTAAACAATTTTCCCTTTTTACTTCTTTTAAACATCTCTATGTGTCTTTGCAGCCACTAGCAATAAAAAAAACCCAAAATCATTAAAATGGGTTCTGTGCTTACTCCACAGACAGCATGGGAGAGGTTGGAAAGCAATGTCACCATTTTCTTCGGCAGAGGATGGAGGTGACAGTTCTGTAAATGGTGGTAGTGTTACTGAGAAGAGAAAGGGGAGGCTGTGCTGGCACAGGACTACAATGATTCCTGGGCTCCCATGGTTCTGCAGTGCCCAAACTGAAGAAGACTGTGTTTAGATATGGATAGAAAATAGTTTTCCATGGAGAGTGGGGGGCAGAGAAGGCACCTCAGTCAAATGGAGGGAAAGCATGAAAACATGATACCTTTGGGTGAGTGACAATATTGTTGGTAAAATTTCACAACCCTCCCCCACAAAAACCCCCCAAAAGAATGAGTGTACCTGCTACAAGCAGACCTCATTTTATTGCTCTATGCTTTCCTGCACTTCATAGATATTATGTTTTCTTATAAAATTAAAAGCTTGTGGCAACCCTGCATTGAGTAAGTCTACTGGACCCATTTTCCCCAACAACACGAGCTCACATTGTATCTCTGTGTCACATTTTACTAATTTTTACAATAGTTCAAACTTTCTCATTATTATATCTGCCATGTTGATCTGTGATCAACGATCTTTGATGTTACTCTTGTAACTGTTTTGGGGTAACATGAATAGTACCCATTTGAGACTGTGAACTTAAGCCATAAGTGTGTTCTGACTGCTACACCCACCAGCAGTTCCCCCATCTCTCTCCTTCCCCTCAGGCCTCTCTACTCCCCGAGACACAATATTGAAATAAAGTCAATTAATAACCCTACAGTGGCCCCTAAGCATTCAAGTAAAAGGAAGAGTCAATAAATACAGCAAACTTCATTGTTGTCTTATAAGAAACTGCCATAACCACCCCAACTTGCAGCAACCACCATGCTGATCAGTCAGCAGCCATCAACATTGAGGCAAGATTCTTTCCCCTTTCACCCCCCAACCAGCAAAAAGATTACAACTCACTAGAGGCTCAGATGATGGTGGACATTATAAAATATTTTTAATTAAGGTATCCGCATTTTTAAAGACACGATACTATTGTACACTTAATAGACTACATCGGGGTGTGAACATGACATTTATATGCGCTGAGAAACCAAAGAATTTGTGTGATTCACTTTGTGATACTCATTTTATTGCGGTGGTCTGGAACTGAACCCACAATATCTGTACAAGATGAGGTTTGTCTACAAGAATCCTCAAACAATTATTTTCACTTTTGTCTCGTGGCAACAAGAGAACAATTTGAAATGAAAAGGTGTTATTGTATTTAAGAAGTGAGCAAATGTTGTCCTTGGGCTCTTCATCAAGAAAGAGAAACTTTCAAAGAGCGCTCTCTTATTCCCAGAAGAGTTTGAAAAAAAATTTTTTGGAGGGAGGAAGGCAGGGCAATTGGGGTTAAGTGAGTTGCCCAAGGTCACATGGCTAGTGTCTGAGGTCACATTTGAACTCAGGTCCTCCTGACTCCAGGGCTGGTGCTCTATTCACTGCCCCACCTAGCTGCCCCTAAATTTTTTTTTAAACCATATATATTATGGGAATAATTAGACTATAATCTCCTTGAAGGGAAGAACTGTCATATTCTTCTTTGTATCATTGGCACCTAGCACAGTGCCGGACTACTTTTTCAAATTTTGGATTGAATTTCTCCTTTCATTTTAATCCTGCTCAAACTCTTTCCCTTTCTCTAGTCCCTCTTATTGGGTAGAATGGTGTGCACGAATGCACTTGAAAGTAAGAAGGGAGTGAGAAGTTTTTCCAAGTTCCATTCTTCAAACAAAACATAGTCTGCAAGAGAACAGATAAACCAGGATCAGACAGTTTCACAAGCTAGGGCTGACCTCCTGCTTAGAGAAATCCCTTTTATAAAATTTAAGAGTAAAAAACAAAACAAAACCCACTAATCCACTAGTAAAAATGAGATTCTGAATTACACTGAGTTCATGGCCTTGCTTTGACTCCTGCCCAAACACATAGATTGATAATCTCCCCATAGGCCACAACCAGATTGGGTAGTAACTGGATGAAAAAGAAATGCCAGGGAGACATTCAGCCATACCTGGTCAGTGAGGGCATGTCCAGACAAGATGACCGCAGGAACATGGAATGTCTTGGGATTTCTGCCAAACCACTCTGGGACATCTGAGGTCACAGAATCCTCCTTTGGAGATTGTGCCGGCCTGAAACAAGTCCCTTTGCCAAGAGTCTGACAGCCTCCATTGTTGATTTCTTTGGCTCTGTTCCCCGAATAGAAGTAGATATGGTGGCTCATGATGGTGGACAGGGTTCCAAATTTAGGAGCTCCAAAGTTGGGAGATGCAAGACAGTCTAACCAGGCTCTTTGGCTGCACTGCTTCACTCTCTTTTTGTAATGCAGTGCTTTGATTTGTTAAAAGCAATCCTGATCTCCACTGCCCAACCACTCCAACCTCAACCTGAACTTGAGGCTTCAGGGAAAGGTGGTCCCATTCACTAATGCACTGTTGGTGGAGTTGTTTGGATCAGCTTGATCCAACCATTCTGGAGAACAATTTGGAACTATGCCCAAAGGGCTATAAAATTGTGCATACCCTTTGACCCAGCAATATTGCTAGTAGATCTGTATCCCA
Source organism: Petaurus breviceps papuanus (assembly GCF_028583685.1). Lineage (NCBI taxonomy): Eukaryota > Metazoa > Chordata > Mammalia > Diprotodontia > Petauridae > Petaurus > Petaurus breviceps. The sequence continues at coordinate 29,155,510 of NW_027185764.1, read as the reverse complement.
AAGAGATAAAAGAAAAGGGAAGAGGGCTTATTTGTACAAAACTATTTACAGCAGCTCTTTTTGTAGTGGCAAAGAAATGGAAATCAAGGGGATGTCCATCAATTGGGGAATGGTTGAACAAGCTGTGGTACATCATTGTGATGGCATACTATGGTGCTATGAGAAATAAGGAGCAAAATGGTTTCAGAAAAACCTGGGAAGATTTATATGAACTGATGAAAAATGAAGTGAATAGAACCAGGAGAGCACTGTACACAGAAATACTATCAACAGAACTATGAAAGACTTAGCTATTCTGATCAAGACAATGATCCAAGATAATTCCAAAGGACCCGAGATAAAAAACACTATCCATCTCTAGAGAGAGAACTGTTGATACAGACTGAAACAAACTTTTAAAAAATGTTCTTTATCTTTATTGTTTTGTTTCTTTTGAAACATAGCTAATATGGAAAAAGGTTTTTGCATGACTTCACACATATAACTGATATCACATTGCTTTGCCTTCTCAAGGATGGGATGGGGTGAGAATGAGGTAGGGAGTAAGAGAATTTGAAACTCAAAAATTTTTAAAACAATTGTTAAAATTTTGTTTATATATAATTCAGAAATATTTAACTAAATAAAAATAGCTAATTAAAAAATGTGGTCCCCAATAGTACATCAATGACAATCAGATCATAAGTTTATAGCTTAGCTTAGAGTCTAGCATATAGTAAGAGCTTAATAAATGTTTAATGGTTGCCTGATTATAGCTGGAAGGACTCATAGGTCAACTAGTTCAACCCTTTCATTGACAAAGGAAAGGAGGAAACTGAGGCCCAGAGTGGTCAAGTGACTCACCCAGGTAGTTTGTGGCAGAGCCGGGATTTTGATTGCAAGTCCCAAACTCTCTCCACTGTTCCAGGTAATTCTGGGGTTTGGATAAGCAGCCAGTGACCTTCCTTTAGAACTCTCTGGTCTGTAAAGCAATAGTACTGAATGGCAATTCGTGTGTGTGTGTAAAGAGTGTAGGTAGTGATGATGAAGACAAGATTTGGGCATTCCCTTAGAGAAAGTGGTGTCACCTTGATACATGGAGAATGGCAAATGTTTATGTCACGGCATAACTTGTAGGCAGCTTGTGGCATGGTGAATACAAGCACAGGGCCTGAAATAAGGAAGACCTGAAATCTAGCTTCAGATGCTTACTAGGTATATAAACCTGCAATCTCTCTGGGCATGATATCTATAAAGTTAGGGAAAGATGAAGGTGGCTGGCGCTCTGCAGACAGGTGTGCAATAAATGTCATTGCCCCAGCTTGGTATTAATGATTGCGTGCACTCAAATTTATTGTAGGAGAAATCAACAGCATGTAGGGAGGGTGGGAGGGGAGGGCTTAAGCAGATGCCTTGGCAGCTTTCCGGGCCTCCTGCTCTTGCCGGGCTTTTTCCCGGGTCGTCTTTTCCCTCTCGATGAGCTCTGCCCGCTCCTGCCCCCACTGCTTCAGCTTCTCCTCGTAGTTCTGGATGTCCTCCGACTCATAGGCCGGCAGTTTTTCTTGCACCAGCTGGGTGGTCAGAGTCAACAGGGCTTCTGTCTCCACTCTGCCCAGAGCCTGAAGCTTGGAGTATAACAACTGCTTTCAAAAAGGGGAAGGGTAAAGAGAAAGAAAAGGGATGGGAGGGAGAAAAAAACAGATTAATTCACTTGAGAAATGCCCATCTACCCTCCTTGAGTCAGTGAGTTTTCTGTTGGGACTCTGCCAAATGGTCCTCCCAGCATGGCATGGCTTATTTTTCCCTTTCTTTGAGGCCAATGATTTTGCTATAATGGACCATACTTGATTTTTTCCTTTGCAATCAAAAAACGTAAATGAAAACTGTGGGCCAGAACCTAGCTGTTTGGTTTCTCTGGTTGGTCTCAAGGAGACAGAATAGATACAACAGCAGATCTGTGCTTCCCCTTGGGATGGCCTTGGGCCAGAGTGGCAGATCCTCCCAACAAAGGCCTCTAAACCTGTACAGAGCCACGGAGGCATCTGACAAACTGGAGTCAGCCCAACCATGCCTTTCTCTTTGAACCAAGACTGAGACAAATGCTTGCCCTCTTCTGCCCCATTAGTGATCCTTTCAACAGATGGAAATCATTTCTTACTAATGGCATGTCAAGCAGCTCCCATGAGTCCTTGCAGCTATTGTATGACTCCCCCTGCTCCATTCCACTGCAGGCCTGATGCTTGCACTCAATCACTGGGCTTCCATCTTGATGCAAAATGGCAACCTGATCTGGGGGCC
>NW_027185764.1:29120543-29153223 GCF_028583685.1 Petaurus breviceps papuanus | reverse complement strand
GCCCAGTGTTCCTAATGACGGAGCATGAAAAACACGAATACACATCCATCAGTGTTTCATGATGGACATCATTCCAGGGGGCCATCTGCTTTGATAGGATATTCCGATGTTTAGCCATAAAAGCAATTAATAGGCTCAAGTAGCAAAGTCTCCAAGACAAGAGGGTGAGGATGGGGGCTGCATCAGGGGAATGTGACATTTAAGGAGCAGTCCCAGGGATAAGGGTTCTAAGCCAGATATTTAAAAATCAGGCAGCTAGTACAATGAAAATCAGGTAACAAAGACAAAAAAATGGAATCATACTCTGCCTCATCTCTGTCTATCCTCCTTTGAACTGATTTTCATGAGACTTTGCATTTGTGAGAAAGCCTGAAAACTTACAGCAGATACATGTTTCTATTCTCTGAGGCCACCAATGATAAAGCAAGTAAGAGAAGATGGAGGGGAATGATGGGAAGGAGTGGACATGGTAAATACGGGCAGGGTTGATGCCAACCTGTCTGAGAGAAGAATGCTTAGAAGAAAAAACAAACCCCAAACTACATGCAAAGTGGAGAAGAAAATATGAGTGTGAACTGAGTCACTAGGAAGAAAATACGGATTGAATATTACAACTAGAAGGGGCACCTCGATTCCCTTATTTTGTGGATTAACAGACTGTAAACTTCCTGAGGGCAGGGCTTGCTTTTGCTTTTGTCTTGGTATCCTCAGCATATTGTTCGGTTGAATGAAATGAGGAAACTGACAGCCACAAGGGGCAGGTGACTCGCCCAAAGTCACACAGGTATGAAGTGGATACTGGATTCTCATTCTACATTAGAGAAAGATGCCAAAGGTTCACGTGGACTGGAAGCAATCGTTTTCTGACGTTTTGCCACAGACTTTCAAGGTGGAAGAGAACTTCAAGGTCATTTAGATCAATCCCTTTATCGTAATATATTTATTTAATATTTTATTTTTTCCCCAATTATACATAAAAGCAATTTTTAACATATGCCTTTTAACATTTTGAGTTCCAAATTTCCTCCTTCCTTCCTTCCTTCCTTCCTTCCTTCCTTCCTTCCTTCCTTCCTTCCTTCCTTTCCTCTCTTCTTCCTTGCTTTTCTCTTCCTCTCTCCCTCCTTCCTTGATTTTCTGGCTTCAAATCCAAAGTTTCTACTATACCGTGCTGCTTCCTAGGTATATTGGGATGTAAAGATGAAAAGTCGCTCACAATAATCAAAACAATGATGGGAACTAACAGAAGTCGCATCAGTTAGGGAAAAAGGGGGATTTGTTCTTTCCCATGGTATAATTAGGCATCAATAACTAATAATAGCATTGAACATGGCCCAAAAGGTTAGCCTAATTGATCTGTCAGGTCTCTTCCAGAAGCAATAGTCATAATGATAATCACAGCTCACATTTACATGATGCTTTAAGGTTTGCAAAGTGCTTGCCTAGAGTCAGAAAGAGCTGAGTTCAAATCCCATCTCAGATACTTACTATATGTGTGCCCTGGGCAAGTCACTAAGTTTCACCTGTAAAATGGGGCTCATGATAGCACCTACCTCCCAGGGTTGAAGGTCAAATGAGATAGTACTTGTAAAGCACTTAGCACAGAGTATGAGTCTTATGTTGTCTTTTCAGTCATTCCTGACTCTTTATGACAGCATCTGGGGTTTTCTTGGCAAAGATATGGGAGTGGTTTGCCATTTCCTTCTCCAACTCATTTTACAGATGAGGAAACTGAGGCAAACAGGGTGAGGTGACTTGCCCAGGGTCACACGGCTAGAAAGTATCTGAGGCCAGACTTAAACTCATGAAGATAAGTCTTTCTGACTCCAGGCCCAGTACTCTATCCACTGGGCCACCTAGTTGCCTATATAAATATTATTTATTATTATTATTATCATCATCATCATCTCATTTTATCCACAGACTATCTAACTGTATGATCCTAGAAACTGCATGCTAGTCTCCAAGAGACTTTGCTAGTCACCCAGGCCCCATATGTGTTTATGCTGGTTGGGAGCACCCTCCAATGGCTTTTTGATGTTCTAGTTAGGTATTAAGGATAATTAGTGATGACAGCAAGAAATAACCACATCCTGTCTGCCTAAGTGTTGGTGAAGCCTTTTTTAGCAGGTCAGAAAACAAGCCAACCTACTAGGGCACGGAATGTGTGGTTAATTACATATTGCTTACCCTGGCTAACCAAACTTGGGTTTATTAGTCTAAGGGGGGAAAAAGCACACAGATTCCAACAGAAACAGTCTATTGCTTATTCTAAGAATTTCTTGTAGGAAGCCACGGAAATGTAGTTAGATGTTGGTTTTAGGCATCTGGTGTGACAGTGATTATCCTGGGGACTGTACCACTATGGATGAGAAGCACATTTGAGAGGTGGAGAAGAAAATAACTCAGCTCTGCAGGGGGCAGGGGGAGAAGAGGTAACAGGACTTGCCTTAAATCGGTCCAGGTATTTGGGCAGTTTGGACTGCTCACTTTCCTCTTGGTCTAACTGATCACTCGGCTCTGATTCCTGGGCCTTGACTTCAGATTCCTGAGTGCCTTCTGCAGGAGGCCCATCTGACGGAGAGGTCATCAGAGACGTCAGCACTGTCTCCAGCGCATCAAGCTGTGAAACACAAACATAAACGGTGAGTGTCTTCTCCCAGCTCTAAAAAGGCTGTTTCAATGCTGGGCATTTTGAGGGGGGTCCGCTCCAGTGAACAAGAAGAGCAGAGGCAGGTATAAGCAGGGCCAATGCCTTCATGAGCTGCCTGGGGCCTGGAATGGACGCTCTTGTAAAATCCTGGAGTACACAAATAGTCTTATTTCATGTAAGAAACACTCCATCAGATGATGTGGCAAATTTAGTGCAATTCAAATACTGCAGAACGTCCAAATATTATACACCAAGTGGGTTATTTACATAAGCAGATCAGCACCCTGGCATCTGACTTCACTCCTGGCCCCAACAGGAGAAGAGATCACGCCACCTGCTTTGTGGGCGAAAAAATCTCTCCTGCCCCTCTCAACCCTCTCCACCCTGGGCAGTGTAGGGAAAAGCAGGCAAAGAGAAATGGGAGAACAAGGAAAGCATGTGGCTGCCATGACTGAGAAGACTAACGACTAACCAAATTCTCCTTGTATGTGAGGCAGGTTTGAGCCCATGGGATCTGAGTACAAAATCAACCCAGTTTCAAACTACCAGTGGTGGGGCATATATCACAGGGGACTCAGCATTGGAAGGCACCTTGGAAATGATGCCAAACAGCTGTTCTCAAAGTGTGGGTTCTTCCAGAGGGCCTGGGAGGTCGAAAATTTTGTAATACTATATGAAGATGTTTTAACTTCTAATATGGTAAACACTGACAGATATAATCCATGTAAACAAAAGCTCTTTGGTTGGGTGGAGGGGTTCTCAAGAATTTTTAAGAGCTGTGTAAGTTTGAGAATGTTCAAACTACTCATTTTACAGATAAGGTCCAGAGAGGTCTAGTGACATCTTATTTTTTTTTTTTTGAGGGGGGAATGCAGGGCAATTGGGGTTAAGTAACTTGCCCAAGGTCACACAGCTAGTAAATGTGTCAAGTGCCTGAGGGTCGGATTCTAACTCAGGTCCTTCTGACTCCAGGGCCGGTGCTCTATTCACTGTGCCACCTTAGCTGCCGCGAGGTCTGGTGACTTCTAAGGTCACACAAGTAGCTAGAGTTTGAGTCCATTTCCAGTATTTCAGAGACTGAATTAAGAACCTAAGAAAGCTTCTTTTTTGGCCCGCATGGTCACTTTTGTTCAAAAGCAACATGGACCAACAGACACCATGATCATTTGAGACTGGATGATAATGATGTTCTCTGTTGCTAAGAGCAGCATAGGTGACCTGCCCTGGATGCAAATGAATCTGCCAGGGTTTCTGCCTGCCTCACAATGGAAGACAAACCAGAAATATCAGGAGGCCTTTTATCACCAGCGCATCAAACCCAAAACTCCATTCCAGAGAACTGAATCACATTCCTATTAAGTCAAACATTCCTAAAGAATCTAAATCAGACTCCCTTCGCAAGGGAACATTTCCCTCTCCTTTCATAGGTTTTATGGGCAATTTCACGTCCTTAAATTGCCAACATTGACTTAAAGCCAGGTTAAAACAGGAACACCCACTTAGAAATATCTATCTTTTTGTTTTTGTGCATCATGATTTATTCATAGCTGGTACAGCTGTACTAGGAATGAATTCCCAGAGATCAAGGCAAGGAGAAAATGAAAAGGTTTCACAAAAAATCTGACTTTCTACCTTGGTAACGAAACAAACAGGTGGCTGTCCAGGATGCTGTGCTCTTGCTAAGAGTTGACCAAGACATTTTTTTCTGATGCCTGTGTAATCCATGTCCAATAAACTCACACCTGAAACCCCAATCCAGGGGCCAACACCAAATCTGGCCCCAGGGAGTTCTACTTTATGAATCTAAGCACAATCCAGTTGAGTGCAGGCTCCCTTGCTTTCTCAAGGGTTAGGTTCATTACTGGCTTGGACAGAAATGAACCAAGCAAGCCAATATTTGTTGTGTGCACTGAGTGTGAGCTGGGGCTAACAGCAAAGGGACTAACAGAAGAAGTTCCTGCCTAGAGGAACGTCCATTCTAACAGGGGAGAGGAATGCTTGGCGTACCCACTTCCTTCCAAGGCCTTCCTTTACAGAGGGCAGAAACTAGACTCTTGGGTCTCCCACCCTTCCTACCACACACCCCCCCTTCAATATTATGCCCGTAAGAGCAAAACACTATCCTAGAGTGAAACAAATGAAAACAGTCCATTGGAGCCTGGTGCTCTGGGCTAGATGCCAGAATAGAAGACCTCCAACTTTGCCACTCTGACCCCAGGAAATCAACTCCCCTTTTTTACACTGTTTTTTTTTCTATTTATGAAACAACTGACAACACTGACCTAGTTTTCAGAGAATTGGGAAAAGTAATCAGAAAATGGCTATAAAGAGCTTTGGACTTAACCTCAGAAGGAAGAATCTATGTAAACAAGAAGGCTATTAGTTGGAGGAATAAAACCATCATTCCCTCTATTTCCAGCCTTTCCTAATAAAGGGACCCTTTATCTGTGGAAATTTAGCAATCTTTACCCATCCAGAACACAACCAAGGAAGCAAAATTAAACAGTGATTATAATGATATCCCCCCTGAGCTAAATCACAGAAGAGATGTTCCAAATCTCACATAGTCCATTAAAATTTAATGCCCTTTAATCAGGAGAATGCTCTCAGGCCTAGTCACTTAGATCTTATTTGCTCTTATTTTACAAACAACTTTAATAAGACTGGAATCATTTTCCAGAACAGGGTGAATTAGAAGCACTGGATAAGGAGGAAGGAGGCAAGCTGATTTAGGTAAGACATTCTGACCACAGAAAGTGGTGCCAAATAATGGCATAAACATTTCAAGGGCCCTTGAGGACATTACTATATTATAACACAGTCACAATAATATTTGATACTCATGATAATACTGACTTATCTTTTAAAAAATGCTTTTAATTTGAACTTGACAAACCCCAAATAAAATGGGCATTTCCACATACAAAGACTAGAAGACAAGAGGATTGTACAGGATGCTGTAGATTCCTACTTTGCCCAGCCAGTTTTTCTGTGATAACTCTGACTTAACAAGAAAAGTTACATGAAGAAAAGGCTCAATGTATATTCTTTTAAAGACGGTTGGGTCTGTAATACATTTTAGAAATATTTCCATCCAAAACTGTTCAAGGCAAAAAAGATATTCAGAAATTTCTACGATCTAGAACTAGTTTTCCCCAGAAAGTTACTAATGGTTAAGAATTCACTCTTGATGTTGCTACTAATTTTATAAAGGGGAAAGTCCCCCACTATTTTTCCTTCCTATTAATCTGTTTATGAGGTATTTTAGGGTCTTCTTGGGGAGAGGGAGAGGAAAGGAAGCATTGTAGAAATGAGTGAGAAGTGATATTCAGTAACTTGAGGTCTAATTATTCTGTCTGTACTTTAATGAGGATGATGATGATGATGTTGGTCAGCAAAGCCCTTTATAATTATTATTTCTTTTGGTCCTCACAACAATCCTGGGAAGTAGAAGTTATTGTTATCCCCATTATTATTATCTCCACTGAGAAGCAGATGGGTGATACAGTGGACAGAATGCTGGGCTTGGAGTCAGGAAGATCTGAGTTCAAATCCATCCTCAGATTACTAGCTGTATGACCCTGGGCAGGTCACTTAACCTTTACTTGCCTCAGTTTCTTCAGGTGTAAAATGGGGATAATAATAGCACCTAGTAACTCTGGGGTTGTGAGGATCAAATGAGATAGTAATTGTAATGGGTTTAGCACAGTCCCTGGCCCATAGTAAATGCTATATAAATGTTAGCTATTATCATTATTATTGTTATTTTACAGTTGAGGGAACAGGATGAAAGAGGTTAAGTGACTTGCCCAGGGTCACACAGCTATCAAAATCTAAGGATGGATTTGAACTTGGATCTTTCTGCTTCCAGGTAAAATGTTCTCTCTACTGTGAAAATGCTAGCCTTGTTAAACAGTGCCAGTGGCAGCTGATATTTTCAAGCCTGATGATCAAATATATTGTAACTTGATTATAGCCTTATTAGACTCAAGATGTGATGTATTTTCATACCAGAAAGGATCTGGGTTTGGGAATCCATACCAAACAGACCAAGAAAAGGCATAATTAGGTTAGCAAGAACATAAGTTGTCCACCCATAGCAAATTTCATTCCATGGTAAGAGCTCACTGAATACAGCTCAGATCACAGAAATCAGAGAATTTCCAAGCTGGAAGGAAACTTGGAAGACAACACAATCTGAACAGGAATCTTTTCTGTAACATGTGTGAGCCTCCTTTGGAGCACCTCCAATGAGAGGGAGACAACTATCTCCTGACACAGCCCATTCCACATCTGGCCAGCTTTACTTGCTAGGACGTTTTTATCCGTTATCAAGCCGAAAGATTTTGCTCCTAATTTTTGTCCTCTGGAGTCAGGCAGAATGAATCAAATCCCTCTGCCATCATGGGGCAGCCCTTCAATCTCTCCTGCCCCCACACTCTCTCAGCTACCACGCCAGTCTTTTCTTCCTCAAGTTAGACATGACCAGTTCCTTTTAATTGGTCTCCTTGTGGCATGGTCTGCAGCTCTCTTGCCATACTTATTACTATTCTCTGGATATCTTCCAACTTGCTAATGCACTTCCTGAAAGATGGCACCAAGAACTGAAGACAAATGCTCAGAATTCAGCTCATTCTGGATGCTCTTATCTTTTTGGGGTGGTAATGGTATATATACTGTATTTATCCCTGAACATGCTTTATTTCCCATGTTACATATAAGCTCCTTGAGGCCAAAGAATATTTCCTTTTTTTTGGTCTTTGTATCTTTAGTACCAGTCAACACAGTGATTGGCACACAGTAGGCATTTGACAAATTCTTGTCAACTGATTGATCCTAAGGACTCAAGTATTATATTTTACTTTGTTAAATTCAGTCCAGCTCTCCAAATTATCAAGATCTTTTTGGATTCCAATTCTGATATCCATTATATTACCTCTCAATTTCATGTCAACCATATATTTCATTTGGAAACCATCTATGTCTCCACAGGAGTCAATATAAGAATGTTGCTTGGAATGGGACAACCCAAAGAGCCTGAGACCAGGCCTGTCACTCTTTGGATTGACACTGAACCATTAACCATCACTCTTTAGGTCTCTGTGATTCCCCAAGAGTCGCCAAATGCATTGACCTATATTGTCATTCAGCCCATATATAGTTCTCCATTGCATCCACAAAGATGTCAAATGTCTTGCTAAAGTTTAGGAATACTTACGTCCCTAACATTTTTCTAATACTTTCTAGGTTTCTTTTGACTCTTGTGCTTGTATTTCAGAATTTCTATTCAGCTCTGGACTTTCATCAGAATGTTTAAAGGTTCTCTATTACATTAAAGATGTATTTTTACCCCTTAAGAGGATTACACTCAGTTTTGCAGGGTATGTTATTTTTGGTTGTAAGCCTCTATGTTTTTTGGCCATGTGATGTATTTCAAGATGTCCTCTCACTTATAGTAGAAGCTGCCAGACTTTGTGTGATCCTGACGGTGGTCTTTTGGTACTTGAATTGCTTTGTGACTGCTTGTAATGTTTTTTCTTTGATGCTGAAATGCTGGATTTGGGCTATGCCATTTCAGGAACTTTTCCTTTTGGGATTCCGTTCAGGGAGTAATTGATTGATTCTTTCTATATTCATCTTTTCTTCTGTTTCTTTTATATCTGTGCAGTTTTCATTAATGATTTATTGAAATATAGTGTCTGCAATTTTTAGATTTATTATGATTTTCACTGAGGCCAATGATTCTTAAATTATCTCTCTTTGAATATTTTCCAGGCCAATTAAAAAAATATAAAAACACACATTTTCTTCTTTTTTTCTCCAGTCTTTTGAATTTGTTCCAATATTTCTTGTCTTATGGAGTCACTGATTTCTGTTTGGTCTATTCTAATTTTCATGGAGTCTGTCACTTGGATAAGGTTTACCAGTTTCTCTTCTAAGCTATTTATTTTCCTACCAATTCTTTCTTGCAGGACTTTAAAAATCCTGTTCCCTCCCCACCCCCCACCCCTACTCCCCTTATAATTTTTTTTAGCTCTTGATTCATTTTTTCTATGTATTCATGAAGTCCTTGGGGAACATAGTTTCCTCCCTTTGAGTCTCTGCTTGCAGTTGTCACAGAATTGCAATAATTTTTGATACTGGTTGCTATTTTTAAAATTTTACTTATCTTTCCTGAATTGATCTTTGGTTCTTGAATTGAAATTGTTTCAGGGTCAGGCACCTCCATCTGTTTGGTCTCACCCTGGATCACTTGTGCTCCTGTGCTGACTTCCACCTCATGACATTAGTTACCCTCTTCCCTCTCCAGACCCTTGAGATTCTGAGTCTGGATCTTCAGGGTCCTCTCTAGCATCTAAAGTCAGAGTGCTTGGAAACTTGGAATCCCTGGGCCTTTGGTCTCCTGGCTAGAGTGCTAATGCTCTGACCACTGCTGTTGTTTGTAGGTGTTGCTAATGAGTACGTCCAAAGTCCCTACCCTGAGGCTTTCTCAGGGGAGCACTCCATTCCCGTTGCCTCCAGACACAGAGTATTCCAGCCTCCACGTGTATCCCTGGAAGCCTCTGGTCTTGCTCAGAAGATACTCTGTACTGGTGGGTCCCCTCTCCTCTTGCCCTCTCACCTCTGACTGACCACGGTTCTGAAGTAATCAAAGTCACTTAATAAAATTTCTCATTGGATTTCTTGGTCATTGTTTGGTCTGGTGTGAATTTAAGGGCTTTGCTGAAGTAGATATGTGAGCATGGGGTGGTCTACTCCCCAATGGGGCAGCCATCCTGGCTAGATACTTCACAACCCATTCTTGAGGAAGTCTGGAAGTGCTCAATGATTACTAGCTCCTTCCCCCTCCCTAGATATTCATGATTCACAATGGATTAATTATTCATTAACAAGCTCCCCTCTTGTTTGTGTTCCTAACTCTGGTGATTTGGCCACCATAAGTCAGATGCCTTTTCACTCTGTAACATCTCTCTACCCTGCTGCCCCCCCTTCACCCATGGGTGAGCTTTTACCTGGGGCCTCCATCTGGAGGATGGGCACTTGCCAGTCATGCTTCATTCCCTCCTCTTGTCTGTGCTGCTGACTCTCCAGGCTCAGCCACTATGACTCAGCTGCCTTCTCACCCTGGAACTTCCCTAACCCCCTCGGGCCTTCTTACCATGGAATATACATCTGTCTGTCATGTCAACCCCTCTCCCATCAGATGGGATTTGGTCGGCCATGCTTCATTCCCTTCCTGAATCTGCTTCTGACTCTCTGGACTTGGCCACCATGACCTCATGCAAGTACCTCCCATCATTTTTCAACTCCCCTTTCTGTGTTGTCTTCCTTTATTAGAATGTAAGCTTCTCAGGGCGGCCAGGTAGCACAGCGCATAAGAGCACCAGCTCCAGTGTTGAGAAGACCTGGAGATCGAATCCCGGGCTCAGACACTTAGCACCCACCCAGAAACACCTGGCCGTGTAACCTTGAGCAAGTTACTTAACCCCAATTGCTTAGGGGCGGCCAGGTGGCTCAGAGAGTAAGAGCACTGGCTCCAGTGTCAGGATGACCTGGATCAAATCCGAGCTCACATACTCAGCACCACACCCAGAAATAACTGGCCGTGTAACCTTGAGCAAGTTACTTAACCCCGACTGCTTTAAAAAAAAAAAAAATTAAAAAAAAAGAATATAAGCTTCTTGAGGGCAGGAACTGTAGTCGGGGTTTTTTGCTTGTATTTGTATCTCAAGCACTAAGCATAGTAGTAAATAGCATATATTAAGTGCTTAATAAATGCTTATTGCCATGCCTACAATTTGTGGACTCTAACCTCTTCTCTCACTTAGAAAACCAGGATGTTTGCTTTTCTCCAGTTCTGCGGCACCTCACTTTTGGCCAGGCTCTTTCAAAGATCAGCATCAAGCCCACAGGGTCCAGCTGCCTGTACCAGTCCCTATTTGGCCAAGGTTCTTGAATAGCAATAAACAGATAAAGCAGCCCGCTAGAGTCGTTAATAAGAACTGGGCAGCAAGATGAATATATTTCCTTTAACCCAACCCAGATGGCTTTTGTTTGAGCCGTTTATTTACTTAGAAGAGCCTACAAGTCAAACTAAAAAGAATTTCATGCCTCCTTAGTAGTATGAGTTGAACACTGCAATTGTTGGGGGGATGCTGTGACTATATTGTCCCTGAGAATCCACTTTTATCTTTCAAGGTTGTTCAGAGGAGCAAAAGATGTGTGTCCTCAGTTTACATTCAGATGTAGGAAGGTCGGGAAAGCTAGGTGACACAGTGGATAGATTGGCCCTGGAGTCAGGAGGACCCAAGTTCAAATCCGGTCTCAGACATTTAAGTGCTGTGTGACCCTGGCCAAGTCACTTACTCCGAATTGACACCCCCCCCCCAAAAAGGGGAAAAAAAATAATGTAGGAATGTCTAAATAAACATGTTAGTATTAAATAACACCTTTCTTGGGCAAAAACTGTCAGGTGGTTAGAGAGATGTTATTTTTGCAGTGATCTATTGGTTACATTTAGGGTAGGTGGTAGTGGAAACTTTTCTTTCTAGCAGCCTCACAGCTCTAAGTCAGGGGCTCTGAACCCTTTTTTGTGTCTTACACCCCTTCAGCAAATCTGAAGCCTACAGATTCCTTTTCAGAATAATATTTTTTAAATGCATAGAATAAAATACAGAGCTTTACAAAGGAAACCAATTACATTGAAAGTTATTGAAAAACAACTTTCCAGACTCCATGTTGAGAGAGTTGTTCAGTCTTTTTCAGTTGTGGTCAACCTCATTTGGGTTTTCTTGGCAATGATACTGGAGTATTTTGCCACTTCCTTTTCCAGCTCATTTTACAGATGACCTACCCAAGGTCACACAGTTGTAAGTGGCAGAGGCTGGATTTGAACACAGAAAGAGGAGTTTTGCTGACTCCAGGCCTGGCACTCTATCTAAGCTACTATGTACTACCTAAGCTGCCTTGATGTTAAGAGAAGCCCTGGTCTAACTGATCAACACCAACTGAGTTTCTTACTGCTTATCTGTCAGTGTCAAATACTAAAAATGGATCCATTATTTTGAGCTCCTTGAATATATCCATCTCACATGAAGACAAAAGAATGCAAATAAAGAAGCTAAATTCTCTCACCGATCCCCCCTCCTTTTTGGAGGCAAAGGAGATTAAGTGACTTGTCCAGGGTCACACAATTAGTGTCTGAAGCTGGATTTGAATTCAGGTCCTCCTGACTCCAGGGCTGGTGCTCTATTCATTGTACCACCTAGCTGCCCCAAAGAAGCTAAATATAGTCTTATTAAAAGTCTATCAAGCAGAAGATGGGATCACAGAGTCAGAACAGGAAAGGTCTATAGACACCATCTAGTCTAACCTCCTCATTTGTCTGATGAGAAACTGGGGCTCAAAGTCATTCAGATGACTTGCTCAGGGTCACACTCGCCTAGTCTGTCAGACACAAGATCTGAACGTGCACCTTCCTGATTCGAAGGTTAACTCTTTATCTGCCCTGTCACACTGCCTCTGCTGCGTGATCCAGAACGGAAAAAACTTACAGCTTCTTTACACAACTTCGTGTCTCGTGGGGAAGATGCCACTTCCTCCATGACCTTGAGAGCTCTGTCCAGATACCCCGGAGTCCACATTAAAGGCATGTCCCGGAACACAGCCCGCAGCCCTTGGCTCAATTCCACTTTCCCTGTCGTGCAAAAGAAAGAAAGATGAGAGAGGCATGTTCAGCAACCTCAGCTGCAGCTGCCAAAATCCCACCCGTCATTGAAGCTCTTCATGAAGGCTGCCTCCACCAAGATGTCTTCCTCTCCTCCCCATGAGATCACTGATCTCTTCCCCCTTTAAGCCTCCATAATAACGAGTTCTTACTTTTCTTATGGTGCCTCCCACCTTCTGCCTCATATTATAGTTAAGTTACCTGTGTCCTCATCTTGTTGCCCCTATTACTGTCTATTTTTTTTGAAAAAACTTATTTACTTTTAGTTTTCAACATTCACTTTTATAAGATTTTGAGTTCCAACCCCTCCCTCCCCCCCAAGAGGGCATGCAATCTGATGTAGACTATACATATACAAGCATATTATACATATTTCCACATTAGTCATGTTGGACAAGAAGGATCAGAACAAGAGGGGAAAACCGCAAGAAAGAAAAAATAAACAAAAAAAGAGAAAATAGTACGTTTCAGTCTGCATCCAGACTCCATAGTTCTTTCTCTGGATGTGTTTAGCCATTTTCCATCATGGGTCTTTCGGAATTGTCTTAGATCACTGTATTGCTGAGAAGAGTTAAGTCTATCAAAGTTGGTCATCGTCCAATGTGGCTGTTACTGTGTACAGTGTTCTCCTGGTTCCTCTCATTTCACTCAAAATCAGTCCATTTAAGTCTTTCTAGGTTTTTCCGAGGTCTGCCTGCTCATCCTTTCTTATAGTACAACAGTATTCCATTACATTCAGACACCACAACTTGTTCAGCCATTCCCCGACGGCAGTCTAAATGTACCTCTTGAGGACAGGATCCAGGCTCTGTCTAGATGCCCAGGGGCACCTCGCACAGAGTAGACATGCCCCTAATTTGCTCAGTGCCTAGGGATGTGTGTTCTAAGGTCAAAAATAAGGAAGCACGAGCAGAGGCAGATTAGACATGCTCTTAGAAGCTCTGTCAAGTGTGGCAATGCTGTTCTCCCTTCCCTCCCACCCTTCCGTTTCGCTGGTTTCAAAACTCCTAGAACAATGCACAGCATAGTTTTTACATAGGATAACTAGTTTAACATACATACGTATCTTAACACATCTGACAAAGTTACATTCGTAAGGTTTCCTTTTCTATTATTAACTTTCAGTCATTTTTCAGTCCTGTCTGACTCTTCCTGATCCCATTTGGGGTTTTCTTGGCAAAGATCCTGGAGTGGTTTGTCACTTCATTCTCTAGCTCATTTTACAGATGAGGAAATGGAGACAAACAGGGTCAAGTGACTTATCCAGGGTCACACAGCTAGGAAGTGTCTGAGGCCACACTGGAGCTAAGGTCTTCCTGACTCCAGGTCCCGGTCCTCTTTCCAATGGGCCACCTGGCTGCCCTACTATGAACTAATATTTAGTAAATGTGTTTGCTTTGTAGGAAAGCCTTTCATCAACCCCAGAATTCATCAGGTATTTTTCTCTATTACGAACTCCCTGACAATGAGTAAGAGACAACTTCTCATATTCATCAGATTTCTAAGGTTTCTCTTAGATACTAATTTTTTGTTGCTGAGTAACATTTAACTTGTGGTAGGACATGTCATATTTGCTGGATCAGCAAGGTTTTTCTTCCAGTGTCAACTCTCCTGTGTTGGGAAAAACCCCCAAAACCTACTGCCCTGTTGACACCATAATATGAACGTACAACAAGTTGAAAGTGTGCTAAGCCATTTCCAAATTTCTCTGTTAGGCTGGTCATAATATTCACTTATGGAGATTCATTTAATAATAAACTGGTGATCAATTTTCACTTGCTCAAAAAAGTATCCAGTGAAAGGTCACTGATCTATCTGAACCATGTCTTCTCTAAAAAAAAATCTTGAAATAGGGCCTGGTAGTGATGTATACTGGAATGAGTACTGGCTATAGAATCAGAGACCTGAGTTCAAATCCTGCTTTGACATTTACTAACTGTGGACCCTGGGCAAGGCCCTCAACCCCCTGGGACTCAGTTTCCTCATCTGTAAAATGAGGGAGCTAGACTACATGGCCTCTGAGACCCTTTTTTGCTCTATATCTATGATCCTCTAAATGTAAATGAGGACTTTTTTGGTGTGTTTGTTCAGAGAGCATTTCAGTAAAAGTGACTCCATGCTTTCCTCTGGGAACTCATGGCATTGTACAACAGCATTCAATGACAGGAAATCATCGCTGCTCACTCACACTCCCCAGGCTGCAAGGAGAGGGTGCCTTTTCCCACCCTTTTGGAACACAAAATAAAAGTACATTATTCTTAACCTTCCCCCTTCAAAAATAAAAGAATCATCCATTGGCTAAAGGCCAGAAATCCAGGTTCAAGTTCAGAGGAAGAGAAAGCCCTATCGAGGCTTTGGGATCAAGGTATTGGCAGAGAGACACTGACTGAGTCTTTGGCTGAAAATGCAGCCTGGTGAGGGCAGGACAGTCATAGGGTGACTCTGGGATCAAAGGGACAGAGGACCTTTGTCTTAGATGGTCTGAGGGACTGTTAGTCCTTACACCAGAGGGGTCCATAGCCTCCTTTGGCACCCTCCTGACAGCCCTCCTTTTGGAAGAAGAAACATTTCATATGATTACCTGAGATGTGAGCATTCTGGGAAAAGGTGCTACACATCTTCACAAACAGCTTTTATGGAGGTGACCGCTCCTCCTCGGGCGGTGGTTGATGTTCAGTCATTTTTAGTCGTGTCTGACTCATCCTGACCCCGTCTGGGATTTTCTTGGCAGATACTAGAATGGTTTGCCATTTCTTTCTCCAGCACATTTTGTAGATGAGAAAACTGAGGCAAACAGGGTTAAGTGACTTGCCCAGGGTCACACCGCTAGGAATTCTCTGAGGACAGATCTGACCTCAGGAAGATGAGTCTTCCTGACTCCAGGTAAGGCACTTTGTCCACTGAGCTATGCATCAGTGCTAGGGTACTGACGACCAACTCAGACTAGGCTGGCCTGACTTAGTGCTAATCAGACAGCTTTGTTTTACTTTTACTAAGAAAGAACATTTGAAAAAGACTACAGAAGGAAGCACGCGTACAAAGCTCATCAGGCTGCAGCTAAATTTAGGCCTGCCAGGTGTTTGGGGCTGGACAGCCGCCGCCACCACCATTGCTGCTACCGCCACTGAGGCGTCTCTCACTCCTAGGGAGGCCGCCGAGGCGTCTCTCACTCCTAGGGAGGCAGCTTCAGCGGCTGTTGGCAAAGCTGCACGCTGCATGGCATGGCAGTAAATAGCACTGGTGTCAAGAGATCAGGGATATTGCCCCAAGACAACAAAACACATTTTCTATGACCCAGTAGCTTCCTGAATAATCTATACTATGTAAAAGGTCTTGAATGCCAACCTGAGGGCAAAAGGGAAAATCATTACTTAGATCAATATCAGCAGGGATGTTGAGGGGAGAGTTGGGGGCTGGTGGGGAGAGAACAGGGGTTGAGGAGAAGGAGGGGAGGATGGGATGGGGGAGAACCACCCATGGAAAATTTGTTTAAAAAAAAAAAGCCAACTTTTGAGTCCTGTTTTGACAGAATCTAAAGTTCTTCTCTCTCCATCAGACTCCATCAGAATCAGGTACCAGATTATGCCACTACACATTTAATTCAGAAAGACCACCTTCAAAACAAGTCAAGCTGTAACACCTTGGATGTCTTTCGGAAAGCTCAAATTAGCACCAGGGGAAGCAGAAGGGCCAGTGGCCCAAAGTACACATTTACTTAACTGTCTGTCTATTTGAGGCACCTACTGGGATGGGAAGAACATGCCTGTTTCATCATCTTTCAATTAGGAGAAAGGTGTTTTAAAAATTACCAAAAGACATAATTGGTACAACTTGTAGGTAAACAACCTCATGGGGTCCCTGTTTTTTGTGAACTATGAAGTGGTGTGCGTCAGGTTGAAACCAGACTGTGAGGTGAACGGGATGTTGTAGTCACCTGTTTGTATTTCCTCGTGAGGGGCAGTTAGGTGGTGCAGTGGACAGAGTGATGGACTTGAAGTCCCATCTTCCTCAGTTCAAATCCGGTCTCAGCCACTTACTATGTGACCCTGGGAAAGTCACTTAGCCCTGCTTGCCTCAATTTCCTCATCTGTGAAATGAGCTGGAGAAGGAAATGGTAAACCACTCCAGTCTCTTTACCAAGAAAATCTCAACTAGGGTCACAAAGAGTCAGATATGACTGAAATAACTGAACAATAACAACTTCCTTGCTTGCTTGGTAAAGTCAGATAAAGTGCTGGATTTAGAGTTGGGGAGATCTTGGTTCAAATCCTGCCTCAAAAATTTATCAGCCGGGACACTGGCCAAATCATTTAACCTCACAAGACCTCAGTTTCCTTATCTGTAAAATGAGAAGATTGCCTGAGATGGCTTCTGAGGTCTCTCTACCAGCTGTAAATCTGTGATACCAGGGGTTATATTGGACTTCAAGTGAATCCAAGAAATGCTAAGTCATCAGAAAGGTTACTGACTGAGCAAAAATCCAGAATTGCAAGAACAGATGAATGGGGTCCACAGATCCCATATGGGTGAATTCAAAATTCTGCTTAGGTATGTTTAGGAGAAATGATGTCATTCTCCTTTACGTCCAAGGGAGGGGAGAACAGGTAAAAGTAGGGCCACTGCCAGGTGAGAAGGGATCAGAATAGTTTCCCTAGATATAGAAGAATTAACAGAATAATAATTATAATAAATACGTTAAATGTTATAAATAATATTCATTATAACCCTAGCTGATATTATACAGGCCATCAGAGTTTTCAAAGTGCTGTCCTCACATTGTCTTAATTTGACTCTCACAACAGCCCTGTGAGATACCCCCATCTTGTAGGTGAATTGATAAATTGAGGATAAATGATTCGCACAAAGTCACAAAGTGATCTGAACCTTGTTCTTCTCTACTCCATGTCCAGCACTCCTATCTGTCACACTGAGCTACCTTTCTAATACAGGAAAGCCGAGTAAGTTTTGAGTTACCTGGTTTGAGCCTGGGCAAATCTCTTTCATATTCACTCTTGCCTATTCTATAATTCCTGAATTTATATCTGAAATGGAGGTTCAGGAAGCAGGGAAGTTTGCTGAGAATTCTGGGGTGGAAAGATGCAGTACCTTGAAGAGGCGTGGCTCCAAGGAAGTGACCATGAGCCAGCAAATCTTAGGTCTCTACAGCTGGATCCTGGCATTCTTTATAGCTCATCAGGAGGGAACCTCCTCTTGAACTGCTACTCTTCCAATGGAATATGGATGGCCAATGGGGCGCCATATTGTTTTACCCCAACATCAAGCCATCACAGTCATAAATCAACTGCTTCAGGTCAAGTCAGAGCATCCTGAATCAACTAGGCTACTTCTGCCTCAGATGAAGGGTGCTATGGTATAATGGTAAGAGTGTTAGACTTGGAGTGAAGAGGACCTGGGTTTAAATGCTGCTTCCTGTACCTACTAGTTGTGAGACCTGGGGAAGTTATATAAC
This sequence comes from Petaurus breviceps papuanus, assembly GCF_028583685.1. Taxonomy (NCBI): domain Eukaryota; kingdom Metazoa; phylum Chordata; class Mammalia; order Diprotodontia; family Petauridae; genus Petaurus; species Petaurus breviceps. The sequence goes on along the minus strand of NW_027185764.1, from coordinate 29,135,376 downwards.
TTCTCCCAGACTCAATCTCCTTATCTGTAAAATGAGAATAACAACACTATCTATCACATAGCGTGGCAGTGAGGAACAAAGGAGAAAACGTCTGTAAAATGCTTTGTAAACCTTAAAATTGTTATATTAGTGTGAGCTATTGAGGATTTTTACCCTCAAAGTGTGACTTCTCACATCTGAGTGTCAACTGAGAATAATTTGTTATAATAACAATGACAGCTAGCATTTGTGTAGAGCTTTAGGGTTTGTGAAGCATTGTACATATGTTCTCTCCTTTGATCCTCACAACAACCCTGTGAAGTTGGTACTGTCATCACCCCCATTTTACAGTCAAGGAAACTGAGTCTGAGAGTTAGTTAAGTGACTTGTCCAGGGTCTCATGGCTACTAAGTTTCTGGGGTGGAATTTGAACTCAGGTCTTCCTGATTCTTGAGTTTTGTGCTCTATCCACTGCATCAGTTTGCTGTTTCATAAATATAGTTATAAATTCTCAATTTTCTAGCTTTTCCTGAAGTATAGGTTCAAAAAAATTGATTAAATTTCTTAAGTATTAGAAAATATAAACATAGGCTAATCCTTAATATTTTAGAACATGCCATGAAATGCTGGGGAAGCTGGTGGAGCTGTGGATAGAGCATTGGGCCTGGAGTCAGGAAGACTCCTCTTCCTGAGGTCAAATCTGGCCTAAGACACTTACTGGCTGTGTGACCCTGGGCAAGTTACCTCACTCTGTTTGCCTTAGTTTCCTCATCTGTAAAATGAGCTGGAGAAGGAAATGGCATTTCACCCCAGTATCTTTGTCAAGAAAACACCAAATGGGGTCATGAAGAGTCGGACATGACTGAAAACGACTAAACAACAACATGAAAATATTAAGGCTATAGGGGACTTCAGAAACCTTGATCTCGGTCACTTCTCTTTTTATAGATGAGGCAAGAAGTCTTGAAAAGTTGCAAGAAAAGTTTACAAACAAGTTATTGGGATGGTGAGGACTAGAACTCGGGTCTCTTGAACAAATCCAGAGCTCATCCTACTATATTACAATTTCCTTACATTTTAAGTTTCTGAGTGTTTGCTGGCCCATATTAATCAGACCAGTGGGGGTCACTTTTAAACAACATAAAGAATCACCCTATCACACCGACTCTTTCTGAAGAATTTAGGACTGTTGGAGCTTGATCTCATTTGGCACTATGGCTTAGCACCGCTACATTTTAAATAACCTCTATTTAACTCTATAAAGACCTCAATCCTATCAATAGTGTATTTCTATGTCTGTGACCAAATTTCTATGTCTGTGACCAATCCACCCTTGGTCCTGTAGCCAAAGCATGTTCGAATTTCACTGGAGAGCTGAATTCAAATGAGATTAGTAGGAAACTAGAAGAATGGTGCCAACTATGTTATCAGGAAAAGAAAAAAAAACACAGGTTATAAACACAACTCACCCAGAAGTGCATAGCCGTACAACTGGGAACTCAAGTACACAGTGTTCTCCTGTTTAAGGCCCAGAAGTAATAAGGATGCTCCAAAATTTTTCTCCTCCTCCCACTGCAAGAAAGCACATGGGTAAATGCTGTTGGTCAGCAATGTTTGCTTGAAATGCTGACAGCCTATTCTCTCTCCCTCTCCCAGTCTCTCTTTCTCTTTCTCTCTCTCCCTCCCCTCCCCCCCCTCTCTCTCATACATACACACATAAACACACACATATACAGTGGCATGAAGGAGCAAACAACTGAATTCTTATACAATTCAGTAAGCATGACAATGCCTCCTCTTAATAGCTTGTTAAAATAAATCCAACCACTAGATTGCTTTTAAGGGGATATATGCCTTTCAGAAACAAATTCAAACAAATTAGGCAGGCAGAAACATTTAGCAATAGTTTCCTTCAGTTGAGAGTGTAAAATTATAGGTGACTAAAACTGAAGCCAGTCAATAGGAGAGGAAATCAACCAGGGGACTCAATGGAGACACTGTGACACAGGGGACATCATATCAGAGTCCCTAGGCTAGCAAAGGTATGAAGTGATGTGGCTGCTGTGAAATCAGTTCACATATAAGAATCCAGGCTGGCTGGATTTGCAGAAAAAGTCAGGAAACACAGCCAAACTTGTTCTGATCCAGGGGTGCTGCACATGTATTAGGAATAAGGCAGAGGAGTGAATAGTGCTTCTAGGCTGCAATTCTGGTCAGAGCAAGAGAACCAAGGTTTCTCGTGCACTATCCTAGAAAAACTCTGGCCTTTGAAAAATCTTGGTTTTATCACTGGGGGCACACTCTCTGGCAATGTAGAAATTAATATATATATATTTATATAATTCTTAGCCTATAAATAATATAATATAAAATAACAGAATTCTTAGCCTATAAATAATAATTTATATAGTTATTTAGCCTTGGCTAAAAAAAAATATATAGTTTGGAGGCCAAATCATTTGGTGATGAGTCAACTACACATTTAGCTAAGCTGGTTCTTAGGACACACAATCCATCCTTGGTCCTGTAGCCAAAGCATTACCCACTCACACGAACTACCAGAATTCACATTTCACAGGCATAGCCTCTAAGAAGCTAATGTTGCTTCTATACCAACACCAGCATTCTGTAGATCTTTCAAATTTAGTTTAACATTGGTGTCATTTTTCATGCTTCTTCAATATTTGGAATGATTATTTCAAGAAGGAAAAGTATCCCAAGTATATGGGCTTGGAATAGATAATGTGATTAAGTGTGCCTAACTCATAAGCCATTTGGTTTTCAAAAACAGTTTGATATTGACTTGTAAATTGAGTGAGAAGTGAGCCTGGTGAGATTTTACTTTGAAAAATTTAGTTATTAAATGATTGATTATTGTATTAGGGCCTTTTTATTTTCCTTTTCTGGTTCTGAGTGATAAGGAAAATAGAAGGCAAAAATAAAAATGGAATTTGAAAAAACTAAGATCTGTAACTAAATATTTAATTATTTGAGACTTTCTAAAACATTAATGACCCAGAAATAATCCTAAACATCAATAACACTTTAAAAAATGCTATTAACCACTTATCTGCAACATCATATCTTTAAAAGAGTTCAGTCTAGTTTTCCGACATTTGTAGCCAACCTGTGTTAATTTTAACAATGTACAGAAGTAACGGGTATGAAGTACCATTCAAGCCCAATCCATTTGCTAAGGTATACAGTTTCTATTTATTGGAACCAGGAACAAAAGAAATCTGTTTTCTCTTTCCATCTTAATCTTCTGTTTTTTTAGCCAAACACAAATGTTTGCCACTCTGACTCCATCAGCATCCACTATCTGGCTTTTCTCATGCTTAAAGGATTTAACAAGGAACACTTACGCTGAATTCTGACTTCTTTGCTAGACACTGGTATAAAACATAGAGAGAGAGCAGCTGAGTGGAGGGCGTGTCAAAGTCTTCCTGCAGCATGATCTGGAAAACCACTGCTAAAGCACCTGGTCAGGACAAAAGTGAATCAGACTTCAAGTAAGACCATCAAAAACTGGTATTTATCAATAGGTCAGTCAACAAATGTTTACTGAGTACTATTATGTTCTGGGCATTGTGCTAAGTGTTGGGGACTCACCCCCCAATAAAAAAACAAAACCAAAACCCCAAAACCAGTTCTTGCCCTAAGGGAACTTGCCTTCCAATTATTCTATAATTAAAAAAAAATAATTCTAATAATAGTTAGTTGGCATGGTGGATAGAGCGCTGCACCCAGAGCCAGAAAGACCTGAGTTCAAATGTGACCTTAGATAATGACTAGCTGTGTGACCTTGGGCAAGTGATTTAACTGCCATGTGCCTCAGTTTCTTCATCTGTAAAATCAGGATAATAATAATGTTAATACCTACTTATTAGGGTTGTTGTGAGTTCAAAATGAAATAGTATTTGTAAAGTGTTTCATAAATCACAAAGCACTATAAAACCATTAGTTATGATGAGGATAAGGATGGTGATGATGAAAGGGTTTTCATAGTAGCCCTGGACTCTGAGCTCAAGAGCCCTGAGGACAGCAGTGACCCAAACCAGGAGCCTTAGAGCAGCTTCTGTGGTCGCTGTCCAGGGTAGCAACCACTATGGAGATGAAGCTTAGCAACTAAAGCTACAGTTGCAATAACCTCCACTTTCTCAGTGGTCGTCGTTCCTGGAGATTTAGAAAATAAAATTCCTGACACCAAAGTCCTTGGCACTGTCAAAAGGTTCAACAATATACATGGTTTTATCAACAGAAGTGACCCTAAAAAAAGATATCATCTAGCTAAGGGTCACTGGGCTGTTCTATCTGATTTGCAGCAGAAACCTCATATGTCTAGTCTCCCTCAATTAGAACTGTGAGTTCTTTGAGGACCTTAACTATTTGTATCTCTAGTACTTAGTACGGTGTCTTGTACATATGTTGTTGTGGTTCAATTATTTGATAGTCCCGACTCTTTGCGACCCCATTTGGAGTTTTCTTGGCAAAGATGCTAGAGTGGTTTGCTATTTCCTTTGTCAGCTCATTTTATAGATGAGGAAACTGAGACCTGCCCAGGATCACACAGTTAATAAGTGTCTGAGTTCAGATTTGAACTCCAGTCTTCCTGATTCCAGGCTAGGTGCTATATTCACTGCACCATCTTGCTGTGTCTTGTATATAGTAAGCACTTAATAAATTCATTTTTATTCATTTTTATTAAAATATTATATAAATACATAGCATTATTATCAGCTAAAGAAACTGAGTCAGAAAAAAAGGAAGTATGTATCCCTCACTCTAGTGGAATAAAGAGATCAGATTTTCTGCCTGCCATATTGGAGCTGTCTCTACCACCCAAGTGGATTCCCTTCCTACTTCTGGAGCAGTGAAGAATGGCAGAGGAAATTTTAAACAACTTCCCTTGGAAAAATGTAATGGGAATGCAAATTTGGAAGATCTTCCCTGCCCCTAGGCTAAAATGCACCTGAAGCCTAGGGAGGGAGGCTTGTTTTTCAGTAGATACTTCTTGATTGGTCAGTGAGTCAATAAGGTTGTTACATTCTCTGAGCCAGGAGAAGGCTATATAAGCCCTGATGTGTAGCTTTGTTTTGGGACTCACTTTGAGAAGTGTTCTGTGATTTGATCTGAATTCTGGGAAGCCGTTGTTGAGAGTCCCCCGGCTTTGAAAAACCCAGATGTGGAAACCCAGATGTTGACTGGGTATGGATGTAATGGTTGGACAGTTTGGAAAGCTGTCTACTTGATCTGTTAATGTCTTAATAATTCTGTCTGTATATTTTGAAGTTTGGGGTGCTGACCTTTTTCCCCTGAACAAGGTAAATGATATATGTCTGACTGATTAAAGTAAGCTTGTTAACCCATTTTGAGTTGCTTTCCTTTAACAAAGCAGATCCAAGAACCCGTATGGGCAGCAAACCCTGAGGACGCGCTTGGGGTGCTTGCCGCTACAAAAAGTCACTCCCCCCTCTAGCCCTCAGTTTCCTCATATGTAAAATGAGGGATTGCCCTGGATGGTCTCAAATGTTCCTTTAAGCTCAAATCTATGATTCTCAGTTAAAAAATGGGTGGTTAAAAAAATAAGGCATGGATAATTCTGTTTCAAAGATGAGGAAGAAGGGAGAAGTGCTTTTATAAATCTTAAGTCCCTGGAGGGTGGGGAAGAATCTAACACAAAGATGTTTGTTTCCACATAAATGCTGATCATAGGAGACCACACCTTGGGCAATTTTATCTTCCCTAGATATTCCACAACACAAACGTTCAAACAGTTCCCCCTTTAGGAACACATTCTCAAATTAGTGGATACTGCTATTGATTTAAAATGCAGTGCTTGCACAAAAGTAGATGAATGTTGTCCAGTCACTGATGTGGTGGTTTGGGTTCTCGATTTTTTTTATATGATCATAATTTTACTAGGTTTGTATTTAATTGCAGCTGTTCAAAGTCAGGTTTCTTTACAAATGTTGTGGCTGCTTAGAATATCTCCATGAGGAAGAACTTTCTGCAATTTATTGGGCAAATAAGGAAACTGAGGAAGGGATGGTCAATAACCACTGTTATTGATGTTGGTTTTTTTGTTGTTGTTGTTCAGTCATGTCCAATTCTTCCTGACCCCATATGGAGTTTTCTTTGAAAAGATGCTGGAGGGGTTTGCTATTTCCTTCTCTAGCTCTTTTTAAAAGTGAGGAAAGTAAGGTAAACAGGGTGAAGTGACTTGCCCAGGGTCACATAGCTAGTAAGTGTCTGAGGTCAAATTTGAACTCAGGAAGTGGAGTCCAGGCCCAGCGCTCTTCATAGGTATAGAGCTAGTAAATCTGTGACAAGATAAGGGATGGAAGTGATAAGGATTAAAAATAAAGACAAACTAGACACTCAATTAGTAAAAAATGTATAGTATTTTGTTTTATAGGTTACTTATATATTATATTTATATATATTTTAATTATATATAATTATAAATATAATATATATTATACAAATATATTACATTTATAGATTATTATAGAAACACATGTGTTTTGTGGATAATACTGTATTTTAGTACAACCAAGATCATGTTTTTTAATTTTTAGTTTGTTTCTATTGTATTCTTTTGGCTTAGATTCTCTATCTTAATCAGCCTGGCCAATGAAATTAAGTTGTCCTGTACAATCAACTTCATGTTGCCAGCAGCTCTATAGAACTTTGGTAGTTCATGCTGTAGTTTTTACTGAATGGAATTAACAGATAATAATTTAGTGCTCTACTGTTTCCAAAGTCAATCCATTCATCAAGCAATCGCTAATTATTTATTAAGTGGTTACTCTGTGCACAGAACTGGGCAAAAGTCTGGGGCCCCACATAAAAGAATGCAATAATCCCTACTCTCAAAGTGTTTACATTTTACCAGAAACACACACACACACACACACACACACACACAGAGTTTCTCAGGAAGTTCACAGTCCAATGGGAGAGACAACTTCACACCAGACTAATGCAGTAGGAAGACTGGTCTTCCTGCCACAAGTCTGCCCACACCCACCAATCCACCACTCAGTTATCAAAGGGCTCTTCTTCTAAAGCACAGGTCTGACCACATTTGGCTTTTCAAGTCCTTCATAACTTTCTACCTTTCCAGTCTTCTTGTATTCTATGATCTGGTGACTTTGGCCTCCTTGCTGTTCCTTGCACAAAGATATTCCATCGCCCAGCTTGGCTCATTCTCGCTGGCTGTCCCTCAGGCCTGGAACTCATGTCACCTCCACCTCCCAGCTTCTTCTGGGTCTTAGCTAAAGTGCTACTGTCTACAAGCCCCCTTTTCCAGCCCTCTTCAAAGTTAGTGCCTTCCTTCTGAGATGATCTGTAATCTCATCCTGCTTATATCTTATTTATATGTGGTTGTCTGTAGGTTGTCTCTCCCAGTAGACTGTGGGCTTCTTGGCAACAGACTATTTTTGGCCTTTCTTCAAATCCTTCTTAGCACAGGGCCTGGCATATAGTAGGCACTCAATAAATGCTTGCTGACTAGACTTACTTCTTGTGAAACCTTGGCAAGACACTTTTTTGGGTCTCAGCTTCCTCATCTATAAAATGAAGGTGTTAGATTAGATGATCCCCTGAGATTTCTTTTAGCTTTAATTCCAAAGATTATGATTAGAGCCTCCATTGTATCACACATGTGCACTGGGATATGTGTGTGTTTCCTGTCCTTTTTCCATCCATATCCCACCCCTACCACCATCATCCTCCTCCCCTTTCCTTCACTGTCACTAGAAATAATTGCTATTTATATCAAAGGCAAAGGATGACAAGTAACATTCCTGGTGATGTCAGGAGAAAGTGAAGAAGTCTTTTAGTGCATTGGGTGAACCATTTTTGGCAAACCTATGGGAAGGCCTAGAGAAGAGTTGTTTGGGATGGGCAGGCATAGATGGTTTACAATCACTTGAGAGAATTTACAAATAGATGAGATCACAAATTTGTTGAGTATTTGTAATGAGAATGTAAATTTTAAAGATCTTCCCTGCCCCTAGGCTAAAGTGCACCTGAAGCCTGGGGAGGGAGGCTTGTTTTTCAGTAGATACTTCTTGATTGGCCAGTGAGTCAATAAGGTTGTTACCATTCTCTGAGCCAGGAGAAGGCTATATAAGCCCTGATGTGTAGCTTTGTTTTGGGACTCACTTTGAGAAGTGTTCTGTGATTTGATCTGAATTCTGGGAAGCCATTGTTGAGAGTCCCCCGGCTTTGAAAAACCCAGATGTGGAAACCCAGATGTTGACTGGGTATGGATGTAATGGATGGACAGTTTGGAAAGCTGTCTACTTGATCTGTTTCTGTCTTGATAATTCTGCCTGTATACTTTGAAGTTCGGGGTGCTGACCTATTTCCCCTGAACAAGGTAAACGATATATGGTCTGACTGATTAAAGTAAGTTTGTTAACCCATTTTGAGTTGCTTTCCTTTAACAAAGCAGATCCAAGAACCTGTATGGGTGGCAAACACTGAGGACGCTTGGGGTGCTTGCTGCTACGGTATTTCAGAGTTTTCAAAGCACTTTACAAACATTATTCTAGCCTGACAAGAGCCCTATGGAAAAGACATTACAGGTATCTTTGTCTCCATTCTACAAGCGAAGAAACTGAGGTTCAGACAAGTTAAGTGATTTGCCTGGTATCACATGGGTAGTATTAGAGCTTGGATTTGAATCCAGGCTCTCCATCTACTACTATATGCTGATTATTGAAATTTGCTGCTCATTATTACTGTCATTTCCATGCTAAATATTGTAATTTCCTGTTCATTATTATATGGTCTCCACTAAAGCCCTACCCTGGTGCCTCACAATGATGACCCTTAGCTAGGTTAGCAGAGTAGGTATTACCAAGCTAAAAAGGCCCTGAACACAGGCCCAGAGAAGAGACTGTTTTTATCTGAAAACAAACTCAGAGATAATTCAGTTTGGAGAGATTTATAATGAGAGTTGGGCACTAGGTATAGATTTTTTTTTTGAGTCAAAGGAGCTCATGAAGATTGTCTATCAAAGCATAGAGGAGCTGCCATTTTGAATTGCTGGAGGGTGCATCCACATAGGTCTTTCAATTATGGGTCATGGGTCTTCCAATTACTGAAGTCAAGAATGGGGTACAAGCCCATCTTCTTCCTTTGACCTTCTAGAAGGGAGGGGCAGGAACAGGCTTTGGGTTTAAGGTTATTTCATTATTTTATACTGACAGAACTTAATAACAAAATTTAAATTCAGAGGAGAAAGTGATGGTAGAGAGCCAAAACTAAAATCGGGTCCAATGCCCTCATTTTATAAATTAGGGAACTGAGACCCGGAGACATGAAATAACTCTGATTGCCCTACAATGAGTTATGGCTAAGGGTCTTGACTCCTAGATTCATCACCCTTCCCATCATACCATGGTTGACTGCTGCTTCTGGTTCATATTTAACATATGATAACAGATATGTATTTAAAAAAAAATAATTCCATTTATCTTTAAAGTCACTTCCAGTTTTAAATCTGTGCCCCTATGATCAGAAAACAAAATAAAGATCAACAATCACAGTATACAAACTTGCGATCCCAGTGAGCCAGGCAAGATAAAGTTTATTAAAATACATAGGCCTTTAACCTGAAAAACTGGGGTTGCAAACAAAGAGAAATGGTCTCAAGTTTCTAAAGGTGGTTTTACAGGTAAACAGCTTTTGATTAAATTCACCTGGCTGAACCAAGAGTCTGATACAGAAAATGAAGCCTGTGGTATACTGGAAATGGATCTCAGAACAGTGCCTGGCATGGAATCGGCATTTAGTGTGTGCCAGATGACTGATCTGCGCTGTAGGCTTGGCTCCACCACTCTCTAGACATGTGATCCTTCTTCTTCTGTTTGGTAGCATCTCCGTGACTTGGTTAAGTCACCTAATTTCTCTGAGCCAGTTTCCTCCTTTGTAACATGAAGAAGTCATACTAGATGGCTTCTGAGGTCCCTTCCAGCTCTAGATAATAGTGAATGTACACATTTATATAGCACTTTAAAGTCTGCAAAACACTTTATTTGCGTTATGAGGTGGCATCATAAATATATTACAGTCTAACTTATCTCAAGAGAGATATCACCTTCAGTTTTAAGACAATTATTTCAATGGGTCTAGATAAGCAGAACTTGCCACTCTTTAGATATGTAATCAGGGCTTGCTGCATAGAGTTTGAACCCTTGGAGATTTTATTATCCTCATTTTATGGACGGGGAAACTCTGATTTGTCCAGAGTCAAGTAGCTAAGACATATCTATCTGGGTGGGATACAAACTCATATCCTTCTGGAATCCAGGTTTGGCAATTCTACTCAATATACCACCTAGATGCCATCTCTGATTTGTTGACCTTGGGTGTATCACAGGGAATAACCTATGTAAACCTCAATTGTCTAATCAGCCAAATGGGAATATTTACTTTGATGTGACCTGCCCTCCTTCAAGGGGACTGCTTTGAGGAGCAAATCTGATAACATATATCAAAACTATAAAGTTACATACTGATGTAAGGAGTAAATACAACAATTTAGTTGAGAATAAAAAAACAAAAAAAGAAACAACTGATTCTTTGGTTCAGGGGTATTGGGCCACACGCTTCCTTACGCAGAGTATGTCCTCTAAGACACTGGATTTCTTACCTTCATAATTTTCTTTCTTTATAAAATAATCCATAAGTAAGTTGAATGTAAAGTTGTCTGGGAAAATTCCATATTGTACCTGAAACAAAGGAACAAAAAAAGATATGAAAGAAGAGAAAATAATCCACTTTGACTCAGCCTGAAATACAGGTTTACTACTTTGCACTCGAGAAATATCACCATTAAGCCCGAGGAAGCGATTTCACTGCAATCGTTTTGTGGCTCTTATGATGGGTCTGGATAAGCAGAGGTTGCTACTCTTTAAACTTGTAATCAGAGCTTGATGGTTAGAGTTAGACAAAGAGAGGGATGATGAGTGGTATCAGACATAAAACATTTAAATGTGAAAAGTAATGGCTAAGCCTACCACCACTTGATAGCTTTTTTTAAAAAAGCAGCAAGCTGATTCAGTGATTCTTCTTTGACAAGCACCCAATCAGAAGACCATGTGCAGAAACAGACTTCAAGTGACATCAACATCATAGCATTTGCAGGCTCTCTGATCAGCTTCAAAAGATCTCTCAGACTCCCAAAATCACAAACAAAAAAACCCAAACCCAACCAACCTAGGCGAAAAAGCTTTCAATACTACCTCTTACCAAGGTCATGGGATGCTGCATATAATAGCTGGTTTTACATAATAATAGCCTGGCTTTAGATTACATCTTTGATTTTTTCTTAAAATTATTATTTACCCAATAAGCCTGGTTTCAGTAGCTCTATGTCTTTTAAAAGTTCTGGTACGTGGTGACTGTTTATATTCCTTAAAACTCTCTGTCCTCTCTCTGCTATCTCCCATCTCTGTACCTTTAATCATACTGCATTCCTCCCTTCTCCCTCCCTTGGTTCCTTAATAATGGCGATAATAATAATAATTATAATGCTGATAATAATGCTAGTTGACATTTATACAGGGTGTCCCAAAAGTCTTGTGCAGTCATTAGCTTTAAGAACTTCAAGAAGAAAAAATGCTACCAACTTAAAAAACATTTGAAAGTATAATTATTTAAATTCTTTTACACCTAGTTTTGTGAATTTTGAATAAAAATTTTTAAATGTTAATTTTAATGAGGCAATTATGCATTCTTTGCATACATGACAGTTTCTGGATGACATTTTCTTAGACTGTTTAGAAAAGGTCCTCTTACTTGGCCTCAGTTACTTGATCTACTTCCATTAGACTTATTTCTTGTGCGGTCATGTCTCAAGGCTAGCATTATAAATGCAATGCTTTTAATCAATGAGGAGCAGTTGATACAAGGTTTTACATAGTTCCAGACGAATCCACGGGTGGTGCCAAACTCAACCAGAAGCAGGGACCACTAAACCATACATCAGGATCTCCGTGGACTGCACACCAACTTAGAAAACCACAGATTAATAGTATCTGTTTTTTCTTATGTTTTTATTTATTTTGTAAAATATTTCCCAGTTACATTTTAATCTGGTTCAGGCCTCACATGGGAGCCTTGTGGTGGGGCATGTTTGACATGTCTGGACTACAGAGATGGAGACCACAAGATGGCGGTTATATTTAATTTAAAAATTTCAAATAACCTTTCAAATGTTATTTTTTCTAAGTTTGCAGAAGTTATACTTCTGGAGATATCAGAGATTAAAACTGCACTAAGCCTTTTGGGACATCCACTACGATGCTTTAAATTTTACTATAGACTTCATCTCTTCTGAATGACACAATTACTCTATGAAGTAAACAATTTATTATCCCCCAAATGAGGCTAGGAAGAATTGCCTATGTTCACAAACCTACTAGGTGTCTGAGGTGGGATCTGATAACTGGGCCCCTCCAGATTCCACGTCCAATATCATTGCCACTATGCCATGAAATCTCTTCTTCCAAGGTGCAATTTATGCCACAACCTCCATCGGGCACTTCTCCCCCCCCCATTAAGGTGAAGGTAGAACACTGTACTTGGAGTCAACAACTGAATCTGAACCCCAATTCACATGTCCTAACTGTGTGACCCAATCACGAAAATAATGTCTCTGAGCCTCAATTTTTTCATATGCTAAATGGGAAAAATAACAGCACTAACCTCACAGGGATGCTGCGAGGAACAAACAGGATGGTGTGTGTGTATCAAGGGTACAGAGATGGGAGAAAGCAGAAAAATATATACATATACACACACACATATAAATCATCTTGTAAACTTTAAAAATAAATGACACATAAATGTTGGCTGTTATTACTTCACCTTGCTTAATTAAATTTCTCGCAGCAGCGTATCTCAGATTCTCCCTTGCATTTACCTCGATCTCCTTTGTTTTGTTGTTGTTTTCATTGTGTCTAACTCTTCAGGATTCTTCTTTTTCGGTTTTCCTGGCAAAGATCCTAGAGTGGTTTGCCATTTCCTTCTCCTGCTCATTTTACAAATGAGGAAACTAAGGCAAACAGGGTTAAGTGCGTTGCCCAGGATCGCACAGCTAGTAAGTGTCTGAGGCTGGGCCTTCCTGATCACAGGCCTAACACTCTATGCACTGTGCCACCTAGAAGCTTTATAGCATATAATCAGCATGTCCCAAAAGTCTTAGTGCAGAAGGGAAGCAGATTTCTGGAGGACAGGGACAGCTTCTTTTTGCTTCTATGTCCTTACTGCCTCACACAACACGACACAGTAGACACTTAACAAACCAGCTTATGATGCCTTTGATCGTTGGCAGAATAAGGCGGGCTAAAGGCCTCTTCTGTTTTGGCATTAGTTCCCTGAATCCTGAAGTTGCTTCTGCCTTTTTGACCCAGACTAGGCCTTTTGTCTCTGCACTGCTTGGACTCTTCTGAATGACCTGTAATGCCTTGGACCAGCCCCCTTGCTTCTGCCCCTGTCAGTTACCTCTGAAACCCTGACCTGGTGCTGTTGCCAACACCTTTCCATCTTTCTAAGACATTCAACCATTCCCTCAACCTGATTTAGGCAAGGCAAGGGGAGAGGAAAATCTCTTTTTTACTCCTTATTTTGGTTTGTTTTCATTGGAATTTTTTGGGTGGGAGAAGGGTGACTGAGTTTATTTTTCCATAAACAGGTAATTAGTTTTCTTGGCCACAGATAGATACAAGACATGGGGAAATGCCAAGATGCAGAAAGAAATCATTGTAGACAAGATCAGAATATATTCGGCAGGTTCAGAACGAAGAGAAGTCAGTGATTCCTGAAGAGTATTTGTAAGGCTGATTAAGGGGAATCATTTTTTGGTCTCATATGCAGATAGAACTGTGTACCAGTATGGTTTATACCGCAGATGGGAAAAGGTTTTTATAACTATGAAGAAAGTGGCATGGTCAGGAGGAATGTAGTTTTCTTACTTGGAAAACTGATGATTCCTATTTGAAAGCTTGACTTGTGATCTCAAAATAGTGAATAATGCTGCAGTCTCTTACTCCATGAAAATGACTGCCATCATTCTTCTTATACCAACATTTATCCCAGCAGGAAGAGGGTATCTCTTCTCTAATTCATTCCTCCCACCCCTACACATAGCTAACTATACAATTATTTGACCCTCAGTTTCCACTCCTAATCTTGAAATAAATCCCTCTGGAGCAGCCAAAGGATGGTATGGATGGCACCACAGTGAGAGGGAGAGTAGTGTGGAGGTACAAGAAGATCTGGAGTCAAAAGACCTGGGTTCAAAGCCCAGCTCATTGAGTGGCCTTGGCAAAGTCATTTAAACTCCGAGCTTAAGTTTCTTATCTGTCAAATGAGGCAGTTGGAATAAATGACCTCTAAATTTATGATCTCAAGCTAGCTCTGACAAAGAAGGTAGGATATTATTCTTTTTTCCTGAGGCCTAATGCCCAAGGATGAGAAGAAGTGTTACACAGTGGATGGAGAGCTGGCCTTGGAGTTGGGAAAACCCCTGGGCCCAAGGACTCCTTCTGACAGGCTGTGTGACTGTTGGGCAAAGTCACTTTTACCTGCTAATTTACACTGGTGCGAGAGTTTCTTCACTGGGAGGAATCCTACCTACCCCAGTGAAATCACAGTCTGAACCAAAAAAAAGAAAAATGGTTAGTCAGTGAAGGCATGAGGGATCAGGAAAGAAGCATCATTTAGATAATGGAACCAATCAGTTGACATGTATTTATTCCACTCTGGGCACATCTTCTTACTGGTCCCTTACCAGGACCACCATTTGACAAAGGACCTTGGCCAGGCTCACCTC
>NW_027185764.1:28956846-29110543 GCF_028583685.1 Petaurus breviceps papuanus | reverse complement strand
TTAATACACGCTTACTGACTACTGAACTCTCTGGGCCTCAGTTTCCTAATCTGCAACATGTAAAGCCAAGTCTAGAACAGGGGTTCTTTACTTGGGGCTTGAGAACTTTTAAAAATACATCAACAATTGTGAAAACATAAATGGTTCCCTTTGCAATCCTATGTGTTTTATATTGTGCATTTAAAAACATGATGCTGAGAAAGGGTCCAGAGGCTTCCCCAGGCTGCCCAAGGGGATGAAGATACAAAAAAGGTCAAGAACCCCTGCCTGGAGGAACTGTACAATCATGTCCAGTTCTAATATGCCATGACAGCAACACACGCAACTCAGCAGTACCAGCCCCCGCTGTACGCAGCCACCCTGAAAGGGAGCCTTGTCCCTCAAGGCAGGTGCCCCTTTTAAAATCACTCATCCCCTAGCAGTCACCCCAACCACAGGGAGTAGAGACATCCTACAGAGATGTCCATCAGGCCCTGTATGAAAATATGCGACAAGCCTTGTCCTGCCTCCAGGATGTAGTAACAAACCTAGTCTCATGCTCTCCCACCCCATCTAGGACTCTTCCTTAATTTGGGTATAAAACTGCTATTAAGTGGAAAAGATAAAAAAGATTATAGCTAGCTCCTAAATTGTTGTTTAGGGGGCAGTGAGGTGGGACAGTGTTAGTGTGACTGGTCTAAAGTCAGGAAGATTTCTCCTCCTGAGTTCAAATCTGACCTCAGACACTTACTTAGCTGTATGACCCTGGGCAAGTCACTTAACCCTGTATGCCTCAGTCTCCTCTTCTGTGAAATAAGCTGGAGAAGGAATGGCAAATGACTCGAGGATCTTTGCCAGGAATGCACCAAATGGTGTTAGAATTAGACAGGGATATTAGGATATATAGGAATTACATATATATATATATATGAATTAGACAGGGATGAAAAACAGCTCAACAACAACTACTGTTAGAAAATATTTTGATAAGCTGGGGAGTCTAGAGTAGGTAACAAGGATGGTAAAGAGCCCTGAGTCAGTATCATTTAAGAATCAGTGGAAGGAACTGGAAACGGTGGAGAAGCAAAGACTGGAGAATGAGAAGGGACAGAAAGTAACATGACAGATAGCGGTGCTCCAGTGTACAAAAGGATGTTTCGTGAAATGAAGGAAAAAAGCATTTTAAAGTTCTAGGTAGGTAATAAGCACTGGACAAAGTCCTAGGGATAAAAATGTGAGACAGTCCCTTCCTTTTTAATAGAGGGGCTGCCTGTGTAAGGAGGGAGGGGTGATGGTCTGGGAAGTCACAGGAAGGTTGACTGGCATATTCTTTGTAGAAGCAGTGGCAGATTATGGTTACAGAGATGGAATGGGGAAGGGGTACAGAAAAGGGTGGGAGGCTAAGAGATCTCATTCAAGATGGCAGGTGGCATAAACCTTGCTTGTTTAGGGCAGTCTGTCTCCCCTCCCTCACCATTACTTGCTCCCCAACAAGAAGAATGGTATCAGGCTCAAGTATGGCAGGAATAGAGGTGCTCAACAATCAGGACAGTGGGCCCAGGGCAGAAGGAAAATGGGACCAGATTTGTTCCGCTTGGCTCCTGAGCTAGAAAAAATGAAGCCGTGTGACAGGTGAGGTGGCTAGGTGGCACAGTGAGTAGAGCATTGGCCCTGGAGTTAGGAGGACCTGAGTTCAAATCCAGCCTCAGACACTTGACACAATTACTAGCCATGTGACATTGGGCAAGTCACTTAACCCCAATTGCCCTCCAAAAAGCAAAAAATTAAAAAACAAACAAAAAAAATGGATGGACATGTTTAAAGGAAAATCTAGGCACATTTTGGTGTATTATCTAGAAAAACCTAACAATTAGAGATCTCCCTAGGTAGAGTGGGTTGCCTCTGATGGCGATGGCTCCCCCATCATTAGAAATATTTAAGAGCAGAAGGTGGCTGACCACCTGTCAGGTATGCTATGGCGGCCTCCACGTGGGGTAGGGGCTGGACCAAATGGCTGCTACCTTCGCTTTTAGCTCCAGCACAAGAAATCAGGGCTAGTAAGATGTTTTCTGCCTTATTATAGACCTTTCCCTTTCTCTGGTTTAGGGATCAGGTGGAGCTGAAGGGAAAAGCTTACAGGGGAAATCTTGCTTGTTTAGGGCAGTCTGTCTCCCCTCCTTCACCATTACTTGCTCCCCAACAAGAAGAATGGTATCAGGCTGAAGGAGCCCTTTGAGAAGCCCGCCTCATTTTTCCCTCTCTCCCAGGAATGACTAGGATGCCAAAAAGGACTGATGCTTTGAGCCTAAGGTACCGAAAAGCCGTAGTGAACTTCCCTTTCTTATATCCCTTCCCCCAAAGTCTACCCAATCCTCCAACACTTAGAAAGCTAGGAACAACCTTGAGTGGCTGTGTAATATATGACTGAAGGAGATGGCTGTGACAGACGACGGTAAAGCAGCAGGGTCACAGATTAAAAAACCCATGTGGTTCAAGGAAAGCTATGCAGTTGCCATGGCAATAAGATGTAGCCTTGGACACCAACAAGCAAGTTGCATTTTATTTATCCTTAAACTCAATGCTTTCTCCACACTCAAACTCCATAGGGGAGATGATCTACTTGTAGTCAGTTATTTATGGCAAGACATTTTATTTCTGAAAGTGGAAAGGGGGCAAATTTGTATTTGCTAGTACTTAATTGTTTTGTGTCTCATAAATCTGAGGTTGGCTGCTTTATACAGAAGCTTCCTTTTCGGTAGTCAAAATTCTCTTTTTGCAGGAAAAATTATAGGAGCTTGGGAAAAATATTACAAAACCCTTAATTATCAGAAAGGGAAGACACAAGCAACTGGAGAGTGTAAATGGCATTAGAATTTTCAGCACACCGACAAGACCATTTTCTGAAATACTTTTACAAACACCATCTAATGCCTTCTTGGTTTTTCAGTATTACCTCCATTTTACAGGTGGCAAAATGTGGATTTTAGTTCATTTGCATAAGACAATATGGTTCTCTTCACTACCATCTGACCTTTCTCCTTTTTCTCAGTATATTCTCAGGTAATGGTAACTTGGGCAATTTCATTCAGTACCAATCACAAGAGCACACAGACCTTAACACTGTTCTGAGGTCCATTTCTGTGACAATGAATTGTTCAGGATCACATCTTGTCTCTCACTTAAACTCTATCCTTCTAGTGTTCATAGGAAATATAGGAAAGGAAAGAGTAACGAGTTTTCTTCTCTATCCAGCTAACAAAAACTTACTTCTATATTAAGAAAGTGAAAAACAAAATGGGTAAACACTGATTGGGGAATGGCTGAATGAATTATGGTTCATGAACGCAACGGAATATTATTGTGCTGTCAGAAATTATGCAAAACATGGGAAGTGATATTCAGTGAAAAAGGAAGAATTAAGGGAACAATATACATAATATTTATAATAACATAAATAATAAGAAGATTATAGCTAAACTGTGATGGAACGATAAAAAAGGTCCAGTCCTGGGGGCACCCATCATGAAACTTCCCTCTCTTTCAGTAGAGAGGTGAGGAGTATAGATGGGGAAGGCAGGATGCATGGTCAGAAGCAGCTGCCATTTGGCTGGCTTTATAGAAATGTTTTTCTTAGTAATAAAGGAAGGTTCAATGCAGTTAAGGGGAAAGTATAAAAACAAGAAGAAACCACAAAACAATAATAAAAAAAAGGAATTCTATCTTTTCTGCTAGAGTGCAAACTCCTTGAGGACAAGGGTTATTTTTCATCTTTGTGTTTCTCCTACCTTAACACATGGCAGGTGCTTAATAATGCTTGTCTAAGAGAAAAGAATGCCTTATAGCAGGGTGGTTATTATATTTTCTCCAAACCATTGATTAATAAATGACCACTAAGCTGCTAGGATGTCTATTAAAAATAACTTTAATCCTACCTACCAGTTTCTTATGGTGAAAAATAAATTGGATTTGTATATAAATATCCATTAATAATCAAGTTTTAGGATGCTGTGTAAGATAGTTCAGAAATATGAGCGAATGATGGGGTGAGCTGTTGCTATGGTGACGATGGAATCTGATAGTCTCTGGTGCTTTTCACAGTCCCCATGCAACCATAATAAAGTCTAATTTATAACCAACACTTGCACTAATTATATTTTCCCTTCCCAGTCTGTCATAGAAATATATAGATTTTTCTCTTCTTCACAGAACTGTGCAATATATTAAAGTTTGTTTTCTTTTTCCTCTCCTGAAGGCTGAGGTTTTTCATTATAAATTATCCTAAAGCAAAATTCATTTTCCCCTCTTCAGACAAATGAAAGCTGTGCAAAATCTTTACTTATCTCTCTTGCTGAGGAGAAACAAAACATAGCAACAAGACAGAAAAAAGCCTATGTGAGATATATTCTCTTGTGCCCTTCAGAACAAAAGTAGTTTTCCTGACTATTGCAAAATCTATGGCTGCTCTGAGCTGTCTAAAAGGCAAGGCAAGGAAACAAGCATTTATTAGATGTCTATTATGCACTAGGCAAGTCGCCACACAATGTTTTGTAACCCAAAAGAAAAAGAACACTTCAAATATTTGAGGCAAGTGTCAGGGGGCAATAACACTTTCCAAAAAAAAAAAAAAACCTAAGCGCACCATGGGTGAATCAATCCACTTTTTTAGGCCTCAGTTTCTTCTTATGAAAATAAGGGAATTAGACCTAAATGGCTGAATTGTAAGAATTGAAATTTGTAATAGCTAGCATTTAGGAAGGGATTTGAAGAGTGGAGGGATATTCCATGTTGTTTGGCCTTATATATAAATGTTTTAAAAAATAAAACTTAGAGTCATGGTATTTTTGTACTTGAATTGACTATAAGGATGGTCTATTCTACTTCATTATTAGACAGGTGAGAAAAGTGAGGGCCTAAGAGGAGAGATGCCTTGCTCCTGTCATTCCCAGTCATTGGCACACTACCAGGGACTGAATGAAAAGAAGTGGTAGGCCTCAAAGTCTAATAATGGTTGGTTTCCAAAAGCCTCACTTATGATACAGGAGCACTGAAATTCAAAGTTGAGAATCACATCTTTAGTGTGTTGAAAAATAGTGACTCACCTACAATAAGGTGGATTTTGTTTGCTGATTTTAAATGTTCTCATACTTTTATAAAAATGAAGAATTCTTTGCAAGATAGAGTCTAAGAACTAAAATTAAGCTCTGTCAAAACACATGTGTATACTTTCTTCTTTAGACTAAACTGTTTTATTTCTGTAGCCTAGATCTTAGCAGGGTGCCCAATGAATATACAGTAAAGCTTAATTTACTGATAATTACTTTTTTTAAAAAAAGTTTATGTCACCAAGCAAGTTTCTTTGTTCTTGGGAAAACCATGCCAAAACTTCATGTTAAAAAGCCATTTTCATTAGTTAGCAGAGCTTTCTAACTTGCTAACAACAACTAAATAATTCAATATTTACAGAATACGGGAAGGGTACGTGGAGATAGTGATAAAGATTAAAGAAAGACAAAAGCCTATGAGAACTTAATGGGATTGCTCACTCTTGTCTGGTGGATCAAAGGTATGATCTAAGTGTAGCAGACCCAGACTTCAGGAAGACGTCAAGCAAGGACACTTAAAATTCCTTGTAGACAAGGAGAGGCATGTGACCTGGGTTGGGAAGTGGTTGAAGGTCTGGACATGAAAAATGACTGCATCAAGCTAGTGGAATGTGCCAAGGATCTATCTGTCCTTGGCCCACGGTGGTAGTCACTTTTATTAATGAGTTTGATGAAGGCACAGGGAGGCTTATCAAGTTTTAATCCAATTCAGTGTGCATTATGTAAGCACATATTATGAGCAAGACACTGTGCTAAATGTGAGGGTAAAACGAAAAAAAAAAAACCAACCCTGACCTTAAGAAGCTTACATCCTACCGGGGAGAGTATTTTCACGCACAGAAGCCAATGTAAAATAATTTCAAGATGAGAGTGCTAACAAATTAAGAGGAGGGAGAGAGATTAGAAACAGAGTCAATTAAAAGCTAGTAGCACCTGAGTAGAGCTTTGAAAGAAGTCAGGGATTCTATTAAAGTGAGAAGGGAGTAAGTGCATTCTAGACATGGGGCCAACCATTAATAAAAAGGAAATTTAATGTATTTTTTTAGTCATTTTTAAAAGTCCTGTCTGACTCTGCAAACCCTTTTGGGGTTTCCTTGACAAAGATACTGGTTTGTCATTTCCTTCATTTTACAGATGAGGAAACTAAGGTACACAGGGTTAAGTGACTTGCCCAAGGTCACACTGCTAGTGAGTGTCTGAGGCCGGATTTACACTCAGATGAGTCTTTCTGACTCCAGGCTCAGCACTCTATCCCCTACATGACCTAGCTGCCCCTAATCTGGTGGGTAGAGAAGAACTAATCAGTTTGCTTGGGATAGAGAATGAGGGCAAGAGACCAATCAATAAATCGACAAGCATTTAAGTTTTTCCTACTTATGTGCCTGCCAGGTTGTGTTCCAGGCCCAGCAGACACAAGGAATGGCAAAAACACAAAAAATAATCCTTGCCCTCAAAGGTATTGCATTCCAATGAGCTATATGGCTGGAAAGGTTGGTGGAAGGCCAGGCTGTGGTGGGCTCTTAAACTGAGGACTTGGTATTTTATCCTAGAGAGGCATCAGGAAGCCCATGAAGATTTTTGAGTGGAGAAGTAACAGGGTTAGATGTGTCCAAGGCTGTGATGGGTATGGAAAATGCACTAAGGTGACCAAAGGAATTGGGACCACATTTTTAAAATCTAGAAGGATGAAATGACTCTACAATCTACTAGGGATAAATATATATATTAAAAAAAAAATACTTGAGTTTAAAACAACAATAAAGAAAAACAATCATACAAAAAAATAGGCTAGGGAAAGCAAGACAAATTTGTGTGAGGAAGGCTGGAGGTTTTAGGGGACTGGAAACTCAATATGATTTAATGGTGTGTACCATAATAGTCAAAAGAGCTAATGCCTTGTCAGGCTGCATTAACAGAAGCACAGTGTTAACTGAGAACATTTAAATCTCCAGGCTGCACTCCAGACCTCCCTCTATCACCCCCCAGCTCTTCATTCTGAAACCATACTCCAGTCCTGGAATTCATACGGTGCAAGGACCTTCAGCCCAGAGACCCCTCTCTGATGGCAGGAGATCAGCCAGGCCAAGCTAGTCTCATTATTTTCCAGGCAGCACACTGGACTTCCAAGCCCTCACCCAAGTACCTCTGTATTGCCTCCATCTCCTTTTTCAGCTTCCTTTTATTCGTATCGCCTTCCCCCATTAGAATGTAAGCTCCTTGAGGGCAGGGACTGTCTTTCTACGTACAGTTATCCCTTCCCTATCATGTTTCAATATATCAAGGGTCCACATAAAAATTAAAAAGGAATTTTGGGGGAGTTTTGAGGAAGCAGCAGATAACAATGAGCCTAAGACCAAATACTTAACCCAAATTTTATAATGAAGCACCATTAAAAACCCTATAAAAAGACTGGACTCCTCTCATCAATGCAGTGATATATATATATAAGTCAATCCCAAAAGACTCATGATGGAGAGAAATATGTGCATCCAGAGAAAGAACTAGAAAGAACGAAGTTTATATCCAGGTGGAAGCAAAATACCTGATCTTTTTCCTTCTCTTATTTGGTTTTATGTCCTCTTTACCATTTTTCATTCCAGCTGGTACAATCCGTCCTATTATAACCTGACTAATGTATAATGTGAAAGTATTTACAGATCCTATACTTGACTATAAGCCGCCATGGGGAGGGAGGGAGGGGGACAAAATGTGAAACTCAAGGAATTGTGGAATTGAATCCTGTAAACTAAAAGGAAACAAGCAAATTAATAAAAAAAAAAAAAGCTTAAAAAAAACCCTATAAAAGAAAATAAAAAATCCAGACTTCTTCTCTGGTACAAAGTGAGGGGCCCAAAAATTTTAGACAGATTTTCCAGACTGAGATGTGGAAGGGATAACTGTATATTTGTATTGCTCTTACACATGCATGTTGACTAACTAAATGACACTCACCAACAGTACTGCTGCACTTACAAGACCCCAAACCAAAAAGTTAGAATTAAGCCTCAAAAGATCTTTTAAAAAATTCACACGCTCACTCTGCGTATATGAAAGCCCACTGATTTTGTGCTGATTTCTTTATCAAACACGTTTTTTTAACCTTCATCCTCGTCCACACACCAGAAGCAACGAATTAGGAAAGAAAGAAGAAAACTACCAGAGGCGAGAAGCTGAGACTGGGCAAGTCTGACAAGCAGGAGGCACAGACTCTGCAGATAGTCGGCAGAAAAGCTAAACAAGCACAAGAGGCAGGGTGCCCTTCAGTTAGTGTGGGAGCAAGGAGACCCTGCGGGCATCCCCATCACAATGCCCCAGAGAAGCTCTTGCTGATGAATAATCCTTGGTACATCAAGAAGAGATTCCACTCCATCTGAAGCGTATCCAATTTAAGAAGGCAGGGGTATGTGTAATAATATTTTATTTAAGACTGGGTCTCCCCATCTCACCTAGGTTGGAAATGTAGCTTGGCTCTGGGATCTTCTCCTGGTTTCATTTAAGTCCCAACTAAAATCCCTGCTTTTACTGAAAGCCTCCCTCAACCCCTCTTAATTCTAGAGATCTTCTCTCTGTTAATTATCTCCTATTTATCCTGCATATAACTTGCTTTGTAGATATTTGTTTGCATGCTGTCTCCCCCCTTAGATTGTAAGCTCCTCCACACAGGGTCTGTTTTTTGTATCCCTAGCACTTAGCACAGGGCCTGGAACATAGCAGGTACTTAATAAATGTTGACTCATTGACTGAAATGTGGGGCCTGTTAAAAGGCTCGATCCCCCTACTGATTCACACAGGAATTTTGAGCAGCTCCACTTTCAGATCTAGACTGATTGGTCCTTCCTTAAGCAAACTGATTGCCCCTCCCCCTTCGTGGGGGCTCACCATATTAAAGCTAAACTTAATGCCATATCCTACTGGCATAGACCAGGAGTGGGGAACCTGTGGCCTCCGAGGCCATATGTGGCCCTCTAGGTCCTCAAGTACAGCCCTTTGATTGAATCCAAACTTCACAGAACTAATTCCCTTAAGAAAAGGATTTGTTCTGTAAAACTTGGACTCAGTCAAAAGGCTGCACTCAAGGACCTAGAAGGCCACAGGTTCCCCACCCCTGGCCTAGACCACTGCAGTTCAGAACTCTGCTTCTGATCTCAGATCTGCTCAGCCTCCCTGGTATCTGGGATGACAGGCATGCTTTTGTGTGGCTCAACTCAATTCACCAATCATTTATTATGTGCCTTCTGTTTATAGCACACAGTGTTAGGGGATGAGAGGAAATTCAAAATTTTGATAAGAGATTGTTCTGATGCATAAAAAATTTATAGTTTTGTAAGGGATAAAACCAGATCCCCCAGATAGCTATAACAAAAATCAATAATCTAAATTCAGTAATCAATAAACAGATGAATAATCATCTACATAATCTGAATAACAATGATCTGAAGAAGCCAAGAAATCTGGTGCTTCCTCTTGTGAAGAGTCAGTGCAGCTGGGCTATGAAAACAAAGTTGAAGAAGCAGGTCCATTTAAGTTAAAAAGCAAAAAGACAGGGATGGCGAGGTGGCTCAGCGAGTAAGAGCACCAGCTCCAGTGTCGGGATGACCTGAGGATCAAATGCCAGGCTCAGACACTCAGCACCACACCCAGAAACACCTGGCCGTGTAACCTTGAGCAAGTTACTTAACCCCGATTGCTTAAAAAAAAAAAAAAAACAAACCCACAAGACAAGAGCCCCCTTCAGTGTCTGGTGTTGGAAGAACCTGACATAATAGACATTCACAGCTTCCTATACGATATTCTTCTTCTGCTCTGCTATGTATATGGAAATGCCCATTTTATTTGGTGTTTTTTAAGCTCAGGATAAAAACATAAATGAATGTGCAGGGAGAGCAGAATCCCTGAGGTTCAGGAAGGGATCTATCTGCAGCAGAAAGGAGTTGTATCCAAGATGGGGAATGGGAGTAGGTAAAGAAAAGAAGGGAGGAAGGAAAAGGAAGTAAAGGAGGAAAAAGAAAAAAGCATAGTCCATATGAAAGTCAACATACCAGTAAATAAATGTTTTTTTTAACACCACCTATGAGATGCACACCCAGTGAGGGGAACACCCCAGACTGACCCACCTCCCTCTCCCCAGGGTGGTGTCTGAGTCCTTTGCAAAGAGGCAGTAAGCCAGAGCATAACAGAACCTGGATTTGGTTAATTTAGTACTAGCAAAAGGAAAGATTTCAAGTACACACTTGTGGGACTTTTCTCTTCTTTGCCACAAGCCATCAACTAGTTCATTCCTTGCACATGCTATAATTAATGCAACATTCAACACAAACCATGCTACTGGGTGTATTTTATTTTGCTCCCACAATCATGTCACCAAAAGGACACATTGGAGATGAATCTAAAATGCTACTTTTCTGAATTAGGTCATTTTTAAAATCAGGACTCTTGCCTGAGCTATTTAATAGTGTTTTGCTTCTCACTTACACCCCTGTTCTTTTTCTCAATAAGGTCTACCATGCTGACAAGTCTTGAATGTAATTTCTGGTCACTGAAGCAGAGAAATGTTGAGGATTTAGCAGCTTGGCACAGAAAGGTTTACTTCCCAAACTGGAACCATAATGTATCCCCCCACATATACAGAGTATACAAACATACATCTTCTGATGTATGGACAGCAAATAAAGACAAGTGACTCCTGCCCTAGACTAAGAAAGCAGGCATTGGTGGTTGTAAATACTATAGAGATTTTTCTTCAGTCTTAGATGCCAATATTAAGAGAATATGTTTCTAATACTGAAATACGGCATTGGCACAGCCCACACAATGCTCATCCCCTTAGGTATCCAAGGTGAAGGCAGAGACCTTGTATCTAATGTTAGAATAAGGAGGGTTTATAGGCAAAAGAGTAAACTGTCTGAAAACACTTTTGTTTCCTCAGCCCCAAGCTGGGAGGTAAGAGACACAAAAGATCCACAATTAAACAGGCTGCTCCTACTGCTACAATTCTAAATAAAATTTTACCCTTGGGAAGAAAGGGTATTTGGCCAAAAGCTTTTGGAAGTGGCAGGCATTTGAGACTTGACATTTCTGAGGGTATTGGATGAGCTTGCTGACTGAACCATTCACAGGGAAGGCAAATAGGGACTTCTGGCTGATTAAAAAGTTGGGAATGAGCCCAGTTCCTCCTCATCACCTCAAAACAGCTAGGAATGCTCCACATCAATTAAAATGAGATTATTTGAGGAAGTAAAGGATGGCAGAAAGAACAGTGTCTTTGGAATGAGAGGACCCTGGTTCAGATACTGCTGATATCACCAGTGTGACCTTGAGGAAGTGACTTAACTCAGTTTATTCATTTATAAAATGGAGGGGGTTGACTCAGAGAGTCTCCGAGGTCCCTTACAGCTCTAACTATGATCCTGTGAATAAAGGAAAGAAATTTCTAGGAGGAAGTGCCCACAGAATCAAACTCTTTTTTTGTTGTTTTCGTTTTTGGCAGATTGGAACAGAATTAGTTCATGGCCTGGTGTTCCACTATTCTTCAATGTCAATTTGCTTTTAAATGAGGATCAAACTTTACTATATATTATAACACTGTCTTTGTATATTTATCAAGTTGTATCAGAGACATAATGAGTGAGAGATGAACTATTAAGGAGAATGATGGAATTACTGCTTTCTTTCTCCCCCCCACTTCTTACACACAAACACATACATACACAGTTGCAAAGACTGGTTCATATACTTGTTACTTATAGGGTCTGATTAGGGGTTACTTAGAAGGCAACCATTAAAATTTCTCGAAAAAGTTGTCTGTTATCTGATGCCACCCAATGCTCAGTTTCTTGCAATCTAGCTTCTGTCCCACCCAGCCCTACAGAATAGGCTCTCTGAAAGGTCGCCGATGATCCAGCAACCAAAACCAATGCTTTCCTCACGCTCTTGCCTTCTTAGTGGCACCCAGTCCAGTACATTCATGGATGCAGGATTAGACACTGCTGATACCACACCCTCCCTTCTTGATCCTCTCTCTTCAGTGACTTCCAGGACAAAATACTCTCCTGGTTTTCCACTGATGTCTGCCTTCCTTGTTTTACTCTCTGCCCCCAGAATGATGGTGCTTCCCAAGTCAGTCAATTAGATTAAAATCAACAAATTAAGCATCTATTACTTGAAAATCATGGGTGATATATAAAAAAAGGAATGCTTTCTCTTTGCCTTCCTGGAGTTTCCATTCTACTGGAAGGTACAGTGAGTACAGGTACAAGGTAGCGTAACGGGAGCAAGAAATTTAGGAACATTTGAGAAAAAAAGCAAAACAAACTTCTGACTATGGGGGTAAGGAAGGTGAATCAGGGCAGTATGCAGCACTTAATAGAAGCCTTTAAACAAGATAAGGGTTTAAAAATTGGACATAAGGTTCTAGTATAGGGAATGGCCTGTGTGAATTTGCAGGGGAGGGAGGTGGCACATTGAACTCAGAGAATAGGTAGTAGTCCAGTTGGGTTAGAATGTAGGGTGTGTAAAGTGCAGCAACATGAAATAAAGTTGAAGGGTGGAGGGGTGTTGGCTGGATCCAGATCATGTAGGGCCTAAACGAGTTTGTATTTTATCCTATGAGAAGTAGGGAACCAATGAAGGTTTTTGGGTAGCAGAGTGACCTCTTCAGTCCTCTGCCTTAGATAGATTATTTGGACAACCTTGGTTCAAACTCCAGCTCTCTACCACTACCTACCTGGTTAGATCAGTTCACAACTCTACCAACAATGTTCCAATATTCCCCACATCTTCTCCAGCATTTGTAGTTTTCCTGTTTTGTCATGTTAGCCAATCTAATAGGTGTGATGTGGTATCTCAGAGTTGTTTTGATTTGCATTTCTCTAAGCAATAGTGATTTAGAGCATTTTTTCATATGACTATAGATAGTTTTAATTTCTTGCTCTGAAAACTGCCTGTTCATACCCTTTGACCACTTATCATTTGGTGAATGACTTGGATTCTTAGTTTGAAACAATTCTCTACATATTTTTAAAATGTCAGAGGCATTTAAGGCATTTAAAAATGCCTGTCAGAGACATTGGTTGTAAAACTTCTTTCACAATTTATTGCTGTTTCCCTCCCAATCTTGGTTGCACTGTCTTTGTACAAAAATTTTTCAATTTAATGTAATAAAAATTGTACATTTTGCATTTCATAATGTTCCTATCTCTTATTTGGTCCCAAATTCTTCCATTCTCCATAAATCTGACAGGTAGACTATTCCTTGCTCTCCCAGTTTGCTTACAGTATCAGCCTTTATATCTAAACAGGATTCCATTTTCTTTGATCCTCTATCTATGTCAGTTTGCCAATTATTATCTACAGTCCTTGGAGTGACCCTGTCCTTCCTCGCTGGGCACAGAGGAAATCACAGGATGAAAGATTCTGAGATGGAAGGGATCTCAGATGGTATAGCTCAATCCCCTCATCTGACCAAGAAGCTGAGTCCAAAGATGTTAAGTAATGTTAACCAAGGTCAAAGAGGAAGCAAGCATCCAGGATTTGAACCCAGGGCCTCTAACTACAAATCAGCATTCTTTCTTACCCCAGCTACCATTAACAACTTTTACTTGTACATTTAAAATAAATTAGAATCAATTCCCAATTGCAGTCACTTTCCCTAAATCCTTCCTTATAATGAAAAATCAAAATAAAATTGAACAAAATCCTGGGATTCAGGTTGAAATGATGCTTCCAAAGCTGGCTGAAGTCAGGGCTGGTTGCTTTATATTTTAGATCCCATTTTCCTCTGGTCTCCCAACTTAAATTTTAGTTCTACCAGTGTCTTCTGCCATGTTCCCAACATGTATAATCCCTTTCCCGCCTTGGTCTCTAAGATGAGATGACACTCCTTGCTCTCTAGTCCTGCTCTAGGGGCCAATGTGCCTTTCCCTTATTATTCTAATTTCCCTCATCAAATACAGATTCATATTCCAGAAAGACTACATGGACACTTAGGCTGGTCTAGACACTGCCACACAGGGATACATAAGAGGATTCATCCAACTCTCTGGAAATGTTCTTCTGATGCTTTAGCTATCCTGAGGGCATCAATGCTGAGAGACTGGAAGGGTTTTCATTTTCTTCTCCAGCTCATTTTACAGATGAAGAACTGAGGCAAACAGGGCTAAGTGACTTGCCAAGGGTTATACAGCTAGTAAGTATCTGAGGTTGGATTTGAACTCAGGAAGATGAGTCTTCATGACTCCAGAGAACTCTATCTGCTGTGCAACCTAACCGCCCCAAAGTGCTACATAAGTGTTAATTATTATTATTATTAGTAGTAGTAGTAGCTAGATAACAAGATTCAAAAGGTTGCTCATAAAGCTTCTTGTAATAATTTGGGCAATAAGCATTTTTCATCCAGTTTATTTTTCTACCATAGATGGTTAGACTGATTGTAAGAGTTATTATAGATTTTACTGAGGTTTTGTAGTATTCTGAGACTCAATGCAATTAGCATATTTGTAAATCACCATAAACACAGAAAACATAAAAAGGTAGAATGTGAACATTCTCTAGGACAAAATATATATCAGATATAAAGAACTTAGCATGACATACAAGTGCTTCAAATATTCGAATGCTGTTGTAGGTAATTACATGCCTCAGAACGTATATGAAGCGTTGCACTGTTTCCAGGGCAACAAAGTGCCAACATCCAGAGTGGATTCTACACTAATTACCTGAATCATTAAGTTTAAGTGGCACCTTTCACCTCTCCAAAAACTGCAACAGAAGTATGATTATTCTGTTGAATACCAAATTGCTGTTGACACACATTCTCATTCATGGACCCCTACTCCTTAAATCCAAAGGGAAATACTGGTGAATTCCACGGGAAGTGCTCCATTAGCTCAGTTTTAATGTACCTATTATTTTGTATAATTTCCCATTCCAATTGAGCTCATTCTATTCCTCCTATTCAATCCTGGGCCCATATCACTGTTCCTTTGCAGCGTCCACCCAAGATACATATATCGATGGACCAGCTCTATGTGTTGTTAATCCAAATTCATATCATAATCTAGACACTTGGGATTGTTTATCCAAATGGTTTTGGATAGTTAGGCAAAAATCTTTTGAGTGATCACATATCTCATGAAGAGGCTCTGTAATGCCTCAGGAAACATGGGGTCACCAGCAACTATGAGAATCTGAAGAATCCCACTATCTATGAGGAATCTATATTTCATTGGGATTCTGAACTGGGCAGATTCTATGACAGCAGCAGATGCCTGTGGTGTGCAAACGTCTCCCTGTTGTCTACCTTGCTTCATAATATTAAGATGGTCATTTAACAATGTTATTTCTGTCATAATGTCCCTGAATTAACCTTGTATGATTTTTATCTGCATGGGGGAGACAAGCTTTCCTCTAAACCAAAAAGCCCATCATTTTAACATCAATAATCTTTTAGTGATACTGTAGGTCTGAGAGGCATGGAACACCAGGCTAATAAAGTCACTTGTGAACAACAGCACACTGCAGTGTAACCAAATTTTCATTTTAGAAGTAGTATGGAATATTGTGGAAACCTTCCTGGAGGCAAGAGACCTGGGTTCAAATCCCAACTCGGATATTTAATAGCTGTGTAAATTTAGGGCAAGTCACACTATCCAGGTGGGATTTACACCAGGAATGCAGGGTTGGTTCAATATTAGGAAAATTATTATCATAATTAATTTTTTTGAGTCTCAGTTTCCCCATCTTTAAAATGGAGATAGTAATGCCAGGCCCACCTATCTCACAGAGTTGTTGTGAAAAAGGTGTTTTGTAAACCGTACGAAGCTATTAAATGTGTGAGATGGCAGGAGGGGGTGCCAGTCAGCAATGAGTCAGTTTCCAAACTCACAGGCCAGAGGATCGGGCAGCTGCTACAGCAGAGATGACATTTCGTCGTTTTTCATATCAGGATCAGACATATGTGTGCCAGGGGATTCTCCTCTGGTTAGAGGGACTGTCCCTAATTCACTATCCTCACATTTCGGATAACAGAGTTTCATAACATGGCTGACTCATCCAAGTGCGTGTCTCTGAGAGATTCATGAGAAATGTTAAAACTGGCAAACATGGGATATCAGTTCCTGTTGGGCTTATGACCCAGTGAGAATAGAGAATGAGTATAGGTTTTCTTCTCTTTGCAAGTAGGCGACTGTTTTGTAACTGTAGAAAGAAGAATAAAGCTCATTTCCTGATAAGAGAAAAAAATATTCCCTAGACAAAGTCCTAGAAAACTCAGAAATACATACTGGTCAAAGGGGAAGATTTAAAGTGGGATATTTACTATATTCATTATTGATTCATAAAGAAAGATGATTTGATGGTTCTCTCTTAGGATTTAATACTTAAAATGTCACCTGGAAAAGGGCCTAGGATATGGATTATTAGAAACTTCAAGGATACTGAAGAATTTTTTCAGTTGAAGGTGATCTTATGGGGAGGCAGATGGTACATTTAAAAGAAGAGGATTGTCTTTGGTGCCAAGGGGAACTTGGCTCAATCTCATCTCTGATGCTCACTACTTGTGAGATTTTGGACAAACTGTTTCCCCTCCTGAGGATCTGGTGTCCTCTTCTGTAACTCGAGGGGCCCCTGCTAGGTCTGGATGCATGAATAACTACTAACCACTGCCATGCACTAAGCCTTCTGTCATTCTGCTCCTATTGTGAGAGAATGGATCCACTCAAGTCCAGCTTTCATGGGCACTAGAAACCAGGGGGAGCTGGAGAATCAGAAAGACACACACATAGAGGAGACAAACCAGCAGATTTGGACAGAAATTGGAAGAGGAATGGGAAGCAGAGACTGGGTAGGATAATAACACTAGCTGACATTTACACAGTGTCTCACAGTTTACTTAGGGTCGTTGAAAGACAGGCAATATCACATACAGGAAGCTGCATTGGATCTAAGTTGGTGACTTTGGGTTCAAAATTCTGCTTCTGGTCATTTATGTCCTCTGTGTGACCATGGGTAAAATTACTTAACCTCTTTGGACCTGAGTTTCCCCATTTGTAAAATGAGGGAATTGGATTTGATTTCCTCTAAGATTCCTGCTGCCTCTAAATCTAGAATCCTAGGCTGGGCAGAAGAAGTTCAGAGTTTAACTGATTTGACAAAAGGACAGAGAACTAGAAAGTGGCAGAGATGGGGCTAAAGCTGTATTCTGGGAGTCCTGCCAAATTCTTTTTATGACACAAATATGGTGCTGATACCTAAGCCAGGAAGATTCAAAACAGAGAAATAAAATTATAGAGCAATTTCCCTAATGGATATTGATGCAAAAATTGTAAATAAAATATTAGTAAAGAGATTACAGCAATTTATCATGAGGATAATACAATATCCAGGTGGGATTTATGCCAGAGATGTAGGGTTGGTTCAATATTAGGAAAATTATCAGCATAATTGACCATATCAATAACAAAACTAACAGAAATCATAGTTATCTCAACAGATGCAGAAAAAGCTTTTGACAAAATATGCACCCATTCCTGTTAAAAACACTAGAGAACATAGGAAGGAATTTTCCTTTAAAATGATAAGTAGTAACTATCTAAAACCATCAGCAAGCACTATATTTAATGGGTATAAGTTAGAAGCACTTCCAATAAGATTGGGGGTGAAACAAAGATGCCCATTATCACCAATATCATTCAATATGGTACTAGAAATGCTAACTTTATCAGTAAGAGAAGAAAAAGAAATTGAAGGAATCAAAATAGGCAAAGAAGAAACAAAGCTATCACTCTTTGCAGATGATATGAGATACTTAGAGAATCCTAGAGAATCAACTAAAAAACTACCTGAAATAATTAACAACTTTAGCAAAGTTGCAGGATATAAAACAAACCCACATAAATCATCAGCACTTCTATATATTATCAACAAAGTCTAGCAGCAAGAGATAGAAATTCCATTTAAAATAACTGTAGGCAATATGGAATATTTGGGAGTTTACCTACCAAGACAAACCCAGGAACTATCTGAACACAATTACAAAACACTTTTCACAAAAAGTGAGATCTAAATAACTAGAAAAATATTAATTGCTTAGGAGCAGGCCAAGCTAATATGATAAAAATGACAATTCTACCTAAATTAATTTACTTATTCAATGCCATACCAAACAAACTAACAAAAACTTATTTTACAGAGCTAGAAAAAAATAATAACAAAATTCATCTGTAAGAACAAAAGGTCCAGAATATCAAAGGAATTAATGGAAAAAAATGCAAAAGAAGGTGGCTAGCCATACCAGATCTAAAACTATATTATAAAGTGGCAATCATCAAAACTATTTGGTATTGGCTAAATAATAGAGATCAAGTGGAATAGGTTAGGTACACAAGATACAGTAGTCAATGACTATAGTAATCTACTGTTTGATAAACCGAAAGACTCCAGCTTCTAGGATAAGAACTTACTATTTGACAAAAACTGCTGGGAAAATTAAAGAAGGGTATGATAGAAACTAGGCATAAACGAACATCTCACACCCTATACCAAGAAAACAACAAAATGGGTACATGATTTAGATATAAAGGTTGATAACCATAAATAAATTAGAACAAGGAATAGTTTACCTGTCAGATCTATGGAGAATGGAAGAATTTATGACCAAACAAAAGATAGAAAACATTATGATATGTAAAATGGATAATTTTGATTATATTAAATCAAAAAGTTTCTATACAAACAAAGCCAATGCAACCAAGATGAGAAGGAAAGCAGAAAGATGAGAAACACTTTTAACAGCCCTTCATTTCTCAAATATACAGAGAATTGAGTCAAATTTATAAGAATACAAGTCATTTCCCAATTACTAAATGGTCAAAGGATGTGAACAGGCAGTTTTCAGACGAAAAAATTAAAACTATCTATAGTCATATTAAAAAAATACTTTAAAATGCTATTGATTAGAGAAATATATATTAAAACAACTCTAAGGTACTGACTCACATCTCTCAGATTGGCTAATATGACAGAAAAGGAAAATGATAAATGTTAGAGAAGATGTGGGAAAATTGGAACACTAATGCATTGTTGGTAGAGTTGTGAACTGATCTAACCATTCTGGAAAGCAATTTGGAACTATGCCCAAAGGGCAACCAAACTGTGCATACCCTTTGATCCACTAATACCATTAGTAGGTCTGTATCCCACAGAGATATCATAAAAAAGGGAAAAGGACCTACATATGCAAAGATATTTATAGTAGCTCTTTTTTGTGGTGGCCAAGAATTGGAAACTGAAGGGATGTTCATCAATTGGGGAATGGCTGAACAAGTCGTGGTATATGAATGTAATGGAATACTATTGTGCTACAAGAAATAATGAGCAGGTGGATTCCAGAAAAACCTGGAAAGACTTACATTAACTGATTCTGAGTGAAGTGAGAACCAGAACACTGTCCATGGTAACAGCAACATTGTGCAATGATAAACTATGATAGACTACAGATCAACTATGAATGCTCTTCTCAGCAATACAATGATCCAAAACAATTCCAAAAGATTCATGATGGAAAATGCTATCCACATCCAGAGAAAGAATGTTGTTTTTTCTTTCTTATAATTTTTTCCTTTTGTTCTGATTTCTTCTTTTGCAACACAACTAAAGTGTAGATATGATTAAAATAATTGTATATGTATAACCTGTATCACATTGCTTGCTGTCTTTGGGATGGGGGAGGGAAAAAAATTGGGAACTCAAAGTCTTATAAAAGTGAAAGTTGAAAACTAAATAACAAAATCTATTATACAAAGAAAAACAAAGCTATCTCCTTGTGCTCATTCCTCTACATCACAAACTAAGGAGTAGAAAATTGTGCCGCACACGTGAAATTCATAAGGCTATGAAAAGAGCAATGAGGGAAAATCCAAATGCTACTTTATAGTTTGAAACGGTGATGTCTTGTCAAGGGAAATGAGAAAGTATGCATTCATTTAGTCTTGGTCTCTCTTCTCTCTCATCAGCTTCCACTGAGTTTAACTGACATCTCTTCACAGATGATTCCCAGATCTATATATCCAGCCCCCATCTCCTGAACTGCAATCCCCATCACAAACTGCTTCTTGGACTTAATGCCCTAGAGAGAGACTCAGACTCAGTATGTCCAACATGGCACTCATTATCTTTCCTTCCAAATCCTCCTATCTACCAAATTTCTCTATTTCTGTGGAAGGTAGCATTGTCCCACTATGCCAGCTAGCTGAGGACTACTTGCTAGTCTAGTCCTTGCTCGGGACTGATAGGTACTGCTGCCAATCATACTTTTTCAGCATACAGAAACATATAAAAACTCTCATTTATTATATGTTCCTTTTTTTTTTATGATCCAATTCATGTGCTACCAGGGATACAAGGCCTTGTCCTCATGGAGCTTATGGTCCGGGATGGAAGGCAATTAATGTATACAACCAAAACATCAACACTGCAAGATCAGTCTTTGAGAAATTCAACAAACAGTACCAACTACAGACTGTGGGGGTTCAAAAGAGCCAGGTATTACAGGGAGACCTTACAGAAGAAGTGATCTTTGGGGCTGGGCCTTGAAAAGATAGTCACTGAGGGAAAAAGTTATAAGCAAATGAAAAGGTACAAACAAAGGTGCTGGGGCATAAATACCCAATGATGGGTGTTTAGTGGATGGAAAGGAGTCCTGGGTACTGACTACTGTACTGTACTGTACTGGGTACAGTGGAAATAAGCCTGACAGGGAAGGGTCAAATGGTGGGTAAAATTTGAATTACAGGGGTGGCCAGTTGGCTCAGTGAGTAAGAGCACCGGCCCCAGTGTCTGGATGACCTGGGGATCAAATCTGGGCTCGGATACTTAGTACCACACCCAGAAATAACTGGCTGTGTAACCTTGACCAAGTTACTTAACCCCAATAGCTTTAAAAAAATTTTTTTGAATTACAGCCCTTTTATCCCATCAATTGCCAAGTTTTGTTCATTCTCCCACTGTGATATTTCTTGCTTCTTTCCTCTTTGCTACACTCATGAAGCCACTGCCCTAGTGCAGGCCCCTTGTCACCTCTTGCCAGGCCTCCTAACAGGTCTCTCTGCTTCAGTCTTTCTCCTCTCTAATTCATCCTCCACATCGCTGCCAAACAACAATAACAACAACAAGCCCTCCTCCTTCCCCCTCAAAAAAACATTCCTGAGGCAGAGGTCTGATTGTGTCAAACCATTTCTTGGAAACTGTCAGTGAGTCCCTATTTCCTCTAGAATAAGAAATAAATTCCTCAGCCTGGCATTTAAAGCTTTGCACAATCTGATTCCAAACTACCATTTCAGACAATAGTTTATATTACTTCCTTTCATGACCTCTACATTTCAGCCAAATCGGTCCACCAGCTGTTCTCTGAACTCAGCACTGTACCTTCTGTCCCTGGGCCTTTTCACAGACTCTCTCCAATGCCCAGAACATCTTCTTTTATCACTTCTGTCTCTCAGAATCCTGAGTTCTATACCTCAAGGATTAGCTCAGGGAACACCTGCAACACAAAAAGCTATTCCTGATTTCCTGGTGGTCACCAGTCTCTCATAAACACACACACACACACACACACACACACACACACACACACACTTTGGGGGGGGGAGATATCCAGTATAATAATATATAAACTATATGTATATGTATATATTCATATATAATTCCAGAAATATGTACATGATATACAATTTATGGATAAACGTTATATAAAAATTATAATTACATTTACTTCTTTGTTTACATGATATATTTTCCCAGAGGAATACAAGCTCTTTGAGAGCAGGGACTGAGTCTTTTTGTTTTTTTTATCTCTGTATCCCTCATACCAAGGACAGTGACTTATAAATGCCAGGGCTTTAATATATGTTTAATGAATTGCATTAATTATCCCTGAGAAATTGATCCTCAAGAACCATCCTTTCTAGTAAGGGATGGGTTGGCTCATCATTTTTTTCCATCTCAAGCTTCTAATCTTGTATGGTTGATAAAAAGAGTTAGTAATTCTTAGGATAAATCAATCCCATATTTTTATCTGCCTATGAAACTTTCCTTGGAAGCAGAGAGTCTGCAGAGTCCATCAGGCAATTAACATCATTCTTGGGGAACGTCTGTCCACACAGGAACTAGAAGAGCAGCCATGCTGAAGTTTAAAAAAAAAAAAAAAGGAAGCCGGGATACTGTCCTTTCCCCCAGACGCTCTTAAAATGTGTTGCTGTTATTCTATCTGGAGATGTTACAGAATGTTTCCTAGGAAGGGAGTTAGAATGGTTAGCCAGTCCTAGGGTGATAGATTTGGAGCCAGAGGAGCCCCCAGCAGCCACTGAGAACAACTCCCCTCTTTGTACAAAGGAGGAAGGTGAGGAAGAGAAAGCTTAAGTAATCTGCCAAAGGTCAAATAGGCAGTAAGTATCTGAGGTGGGATCTGAATCAGGTTTTCTTGACTCAAGTCTAGTAACCTTACCACTGCACTGGGCTGCCTCTGAACTCTGCTCCTGCTTCTTTTGTGAAGAACAGGCATTTGTGAGTTTAGGAAAAACCAGACACCTTAAAACCAGGGACCTGAGTCCTCTCTGGAAAATTCCAAGAGCATGAATCAAATTTAATACACTGGTAGAAATTTCAGGACATCATCGATCAAATGCTTATAGACACTAACTGACTGAATGAAGGCTGAACAATTTTGCTTTAAGTTAACAAATGATTAATCCAGTGAATGATCTTGTCCACGTTTCTTCCCATTCAGCTGTGACACAGCAGTTTCTGAGACATGTTAATTTTGCTGTAGGACAGGCTGGAAGGATGGGAGAGACCTAGAACAGGAGAGATGCCAGAGGCCAATACAGGCTGATGGGGCCATTGATTAGGGAGAGCCCAAAAGAGGCTTAGGAAAGGGGGAAAAACAAGGCAATAGAGCAGTAATCAGCCAACCTAAGAGGGAGACGTGGAAATGAATGAGGGGAAGGGCCTGAGTCTGTGTCTCACACATTCTGTACTATGCCATGCTGCCTCTCTTCTGAAGCCTGGGCATGTACCCTGATAATGAATAAAGAACCTGGCAGGATGAATAAAAAGCTAGAGAGACAAGCCCCGGAGACTGGAGGGCATGGGGCAAGGCTACCACCATGGCAGGAACATCCCAGGAGGGCTGCTAAGCCCTCTCTCTTCTCCACTCATTAACTGCCAACATCATTTCATGGCATCATGATTTCCAGTAACTCCTTTTTCTGCAGCATGCTGACTCTCCTAACTGTTATCATAAGTAATTGCAGTAAGTAATCATATACTGGTCAGTGGTGCAGTGCTAGAACACTGGGCCTGGAGTCAGGAAGACTCATCTTCCTGAGTTCAAATCTGACCAGTTGTATGACCCTGGGCAAGTCACTTCACCTTTGTGCCTCAGTTTACTCATCTATAAAATGAGCTGGAGAAGGAAGTGACAAGTCTTTGTCAAGAAAATTCCAAATGGGGTCATGAAGAGTCCAACACAACTGAAAAACAATTGAACAATAATCATATCATAGATAACTTTGGCCTAGGATCCTAAGGCTTTACTAAAGATGCCATGACTTAGTAGAAAGATCATTGCATTTAGAACTGGAAGACCTAGGTACAAATACTGGCTTCTGCCACCTGTGTTACCTTGGGTAAATCATCTAAAGATCTCTAAGCCTCTATTTCCAAAAATGGTACCTCCTATTACCCAAAGCTGGATTATGCTCTGATGAAAGATACAGATTGTAGAACGCATTTCAGAAAGCCCTACATGCCTTGGAGCAACACAAAATAACAGTCCCCAAAGTGTGTTCAAATGTCTCTTGCCAAATATCCTAGGGCCCTGGATGAGTCATTAGACTAAAGCAGATGCAATGGTGACAAGAGAGACCACTACTGTCCAGGCACTTGCAGAGAAACAAAACGTCTTAGGAGAAATAAAGTGAGAAAATGAGATACAGCAGCCCAAAGAAAAAGAACGCATATTTTAGAGGTTGAAAAAAGAATTCTCTCAACGACTTTTCTTCCCTCTCTGCACATTTTCTGCTTATGTAGGAAGATCAATTTTTATCAGTTTCACTGCTTGTTCTAAGGTGGGGACCCTGCCTAGAGGACAGTAAATACTGTCATGGTTTTTAAGATCTTCTCTAATGATTAGAAGCCAACTTAAAAATATGTACACACCCACAAACTGCTGTTTCTAACATAACAATTTTGGGAATAACTAGATTGGAATTAGAGAATCTAGGTTCCAATGCCAATCCTGTGACTTTGGCAACCAGTGAAGG
This sequence comes from Petaurus breviceps papuanus, assembly GCF_028583685.1. Classification (NCBI taxonomy): domain Eukaryota; kingdom Metazoa; phylum Chordata; class Mammalia; order Diprotodontia; family Petauridae; genus Petaurus; species Petaurus breviceps. The sequence continues at coordinate 29,086,146 of NW_027185764.1, read as the reverse complement.
GAAGGGGGAGTCCCTTTACCTCTGTGAGTCTCAGTTTCCACAACTTGAAGATGAGAATATTAGACCAGATGAGTTCTAATGGTCCTCTAAGGTCTAAAGCTATTGAACTGGGAAGTTATGGGGGTGCTTTAGTGACCTCTTTCTATCCCCTGGCCAAGTTAAGTGTAAGTTTAGTTTACTAAAAGATCAGTTAACTTTTACCTTATTCTCAAAAAGATATTCTCTTTGCATAATGGTTTTTGTGTAAGAAGTAGGGTGTTTTTATCACCACTGGGAAAGGTGATACAAACACACCAGAAATAGTGGAACGTGTTATTCAGGATGGAACATAAATCACCACTCTTCTAACAAGTCTCTTGCTCCCTCCACCCCCAACCCTCCTTTAGGATTTAAATTTAACATCCTTGGACATTTATGGAGCTGACAAACAGTATTTTAATAACATTCAGTGGTCTGGAAAAAAAACACAACACAATTCCTTTCTCCCCCACCCCTCTCTACCTCCAAGTACCAGATTATCCCAAATGATGGAAATGGTCCACTGACTTTCAGGAATAATTTCAATCACCAGTTTAGTCAATTCTTATTCCAAATACCAAAGGCAAGGAAGAATCGGTGGTATAAGGTCCATTACCTGAAGACAAGCTCATTAAATTCCAACTAAGGAAACACTTTCCTGAATAACGAGGAAGAATTAGGGAGTCTAAAGGCATTAAGGGAACAGCAAGGGTGTAATGAGCATTGGATCTTACCTACATTTCTTTTACAGACACTGTTTTTACTTTTACACTTGCTGAATAAACTGAATATAATATATACCTATGTACCTGCTTATCCTTTTAGTCCAACCTTCTGAAGCTTAACTCAGGTCAGTAACCTCCCTGGCTTTCTTGGTTCTAGTCCCACAGAGGTCAGGACAGGAAGTTTCCTTAACTGCCAGCTGGTAAAATGTTAGAATGTAATACAAGCATTTACTAAGGACCTACTATGTGCTAGGACAATGCATGATCAAGGGAGGTAGGCAGGGATGCTGCAAAATTTTCTTCACTTAAGAACTTTAAAAGGCCTGCTGGAACAGTTCCGGTCTGTTCCTGCCCACAGGATTTCCTATAACTCAAATATGATATAAAATAATGATGACTGTTGCTATTCTATGACTCTATGTGATCTCATGGACTTTTGTCCATTCTTGGCAAAGATACTGGAGTGGTTTTGCCATTTCCTTTTCTAGTGAATCCCCATTTTACAAATGAGGAACTGAGGCAATTAGGGGTTAAGAGACTTGCCCAGGGTCAAATAGCTAGTAAGTGTCTAAGGCTGGATTTGAACTCAGATCTTCCTGACTCCAGGCTGGGTGCTCAATCTACTGAACCACCTAGCTCCTACTTCATCTCCAATAATGGTGATAACTCACTTTATAAAGCGATTTAAGGTTAACCTGGGGCTTTACATAACTGTACTTGTTAGGAAGAGCTGAGAACAGATTCAGCTTCAGACATGGCCTACATGTGTGACCCCTCTGTCTGCCTCAGTTTCCTCATCTGTAAAACAGTGATAGTAATAACCCCTACATCCCAGGGTTGTTTTGAGAATAAAATAAAGGAATATTGGTAAAGCTCTTTGCACCTTAAAGTCCAGCTAGTGATACTGGGAAATTCCCCTAAAATTACCCTGGAGTACCATTTTACTAGGTTGGCTTTTCCCCATTGCTGAAAATGTAAGCTTATCCTTTTATTGAATGATAAAAGTTCTTTTTTCCTACCATGTTGCAGTCCTCACTGTCACGGTACTCCTATAATTTCAAATCAGGCGCTCTGAGGGTTACTGATAGCTTGCATTTCTTCCTTTGAGATCTGTCTGTCCATATCTTCTGAACATCTATGTACTGGGGAACAGTTCTTGTTCTTATATATTGGCATCAATTCCCTAATCACCTTGGATACCAGATCTGTATCAGAGAAATTTTCTACAAAGATTTTTCCCTTCAGTTCATTTTTTCCATTCTAATTCTAAGTGCAATGTTTTAGTTTGGGTTAAAACTTCTCAATTTTGTATAATCAAAACTATCCATTTGATCTTTTATGATTTTTACTATCTTTTACAACATATACATATAAAAGATACTACATATCTTTTATGATCATCTTTATCAAGAATACTCTTCTAACCCATAGTTATAAAAGATATTGCCCTTCTTATTCCTCTGATTTGTTATGATTTGACCTTTTATATACATACATTTATTTGGAGCTTATTGAGGGATGTGAGATGCTAATCCCCAAGCTTAATTCCTCCCAGACTGCCTTCTGTTTTTTTCCTGCAGTTTTTGTCAAACAAAACAAAAAATGTAAGCAGAAATGGCTTCAGTCCAAGATTTTAAAAAGCAGGGATAAAGTCTATTCATTCATTTTTCTCTATTTCTTTTTCAGTAAATACTAAGATACATAAATCATAAATACTTCTGACAAATTTATGGTCAACAAACAGACTACTGACTTCTTCGACATTTTAAATATTCATGCTTGCATTTAAATACCGTCATTGATCATCTGAGAGCTAGAAATGACCTTTGAGATCTCCTCACTGATTTTACAAATGAAGAAAACTGAGGCTCAGGCAAATTTAAAGTACTCAGAACTACTGTTAATTAAAGATCAATCAGAAATAAGGGTAAAGCTCCTCAAATTATATGGTATATTATTTGGGAAAAAATGATTTCTCATGGAGAGTCTAGAATTTTGGAGCTGAAGGGACCCAAGAGGTCATCTAGGCCAGCCTCCTCATCTTACAGGTAAGAAAATGCAGGTGCACTAACTTGCTCAAAATGAAAAATCTGAACATACAACTTTTCAAGTCTATGTCAATGGCATGAAGCAAGAAACAAGAAATGATGGTGCCAAAGTATAAACTCGTGTGTGTGTATGTACACACACGCACACACATACACACACACATATATATAGTCACATAATAGACAGATATAGATATTCTATAATTACATAATAGTACCATAAGTAAAAGTGCCTAAACAGGTACTAAATTCCATTCCACCAGGTTATCTGTTATAATAAATGGCACCAGTGACATAATGGCCACCTATCAGATAACAAAGTTATCTTTCTTCTACGTCCAAAGGTTTTCCTCTTTTGGAACCTACATAAGTGATGAACACATGCTAGTCATCTGCTGCCAAATTATATCACTTTCACCATGGGATGTGAAAATAGTCGTCCAACTGAAGGCTTTGCTCTGAGCTCTAGGCTGAGAAACCAAAAAGCCCAGGGAGTCAATTTGACCATGAAAAGCCTTTGTTTTCCTCCAGACAAAGACAAAAGAAGGATTCTGAAATAGCACTTCCTGTGAAGGCTGTTATTTATATACAAAACATTTAGCCAGCACTCATAATTAGCAAATTACTCAATTATTAAAAAGCTGGCCAAGTGGTATCCATTCATAACATACAAAAAAGCAATTCTCAGTAACAAATGGTGTACTTCCCTTCAACTTTTGAACATTCACATATCTTCCCTAGCTCTAGAAAAATAAATAAATAAGAATAAAACTTTTGATCATCTATTCAGTTCCCACTATCTAGGAATATAGTAATCAATCAAAAAAGTACCTATGAAGCACTTACTAGGTGCCAGAAATATAGTAAGCAAGAGAATGCAGAAAGCAATCCCTGCGGTCAAGGAGTTTACATTCTAATGGGGAGAGACAACACAAATTAATACATAAAGGATAAGTACAGAGTAGATGAAAGCCAGCCTTAGAAGGGGAGGCATTAGCACAAGTTGGGAAAGGTTTCTTATAGGAGATGGGGGCTTCAAAGAAGCCAGGGATTCTCAGAGATAGGCGGTGTGACGAGGGAGACCGTTCCAAGTATGGGGCATAATGCAAAGGTACCCAGCTGGGAGATGGCACGTGTAGAATGGAAAGTAGGTTGGTGTGTTGAAATAGTAGAATACATGGAAAGGAGTAAAATATAAGATTTACTGTTTGCCTTTGTTCTTGAAGAGGACCAAGACATCATGGAAGTGAAGCCATGACTGGAAAGGGAGGAAAGGGCCAGGTTCTTAAGGGTTAAACAGAGGACTCCATGTTTGGCCCCAGAGGCAAAAGAAGGCCAATAGTCTACTGAGTAGGGGGACTGACATGATGAGGGGTTCCCTTTAGGAAGATCACTTTGGTATCTGTGTGGAGGGCAGATTCAACAGGGGAGAGACTACAGGAAGGGAGTTCATTTGGAAGGCTACTCAATAGTCCAGGTGAGAAGCCAATGAGGTCTTGAACTAGGTTGATGGCTGTGTAAATGGAGAGAAGGGAACATACAAAAGATATGTCATAGAAATCAGTTGGATTTATGTGGTGAGACAGAAATGATGATCCCAAGAATGTATAATAGGGTGACTTGTGGGATGGCAGAACCCTCAACAGTAATAGGGAAAACTCAGAAGCAGGGTGAATATGAGGGGAAAATTGTTGAGTTCTGTTGTGGACATTCTGAAATGCACAAAATGCAAATGGTGGGGGCGGCCAGGTGGCGCAGTGAGTAAGAGCACCAGCCCCAGTGTCGGGAGACCCAGGATTGGTTCTGGCCTCAGATACTCGGCACCCACACAAAAATAACTGGCTGTGTAACCTTGAGCAAGTTACTTAACCCTGATTGCTTTAAAAAAGAAAAAATGTAAATGGCGATGGAGGGCCTGAGAGAGAGAATAGGACTGTATGAATAGACCTGGGAATTATGTGCATGGAGATATTAACTGAACCTATGGGAGCTGATGAGATTACCAAGGGTGAGGCTATAAAGGGTAAAGAAGATGGTTTAGGATATTTAACACTAACGGACACCAACAGTCGGGGGTATTAAGTATGGATGAAGAAAGATGGTATATATAGCATATATAACATCGGGGGGCACCAACAGTCAGTGGGTATGATATGGATAAAGATCCAGCTAAGGAGCTTGAGAATAAATAGACAGGCAGGAGAACCAAGAGAAAAGTCCCAAAAACCAAAGGAGAGAGCGTCCAAGAGGACAAGGCAGCCAACACATGTCAAGACAGATAAGACCTGAGAAAATATCATCAAATTTGGGAATTAAGAGGTCGTTGGTAACTATGGAGAGAGCAGCTTCAGGTGAGTGGTAAGACTGCGAGTCAGACTGCCTGAAAAGAGATGGCATTTTTCAAGGAATTTAGCTAAGAAGGGAGAGACATTGGAAGATAACTGGTGGGCAATATGGGGTCTACTAAATATTTCTTCTACCTCTTCTTCACAGGGCTATGCCCTACTAGGTATTCTTCTATTTACTATGAAACTCCTCCGCTGGGCTGTGGGCTCATGATGCCTCTATTTCCCAGGCAACCCTCTTGTCTCAGTCCTATGTATTCCAGCTTCTGCCCTTTTCACTCTGTACTCAGATCTCTGGAAGGTCACCAATCAAATAGAATGACCTTTGTTTTCTGTCATAGCATCAAAGAATAATGGAATTGCAAGGACCCCGAGGTTATCTGGTCCAATTTACCAAAAAAAAAAAAAAAAATCCCCTTTTGCAACATCCTCACTATTCTCTAATTACTATTTTTGTGGGAGAGGGGGTTAGAAAGGAGCAAAGTTGTTTGACCTTGTGTGATGAGGGAGAGATTCAGCCTTAGTCACTGCTATGGGGGGGGCGGGTCAGGGGTCTCCATAGCTGGACACAAAAGCCCAAATCTGTGAGACTGCTTGATCTCTTTGCTGCTGGCCTATGGAACGGGACCTGGGAGAGGGTGGGGATGCTAAGTGGGGGCTCTCAATATATAGTTTCTCAGATGTTATTTCACAAGCTTTATCCCTCCATCTTGTGGAATTGGTTCAGATTACTCTCTATCTGGTACATAAATTTCTTTTTCTGAGTTTTTGGTTTAAAGAGGTTTATAGAAAACAGTTACTACAACATCTGGTCTGTCACGTGGTTCAGTGTGCCCCACAGCTCAGATAATCAATCTTTCTTGCCTACTATGTGTAAGGATTTATTAAGCATATAAAGGGATAATGCAAATTCATGGTTATTCTAAGTACCACTAACCCTCATTAAAAAACTTTTTTTTTTTAAGAACTTGTCAATAAAGGTGGTGGGGGGTTTTGGCCCAGATTTTATCATGCTTCTTTCTCTCTACTATTGACAATTTCAAAAGCCAAGAGAATTACTGTTGTACCAGAAAAGGTTCATTGTAATTGGTCCAGAGATAAATGAATACTGCCCATGTTCTTCTGAGTTACACAGCTAGATATGTGCTAAGTGTGATGAGAATGAAATTTTTCTGTTCAATGAGAAGAATTAGGCACAGATAAAACAACCATACTGATGCCAACTCTATTTTTTAGGTTTTTTTTTTCCATTTATTGTTAACTTGGCTAACAGGAGTCAATAATGACTTGTCGAATTAATAAAGCCCACAAATAATCCCATTCCCCTCATTTTAACCCATAATTTTCATCTTCTTTATACCAAATCCTCTGTCAGAGATGCTAACAGGAAACGCCAGATTTTAATTTTATTTCCTTTCCTTCTCTGAAGGTGCTAATAAGGGTGAGGCAGACAACAGACAGAAGGAACAATGGACTTGGAATAACAACAGTTAGCATTTATGTAGTACTTTAAGGTTTGCAAAGCACTTCACAAATATTATCTGATTTTATCCTCACAACAACCCTGGGAGGTTATTCCAGAGGTTAAGTGACTTGCACAGAATCACATAGCTACTAAATATCTGAGGCCGGATTTTAATTCAGATCTTCCTAATTCTAGGTCCTGCATCTAGAAACTGCGCCACCTTGCAACCTAGGTAATAACTGCCAACATTTATAGAGAAAGGCTTGCAAAAAAGCACTTTATAATTATTATCCCATTCAACTCTAACAACAACCCTGATGCTATTATTATCCTATTACAGATGAGGAAACTGGGGTAGGCAGAAATTAAGGGACTTGCCACGGTTCACACAGCTAGTAAGTGTCAGATTCAAATGCAGGTCTTCCTCACTCAAGTCCAACGTTGTATGCCCAGCACATGAGCATACAATAAATTAATAAGTGCTTAATAAATGCTCACTGAATGAATAAGTTATGAGTATTATTGTATTAAGGTTATACCTGAAGATGGAAAAAATATAACAAGCATTGCATATACATATTTAAGAGATTAATAAATAATTTCCCCATTTTATCATTTCCTCACAAAATGTTAGGGCAGGAAGGTACTTGGGGAGAACAACTATTCTGCCTCCCTTATTTTATGGAGGAAGAATCTGGGCCCGTAACAAAAGAAGGTAAAGATAAAGACAGATGGGAACAGAACACAAATGATGCTTGACTTAAAAGCTAACTTGTGAGGTAAGGAACAAGCAGCTGCCTTCTGTACAGGAGGAGATAACTCTGGGTGCCAGACTGAAAGGAGGCAGGAAGGAAGAAGGCTTTTCACAGGCAGATGCTCCTGATTAAAGGCCATCTTTGTCTATAGTGAGGTCTCAGTCCTCCATCATGGAGGCTCATACTAAGGAAGGTGAGCCCTGTTGGCAAGAATGCATTTTTTTCAGGAGAATATGTAATCTCCTTAAATCCCCTAGGTTTTCCCTGTGTTCAATTAACCTTGTGTCAATCTATGGCAGGCTCCCCGAGCTACCTGATAACAGGCAGTTTCATTATGATTAAGTATTTAAGTAACCCTTTGATGGGTTCTATTATTTTGCTACTCGGAGAAAAGCTGAAGGACCCAGAGGGGCTGATTTTTAAAGGCAGACTGGTCTAACGCACAAGTCAGCAGACCTGAAGTCAGAGGTTCTGGTTTCTAATCACAGTTTGGGACTGGACTTAGGAGGTTCAGTGGAAATTGTTCTACTTCCAAAGGCTTCCATTTCCAGATCCACAGGAATGGCTGAGGACTAATCAATAAGCTTTTTATTCATTTCCTACTATGACCCAGGAACTATGCTAAGGGCTGGCTCTTGGGTCCCACTAGTGCCTGAGGAAGATCTAACTGGAGCACCCTGGGCAAGGTGGGCTTTTCCTGGGTCTCTGTCCAGCTCCCCCCAATATCATTCAGTTTTCATGTGTGACCCTAGCCAAATCACTTAACTTCTCAGTGTTACAGTCTATCTGACTCTCAATATTGGTAAGAGTTTCTATACTGGAGTTGCCCTTTCACATTTTACAGATGAGGAAACTGGGGCAGAAAGAGGTTGGATGACCTGCTAGTAAGTATCTGAGGTGGATTTTGACACTGTACCACCTAATACCCTAATGATTAAGACACAATTTCTGCCTTTAACAAACTTACAATATAGCAGAGGAAAGAAGACATACATACGTGACCACAATAGGAGGTGAAATGTGTTTACTAAGTATGCTAGACTGGGCACTCTTCTTTTGTTAACTCGGTTGAACAATTCAATCCCATTCAAAAATAACAATTAAGTTCCTACTACAAACCAAACATTGAGTATACAAAGACAAAAACCCTGGCCTCAAGGAGCTTACATTCTGTTTCCTCATATATAATGGAACATCAATATTATACTGTTTGGTACAGAGCTTCATTGACTACATGTGACTTATTTCTGTATTTCCCTCAGTGCTTAGTACATATATGAAAATAAAATATTATAACACTAGGAGCATTATAATAATATAGGGAGAGATGTTTTATTCATGTAAGATGGGTGATCACATAAGAAACTCAGGTGAAATGAGGGAATCAAATTCAAATAGAGAATATAATCAGAGACAGGAGACCCCTCCCTCCTGCCCAGCCCTGCTCTCATGTGCACTCATTGCTTGGCACCCAGGCTTTTCTGGTCCCCACATTTTAAGTGGAGTGGCAATGTATGGATATGAGGCATTAATAAGGCATGAGGCAAGGCATGGGTAGGGTGGGTATGGTGGGTATGCCAAGGACTGTGACAGCTAGTCCTAATTTTTACCACCAAGTTATTGTGGGTCCTCAGGTGACTCATGAACCTCCCCAGAGCCTGTTAGTTCCCTCTCTAAAATCTACTCAGCTTTGTGCTAGGGCTGAAAATCAACAAATAAAAATCTATGAAGCAAGCACTTTGTAACCTTAAAGTATTTTTTAAAAAAAGAAACTGTCATTAGGGTCATTTCTCTACCCTTGGGCTTTTATTCTTTCCTTAAAAAATACTTGGGATATAATGAGAACTGCATTGAGAACAACCCGCTGATAAACATTTTAAGCTTTCCTTTCATTGCCACAAAATGTAATCTAGGGGCCTGTGGAGGAGAATGACTCCCGCAGTAGTGGGTCTGTGCTGCTGCTAGCACTTGGCAAACCTCTCTCCCTTTAGGGATGGGGACTGTGGTAAGGCTTCCTACTCCTCCTTGGAATGGAAGGCAGGGATAATTTTACTTATTGAAAAATGAAGCTATTTCTGCAGGTCGTCTTTGGCCCTCAGCCAGCTAGCTCCATCAGGCTCCAAGACCATCCGGGCCACCATCTGCCTCACCCTAGCTGCTAGTGCCCAGCCTTCACTTTCTAACAGGGCTGCCCGGTCAGCATTAATGGAGAGCCCAGACTAAGGCTGTATAGATGGGCTAATGTGGTGAGGAGATACAAAGCCAATGCACAATGTTTATTTTTGTTCAGTGGCATGCCATGCTAATGGGTGGCATACTGCGTGCCCTGACAACCAACAGGACTGTGGTCTGATGGAAAATAAAACAACTGACATTGCCCTCCAAGGCCCACTGGCCCAAAATGCTCTGAGACAATGGCTATTCCACTGTAACAAACACAGGCATCTTTAGTAGCCTACTTTCTATTTTACCTTTTAAACATTCTAATTTTATTAGTATCTTTTATTGCTACATTACCTTTATTTGGGGGCAGCTAGGTGGCACAGTGAAAAAGAACACTGGGCGCAGAGTCAGAAAGATGTGAGTTCAAATCCAGCTGCAGACACTTAACAGCTGCAAGACCAAAGACAACTCACCCTCCATCTATCTCAATTTCCTCATCTATAAAATAGCACCTACCTCACAGGGTTGTTTATAAGGATCAAATGAGATCATATAGGTAAAGCATGGAGCATAGTGTCTAGCACACAGTAGGTGCTTAATAAAAGTTTATTCTCATTCTCTCTTTCATTTCTGAATATAGCTCTATTTGACCAGTGAGTCATTCCATATACCACAGAATAAAAGAAGCTCCACAAAACCAAACAACTCATTAGTTAGCATATGCAATGGTCTATACCCACAGTCTTCCCCCCAAATGCAAGATCTTAACTTTGGGTGGGGAACCTTTGACTGAATTCTAGGCTTGAGAACCTAGAGGGCCACATGTGACCTTGAGGCCACAGGTTCCCCACCCCTGTCTTAACCCTTTCTGAGGCCAGTCTTCATCATTATAATTGTTCATTAACTTGCTTTCTATTTTGAAAGAGTTATGGTTTCATCATCAGGGCAGGTGATCCTCCACATTTAATGAACTGTCATGACCAAAAAAAATTCATTACCTGTTGGGCAACTTTCTGATAATGTAACCATTCTAATTAAGCTAAGTTGGTTCTTGGATGAGAGATATAGCCAGTTGCCTACCCAGGGAACAAATCCCTCCCAATTCGGTCAGATCTGTCTGAGACTGTTTCTAGGGGAACATACCATACAGTCTTAGACAAACCAACCCAAGGAAAACTCCACAAGGCATCCCAGGAGGGTTTTATTATCATTTTATTTGTTAAAAAGCAGAAAATTGCTAATTTTTGAAAAAGACAAATAGGTAACATAGATGCCATATGTGCAAAGACACACATGCCAGGTGTTACCTCTCAGTTCTTCAGGCAAGACAATTAGACCCCAGGATGAGCCAGTGACTCACATTATTGACGACTCGATAGCAAAGGGAGCAAGTTTAATTTCATGCATCTATAAACTGCCGAAACAATCCGGGAGCTCAAATCAAGCCTTTTAAAATGAAATTTTCTAACATCAGAGCTCTGGATGAGGATATCATGTGTAAAAAGGAATTTTTATGGCTCGAGATTGCATCCCATTAATGGGGTAACTAAGCACTAATCCTGGAATTATTAAGGCTTGTTCTACACAGTAAAGACCATGAAGATAACTGCTTTTACAGATGCTGCAATTTTATTGGTGGTATATGGTTTTATCTCATGGAAATGAACAAAAAGTACACGCCTTAGGGCTTATATCTTCATACATATAGTAGGAACATATACTAATGGAAAGAGTGCTGGACTCAAGAGACTGGGAAGAAATGTCATTCATACAAACTGATAAGGAAAAACTCCAATTAGCAGAAATTATACAGTGTAAAATGAAAGACTCTCATACTGGCCTTAAAGAGATAACCTCCTAAAGCTCAGAGTGCATAAGACAGACTAGGCAGTTATGAATTAATACATAAGTTTTACCCTAAATATGCCTCAGTTTCTTCAACTATATAAAACAGTCACTTATGCCTTCTTAGAGATGATATAACAGCAGACAGCTTTTTTAATCGTGAGTCAATTATAACAGAAAGCAGTAAAAAAATCCAGGCAAACAAATGTAAAAAGCAATGTAATTTAAGGTTTCGTGGAAAGAAAAACACAAGACAGTCTGTTAATGTACCTTAAATATTAACAATAAGAATTTTAAAAAATACAACAGATAATAAAATATATGTGTTTATTTTAATTCTGGATTATGTCCAGTTCTGGGTAAAAGATGAAAAAAGAAAGGAAAGACAAAGTATCATACATAATAATATACAGAAACAAAAAGAATCACATATAAAAAGGGAAATGAAGAAGAAAGAAACATGGGCAGGCAGGGATAGATGAGTGCAAAGGAGTGCAAGGAGAAGTAGAATTAGAGATTGAGGGAGGATGGAAGGAAGGAGAGAGGAAGAATGAGTGGGAGGAGGGAAAGGGAAGAAAAGTCAGCAACCTTACACATTTTACCAGCTCTGTCTCTCTGTACCTCTGTCTCTCTCTCCCTCCCCACACAAACATGTATGCCTAGATTTATTTTTAAGAATACATAGCTAGGACTTGTGAAAAAATATCTCTGTTACTACTTACAGTTTGGAAGTACAACATTCTTAAAATGATCTCTTTTCATTATTTTAATGGAGAAAAATCCTAACCATTTTGATCTCTGAAGTGCTCCCCATGTACTCCCTGCGTTGCAAAAGGTTTGGCAAAGGAAGGGACTCTTCTCATCAAGAGAGACAGATTTTTTTTTTTAATTATCAATGAGGACACCCACTGAAATTTAAATTTACTATACTGTTGTTTCATTGTGTGACTCTTCATGACCTTGCGGATCATACTGTCCATGGGGTTTTCTCAGCGTGGATACTGGACTCCAGTGGATTAAGGCAAACAGAGGTTAAGTGACTTGCCCAGGGTTATGCAGCTAACACCTGAGGCTGGATTATAAATCAGGTCTTCTTGAATACAGGTCCAGTGTTCTATTCACCAAGTCACCTAATTGCCTCCTTACTATACTGCACATTGCTACAAAAAAAAAATCCATGAATTAAAATAACTGTATTTGATTTATGGAAATTATACACCCTCAGGATTTAAATTTTTTAAAAAATGGGGCTCAAATCCACCAAGATAAGGAAAAAATAGTAAGTCTCATTACTTTTAAAAATAAAAAAAAAAAAATGCCGAATAAAGGGCAAAAGAAATTCTTACCATGTCTTAATTCTGACATGGTCTACTGGTCTTGGTTTCCTTTGAGAAATGCTCCTGAAGGGAAAAAATGAACAATTCTCCAGTCTAGAACAGAGAGAGACAAAATAGAAGTATCTAACAAAATGCCTACAGAAAACTTTCTGAATTTTAATCTGAGAATATCTGGAGATCCTAGAAGGCATAGAAGACATTAAATTGGTCAAAAAGACAAAAAAATTCAATGAAGAATTAAAAGGAAAGCTAGATGAGAGCTTGGGCATCACATATATAAAAATAGGCATATTTTATCCAAATATTTCTCCATATAATATAGACTTTAATGCTTAGGGGAAAGAATGCTACTCTTAAGAATTTATGGTATTTTCAGAGCCAAGATGGTGGATTAGAGGCAGCAGCTCAGCTGAACTCTTTCAACATTCCCCCAAATAACTTTAAAACAACTCTTCAGGGGTGGAATCAAGATGGCAGAGTAGAAACAGGACTTCAGTGCAGCTCTGGCTCCCACCTCCTCCAATTCATGTAAAAAAATATTCTAGACAAATTTGGAGCTACAGAACCCACAAAATGACCGCGAAGCTAACCTCCGGTGAGGACAGCCTGGCAGGAAGCGGCCAGTGTAGCACTATGGGAGATGAGCCCAGACCCTTGAGAGCCTGAGGTTCTAGCCTCAGGGTGGCCTGACCAGCTGCCAGCTGGAGGGGCTTCAGATCACCAGCAACGGTGTTGGTTTCCAGAATTATCAACGCATAGATGCCAAGGACAAAGTGAGAGGTCAGTGCAGTATGGACTTTGGGACCTGGGAATTTGGAGTGTGATCTGGCCTTTGCCCCCAGGACAAGAAGCGGCTGAGGCACCATGGCTGTGTAGCTGCCACCTTGTGACTGCTTCAGAGCTCCTGGTCTGCATATTGTAGGGGGACCAAGCCACCAGCCTGAGGGGTAATCTCTCTTGCTTTAACCTGCTTGAATCTGGATTGCTGTCTAGGGTGGAGATGGTCCTGGGGTGCGTGAGCAGTCTGCCAGAGCGTGTGGAGGCTTCAGAGAGGGCACCCAACTAATACCTCCAGCAGCTGAGAAAACCCCAGTTATTTGGGACAAAGCTCCAGTTTCTGGTAACAGAGTTCTACTGTGGCAAAAGGCTCAAAAGTCAAGTAATTGAGTGGCAACATGAGCAAGCAAAGGAAGCAAAGCAAACAGTAATCCAACTTTACACTCCTATTTTGGGGACAAAAAGGATCAAAGCATGGAACAGGGGGAAGACAGTGAAGTCAGAACTCCTGCACCAAAAGCTTTCAAGAAAAATATGATCTGGTTACAGGCCATAAAGGAGCTTAAAAAGGATTTTGGAAATAAAACAAGTGGAGGAAAAATTGGGAAGAGAAATGAGAATGATACAAGAAAATTATGAAATGAGTCAAGAACCTGACTGAAGAAAATAACATCTTAGAGAATAGACTAACTCAGATGGCAAAAGAGGCTCAAAAAGCCAATGAGGAAAAGAATGCCTTAAAAAGCTGAATTTGCCAGATGGAAAAAGAATCTCAAAAGCTCACTGAAGAGAATCATTCTTTCAGAATTAGATTGGAGCAAATGGAAGCTAGTGACTTTATGAGAAATCAAGATACTATTAAACAGATCCAAATAAATGAAAAAATAGAAGGCAATGTGAAATATCTCATTGGAAAAACCACAGACCTGGAAAATAGATCCAGGAGAGATAACTTAAAAAGTATTGGACTACCTGAAAGCCATGATCAAAAGGAACCTAGAAATCATCCTTCAAGAAATTCTCAAGGATAATTGTCCTGATGTTTTAGAACCAGAGGGCAAAATAGAGGTTGAAAGAGTCCACCGATCACCTCCTGAAAAAGATCCCAAGAAGAGAACTCCTAGGAATATTATAGCCAGGTTCTAGAATTTCCAGATCAAGGAGAAAATATTACAAGCAGCCAGGAAGAAACAATTTGAATATTGTGGGAACACAATCAGGATAACTCAGGACCTGGCAGCTTCTACACTGAGGGATTGAAGGGCTTGGAATATGATATTCCAGAGGTCAAAGGAGCTGGGATTAAAACCAAGAGTCACCTACCCAGCAAAACTGAGTATCATGTTGCAGGGGAAAATATGGTCATTCAGTGGAATACAGGACTTTCAAGCATTCTTGATAAAAAAAACCAGAGTTGAATAGAAAATTTGACATTCAGAAAGAGTTAAGGAAAAAAAAAATAAGAGTAGTAGAATAAAACTTAGAAAAGAAAAGAGAGTGATATAAGAAACTTATAAAAAAAATAGAATCAACAGCTTGGTAACAAAATCCAGGACAGAAATATTGAAGAAAACAACACCTTTTAAAACAGAATTGGTATAATGGTAAAAAAAAACAAAACACAAAAATCCACTGAAGAAAAGAATTCCTTAAGAAGCAGACTAGGCCAAATGAAAAAGGAGTTACAAAAGGTCACTAAAGAAAATAATTCCTTAAAAATTAGAACCGGGCAAGAGGAAGCTATGATACATCATGATATATACATACTCCATGATACATCAAAAAACAATCAATAAAATCAAAAGAATGAAAAAACAGAAAAAAATGTGAAATACCTGTGTGGAATGACTTGCAGTGAAGTTTCCCCATTCTGAATATCCTATATATATTCTTATTACTTCTTATATTTTGTAACTAAGCTCAGTATTGTTTCCCCATATATATGTAAGTCATTGTATATTTCAAGGTAATGTAAGAGCTATTGAATATTAATACAATTGATTGGATTAACTATTGAGACCAAATCAGAGGTGTTTCTAGTTTGGGGAAAGGAATGGTAGTGTGAGAGGTAAGTTAAGTAAGGTTAAGTAAAGGTTAAGTTTCTACAGAACTGCAAGAATTGCTGAACAAGACTACTGATAAAAAATAGCCTTGGGGGAGTTGAGGCAGTAGCCTTGGGAGGAAGTTGAGTTCCCAGTTCCCAGAGAACTCCTAGATAATCCTAAAATGAAATAATGCAGAACGGAAGGAGCTGGCAGCAGCAGGTGGATTTGACCACTCAGGGAACAGACAGTGGCCTTGGGGCACCCAGGCCCAGATAAGGATGTATCTAGGTTAGACTGAAGGGGGTTCAGTATTCTGAGGTTGTTACTGAGCTTGAGTGGTGGACCTCATGTATTATGTATATTATCTAACAAGATTAGAGCCTCATTAGTAATAATTAGGTTAATATTTGGGAGGGGCCTGTAACCCTTGCTTATTTAATCCAGCTTTAGCTTCTGTACCTTTGCCTCCTCTTTCTAGGTATTGTCCCAGAGACTGGATTGCCCACTTCTCTCGAGATTCTAATAAAACTTTCTACCTTCACTTTGAGAGGTCTCCGAGTAGACAATTTGGGTTAGGCTCTCCATATCCCACACATAGCTCATCAGAAAAAGAACTGACCTGGAAAACTGAGGATTGATAATTTCAGGACTACATGAAAACCATGATCAAAAAAAGAGCCTAGACTTCACATTTCAAAAAACTAAAAAAAATCCAAAAAACAAAACCAACAAACAAATAAAGCAAACCTACCCCAATATCTTAGATGCAGAGGGTAAAATAGAAATTGAAAGGATTGAAAAAGATCCCCAAATGAAAACCTCCAGGAATATTACAGCCAAATTCCAGAGATCCCATGTGTAATGGTAATGGTATTTGAAGATCTTCCATGCCCCTTGTATTGGCAGGCTAGCAGGTACTTAGCACTTAATTTTGGGTTCATAAGTGTGTCAGCTATTGAGACCCAGAGCTTGTAAATCCCCCAGTGGGATGAACTTGCTGATGTGGCAGGAGGGGGTGGGGTAGGGAGGAGCCAGAGCTGAGTAGGGGCCAGGCTGGAGCCAGGTAGCAAATGGAAGTGGCTGAGAGGCAATGGGTGGAGATACAAGCAGCAGCTATGGCGGAACTTCTTTGGAGAGCCAGTCACAACTTCTGCTAAGGACTTCTGCTGAGGACTGCCAGGGACGGGAACTGTGGGGGGCCAGAGCTGCTGGAAGCAAGCTGCGTGGAGGCTGAGCACTTACCATGAGTGAGGAGAAGAGGATCTTTGCTGAGGGAGCCTGTTTGTTTTGAAGGCTTAGGGATTTGGGTGTTCACTGAATTAATTATGTGTGCCAATTTTGTGGTTACTGTAATGGCTTTGACTTTCTGATTTTGGGACTCAGCTTTCTGGTATTTGAATAAATGTTTTGGCTAGGTTCTCCATGTGGAAAGCCTGTTACATTTTGTATGCCACAACTATACCAGCATATTTATAGTCACCATGGACATTGTGAATATTAGATTGTTGTTATACCATGTCAAGGAGAAAATATTTCGAGCAGCCAGAAATAGTTCAAATATCATGGTACTTCAGTCAGGATAACACAAGATGTATCAGTTTCCACATTACCCTAATTCCCACTACTACTATACTGAGCTGATGAAACAAAACAAATAAACAAAAAAAGCAGCTGGATTAGTGAATAGGCTAGATAGCCTACATCACACTTAAAGTCTCCCCACTCTACAGTGAAGAAATTTGTTTCATTATCTCTTGTCTGGGAAGATAAGATCATTAAAATTAATCAGAGTTTGAAGGCCTTTCAGTATTCCTTTTGTTTACAATAATGTAATCACTGCATAAACTGCTTTGGTTTTACTTCATTTTGTATCAGTTCATACAAGTCATTCAATGTTTTTTCTGATTTCATGTGTTATTTCTTTCAGTGTAATAAATATTCCATTATATTCAAATCAAGGCAGGTAGGTGGTTGCAATAGATAGAGCACCAAGCTTAGAGTCAGGAAGACTCCTCTTCCTAAGCTTAAATCTGGCCTCAGACACTTACTAGCTGTTTGACTTTGGGGAAGTCACTTAATCCTGTTTCCCTCAGTTTCCTCATCTGTAAGAGCTGGAGAAGGAAATGGCAAACCAATCTAGTATCTCCGGGAAGAAAACCCCAAATGGGGTCATTAAGAGTCAGACATGACTGAAAAACTGAACAACTATTTATAACCTTTGACAATGTGTTAATTGGGGAATGACTCTTAGTCTTATGTAATTGTGTGAATTTACAATATTTTGGGGTAGGAGGAAGAGACCTATAATTTCACCAGTATAATAAGGAGCACCCCTTAAGGAAATGTCTTTTACCAATTATTACTCTTAGGGAGTTACCAGGGGCATTGAGAGGTCAGCAACTTGCCCAGGGTCACATGGCCAGTATACATCAGTGGTAGGACATAACCTGGTCTGTCCTGGCTTTGAGGCCAACTCTGTATATGCTTGATGCCTCTCTACTATCTTGGATATGAGTTTTATCAGAGATATTTGATGCAAATATTTTTTCCCATTTGACAATTCCTTTCTTTTCATTCTAGCTTAACTGATTTTTGTTGGCTCCTTCTTTTTGCATACCGCTATTTGTTAATTCATTTTATATGTCTCTACATCAGCCACATTGCTCAAAACAATCTTAAACTTCCTCCACTCTGTCTGGGCCAAAGGAATGTGTTACACCAGGGTCTATCATGCCATCAAGCACAGAAAATTACCAGTCCCAAAACAAGCCTTCCATGTCCTCACTCAAGCCTCAGCAAGGGCTGTAAAGATTACATTTAGGTAGATGCACAAATGAACCAAAGTAACCTTAGAAAACAATAAACCCAATCGTTTCTCTACCAAGAGAAAGCCACTGGTTCATTTTATGTTTCCACGCAGAATACCTTTTAGTCTAACTAGCTACACAAATTTTCTGGGAAGAAACACCTTAAAAAAATTCCATCAGAAAAAGACAGCTGCCAACTCCTAAGCATCCTTCAGTAGACGTCTTTGTATGGTTTCTTTAGCATCCTTGCCTGAATTATTGCCTAAAAATACTATTGCTTATATTATAGCTCTATTATGAAGGATAATGATCTAGTCAAGGTACATAAGCCTTAGTAATACAGGGTCAAAACATGAAAATAATGATTGATTTTGACAAAAGGGATAGTAAATGAGCTTATTCTGCTGACTGTCCTTTCCTATGAAGATGACAGCCCAACGTTCTCTTTCTCTTCATCTGGCAAGGTAGGATTCACTTAAAATATATTTTTTTAAAGTTAAAGAAATTGAGGAATGAAATGACTAAAAAGCTATGCAGGAGCCAGGGCCTTCCCCTGAACACAGTGGTTAGCACAGCTCTTCAAAGGACTAATACCACTCAACAAAGCACCAGTGGCTTAGGAACAAATGAATGGCATGGTCAGTTCAGGTGTAAAAATGCAGGAAACAAAAAACTTACTTGTAAAGGTAATATTCAGCATGGTCTACCTCTTCTCGGGATGAAATGTTGTCCACGAACTGTAAGAGAAAAAAGGGAAAACTAAAGACAGATTAACAATTGCCTTAAAAATACAGCCTCACTGAGGGTCAACAGCTGTATTGGAAAAGCTCTGACCCAACAGATCTCATCCCGGAAAATACTGGATATTGGGGGTGGGGGGCAAGGGGAGAGGCAATTAGGGTTAAGTGACTTGCCCAAGGTCACACAGCTCACACAGCTAGTAAGTCTCTGAGGCCAGATTTGAACTTAGGTCCTCCTGACTCTAAGGCTGGTGTTCTGGCCACTGTGCCACCTAGCCGCCCCACCCTGGATATTAAAAAAAAAAAAATTTTCCCTTATAAGTTTTATTGAGAGGCAATGTGGTGTAGTGGGCAAAGTCACAGAAACTCTCTAAATCTATATAAGTGGCAGAGCAGTTGTCCATGTGCATTGGTAAAGGGATTCTTTGTACCAAGCATTTACTACTCCAAAGAAAAGAAAGCACAGATCAGGACTGCCAGACTAAAAAAAACAAACCCCAAAGTTTAGTTTTAACATTACTGTCATTTCTGGTTACATCATTGCAATCCTGGAATTAAACCCTCATTTGTAACAAAAGCAATAAGAAAAACAGTTAAGCAAAACCCACCAATACTACATCTGACCAATATCTGATTGATACCAATGACTACATCTGACAATATCTGCCCTGGCAGATGTCTGCCTCTGGAAGCATGTTTCATTATCTGTTCTCTAGGACCATCCCTGGTTTTTCAGTTATAATTGCTAGTATTTATATATTGCTTCTAAGCTTTGCAAAGTGAGTGATTACAAAATTGTCTCATGTGGTCCTCACAACAACCCTAGGAAGTAGCCCTATTTTACAGACAAGGAAACTGATGCAAACAGTGGATAAGTGACTCACCCAGGGTCTCACAGTTAGTATGTGAAGATGGATTTTAACTCAGGTCTTCCTGACTCCGGGTCCATTGCTCTATCCCCTTTGACACCTAGATTTCTCAGGGTTCAGCCTTCCTTTAGTGATCTTTTCATTTATATAATTGCAGTCAATGTGTATGTTGTTTTCTTGGTTCTGCTTATTTTGCTCTGTATCAATTCATATCATGATTCAGGACATAACACCGGAGGCATTCAAATTACAAAAAAGTAATTAGGTTCCACAGTAAAAAGAGCCCCAGGCCTGAAATCAGGAAGAACTAAGTTCAAATCCCACCTCAGACACTTAGTAGCTGTGTGACCCTGGGCAAGTCACTAAACCCAGTTTGCCTCAGTTTCTTCATCTGTAAAATGAGCTAGAGAAGGAAATGGTAAACCACTGCAGTATCTTTGCCAAGAAAATCCTAAATGAGGTCATGAAGAGTCGGACATGACTGAAAAATGACTTAACAATGATTACGTTCTACGGGTCTACTAGTTTGTGGTTGCTACCTAATTAGGGTTAAAAAATTTTTTAGCAAAAAAAACCCCCAACCTCAGGTGGGCCCCACCCCAAAATCAGAAGGGTAATATATAGCTCCTAGGCTGCTTTGTCAAGGCCCTGTTAATTACTCTTTGGTGTGGATTCCTAGAAAGGAACATGGGGCAATGGGATCAGGGTCAGGAGGAGATGTTCATGAACAATTGTTAAAGCCAGAAAGAGCCAGAGGTTAGCAGTTGGGTGGGTGGGAAGGGGAGAGTCTTCCCAATAGTATCAGGGATCTCATGGATGAAGTTAGAATGACTTAACTCTGCTTTTCTTCTCCCTTCCAACAACTGGCAAGAGATGACTAGGTGGTCCCTCAAACCCCTTCTTGTATCTTAAGATTCTCTAAGACTGAATATACTGTTTGCCTGCTAGAAGAAAAATCTCCAGGGGGCAGAAAGGAGAGAAGTGCAAATGGACGCTATTTCCCCTTCCTTCCTTTTTCTAGATCAGGGATTCTGAACCTTTGTTGTATTACTGACTCCTTGGGCAATCTGAGGATGCCTCTGAACCCCTTCTCGGAAGAATGTTTTTAAATCAATTGAATAAAAAGCAAAGGAAACCAATTATATTGAAATATAATTATAAAATTTCTTTTTAAAAAACAAATTCTGAGTCCCCAGGTTAAGAGCCTTGGTGATTCCACTTTGCATCTGTATGGAAGGTTTTTACTTTTGCAAAGCTCTTTCCCATCCATCATCTCACTGTGGCAAGGCATCATTATCCTCCCTTTACCAGGGAGGAAGGTGAAGCCCAGAAGGACTAAGTGCTTCCTAAGGTTACACAGCACAGATGAAACTGGGCCCTGGGTCTCTGGATTCCTATTCAGGTGCTCCTTCAACCCAATTCAATTTAGCAAACATTTAGTAAGCACTTACTACTAATGCAAGGCTCTGTGCTGGCAGATAATGGGTCTCCGAAGACAAAAACAAAACAATCCCTACTCTTAAGGAGATTACATTCTAGGTATACTGCAGATAAGCAAAAGCAAAGTAATTTGAACAGGGAGGCAGCACTAATAACTAAGTGGATCAGGAAGGACTTTGGGTAGGAATCGAGCCCAAGTGGAGCCTTGAAGGAAGCTGGGAGGGAGGAGGAAGGGGATTCCAGGCATGAGAGTCAGGCTGGGGAGGGTGGGCAGACAGCAGGAACAGATAGAAGATTGAAAGGCAGAGCTCAAAGAATGGCTAATTGGCCAGGATGGCTGAAATGCAGAGTCTACGAAGGTGGGTGGGGGTGAGAATGGGGATGGGGATGGGGGTGCAGCAGGAAAAAGATTAAGTAGAAGACAGGTCGTAAAGGACTTTAAAGGCCAAACAGAAGAGCTTATATCTTATCCTGGAGGCAATGAAGAAGGTTCTGAAGGTTTTTGAGCTAGAAAGTGTCATGGTCAGACTTATTTTAGGAATACTAACTTGGATATGTGCGATGGATAGAGCGCTGGGCCTGGAATCAGGAAGACCTAAGTTCAAATGCAAGCTCAGAGACTTACTAGCTGTGTGACCCTAGGCAAGTCACTTAACCTCAGCCTGCCTCAGCTTCCTCAACTGTAAAATGGGGATAATAATAGTATTTACCTTCCAGGGTGGTTGTGAGGCTCAAATGAGATAAAATTGGTAAAGCATTTAGCACAGTATCTAGTACATCATAGGCACTTAAAAAAGAAAAGGTTATTTTTCAGTTGTGCCCAAGTCTCCATAACCCCATTTGTGGTTTTCTTGGAAAAGATAATGGAGGGGTTTGCCATTTCCTTTTCCAGCTCATTTTACAGATGAGGAAACTGAAGCAAACAGGGTAAAGTGACTTGCCCAGAGTCACACAACTACTATGTGTCTGAGGCTGGATTTGAACTCAGGAAGATGAGTCTTTCTGACTCCAGGCCTGGAATTTTATTGACTCTACCTAGCTTAATAAATGCTTATTCCCTCCCTACCTTCACCCTCATTCCCTTTCCCCTGTGGAGGATGGCTCAGAGAGGGAAAATACTGAAGCATAAAGATTAGTTTTCACCAAGGTATTATGAATTATTTAAGAATGACAATATTCAGTTTTACAGATCTTTCCACATACAAAAAAGTATTATTATTTTCCTAGGAGATATAAACATTTTTTTTTAAATCCCACATTGAATAAAGAGTAATACATCAGAGCTTAGGAAAATTTTTTAAAGAATAAATCAGCACATGACCACCATTCCTAAGAGTCATAACCTAAAAAAAAAAATGTGCATATTCTATGTCATAAGACTTAGAATTGTCAGGATTGGCTAGTAAAATTCTCTCATTTTATAAATGAGAAAACAGAAGCTGGGAGAGGTTAAGGAACTTGTCCAAGGTCACACACATAACAGAGTCAGGCTCTGAATCCAAGCTCTCTGATTCCAAATCTAGCCAACTCTTTATAATGGTTCTCCTATATCTTTTTGTTTATTTGATTAGGTTTTTTAGATTGGATTTGGGATTTCCCAGTAATAGAAACTTCCCAGGGAAAAACTTCTCCTAACAATGCTCATTAGCATTTTCTCCTAAATTCGTAGATTTGCCTGGGGCACTGAGAAGTTTAGGGACTAGCTGGTGGCAGTGGACACAGAGCCAAGCCTGGAGTCAGGAAGAGGTGGGTTCAGATCTGACCTCAGACACATAGTAGCTGTGTGACCCTGGGCAAGTCACTTCACCCTGTTTGCCTCAAGTTTCCTCATCTGTCAGATGAACTGGAGAGGGAAATGGTAAACCACTCCAGTATCTGCCAAGAAAACTCCAAATGGGATCACAGAATCAGACACGGTTGAAAAACATTTCTCCTTCTCTTCTCTTCTCCTCCCACCCCCATATTGAAGGAATGAAAAATGTTTCCCTCACTCACAACAAAGTATTTACAAACAAGTATAAAGTCACATACTTGAGCTGCTCTCCCTTCTCATCTCCTCCTCTTGGCTCCCTCAAATCACAGATAAAATCCCACCTACTACCAGAAGTTTTTCCCAGCCCTTTAAATCTGGTTTCTCCCTTTTCTTGGTAATCTCCAATTTATCCTGTATCCAGCTTGTTTGTAATTGTAGCTGTTCAGTCATTCCAGTCACAGTTGACTCTTCATAACCCCATTTGAGGTTTTCTTGGCAAAGATACTGGAATGGTTTGCCATTTTCTTCTCCAACTCATTTTCCAGATAAGGAAACTGAGGCAAACACGGTGAAGTGACTTGCCCAAGGACATACAGCTAGGACTCATTTGAGGCCAAATCTGAACCCAGGCCTTCCTTCCTGACTCCAGTTGTCTCTTCATTTAGATTAAATTCTTGAAAACAGAGGATGCTTTTTGCCTTTCTTCAGATTTTAGCAGTTTTGGCACATAGTAGGTGCCAAATAAGTGTTTAATGTCTTGTATTTTAAGGACCTATATTGCTCATTTTTTGCATCCAGTCATTTATATGAGGAACATATTTTAAATTAAAAAAAAAATCTTACCCGTGAAATTGTCAAAGAACTGACAGGCAGCTTTTTCTCATATGTTCTATCCATTAAGGAGGCCAGGTCAGCTGTGAAAACAAAAAAAAAAATCATTTTGTTCAGACATCACTGTCCAATAATAACATTACTAACATTTATATACTCTCTTAAAGAAGGTAAATGTGGACAGTGTCTAGTACATGGTAGGCACTTAAATGTTTATTGATTAGCTGACTGGGGAAAAGGGGAAGAGAGTGGAAGTGGGAAGACCTATTACAAAGTGTGAAAGAACTAATATTTATCAGCTTTCCCTGAAGCAGCTTCTTTCTATCTATTTATCACACAGTGCAAGCTCAGGCCTCTCTTCTTTTCTTCTTTCTATTAGGATTAGCTTTCTCTAAAAAAAAAAAAAAAGCAAAAGGGGGGGGGGGGGACCGGCGGCTTGGGGACACATGGAGGGAGGGGACTCTGCCTTCTTCCTAAGCTGCTTCCAGAGCATCTGAAGGCAAAAAAACCAAAAGTCTTCCCTCTGACAGTGACTTTCTGAAGACCACACAAGTCCCTATGTCCTTCACTGTATCTTGCCTGGATGACTAGACATGTTTCCATGGAGAACGGAGATGGGGAGACACATCCAGAGAAGCCAAGCACCTGTATACTTGTTACATATTCTTGTGGTGTTAGGGCAGAGCAAACCTCTTTGTGCTAATGGTTCAATGGCTTTCCAGTACGTTCTTTCATCCCCACGTGGAACCTGAGCTAAGGGAGTGTGGCATGAGAGTGACTTCCATTGTCATTTTTTTTTTGGAGGGGCACTTGAGATTAAGTGACTTGCCCAAGGTCACACAGCTAGTTTTGTGTTAAGTGTCTGAGGCAGGATTTGAACTCAGGTCCTCCTGACTCCAGGGCCTGTGCTCTACTCAATGCGCCACCTAGCCGCCCCTGAGAGTGACTTCCAATAAGAAGCCATGGCAGTATTCCAAGCAGGAAGTTATGAGGGACTATACAAGGTTAGCTGTTGGGGGAAGAGGGAGGAGGAAACAGACCTGAGAGGCAAAACTGAGAATGGGAGGTAATAAAGAGAAATGACAGAGATAACACAGAAACTTCAGACGTAGGAAATTGGTGCCCCTGAGAGAAACAAGGAAATCAGGAGAAACAGGGTTTTAGGGAAACATTTGGTTTCAGACACATTTAGTTTGAGCTGCAGGAAGAACATCTGGATGAGAATGGGTGCCTTGTTGGTAGACAAGACACTTGGGCCTGGATCTGGAGGGATTTGGTAGTGATCTGGCTAGAGAAGATCCCTGAAATTGTGGAGGGAAATGAGCTGCCAAGGGAAAGGATGAGAAGAATGATGAAGATGATGACAGATGTTTTTAAAAAGCAGTGCTTTAAAGTTGGCTTTATGGACATTATCTCTGCAACCCTCTGAGGTAGAAACTAGTGGTATCATTGGACAAATGAGGAAACTGAGGCCCAGAGAAATTAAGCAACCTGCCCATGATCACACAGTTGATGAGTATGAGAGAAATAAAGAAGAGTTCCCGAGACTGAACCTTGTAAAAGTTTGAGAAGAGGAAAAGAAGCCAATAACAGAGAGACAGAGAACAGACCTTTAGAGAAGGAGAAGAATCAGGAGAGTGTGGTCTCTCTGAAGCTGAGGGAGGAGAGAACATCCAGGAGAGCGTCAGTATCTAATGCTACAGGGTGGCTAGGGCAAATGAGACCTAAAAAAAACAAACAAAAACAAAGAATCAACCTGCAAAGGATCTGGCGATGAGGAGGCCACATTTGAGAGAAAGATTTCAGCACAAAGGTAGGGAGTGACGACAGGTTACAAGGACATGAGTTGAGGTACCAGGTCTAGAACACTTTTTTCAAGAAGTCTCACTGTGATGGGGAAAGTAGAGATGAATCAGTAGCTGGATGAGATAGAAAGACTTTGGGGGAATTGGGGAAACCTGAGCATGTTCTCAGGCCAATGGAAAAGAACCAATGGAGAGAAAGAGACTGAAGATACATGACAGAGAAGGGGGGGATGATGGCTGAGGACAGGTGAGGAAGGGGAAGGAGGATGTAAGAGTACAGATGGGACAGAAAGAGGCCCATAGTAGAAGACCCTAGAGACAGGAATAAAGAGGATGGGAAGTGATGCTGAAAAGTTATGAGCAGAACAGGGAAGTAAAGGGAGCTAACATCAGAGGGCCTTAATCAACACAGTAAAGCAGAAGGTTAAATTCTCTGATCTAGGTGTAGAAGTAGGCCGAATCACTGGATTTTTATTGTTGTTCAGTCTTCAGTCATGTCTGACTCTTCATGGCCCCCATTTGGGGTTTTCTTGGCAAAGATGCTGGAGTGGTTTGTCATTTCCTTCTCCAGCTCATTTTACAGACGAGGAAATGGAGGCAGAGTTAAATGACTTGCCCAGGGTCACACAGTCAGTAAGCGTCTGAGCCTAGGTGTTTAAGGAGATGAAAAAATTTTTGAATATTTCAAAGGGAAAAACGCATTTATTAGACACCTACTATATGCTATGGGCTTTAGAAACATTATCTCATTTGATCCTCTCCACAACCTTGAGAGGTAAGGGCTATTGTGATCCTCATTTCACAACTGGTGTGCCCAGGGTGACACAGTGTTCTAAGAGACTCCAGGCCCACCACCTGGATGAGTCTGCTAAAGTGGAAATTAAGATAAATCAGAGAGTAGATTAGGATTCTAGAGATGCACAAGGGCCTAGGTGAGGTTATACATCAGAAAAGAACCGTGGTTAAATATGTATTTTTTAAGAAAAATCAGTGTGACAGGAAACAGAAACCAGCTGGCAAGGTGTCATGGAATATCATGAAATAATAGTGTATCCTATAACTTGTAAGAGAAGATTTTACTTTAAAACAACAATAGCAAAAGTATTTTCTATATGGAAAGTAACCATAGACTTTTGAAGGGGTTTATTCATGAGACTGTGTTATTAAGAATACATCCTATATTAATCTTAAAATAATATCAACTCTCTCCCTCCCTCCCCTCCTCCCCTCTTCTATGAATAAGCTGCAAAAACACATGGATATTTTCATCTGTTTTTCAACCTGATTAGAAGAGCAAGAGAAAAGGAATTTCACACAGGAGCCAGTGCCAATGTGTTCCACATTCAGGAAGAGCTTGGGGGGGGGGGGGGTCAGGTCGGGGAGGCAAGGAGGGGAAAGCTAGAGTTAAGTGAATCAGAGTATGTGATGGTGACAGAATGAAATAAGGCTGGAAAGGTGCATTTCACGCTAATCACCCCCCCCCATCCTATTTTGGATATTTTACAGGAGTTCTATAGGATTAAACAGCCAAAAGTGAGGAGTTAGAAATTTAAACATTAAATTACCTTTAATGCTAGAAGGGTATATAAGGAATTAATTTTTCGTGTGACTTTTTAAATACTCAAATATTAAATCATTTCAAAGGCAAATAAATCCATAAAATCTGAACATGAATAAGAGTTAAGGCCAATTAGCACGGCTAAATTTGGGCACTTATCTATTAATGAGATTAGAGTGAAAACTAGAGGAAGCAAGGTTTTTAAGATGACTTTCAAAACAGTGGTCCTCATTTTAGGGTGATATGAAATAGAAAGGGGGAATCATTCATACTTGCTTAAGGAATGTGGACTTAAAGGGATAGGATAGCACAGGAATCTACTCTTCAAATACAGCAGCAAATGGGCCACTGGAAATGCTCAGTATGAGGGATATTCTGGATTTAGTGGGCTTGTCAGATCATCCTGTAAAGTAACTCAAGGTACCATTTTAATCTGTACTGATGGCAGGCAGCCTTCAGTCAAGTGGAACTAAGCTTTCTCCTTAGATAGCTAACAGCTGCAGTATCAGATGAATAGCATTAGCATAACGCAAGACAGAGCAAGGTTTGCCTCTAAATATAGTCTGGAACCAATCATCTCATGTTACAGTGCTGGGTATGATGAATGAGGCAGGGAACTGGAGATGGTATAAGGGCAGCTGCCACATGTAAAGGCCAGTCCAGCACCACTGACTGTGGGTCCCTGACTCAAGCATTTCTGGTCAAGATTCCAGATGTCAGTGAGCTTCCAGTGGTCAGAGAAGCCTGGTCTGCAGAGATAGTGGTATGTGGCATGTCAAAAAGAGTGTTGGATAGAGTCAGATGATCTGCATTTGCATCCTTATTTAACCTCTTTGAGCCCGTCTCCTCATCTGGAAAAGGAGAGGTTTGGACTGGGTGACCTCTGTGGTCCCTTTGAGGTCAAAATCTATGATCTTACGACCTTAGTTTATCATTATTTAGCTCATCATTCACACACACTCCCCAACTTTATAACTGATGAATGTTGCTGTTCAGTCGTGTCCAACTCTTTGTGACCTCATGGCCCACAATATGCCAGGCCCTCCTATCCTCCATGAGCTTTCAAAGTCTGTCCAAGTTCATGTTGGTTGCTTCCATGACACTACATTCATCTCATCCTCTGCCGTCCCTTTTTACCTTCAATCTTGCCCAACATCTTCTCATTTTGTGGTCAAAGTATTTAAACTACAGCTTCAGTATTTGACCTTCCAGTGAATAGCCTGATATATTTTCTTTAATTATTGACTGATTTTACTTCCTTGCTGTCCAAGGGACTCTCAAAAGTCTTCAGCACCACAATTCGAAAGCATCAAAAGCGTTAATTTTGTGGTGCTCGACTTTCCTTATAGTCCAACTCTCACAGTCATACATACATTTGATGAACAGAGGTTAGCAAAGCCAAAAAAAAAAAGTGGACTGGAATTTTTAACCCTGATAAAACCTGAAGTTATTACTGACCACTTGTTCACAAGACTTCAGGTAATTGTGCCAAGAAACATCAGTCAGGATGTCAATGCCTTCTTATTTAAGGAAACCAAAGCTAATGGTGATGATTCAGTACATACTTACCAGGTGCCTTCTAGTGCTAGGTAGTAAAGGAGGATATGGATATGGATATGGCTTTGTGGATATGGCTTTGTGGACCAAGGCATGGTCTGTGAGTGGGGAGACAAGACTTACAAATAATTTAACAATCAAAGAAAAAGACAGAAAATGTCTGCATGTCAAATTGAATGGTACAGAAAATCAGTTCCACTGGATGTTGGAAAGGGAGTATAATCATTATTCCTGTGGAAAAGTGTAGTTAAAGGGGCTAAGACCCAGGCCTAACAGTCCTCCCTAAGGTGGGAGGTCCCCAAGGTTGTGTCTTCAACCCTCTTCTCTCTCTCTCTTTCCTCTTCCTTGGTAATCTCACTGACTCCAATGGCTTCAATTATCACCTCTACTCAAATGAACAAGTTAACAACCCAGCCCTTATGTCCTATATAGCTCTATCTACCTCTAACTACCTGAAAAATGTTTCCACGTCAACCCCTACACGTCACAAAGTGAATTTTCTTTTCCTCAAAACCAGCTGCTTCTCCTTACTTCACTCTTTTTGTCAGTGATATTGTCATTCACCCGATCTTCCCCGTCTGAGACCTTGGTGTTACCTTAGCCTGTGTTCTTCTCTCTTCCTTATCTCCTACAGCCAACCAGTCCATAAGCCTTGCTGATTCCACCTCTTCAATGTCATTTTCATCCTTTCCTCTATATTCCTGCTGCCAGGCTCTAGTGTATCTTCTCAGGGCCAACTTCATGGGCTACTTGTAATAACTTCTCCTCCCAGCAGGTCCTTCTACCTCATCCCTACCTTCCAAACCAATCTTCATGAAACAGTCAGAACACTTAACCTTACCCAGAGATCTGATCAGAGCATTTCTCTCTACTCAATACTCTCTAAAACAGTGTTTCTTATCCTGGGGTTCATGATTTTTTAAAAAGAATTTTGGTAACTATACCAATATAATTGATTTTCTTTATAATTCAGTACTTAGCACTGTTTCTGGAATATAGCAGATATTTAAAAAATGTTTATTGACTATGTCTTTTATTTTATGCATTTAAAAAAATTGTGAGAAGTGGTCCAGAGGCTTTGCCACACTGGCAAAGGGGTGACAGAGATATGGTGAAGAACCCCTGCCAAGGCTTCCTTAGCCTCTCAAGGTCTTCCACAAAATGGTGGTCCTTTATCTATCTAACCCTATCTCATTTTTACTTCCCTCCGTGTATGTCAGGTTCTTGCCAAATTGGTTCACTCATCATCCATGCCCTGTACATTCCCTGACTCTCCACCTTCACTCATGCTTTTCCCTCTGCTGGATTGCTCTGCTATCCCCACTCACCTTTTAAATTACTATTAGCACTGTGAAGTCCAAATCAAACACTATCTCCTTCACGTAATTTCCCTAATCCCAGGCCCACCTCACCCAACTGACAATGACCTCTCTCTTCTTGGATCTCATCACTCTGCTTGCCCTTCTCTCATATACTTATTATTATACATTTCTTATTACAGTGAGTGTAGCACTACACCCTCCCCCCCCACTAGACTGTAAACTTCACGAAAACAGGTCTTATGTCAAATTTGCATCTCGTCCAGTGCTTAGCACAGCGAGCTGTCCACAACAAGTTCTTAATAAATGTGTGATACCATGAGCTCACACAGGGCATGTATATTGGATGTCCCAAATAGCTGTAAGGTATTAAGGCTTAAAACTTCAATAGGATTTTTGAGAGACTCTATATGGCATGATCCACTGAACACTACCAAGTGTTAAAGCTGAAGGAAATATACTACCTGGGAAAAAAAAAATCATGCTCAAATATATAATTGTCTATGGTCCCATCTCCAGGATTCTGAAGACTTCTCATTAGAAATGGAAATCTTCTTTGTCATCACCAAGGCTTTAATGATGACCTTTTTTAAAAGGTCCTTGTACACTGGATCTCTAGGACAAAACTGTGATATGGAAAGTCAGGAAAGGGAAGAGGGCTGCTGGACACACCAGAAACTACAGAGAATCATTAAATAATTTCATATCTCTTTAGTTCCTATATATTTATAAAACATGGTTTCTCACTCGGCTGATAAACATCTAGAAGGCAAGGGCCATGGAGGTCATATCTCATCCAACCACTTCATTTTACAGAGGAAGAAAGTGAGGCCCAGAGTGAAGTGATTTATTAAATGTCTTAACTAGGAAGTAGGTGTAGGATCCAAATTCAACTCCTCTGACTCCAAACCCATTCTTTTTTTTAACGCTACCCTTCTGTGCCTGAAGGTTCTTGGATACCTCAGTAAAGTGATACCATGATGAACTGTAAAGTGACCAAATTGTACAGGGCGGCACATCCTGGAATTTGTGATCTGAAAGTCTAAAGAGGATAAAACAGACCAGGATCATTTGTTGTTCTGAGTTGATACTATTATGCTGTTTGTTTGGTTTTTGACTGAAGAAAAGCAATTGAGCCAGTGTAGCAGCTAGAGGACTGGTCCTGGAATCAAGGGAACCTGAATTCAAATCTCAGACATTTACTTTGTGTGACTCTGGGCAAGTCGCCTAACCCTGATTATTGAAAGAGAGAGGGAGGGGCAGAAGGGGGAAGAGAGGGAGGGAGGGAGGGAGGGGAGGGATGGAAAGAAGGAGGGAAGGAGGGAGGAAAGGAGATAGAGGGAGGAAAGGAGAAAGAAGGAGGGAGGGAGGAAAGGACAGAGAAATGGGGAGGGGGGGAGAGAAAGAGAGAAAAAGCAAGTGAAAAGCAATTACAGATGATATAAAACATGCCTAGAAGTAAATGGTGGAAGCTGGAAAAGCTTACCCAGTCAAACTCAGAACACAGACTTGGTGTGTATGTGTGCCAGAACCTTTGAAACAAACTGATCTGATATCGGAAAATTTGGAAACAGGCTTATGCAGCTATATACTAATTGGAGTGAGAAGTCAGAAGACTTACACACACAAAGCAAAGCCACAGTCACCTCCAGGAGTGGCAGCAGATGGCAAACAAGAAGGCTTAGAGAGGAACAGATGTCAGAGATGCGAATGTCAGACTGACAGGAGGTGGGAAGGGTTCAGGAAGCCTCCATCATACCTCAAGAGTGAGAGGTGGTGACCTAACCCAGCAACCCAAAGATCTCCCTCCACAGTGAAATGATACAGTAAAACTGAAATCTCAGCCAATGGGATGAGCTCTCATTTTCAGCTCTGAATCCAAATCAGTCTGTGGTAACATCCTACTAATTAAAGGCTGCTACAATGAAGCAACATCATCACAATACCAAGCTCCATTGGAAAAGACTATTTCTATGTTGCAGCTAGGTGGTGTAGTGGACAGAACACCAGCCTGGAATCAGGAAGACTCATCTTCCTTAGTTCAATCTGGTCTCAGACAATTACTGGCTGTGTGACCCTGGGCAAGTCACTTAACCCTGTCTGCCTCAGTTTCCTCATCTGTAAAATGAGCTGGAGAAGGAAATGCCAAACCACTTGAGCGTTTCTGCCAAGAAAGGCCCAAAAGGGGTCATGAAGAGTTAGACATAAAAGAAAACAACTAAACAACAGCAAGAAATGTCCCAGTTATAGTCATACTGATACAATTCTGCCAATATTTTCTACCAAAAATTCTGTTTAAAGGAGAACTACTATTTTTTAAAAACAGCTTTAGAAAATCTAATGGATTTACCAAATCTTTTAATAAAAATACTTTATAGAAAGGATATGTTAATGTGTTCATATAATTACATTACATATAATATATACATTATATATTATATTATAATACTATATTATAGCTATCATATATTATGGCATATCTAGATATATATATATATATATAATAACAATATGTTAATACTGTTAACAGAATGATAACTTTTTAAAGTTGCTATACTGATGTTTTTTGAAGTTTCAGAAATTCAATATTTTAAAGCTGGCTGATGTTTCTGACCTAGTGGGTACTGTAAGATAATATGGCCTTGGTCAGGTTAGGTTGGAGGTAAACAGTAAAGGCAGAAGATAACTGTGAAATACCTATGGAAGTTAAATCAGTGAAGTATTATGATTAAATAATAGCTCTTCAAATGTACTTCAAGTAGTTTCTGTCCTTTAAGATGTAAATCTGAAAAGCACTCTCCAATTTAACAGTCAATCAATCAATTAACATACATTTATTAAGCAGCTACTAAATGTCTGACATAGTCACCATCAACCCATGGAATGAAAGTCAGGGAATATTCTTTACTAAAAGAAAACAAAACCGTGTAAAAGCCCCCCAGGACCCTCCAAAAAACAACTTTGCATTTACACTGTGTTTACAAGCAGTTATTCCCAGCTATTATACCATTTTCCTCTCACAATTCTATGACTTAGGCAGGACAGGGGATATTAATGCCCAGTTTAATGTTGAGGAAATTAAAATTCAGAGACATTAAATGACTAGTCCAAGATCATAGGGCAACTGAATAAATAATTATTAAATAGTGCCTATTATGTGCCAGGCATGAGTTAAGGTAGTGTAGTGACTTGAACCATGGTCTTTTAAACCCCTAACACTTATGAATTCTAACACTCTCCTCAAAAAAAAGTTATTAATATAGATACAAAGGTGCCCTAAGGGTTAAAAATAATATTAAGGGTTGCTTTTCCAGTACTTTGTGAAACTCTGTGAAAATTTATTCTCTAACCTGAAGGTGCCCTAAAGTCTCTTCCATTATCTTGCAATACCATAAAACTTCCCCCTTGTCCTAGACCATGGAATTCCTTGTGTCCCTCCCCTCATCCTAAATCATCTTCCTCATCCTGTCCCTAAATCTCCAACCCCCATTAGAAACCCTAAAAATTACATCCTCATCCTACAAACTGTGTAGCTTTCTGTCTATATAACTGGGGAGCTTTTCCTATATCAGTTCCTGTTTAGCTCCTTACTAAATCTCAGGCCAGCATGCTTTTTGTGTCAATAAAGCTTCCATTGGCTAAAGAAAGGGTCTAAGTGAATTCTTTCAAATCTGAACCAGTTCTCCCAACTCTGACCTCAACACTTATTTTTACTTTAAATATATATATATATATATATATCTTTTGTATTCATATCACCTATATTTCCCAATGTCTCTCTCGCCCCCTCCTTGCAGTGGGTATCTCTGAGAAGAGAGTTTAGTCACTGTTTTTTTTAGCAAACTTCCAAAGTGCTTTCCAGAAAGGTTGGCCCAGCTCACAGTACTTCCCTCCCTCCCTGGAGAGGTTACTTGGCTTGCCTGGGTCACAGAGCGTCCTTCTGACTTGAAGTTCAGTGCCCTAACCACTACCCCACACTGCCTCTTTTCAGTATCACTGTGAGGTTAGCTAACTACCTTGCAAATATTATCTTATTTCATCCTCAGAGAAACCCTGGGACACAGGTGCTATCGTTGTTTAGTTGTTCAATTGCAGCCAACTCTTTGTGGCCCTGTGGGCCACGGCACATTAATACTGTCCTTGGAGTTTCTTGGCAAAGGTACTGCAGTGGTTTGCCATTTCCTTTTTCGGAGGCCAACAGAGGTTAAGTGACTTTCCCAGGTTGTACAGAGCTCTTAAGTACCTCGACCAGATTTGAACTCAGGTCTTCCTGTCTCTAAGTCCAGTTTCTTTAAACTTAGTCACTAGCAGTATTACTATTTAAAAAAACAGTAGCAAGACATTCCTCCTCTGAGCATACACTCCTCTCCTGCCACCTTGTGCAAACAAAAATTCTTAAAAATCACCTTCTTTGTAGTGTGACAAGAGGTCTCCATTTCAACAAAATCCAAATTCAAAGGCAATTGTGATGGCCTTTTAAGCTCATCATAGTGGGATTTGATCTTTATTTGCCTAAAATAGTCCTGAGGGAAGCTCAGCAAACCTTCCTGATGTCTAGGGCTATCAGTGGTCTGGGGTTGTGGCATTTTTGCTTGAATTCTGGTGAGCAGCTTCTAAAGCACTTTCCTGTTGGAATGGCATGAAAGGGAATACATACTCCACATAATGTCGCTCCAATCCATGTTATATCACAATATGATCATTTAATTAATTATAATCAAACCCCAACTTATTTCCAGTAATCTTGCTAGAAAACCACTCAATGTGGTCACAGTGCC
The DNA here is from genome assembly GCF_028583685.1 of Petaurus breviceps papuanus. Classification (NCBI taxonomy): domain Eukaryota; kingdom Metazoa; phylum Chordata; class Mammalia; order Diprotodontia; family Petauridae; genus Petaurus; species Petaurus breviceps. The sequence continues at coordinate 29,051,166 of NW_027185764.1, read as the reverse complement.
TGGTGAAGAGTAAAAACTTCACGAATACCTTTTCCTTCATTCACATATCACTGAGAGAGTCAGGAAGACTTGAGTTTGAGTCCTACCGTAGACATTACTAGCTGTCTGACTCCTGGGCAAGTCCCTTAACCTCTCAACCTCAGTTTCCTCACCTGTAAAATGGGGATAATAATTGCTATGAGGATTAAATAACATATTGTAATGTTAATAAAATATGAAGATCTTCCCTGTCCATCAATAGGCCTATGACCACGTGTTCAATCTGGGATGTCTTATTGCTTTGAGCTTCGGCCCAGCTGTGATACATCCTGAGTCCCATTGCCTGAAAGGAAGCTTGCTTAGGGGAGGCTTGCTTTAGGAAAGGCTTTTATATCTCTTGGTACTTATTCAATTAGGCACTGAGCTACTGGATTGTGAGGCCTTCTGGCTCTAAGACTACTATTTGAAAACTATATATACTGGGAGGTTGGTACTTTACATTGGGGGTTCGCTCATGAGAAGCACCTTTTGATTCCCTGGACAGGACTCTGAGTAGCCTTTTTTTAAGAGCTCTCCCCCCCACTACTCAGATGTTTGTGCTCCCCTGATCTGTGCTCCCCCGTCTGTTGAATCTCTGTGCTTATTTTCTACTTATCTGTAATTCAAGTAAGATTGTTGACCCCCTTTAAAGTTATCTTTCCTTTAGAAAAGCAGATCAAAGAACCTGTTCTAAGGGGCGGCCAGGTAGCTCAGTGAGTAAGAGCACTGGCTGCAGTGTCAGGATGACCTGGGGATCAAATCTGGGCACAGATACTTAGCACCACACCCAGAAATAACTGGTCGTGTAACCTTGAGCAAGTTACTTAACCCCGACTGCTTTAAAAAAAAAAAGAACCTGTTCTAGCAGGCCATCCTGGGTGTGCTAGGATGTTTGCTACAACACATATGTAAAGCTCTTTAAAAACCTTGAAGCATTATATAAAAGCTGTTACTATTTTTATTTGTTATTGTTGTTTCTAACAACTACCAGAGAATGAGGCTTCATCTGGTCTCACGTTTTCAATGACCTAGGCCTCGAATGCCTGCATACTGCCTTCTTTCTTACTTTCCCATACAGTGACCATGAAGCTGAACCAAAACAGGTTGTCCCCATCTCCTCTCTTCTCATACTCCCCTCTTCTGTTGGGTGCTGGGGAAACATTACCAACTCTTCCTTTTCTGAAATGTCAGCCTCCAGATGTTTCACCTTCCCCTCCCCCCCCCAAAAAAAACCAACCCCAACTTCCTAAACTATTACAGATATCTTCCTTCCCTTCATTCCTTGGCTTCAGGGAGGAATGATCAGTAACTCTTATTATTACTATATTTATTATTAATTAAATATAGGGGCAGCTAGGTGGCACAGTGGGTAGAATCCTGGGCCTGAGGTTAGGAAGAATCACTCTTCTGAGATCAAATCTGGCCTTAGACAATTATTAGCTGTGTGAACCTACGCAAATCATTTAACTCTGCCTTCAAAAATTTTAAATGTCATTAATATTTATTATTATAACATTATTAACAAGGCATCTGATGGCTATGAGTATGGCACTATAATAAGCATGTGACTATGTAGATGATAGAAAAAACACCTCCCACTCAGGAAAATTGTAAGGGTAGAAATAATACTGGATTTGGGAATCGAAGAGATTGGACTTTATTCCTGCCTCTTCTGCCTCTCTATGATGTTGGGCAATAATTTTGCCCTGAAGTTCTATTTCCTCATTTGTAAAATATGAAGGTTGGACTAGATTGAGGGTTCTTAATTTGAGACTCATAATTTTTTTTAGAAAATGGTAAGTTTAGGGGTGGCTAGGTGGCCCAGTGAATAGAGTCCTGGCCCTGGAGTCAGGAGGACCTGAGTTCAAATCCAGCCTCAGACACTTAACACTTACTAGCCTTGTGACCTTCGGCAAATCACTTAACCCCAATTGCCCTGCCTTCCCTCTCCAAAGAGCAAATAAAAAAGGTAAGTTTCTACATAATTAGTTTTCTTTTTAATCCTCTGTATTTATATATTTAAAAAATATTATTCTGAGAAGATTGTTTATCAGAAGAGTCTTCATCTAACTACCAAAGGGTCACACACACACACAGCCCACAGTTCAAAACACAAAAAAACAGTGATGAACCCCTGGTCTACATCACCTCTCAGGCTCCCTCCAGTGCTGATGTTCTAGGATTCCTAAGCACCTGACAGTTCCTGGTGGCCTTCTGCCAGTCTCTGTGAAAGGCCCTGCTTTCTTCTCTCTTTCCTTGTTTCTTTTCCCACTCCTCCTTTACCAAGCCTCCTGTCTCACAGTGACATGGCTAGGCCTTGCTTAGTTAGCCCCTTGTGAACTCTCAGACAAAATTAGGAGTCAAACTGACACATCCTTCTGTCCTTTCCTTGGAAGAACATCTGCAGACCAACCTACAACTCTCCTTCCTTGAGGATTTTACAGCCACCTGTATCAACTAAAAGACAAAATTGCTTGGAGTCTTCTTTCAGTCTTCCAGGTTAGCCTGAATTTGCTTTCACATAATCATTATCTCCCCCAACCTTCCTTTCATAGCCAATTAGCCATTAGCAGCTATCCTGGCTCAGGCCTTTTTTGGGGGAGGTGTTTTGGGAAGCCAGACAGTAAAAACTTGAAAAATGCTGACCCAAAGGGAAAGAGGATGAAAAGGCAAATTTTCAAAGCGTGTAAATAATTCTCAGCCAGCAAGAAAATGCAGTATCTTACATTATGTATGCAGCCACGGGCAGTTCCAAAAGGTTGACATTCTGCTATAAATCCTTTCTCCCTTTGTGAATTCTAAAAGGGTTTACAGAATCTGTCTCATAATTCAGAACTTCACAATAAGCTGCCTTACATTGCTGGTAATGGTTTCATATGGGGTACCAGTGTCTCTCTAATAAGGTCCTTGAGGGCAGGATTTCTTTGAATGCTTCTTAGCACCTAGCATAGTGCTGGGCATGTAGCAGGTCCATTCTTCCTGCATTCTGGCCATCATCTTCATCACCTTCCCACCAGAACCTTGAACTCTGTCCCTGGGATGCTGGGCTCTGAGCAGGGGGTTTCACCTCAGCTTGTCTTCAACCAGGCCCCCTTGCCACTTTCCAGGCCCCATTTTCAAACCTTGCCATTCTTCTCTCCTTTCCAGTTCCCTTGTATATGTTGTCTTGCCTTATTATAAGCTCTCTGAGGGCAGGGACTCTCTTGACTGCTTGCATTTGTATCCCCAGTCCTTGGTACACAGTAAGCACTTTTAATAAACATTCCAACTATCTATCAATATTAATAACTAATTAATTAGTAATTAATAACTAATTAAGCCACAAATATTCTGGAGTAGTACTATTCTTGGGTAGACCACATATCCTTGTTTATAAACCTCCACCCAAGACTTATTGTGATGCACCAACCATCCTAGGCCCTCAAAGGACATGAGAGCAGAGTATAAGCAGGTCCTACCCATCAAGGAAAGCTTCAAGAACTGAATTAGTGAATGGACTGTGTGTATTCGGCAAAGTCCAGTCTCACTAAATCCAGAGAAGATGGCCAGACAGTGACTTTTTTTCAGCCACAATGGCTCCTATATCCTACTACAAATACTGTTTTGTTCAATTCAACAACAAATATTTATTAATGACTTATGTGTAAGGCACTATCCTGGGTGCTAGATTTGGAGACAGAAAAAATAAATTGTTCTTTCCCTCAAGGAGCTTAAACTCTACAGGGAGGGAGGGAGAGAAAAGAAGGAGGAGAGAGGAATAAGCATTTATTAAGTGCCTATGATCAATGAATGGGTATTGCCTCAGTCAAACTAAGACCTGGAAAACATCTTAGCTTAAAAAGGGCAAGGTTCCGCACTGCATCCAGGGCCACCTCCAGTAGTCCTGATTTCTCTCCCTCCACTGGACCCAGACGCCTCCAGAGGAGAAAATGAGGCTGGTGACTTTGCACAGCCCTCCCTCCCTTAAATACAGTTCATCTGCATGTCGTGGCATTACCTTCCTGATATCGTGGTCCTCTTTGAGAACAAAAGACAACATGTGCCAAACACTGTACTTTACAAATATTATCTTATTTTATCCCCACAACCAGGGGAGGTAGGTGCTGTTATTAGCCCCATTTCATAGCTGAAGGAATCAAAGCAGACAGAGGTTAAGTGTTTTGAGCAGGGTCACACAGCTGATAGGTTTGGATTTGAACTTGGATCTTCCTGACTCCAGGTCCAGCCCTCCATCCCCTACAGCACTTAGCTGTCTTGATACCTAATACATACATAGACAAATACACAGAATAAAACATGATAATTTCAAGAAGAAGACAGCACTAATGTCTGATGCCATCTGGAATGGTCTCATCAAAGGACACACCTGAGAGGTGTTTTAAAGGAAGCTAGGACTTCCTGGAGGTGGTGATGAAGTGTTCCTGGTCTATGCAGAGGTCCAGAGATGGAGTGCTGTGTCAGGGAAATAGCCAACAGGTCAGTCTGCCTGTAGTGGAGAGGGCACCAAGGGGAGTAATACAGGTAATGAGCCTGGAAAGGGAGTCTAGTAACTATACTAAGAAAATCATGGGCCCTTTAAGACCAAATATGGCAAAAACAAGTTATATTCACTTTCTCTTGGGGGAGGAGGTTTTATAGTACCCCCCAAGAACGTCGTACCCTGTGTGTCCGAACTTCTCTTCTAGAGAAGATAGCGCAGTAGGTATAGCTTTCTATTCAAGAAGAATGGTTACTAATATTTTAATTCAAGTTCCCTCAGGTGCTTCCCAGAGAAAACTATTTTCCATTAAACTAAATAAAAATGTCTTTAGGGGCAACATGGTACAATGGGTAGGGAAAGCCTGAGTCAGGAAGACCCAGGTTAAAGTTCTGCCTCTGCCATAGATTGGCACACAAGTCACCTGGGCCAGTTAGGTCACATGGATCCAAGACTATTAAATTTACAGAAGAGCTGCTCAACTCTATTGGTAGAGGGAGTTTCCTCACAGGGAGTTCTTTAAACTATTAAGATCACAGATCCATACTAAAAAAAAAGCACTAAGTAGCTAGAGCTCGGACCATGCTAGGGGTGGAGTGAGGGGAGACAGGGAAGAGAAAAAGCTGTCCTTAACCTGATGGGCCCCCATCCAGTAGGAGATCTGACCCATTAATCAATAACTAAAGTTCTGCAGTGCATGATAAATACATTAAAAAGGTGCAAAGGTAGTTCTGTATCAGGTCCAAATGCTAGATTGATGACAACTTGAGGTGGGGGAGGAGAGATTCAGGAAGAGAGGGGAGGTGACATATTGAGTTGGCATTTGTTTATTTTTGGGAGGCAGTGGAGATTAAGTGATTTGCCCAGATCACCACTGTCTGAGGCCGGATTTAAATTCAGACCCTTTCTGACTCCAGGCCGGGGCTCCATCCACTGTGCACCTACTGGCCCCAGCTGGTCTTTTTAGGGAGGTGGGGGAAAGGGCCATTCCTGGGTCCCTGAGCGCTGACTGTTAAGTTTTTTCCCTTATCTGGCCCGGGCCCAGGCTTTCCCATTCCATACCTGAATGCCTCTGTAAGTTCTCCATGTCCCCTGAGCTCCCCTCTACTCTGCTGCCTGCCCTCCCTTAGGAGGGGCTGTTTTGCTTTTTTATCTTTGTATCGACTCACTTGGCCCAGCTCGTTGCACAAAGTAAGTGCTTAATCAATGTGCTATCTATCCACCCACTCATCCGTGCACCCATCTGTCTGTCTACTCTAGCCATCCCGCCTGCCTGTTTCTTTATCTGCCAACTCTTATCTATCCACCCACCCGTCCATCTATCACCCATTCCTCGGCATTGGGAACAGCCTAATTAAAGGCAGAAAAGCTGTAAAGTGCAGGGCACATGTCGCAGGGGGAAGGTTAATAGCTCACACCTGGTACAGAGTCCGCAAAGTAATGTAGAGCCGGGAAGGAAAGGGAACAAGCATATATTAAGCACCTACTGTGTGCCAGTCCCTCTGTCAAGTACTTTACAAATACAATTTCATTTGATAGGCAGGATTAAGGGGTCTTGAATTTGTGCTCAACAAACAATAGGGATCCACAGAACAGTTTCAAACATTGAAATGTGAAATCTGGAATTGTAAAGTACATCAACAGCATGAAGGTTCCACCGATCGATCAACAAGCTCTGATAAATGCCTGCCTACTATGTGCTAGCAATGGCTTACCCCAAAGACAAGCCCCTGACAGCACCACATTCAGGAGGCTCTTTGTGGGTGCAGGGAGCCCCACTCATCAGCGCACAGAAATGCAGCCCCGGAGGGCGGGCCCGAGCTCCCCAGCCTCCCTGCCTAGCAGGTCTGTTCCGCGGAGCCTCGAGATCACGGGCGCTCCCCCTGCAGATCCCCCAGCCCTCCCTCCGCAGGGCTGGACCACACACAAAGCGCCCTGATGCGCGTGGTGTGAGTGCCGGCCTCCCATCTCACCCGCCCGGCCCGGCCAATGAGCGGGGCCGCCTCAGGCGCCTCACGGCCCTCCGGGTCACGGAGCTCCAATCACAGCCCGACACAGCCAGGCCTGGCCCAGCCCCCGCATCCCCACGAGGTCTGTGTGGCTGTAAGGTGCACACTGCCACCTGCTGCCCGCACGAGGGAGCTGGCCGCCCAGCCTTCTGAGAACACTCCCTGGGCTGGCCTGGAAGGAGAGAACCGAGCCTCCAGAGTCTAGTCAATCAAAGGTAAAATGTTAAGGCAGGGTATTCCTGCAGAGGCCGAAATGGAAGGGGAGAAGAGGCAGAAAAGCTGATTTGGGCGTGACTTAGGTAAAGGAGAAATTAACAGAAGAACTGTGCAGCAGGGAAATTGACTACCTGTGGTGTCAGGGAATTCTGCATCAGGTCTTCCAGGGGAGGCCCAATGAGCGCTCCTGGGGGATGCTGCAGAGGGTCTCCGAGGTCCCTTCCAGCTCAGACACAGTCTCAGCATTTTGCTGTTTATTAATTCCTATCTGCTCATTCCACAATGTCATTACTTCCTCATTCTACGGTCCCAACTGGCATTTAAATACAGAAACTGATTATTTCTTCTGACTTCAGATACTCCTTGGCAGGATACAGGAAAAAGAAATTGAAGATGGAGGCGAGGGAAAGGAAGAATATGAATTACTATCACATAAAAATGAGCTGAAAAAGGAGGAAAAGATAAAAGAACCATAATGCATTATGTAGAACTTGTCTACTTGAGTGTATGTGTGTGCATATATATATGTATATTTGTGTAGATATAAATATATATGAAGATATAAATATATAATGAATAAGCGAAAAGGTATTTATTAAGTGTTTACTCTGTGCCAGACACTAAGTGTTTTTACCAATATTATCTCAACTGATTTTCATTAACGAGGTGGGAGGTTGGTGCTATTATTATCTTCCTTTTACCGTTAGGGAACTGAGGCAAACAGATTAAGCGACTTCCCCAAAGTTAAAGAGCTAAGTGTCTGAGGCCAAATTTGAACTGGGGTCTTCCTGACTCCTGACCCAGTGCTCTATTCAGTCACCTAGCTGCCGCGATTAGGGAAATGGTTTTCGGGGAAAATGTTCTTTGATCTGAGGAGTCACAGGAATGGTGACACAATTCTTTCCAGAAATAATGGTACTATTGATTTGATTATTGAGCCCCGATCAATAAGTGGAAATGGGGGCAAAGGAATGACCAAGCAGTAAAGTACCAAGTGGGGACCCTTAGAGGCAGGGAGATAACAGACTGGCCTTGGATGGACAGTTGGATGACTTGTGAAGGTAAAGCGTGGTCTGGAGCCTAGGGTTAGCTTGTAGATAGAAGGGGCAACAGGGGCTAATTTGCCCTCATTCAGTCATCAAATGGACTGGACTCTGGGGTGGGAGCCCCAAAGATGAGCAGGAAAATGTACATACATCTATACACACATATAGCTACACACACACACAAAACCAGAATCACACTGCACAGAAAACATAGTATAAGTTAGATATATTTATACATATGTACACAGGAAACATGTGCTCTACATAGTATGTATATTTAAATCGACATATCACACACACACACAGAGGTTCTGTGTAGTGCAGTCTAGTTCTCTTCTTCTTTCATGTCCCCTACACTATTTGGCTGGGCCTGCAGCCTCTTCTAAGGAAGGCACTTTTAGTTCAAGGTCATTACAATCCCATGGTTTTTAAAGAATATGTATGTAACCCAGGGAATGAGAACAGCCTGATGAGCAGATGTCAGTAAGCCGGACACTTCAGAGTTTCAACAGATGTAGAATTTCATCAGCTTGGACACTTGGACTCCCTAGTTCTAGGAGATCATAACAGTATAATCTGTGTGACGCAAATAACCTCAAAGTTGGCGATTTCTGCATGCAGTGTTTTTCCATTGAAAGGGAGACAGAAAATATTCAATTTATTTGAGTACTATTGGCTGATTTTCTTGTTATCAGTTGCCCAATTTCTGTTATAACTCACTCCACTCCAAATGTTCACAGGGACTACTTGTGCCCCACCCGTGGTACAGCCTTCCAAGCTCACACTGGTCTGATCAGCCAGTCAGACACACTATACCTCAACCCCAACACAGTGATGTCATTTCGGTCCTCTTCAAGAGTGAAGGACATCAGCCATTTAGACAGTTTCAGCTATCGGGTCCCACCTATGACTTCATGAGTACAGGAAGCTCCAGGTACAGAATTTTCTCTACCAATGCTGATTACTACCTGATCTTCAGCTTAGAGTTTTAGAGTTTCCTACAGCATTGGGAAGTGAAGTGACTTGTGCAGGGTGTAATGGTGATGGGATCTGAAGATCTTCCATGCCCCTTGAACTTGCTGACACAGCAGGAAGGGGTGGGGCCGGAGTGAGTAGGGGCCAGGCTGGAGCCAGCAAGGTGACTGGAAGTGGTAGCGGCCACACAAACTTCTTTTTTGAGCCAGCCAGAACTTCCACTGAGGACTGACAGGGACGGGAACTTTGGTGGGTCAGAGCATGAAGGCTGAGCAGTTACCATGAGTGAGGAGGGGAGGATCTTTGCCTGGGGGAGCCTGTTATGTTTTGAAGGCTTGATAATGTGGGTGTTTACTGCATTAACTATGTGTCCAATTCTTTGGCTACTGTGATGGCTTTGACTTTCTGGTTTGGGGACTCAGCTTTCTGGTATTTGAATAAATGGTCTGGCTATGTCCCATGTAAAGAGCCTGCTACATTTTGTGATTAATAATTATACCAACATATTTATAACCACCACAGGCATTTTGAATATTGCACTGTTGTTACACAGGGTCACACAGACACTATGTGTCATAGGTAGAACTTGAACTCTGGTCTTCCTGAGTTAGACTGGAAGTTCCTTGAGGGCAGGGTTTCTCTTTTGCCTTTTTTAAAGCCCTCAGTGCTTAGCATAGTGCTTGGCACATAGTAAGTGCTAAATAAAGGTTTACTGACTGATGACTGATTGATTCCTAACTCCAGGGCCAGCTCTCCACCCACTATGCCATGTTGCCTCTCACTGTCAACCTTAAGCAAGTCAAGTTCTTTGTCATAATTTTTATTTCACAGCATAACATGGAGTTTCTGAACAGCTGAGAAGACCAAGAATAAAGACGGCCCCCTACTCTGAGTGTTCAACTTCCCTACTTTAAAACAAACAAACAAAACCTGGGAAAGAGGGCGTGGCACCACATAATGAGCACAAAAAAGTCTGTAAAAAGAATCAGAGCCCCTGGTCCTTTCACCAAGGGCATCATGGTTCCTGACCTCTGACCTATAAAATAATACCTGCTCCTGTTAAGCTGGTTGATACCTTACTCATATACTGAATAGAGGAACTGGATTAGTGAAGGCTGTTTTATAGATACTTTGAGATTTTCAGAGGAAAAGTATTAATAACTATGTTGGCAGCCCAATAAGGTGCAGTGGATAAAGGGCTGGGCTTGGAGTCAGAAAGACCTTAGTTCAAATCCAGCCTCAGACTTCTATCAGCTGTGTGACCCTGAGCAAGTCACTAAACCTCTGCCTCAGTTTCTTCATCTGCAAAATGCAGATCATAACAGCACCTACCTCCTAATGCTATTATGAAGATGAAATGAGATAATAACTTAAAGAGCTTAGGACAGTGCCTAACACATAGTAAGCATGATACATAAATGTTATTGTTCAACAAGTGTGTATGGGGGCCAATCCTGTTTTTTAAATATAGATAAAGAAATGGCCCACTTTCCACGGAGAAGTAGAAAGATGATGGATACAAGATGTTACAGTTGGTCTCATATGTGGTTGCTGTATCAAGTGATTTTACTTAATTGTTTTTCTTGGTTAGAAGGTAGGCCTAGCTGAGTAAGTTTCATAGGCAGGATAATATCTAGAAATGAATGTGACCTAAAAATAAAAGGTATTAATTAAAGTTTAAAAAGCATAAACTGAGTACCAAGTATGTACAAGACACAACATACATTATAAAGTATTAAAAAGAACTTGTACTGTAAACTTTTAGTATATGTAAATGCTTTTTTTAAATTAATAGATCCCTGATATTTGAAAGAGAAGCTGAGAGCTGAGACTGGTAAAAAGTACAAGAACCTTAAACTCCCAGCAGAAGTGTCAGAAGTGAGTCAATTAAAGATTAATCAGAAATCAGGAAATGTTTAAGACACTAAAATTATTTGAGGCATAACCATCCAACTTTTTCAACAACTCAGAAACTTCTATGGTCTTATAAGAATGACTGTACTGATACCAGGAAAGCCAATCTGCTGCCTAATCAGTTCATGAACTAGCATTTAGTCAATTCCTACACAGTAAACACTGCACTAAGTGTCTGGGATGCAAAGTCAGAAATTAAACAGCCCCTCTCCTCAAGGAGCTTACATTCTAGTCTGAGAATTATTATTTCCAAGTACCACATGGGGTTTTTGAATGGCTAAGAAGGTCATGGGTAAAGACGTCTCCCTACCCTCCATGCTCAGCTTCCCTCACATAAAAACAAAGAAAAAAAGGCAAGAGAGAAAAGATACAAAATCCTTGAGAAAACATGGAGTGTCAGAGGGTGTTGGCTCTGAAGTCAGAGGACCTGAGTTCACATCTCATCTTGGATGCTTATTTAACTGTATAATCTTGGGTAAACCAGGTTTTCTCAGTTTTCTTATCTGTGAAATGAGGAGGTTGGAGACAATGGCCTCTGCCATCCCTTCCCAACCTAGATTTACTGACCCTAAATAATGGGAGATTCCCATCTAGTTTAAATGGTACACTCACAGGTTATTCAAAAAAGCAAATGAAACCATCCCTTCAGCTACCTGTTTCAGATGGGTATCTTCAATAGTCTAAGTGTGGATTTTAAAATGCATTCAGTGGAAATCTAAAGTGCCACAAAACTCCCCATCTGGGGAGTATTTGGAAGACAACGTCATGATGATATCAGCATGGTAGCCATGTTGAATGTGTGGGCCATATTTAATGTGGAGACCACCTTCCAAAACTCTAATCCAGGGTGTGGTAAAGCCAGCTCTAATGGAAAGCAGATGACATCTTAGAAATAAGCATTTTTGTATGACCTAAGAACTAAGAATGCTGTTTGGGGTGGTTTCTTTTTTTTTTTTTTAATTTCTAAATACAATAAAACTTAATTTAAAAATGTAAAAACCATTCTTAGATAACTGGACTGTATAAAGGCCTATGTAATAATGTAAATTAAACTTGAAAGCATGTGTGCATAGATTTTTTCCCCCAGAGAGCCTAGTGTTAAAGTTTAGCATCATATCCCTATATTGCTAAGGAAGAAGTTTTAGGAAATGAAATCATCCCTACACTGAGGCTGAGGCTGCTGCTGCTGCTACTACTACTACTTCTTTGAATTTATAAAACAATTAAGGGTTGCAAAGTGCTTCACATTCATTATCTCATTAAGGCGCATAAGAACCCTGACCCCAATCAATCAACTAACATTTATTAAGCATTTACTTATGTGCTAGGGGCTGTGAATACAAAAAAGGGCAAAACCACAAAATACCTGCTCTGGAGCAGAAGGACAATATGTAAATAAATAGATATATATCTATAGATGGAAGGAAGTTAGCCTTATAGAGGAAGGCTCAAGTAAATGAGGGTGGTTGACATCGGAAAAGGCCTGCTATAGGTGGTAGCATTTGAGCTGGGACTTAAAGGAAGCCAGGGATGGATGATGTATGCCAAAGTGTAAAGGTGAGGAGGGAGGGCATTCCAGGCATGGAAGACAGTCAATGCAAGGATAAGGAGGTAGGAAGCTGGATTGTTACATTCAAGGAACAACAAGCAGGCTAGCAATGGCATCACTGGATCACCAGGGTGAATGAGGACCCTTGTGAAGACAGGAAGGGGCTTATGAAGAGTTATGAAGAGCTTTAAATGCAAACTAATGAACTTTATATTTGATCTTGGACATGATGGAAGTTTATTGAGCAGGAGGATGCCAAGGACAAGACCTATATCAGGAAAATCACATTGGCAGCTGTCTGGAGGACGGTTTGGAAGGAGACAGAGAGGGTAACTGGAAGGCAGTTACAACAGTCCAAGTGAGAGGTGATGAATTGGGAATTTTTTTTTTCCTTTTCTCTCTATACTCATTCTGTTAGCAACTCCATCCACTCTCAAAGCTTAGATCATCTCTAGGTCAAACACACATGAATACATGATATTCGACCTGCACAAAATCAAGTTTATCATTCTCCCTAAAACCTGTTTCTTCTTCAGACCTAAGTATTTCTTTCCCCGGCATTACTCTCCACTCAGCCTTCCATTTTTTGAAACCTTGGTTTTATCTCTGAATATCCTCATCTTATCTCTTCCCCACAGACACCACTCTGATGGAGGCCTTCGCTACCTCAAGTGGTCTGATATAACATCGTCTAACAGGTCTTCCTAGCTCTAATTTCTTCCCTCCAAGCTGTCCCTCACACTGCTCCTGCCAAAATGTTATCATGCACAGACCTGGGAAAGCCACTCCTTTGCTTAAAACCCTGCTTTGATTTCCTAGTGTTCAAAAGTTCAAACTCTTCCTCTTGGCATTCGAGGCTATTCACAATCTGGTACCACCCAACCCTTCCAGTCTACTGCTCACCTCAACATCCTTGATATATTTGCTCATTCACTCCCCCTCTGTACCTCTGCAGATGCTGTTCCATGGCAACAAGCGCTCATTACGTGCTTATGATGCATGCTAAGCATTAAGCATTTCCCCAGGCCTGAAGTGCAGCTGTCTCCTTTTTTTGCTGCCTGAATTCATACCTGTTCTTCTAAAGCCCTACTCAAAAGCCTCTTCTTCCACAAAGCTTCCCTCGATTCCCTCTGATATCTCACAAAGGATTTTTGTTCTTGCTAACATACCACATATTCTTTTTATCTGAGTATTTCTAGCCTATCCACTGACTAGTCTGAGTGTTCATTGTATCTTAGCTAAATTTTGCATCTCCACAGAAGTGCTTCAGTGTTTATTAGACTGCCAAAGCCAAGATACAGAGATGCAGCTTTATACCATTTCTGTCTTTGTGTTGATACCAGGTTCTTATGGCCGCTCCCAAACCTACTGTGATTTAAATGGATTTTACCCCTTGATCTTGTCTCAATGTTGATGTCTTCTTACTGTTCTTTTGCTACTCTCTTTAAAACTCTTCCCGGGTCTTTTTTTCTATATCTTTTATCTACATATAGCTTTCTTCTTTGTCTGGCTGGAAGGTATTGACTGATATCAAACAGGATCCAGCTTTGAAGAGGCCAGCTGAGGCTGGAGAGTTATTGCTTGGTTAGAGGTGAGGTGGGCGGGGAGGGGAGGATGGGAGGGAAGACCATATCTTTATTCGGCCTGAGAGGCATCAAGGCATAGTGGATGGAGGGCTGGCCCCTGGAACCCAGGGAGACCTGGATTCCAGGGCCACCTCTGACACACAGCAACTGTGAGCTAGGCAAGGGCTGTAACATCTCAGTGCTCTGAGCAATCCTCTGAGGCTATAAATTGCAAAGAAGATGCTGACAAGGGGAGAATTCCACATCTGGGAGTTCTCTATATTAATGAAATCACAGGTTCTGTCCCTATATTATCAGAAGGATACCGTATATTCCTAATGCTTCAACATATGTCTGTGAAAGCTTGCACCTGTAGAGAAAATTCAGCTAAATATTTATTGGGAGAGTGGGATGGGTTTTTTTTTTAATACTAAAAGAAGCCTAAAATGACGTTCAATATTAATTTAGAGAAAATAGAGTAGAAAAATAGCATAACAACAAAAAAATTCCATAGTTTCATAAAACTATCCCTGGGCTAAGAAAGGCAATGTGGCATGGTGTACCCATGGTACAGAGTGGTAGTTTTAGAGCCTGGAAAACTTGATTTCCAGTCCTACCTGACATACACTGGCTGTGTGACCCTGTGGAGATCCCTGACCTCTTCATGCTCAAGAAACAAGGCTCCAGATTACAGAAAAGGCAACAACCTGCATTAGTAGACAGAGTTCCTTCATCCAAGAGTTCTCTAAACCACTGACATCTCCAGTCCAGTCCCTATCCCTAACCTTGGGCTATTTGTTTTATCTTATCATTAGGGAGATTAGGGAGCACCAGTGGTCTGGAGTATCTAGATTAAGTCAATTTTATTTTTCCAGGACCTCACTAAACAATGACTGCTGCCTGAAACATGATCTGACGCGAAGAAATAGGAGGTCAGTATAGTTAGCATCCCACTGTACTAGAGGTGAAGCATGTTCTCTTCTAAATGGCTTTGGTGAAACTTTAGCTATAGCACTATTCTCAGAAGCAGGACCTTCCAGATCAATATAGAACAAAAGCCAATGATAAATTCTGGAGAAAGCGGCAAGATGACCTGAGAGCATGAAGAGGTTGACGATGAAAAGGAGGATGAAAGCATGAAATCTATTTAAGACATTAAAGACTGCAAAGGCTTTGGGGAGAGGAGATGCCTGAAAACCATTAACAATAATCTGGCTGCAAAACATAATCCCTGTGTATTCCATATACTGATAATTGTCTTTTGAAATTAATCTCCTCAATGGCAACCTCCCCATCTTGGAGATAGAAGCCTCCCCCAGACCCAATCTTAGGACAGAGGAGTCCTAGGCATGGACCATTTTGGAGGGGGCCCAGCTGTGTTTACTCCATTCAGCACTCTCTTCTAATTAGCAAACCTATCATTCCCAGTTCCCCTCTATTCCTCACTTAGAATGTAAGCTTCTTGAGGGCAGGGGCTGTCTTATTTACTTGTATTTGTTTCCCCAGCATTTAGGGCACTGCCTGGCACAAAATAAACACTTAATATAAATGTTCTTCCCCTCTACTCTCCTTTCTTCCCCATCTATCTGATGAATATTTATATAACTAGACTAGTGAACTTGGGCACATGGGCTCCCAAGCATTATTTCAAGTTCTTAAAAAAAACACCAAAAAATAAGATGTAAAACTTACCTAGATGACAAAGTTCTTTTTCTCTTGCTTCCCATTTCTGGCTATCCACATAAGCTGCAGAGAGCAGGCATCTTTTACCTAAGGGAAGAAAAGGACAGTTACTTTAGGAGTTTGTTTATGCAGTAGATATCATTTCATATGTTTACTTCTTTGTAAAACTATATTTTTCATTTAATTAACTGCATTTCTAAAGAATATGTTATTCATGACTTCTAAGAATGTTATTCACCACTAAATGGAAATATGTTTTGCATGATTGTACATGTGTAACAAATGGCTTACCATTTCATGGAGGGGAGAAATTTTGGAACTCAAAATTAAAAAAAAAAGAATATTAAGGAGGCAACTAGGTGGTGCAGTGGATAGACCACTGGAGTTGGGAGAACCTGAGTTCAAATCTAATTTCAAATATTTACTAGCTGTGTGACTCTGGGCAAGTCACTTAACCCCACTTGCCTCCCCAGAAAGGTTAAAAATTGTCTTTATATGTAATTGGGAAAAAGTAAAATATTATTTTTTAAAAAGAATACGTTATTGTTGTTGATCAATTGTGCCTTGACTCTACATAATCCCATGGATAAAAATTCCATGGGGTTTTCTTCACAAAAATACTGGAATGGTTTGCCATTTCCTTCTCCACTGTGTCCTCATTTGAGAGATAAGTAACTGAGGCAAATTGGGGTTAAGTGACTTGCCCAGGGTCACCAAGCTAGTAAGTGTGTGAGGTCACATTTGAACTCAGATCTTCCTGGTTCCAAGTCCAGTGTTCTATTCACTTCATGACTCAGCTGCCCTGAGATTGCCGTAGATATTTTAAGGCAGCTCATTTAAAAAAAGGTATTTAATAACAAATTAATGCTGCTAATAGAGGATTCAGAGAGGCTGTGTGTGTGTGTGTGTGTGTGTATGGTTTACAGTCATTTTTTGTGGAAGGAAACATATGAAATTTCTCCCCCTCAATGTTCCAGCCCAGAAAATGCTTCCACTGGCTAACAACATAGGCAAGACCTGAAACTCCATCTGGGAAAATAAAACCAAATTATCTTACTACCTATAACACACTTAAAAAAAAGTGCTCTCATCATTATTTAGCTATTCCTACAAGTACCCTGTAATGCAAGTCAGTAAATTTATACCCATTTAACGGGTTCAGTTCAATTCAACAAATATTTATTAAGCCCCTATTTGTGTGATGGATGTAAAGACAAACACAAAGACAAATGGGCTGTAAGGAGTTCACATTTGCCAGTGGGATGGTTCCCACTTGTACAAAGATAAGTAAATACAGGGTGATCTGCTTCCAGGGGAAAGCAGCCTTGAAGGTGGTCACGGATTCTAAGAGGAGGGGAGGGCTGAGGGAGGCTACCTGGGGAAGAGAACAGCCTGGTATGGGGAGCATGCCACATTTGGGCAAACTAGCAGGCTAGATGGCTAGAACTTCGAGGGGGTCACGGGGAATTATCAGAAATATTTCTGAGAAGCCAATTGGAACCAGATCGTAGAGAGGCCTTTAAATGACAGGTTGAGGAGTAAGCAGTTTATTTTAAGGAAAAAGGGACTGCAAAAGCAAGTGGTCAAGTTTGGTCTAGGTCTTACAAAGGGGACTCCTGAAGTTGAGTAGAAGAGTGGGGAGATAGGGAGCAGATAAAGAAACAGGAAGAAGAAAATGGGAAATTTGGACAGGAACTCTTGATATGTTAAAGCCCAATACCAAGCTGCTTCTCCCCAAAAGTATAAAACAATAAAATAATCCTCCCATTACAGTAGGCTTTGATTAAACCTTTACTTGAATAATGTCTATTCCTAAGCTGTAGATCTTTAACAATATGTAGAAAAACTTATGATGAAAAATACTATCCACCAGAGAAAGAATTGCTGGACTCTGAATGCAGATTGAAGCATTTTTAATGCTTATTTTTATATTATTTTATATTTTAATATGTAATATATATTTATACATATATTTATATAATATATAATGTAATACAATTGAATCTTTAATTTTTCCTGTGTTCTTTTGCAATACAGCTGATATGGAAATATATTTTATATTGCTTCACATGTATAATCTGTATCAAACTGCTTGCCTTTAAAAGGGTGAGAGGAGGGAGAGAATTTTGAACTCAAAATTTTTTTAAATGTTAAAAAAAAATTCACATGTATTTGAGAAATATTTAATGAAATTAAATACATTGGTGGAAAATGTATATGTAGAAAAGTGGAGACAATTCAGAAAAGAACAAATCTTTACAAAGTGTTTGGAATTCGAATTTGTTTATGTTAGTTGGCTGACACTCAGGAGACATTTTCCAATAAACAATATTTAATTTCCTGGGCCAGCTCACAAAGGTCTGTTAAACCACTAAAATATCTACAGTATAAAACCATATTATCTCTAAGATTTCTCACCATCATTTATAGCAACAGTGATTTTGTGCATTCCAAGTTTTAACCTTGCAAACTACAAGCATGACTTTGATTCCTGGAAGAATTCCAGAGTGTATTAGTAAAAGAATGGTTAGGAAACAAATAGAAAATGGAAAGGGAAATCGTAAAAGGCCTGCATGGCTTAATGAAGAACAGGTCCCACATACTAACCTCATTTCTTTTGTTGGTACTTTCTCAACATTTACCCTTCTTGTCCTCTCTGAATCTTATGACACTTGGCCACCCTATCCTCCTAGATCAGCTAACCTCTAAGTTGTTGAGACATCTCTCCCCTGCCCCCAGTTCTCCTCCTCTCTGACTTGACTTTCTTTTGTCTTCTTTGTGGGATCCCACTCTCACTGTGGGTGAAACCCAATTTTATTTTTTCTTGTTTCTACACTCTCATAGAGACCTAAACTCCCTTTGGTTTCAATTTTCCTCTCTACAGAGATAATGTTCTTATTTGTATTTATGTATGTTATATTTTTATACGTACATATTATCTCCCCAAAGAATTAAAGTTCTCTGAGGGCAGGAACTTTTACCTATGATAGTGCTTGGTCTATAAGAAGAGCTTAAAGAATGCTTGTTCGTTGACTGACAGGGTTATTACTAGACTGGCAGATTGAGGATTGCTATGTAATTTATCCGGACATCAGCAAACTATTTGTCAAAGTCCCTCATGCTACTCTCGTGGACAAAAAGGACAAGATATAGGCTGCACAGATATATAGTTAGGTAAATTCAGAAATGATTCAATGGTTAAAATCCCAAAAGTCATGAATGGTTTGATGCCAGATCTCTAGTAGAGTGCCTCAGGGCTTTGTACCTGGCCCTTTGGTGTTCAACATTTTGTGTGTGTGTGTGTGTTTGGTAATTTATTTTTAAACAACAAAAGAACTTGCAATGGGTTTCTATTAGGTGATAATTTTCAATGAAGGTGCGCCACTAAGAAAAGCAAAGATGCTTTCAGTTTGCATGGACCCAGTTACACAAATAGAAGAGGGCGATAACTTCTGAAAATACTAGGTTTTAGTCAGTAACCTTAATAGGATGACTAAGTTTCTTTGTAGATCACTACGTCACATTAAAACACAAAAATCCATGAACAAGCAGACAGTTAACAAACATTAGATGGGGTCTTACTGGACATTCTTAACCGTGTACTAGTCTCTTCTCAAACCCAAGATGCTTTGTGTCCTAGTTAATCCAAGTCACTGCATTTCTCTCACAAAGTAATGAAGGCACAGCTGGTGCAAGCAGACTTAAACCCATTCAACTGCTGGGCTGCAAAAAATACTTTGGTTGGTTCTTCAGAAGGATTTCTTTTTTGTAAACCAATATTGGTCTCAAATAACAGTTTGGATAATTTTCAAAGCTGCAGTCTAGTAGCTACATGACAAAAGACTTCACAAGAACCAAACTATGTAGCAATGGACACACATTAGGGAATTCACCGCATTCTACATATCCAGCAGAAATTATACTATTAAAATGCTAGGTAGAATAAACCTATAGTTTGAACTGGTTCTTAAACGTTCATTTTTTCTTTTTTTCCTTTTTTAACAAAAATTGTTTACTTGATTATACCAAGAAAATACAAAACAAAAGGCTGACTGCTCACTGCTGCTTGCACTCAGCTGGGTTTGGATCTTTCTTCGGATCATATTCTAGATCATTTTCCTCATCAACTTCTTTTTCCCCTTCCTCATCATCAGCCTCTTCACCTTCTTCATCATAATCATCACCATCATCATCTTCAATAAGCTTCTCCTGTGAAGTATAATACTGATCTTGGGACTATATGCTCATGTAAAAAAAAAGTGACCAATTTTGAAGTCTGCTGCAAGGATAGCTTCCGTGTCATCATCCAGGTCTCCACTCTCAGGAACTTCAGGAGGAGAAAAGAAATTGAAGAAAGAATCATTGGAAACTGTTTTTGTCACAGTTCGAACTGTCCCACGTCCCTTGTGTTTCTGTTTCTTCTTAACAGTTTTCAAAGTGACATTTTTCCCTTTTTTCCAATCTACGAGACACCCTGTGCAACTCATAATTTCTGGTCCATCAAAGGAGAAGGGATCAGAATCATCTGGCTCTGACCGCATACAATATGTCTTTGTCAACACCTCATTTGTGAAATATTCATTGGGTTCAAAGTGAAATTCTAATGTAAAACTCATAGGTTGCCCAGCATCTGAGAACTTCACTTTAATATCTTTCAAGTGCTTCAGAATAAGTTCATCATGTTCCTGAACCATATCACTGAGCAAGTCAACATTTTTAAAAACAGTCAGCCAAAATTCAGGAATTCCTTTAGGGTCTTCTTTTTCTTCATCTTTTTTCTCCTCTTCAAGCTTAGCCTTCTCTTTCATTTCCTCTGAAATCTCTTCATCATCATCTGGTTTCCATTCACATTCTTCCTCTGTGGGTTCATAAACTGCATTGATGATTTCACTTCTCTTATCAAAAAGTGGCTGGTAAAGAACAGCATACTTTCTTTCAAGAGCATGAACCTCCTCATAGAATTTGGCTTCTATCTGTGCACATTTCACCTGAAGATTTTTGAGGGCATTCACACTTAGCTTAACTACTTTTGGCAAGCTTTCAATGTATCCAGTTCATGTTCCCACTAAACCATCCAATCTTTCTTGAAGAGCTGCAAGAATCTGAGGATTCTGCATCATTTGAACAGTCAACTGACGAGCTTTGCTGTTTGCATCTTCACCAGTTTCTTCTTCCTCCACTTCTTCAACATCTTCCATATCTTGTTGGTCAAGTTCAGTTTCTTTGTCGTCAATGTCCGCCATGTTGTGAGACTTCTGAATATTTGAGATCCGAGGCGGCCGGAGGAAAAGGAGGCGGAGGAGAAGGAGACGGCGCCCTGAGCAGATGGCGCTAAAAAAGGGTGCTCAATATTTTTATCAGTGATTTGGATAAAGGCACAGAGGGCATAGTTGTCACACTTTTGGGTTAACACAAAGCTAAGAGCTAGTAATAGTTAACAGGGGCAGCCAGGTGTACAGTGGATACAGCACTGGGCCTGGAATTAGGAAAAAGAGTTCAAATCCAGCCTCAGATATTTACTAGTTGTGTAACCCTGGGCAAGTCACTGTTTGCCTCAGTTTCCTCACTTGTAAAATAAGCTGGAGAAGGAAATGGCAAACTACTCCAGGATCTTTACCAAGAAAACCCCAAATAGGGTCACAAAGAGTCAGACACAACTGAAACGAATGAACAACACTAGTAGCTAATACAGAGGAAAGATACACACTCCAAAAACTTCTCAATAGGACAGAGTTTGGGATCAAAATGAGTACAGAAACGTAATAGGGATAAAATGTAAAGACTTATATGTGGATTCCAAACATCAGCCTATGGACAAAACTGGTGAGGTTTACATGTGAATTGGGGCTATATATATCCAATCCATAGGCAGAAGTGGTTGATGAGGTGGACATTGTCTGCTACAAACTATATAAACTGGAGTTACTAACTTGACAGAAGGGAAATTATTTAATAATAACCTACCTGGATATGAAAGGATTGCAAACATAAAAGGACTGTATGTAACCAGTCGTTCTCCACTGCATATAAAGGCAAGACAAAAATTCAAGGAAGAATTTACGTTTGACAAATAGAAGAAATTCCTGATAAACACAGGAAATGAGTTACCAAGAAAGGGAAGGAATTTTCTTTTTTCTGGAGGTCTTAAAAATGGAATACATTCTCATCTTTTTGGAATAGTTCAGATGTGGCCATTTTAGTGGACTACAGGCTAAAAATTAGTCACTGGTAGGAAGTAACAGCCCCAAAAAGCTAATTTGATTTTGGGATGAATTAACAGAAGTGTCTGGAACAAAGGAGGTGACACTCCTATTGTACTCTGTCATGTTAAGATAGAGGGGAGGGGAAAAGATGTGGAATTCAAAAATCTTGTAAAAATGAATACTAAAAAATTGTCTTGAAATGTAATGGGGGGAAAACAGTATTTAAAAAAGAGTGCCTCTGGAGTATTGTATTCATTTGTAGGCACCACTACATGGGAAGGGCATTGAATAACAGCAAGGGTGGGGAGAATGCTTGTTTGAAGGAACAGAAGACTTAGAATGAAAGATGATGACTGTCTTCAAGCATCTGGAGGGGGATACTAAAGCAGAGAAACTGAGTTTGTTTCACTTAGATCCAAAGGACAAAACAGAGAACAAGGAATAAAGTGTTCAGAGGCAGGCTTAGGCTGTAAAGAAAAACCCATGATTTGAATTACACAAAAGTACAACAGACTGAGTTATGGGCTGGTGAATTCCCTCCACAGGAAGTAATCCAGTGGAAAATGAAGGAAAACTTGGTTGAAGATATCATGGTAGGAATTCCTGTGCAGGCATGCATTCAGTGGTGACCTTTCAAGATTTCATGAAATTCTGAGATTGCATGATTCTGCTAGTCAGTAAAGAACAGACTAGAAGACTTCTTAAGATCCATCAATAAGCACTTATTAATATAATATAATAAGCTACTCTCTTCCAGGCACTGAGCTGGGGGGTACAAATACAAAAGTGTGACAGTCCCTGCCCTCAGGGAGCTGACACTCTAGCAGGGGGATGTGACACTTTAACAGGAAAGTACATACAAAATATATGCAAAATACACAGGAATTTGGTAGAGGACATTCTAAGTGGAAAAATTAGGAAATAATTTGAAGAAAGTGATACTCAAAGGAGCTAGGTCCTAAGAGATAGAAGGATGGAGGAAAGAATTCTAGGCATGAAGGGCAGGAGGCAGTATATGGAATTCTGTGTCTATTATATACAGGGAACAGCAGGCTAGCTGGTTTGGTTGGCATACAGAGAGTGAGGATGAGTAACATGGAAGTAAGGGCCAGAGCCATGAAGGGCTTTTAATGCCAAACAGAGAAGATTGTATCGTATCTAAAGGGCAATGGATAGGCACTGAAGCTTATCATTGAGAAAAGAAGTGAAATAATGCTCAGAGCTACACTTTAGAAACATCAATTCTGCAGTCAGGTGGAGAATGGGTTGGAGAGGGAAGAAAATGGATACAGGGAGATCCATTAGGAAACATTATGTCCAGGCTAAAATTGTCCAGGCTACAGCTGAAGAGGGCCAGAGCTGAGGTGGTTGTGATGGAAGGAGACAGAAAGGAACCAATGCTGGAGATGCTGAGGAAGTGAGAGAGATTTAGGAGTCAAGGGTGACTCTTCTGGGTTTTGTGCTGGGATGACTGAGGACTGTGGTATCTCAACAGAAATAGGGAAGTCATGAGGAGTGATGGTTTTAGGGGAAAGATAATGGGTGCTGTTTCGGACACTGAATATGAGATGCCAATAGAGCACTAATGTATTAATAAACATAAGAACACATGAATTACTAGGCTAGATCCATAATATAGCTAGTGCAGACTGGGAGGACATGTTTGTCCTCAATTTCAAAGGTAAAGGAAAACATCCAGAATCTCATTATTGTTGTTGTTAGGCCCAGATCTATTTTACTACTGGTTTATTGAGCTGCTAATAAAGAAATGCAGATCAGCAATTCATCTCTAACTGCCTTTGGAGTCTGAGGACCTGGGTTCAAGTCCCAGCTCTGGCACTTATGGGCATCATCTTGTAAGTGACTTAATGTATCTCTGTAAGTAACTTAACATCCCTCAGGCTCAGTTTCCTCATCTGCAGACAAGGGGGTTTGGATTAGATGACCTCTCATGTCCCTTCCAGTTCTAAACTGATGAGGATCACAAAAGTTCTTGAAAATGACCCATGAATAAAGTAAAAAAACTACCTGAAATAAACAACTTTAGCAAAGCTGCAGGATATAAAGTAAACCTACATAAATCATCTGTATTTCTATATATTACTAACAAAGTCCAACAGCAAGAGATAGAAAGAGAAATTCCATTTTAAGTTACTATAGACATTATAAAACATTTGGGAGTCTACCTGCCAAAACAAACCCAGGGACTATGTGAACACAATTACAAAGCACTTTTCACATAAATAAAGTCAGATCTAAATAACTGGAAAAACACCAGCTGCTTGTGTGTAGGCCGAGCTAATATAATAAAAATGACAATTCTACCTAAATGAATTGACTTATTCAGTGCCATACCAATCAAACTAACAAAAAATTACTTTTTAGAGCTAGAAAAAATATTATCAAAATTCATCTGCAAGAACAAAAGGTCCAGAATATCAAGGGAATCAATGAAAAGAGATGCTAAGGAAGGTGGCCTAGCCATACCAGACCTTAAATTGTATTATAAAGCAGCAATCATCAAACCTGCTTGGTACTGGCTAAGAAATAGAAGGGTAGATCAGTGGAATATGTTTGGTATGGAAGTCACAATAGTCAATGATTATAGCAATATACTGTTTGATAAAACCAAAGACCCCAGCTTCTGGGATAAGAACTCACTGACAAAAACTTCTGGGAAAACTGGAAAATAGTATGGCAGAAACTGGGTATAGACCAACATCTGACACCGTATATTGCAATAAAGTCCAAATGCGTACACCATCTAGGTATAAAGGCTGATATTATAAACAAATGAGGGGAGCAAGGAATAGCCTATCTGTCAGATTTATGGAGAAAGGAGGAATTTATGACCAAACAAGAGATAGGAACATTATGAAATGCAAAATGATCATTTTGATTACATTAAATTGAAAAGTTTTTGCACAAACAAAGCCAATGCAACCAAGATTAGGAGGGAAGCAGAAAACTGGAAAAGAATTTTTACAACCAGTGTCTCTGATAAATGCCTCATTTCTAAAATATATAGCGAATTGAGTCATATTTATAAGACTACAAGTCATTCCCCAATTGATAAATAGTCACTTTTCAGGGGAAGAAATTAAAACTATCTATAGTTATATGAAAAAATGCTCTAAATCACTATTGATTAGAGAGAGGCAAATCAAAACAACTCTGAGGTACCATCTCAAACCTATCATACTGGCTAACATGGCAAAACTGAAAAATTATAAATATTGGAGAGGATGTGGGTATGATGGAACACTAATGCATTGTTGGTGGAGTTGTGAGCTGATCCAACCATTCTGGAGAGCAATTTGGAACTATGCCCAAAGGGCTATAAAAATGTGCATATCCTTTGACCCAGCAATACCACTTCTAGGGCTGTATCCCAAAGAGATCATAAAAAGAGGAAAAGACACACATGTACAAAAATATTTATAGCAGTTCTTTTTGTGGTGGCCAATAACTCTAAATTGAGGGGATGCCTATCAATTTAATGAACTGGAGTGTGAGGTCCTAAAACCTCAGGTAAATAAATAACTACCTTAAATCTTAGGGTTTTGTTTACACCCACAAAATACTGCTAACAATCATCACTAAACATTTTATGAAAATACTCTTCCAGCTGAAGTCATTCATTCATTCATCCAATAAATATTAAATGCCTACTGTGTCTCAGGCACTCTGCTAAATACAATGGAAAAAAACAAGACAAAAAGTTTCAGCCCTCAAGGAGCTTACAATCTAATGGAGGAAGGTAACATGCAAACAATAGGCAGGCATAAGAAGCACTTAATGTTTATTGAATGAATGAATAACTTCATAAGATGTTCAATGATGATTGTTAGCAAAGGCCCTAAGACACTGGGGTTGAGGGTAGGATATCAAGTTGATGAGGTACAGGCTCTGGGAACCCCATTGAGCTCTCCTTGAATCTTCCCATTGGAGGCATTTGCCTGAGGCCATAAGCCTCTCGTTATAGCTTGGCCCAAATCTCTGTCACTAACCTAGCCCACCATAGTCCAGCTAGCCCCCACCCTTGATCCTCCCAAAATATCTATACACCCTTAAACTAGCCAAGGCCTCCATTGTCCAGCTAGACCCCCACCCTTCATCCTCCCAAGCCTTCCATTGTCTGTCATGGGAAGGTAGCTTCCAGCTATTTCCCACCCTTAATCTCTCATTACAAGAGTCTGACCTCATTTGATGACTCATGAAGACCCTCTCCAAACTCCTCTTCTAGACCACCCTTAAATGCTCCCACAACCTTTCGGTATATCAACTCCATGAAGGAGCAAAATTATCTAGCAGACTCACTCTGTGTCAGATCATTCTGGCCTGCTTGTCCAATGTTAAGAGGTTACCCATAAAAAGGGTTAGGGTTGCTCTGGAAACCCCAAAATACCAACATGCTGGTCCTGCCCAGTGAATTCAACTCAAGTCTTCTCAGCCAAAGTAAAATAAAGTTTATTAAAAGTTCGCTTGTGTTAGACACAGAATAAGTCGGTGTTAGGTCATTCTATGGCACTTTCACAAACATGGAGACAAGGTGGGGTCTTATATACAGAAGGTTGGTGGTCTAGAAGAGTTTGGGGAGGGTCTTCGGGAGTTAATGAGGTCAATGAGTGATTAAGGGTGGGAAGTCGATGGAGGCCACCTGGAGAACACAAACAATGGTGGGCTAGGCCACTACAGAAGAGTTGATTGACACTTTGATAGGCTCAAGGGTGGGAAGTCTAGTAACAGATTTGGGCTCAGCCACAAAGCAAAGGCTTATGGCCTCATGCAAATGCCTCATCAAATGAGATGATTTAATCAGAGATCAAGGGGGGTTTCCCAGAGCCTATACCTCAAAGATTCAAGGAGAGCCAGAGGGGGCTCCCAGAGTCCATACCTCATCACAATGCAAGTGTCAGACCTACTTAGACTCCTTAAGAGTCTACCCATTATGGTGAACCTTTAATAAACTTTGCTTTTCTTTGGCTGAGAGAAGACTTGAGTCGAATTCATTCAGCAGGACCCAGTGTGTTTGTATTTTGGGGTCTGGAGCACCCCTAACCCTTAAATCTCTACAAAGTGAGAGGATAAAGTAGTTGGATGAATAGACTTGAGATTAATTTCAAATATCATGTTTTGGTTTTCTTAGTTTGAATTGTCAGCTGCAAACTCTCCATAGTTAAAGATAAATATGAAATAATTAAAAGAGGGCAAGCACTGGAATTAAGAGGGTGTTACCCAGCCCTATTCTGACGGAGCTAAGATTGTATATGCAGGATCCTCAATGAACTTCAGCTTATTGTAGAATTCTAAACTATGACAAAATAGGTCTTCCCAGAGTGGAAATACAGAGAGGTTCAACTGACATTGGACAGCATGGAGAGAAGGGTGGTTTTGGTCATAAGCCTCTAGTCAGACATTCTGAGAAGGATCACATATGAGAAGTGAATTTATTTCAAATTTAAGCGGCCTGACTACTTACAAAACAGAATATGGGGGGGCAGATAGATGAACGGTTTATTTTAGGGGTCACCTGTCCATTACAGCTCTCCAAAAGATGACTCTAATGTGATTGTCATTCATCTGGTACATGCAGGAATACAGTGTCAAGGAAAGGTCAAGTAGAAGGCTTGGCCAAGGTCAGTCACCACGTGATTGGTGATTAATACTCCGCCCCCTCCAAGCTTTTCATACAGGCGGTAATTCCAAGTTAAAAAAAAAATAAAGCGGCTACCTGGGCAGGGGGCCAAGACAATTATCCACGCGGAGCTGATAGAGGTGTTTTGACGTAAGAATCTCCGGAAAGATACATTAAACATTAAAGCAGTTCAGATGCAGCAGCCACGGCAGCTTAAACCTCTGACTACGGATTCCTCCCAGAGCACCAAACCACGTTAAATTCACTGTGTCTGGGGGGAGGAGGGAGCTCAGAGACATTCCCCCCAGGACGGACACACGGACACACACACACACGGACACACACACACACACACACACACACACACACACCCCCCCCCCCCCCCTCCCCCCCCCCCCCCCCCCCCCCCCCCCCCCCCAAAAAAAAACGCCTCTTCTGGCACCCAAACCTCGCTTCCTCCTGCTCTCCTGGCCCAATCTCTCCTTATGCCAACTCCACAGTTGGCCCTCAGGGAGGTCTAAAGGAAGCAGCCCCCCCTGCCATGGAAACAGCCACCACCAACCTGCCAGGAATAACTGAGACAGAGCCACATTCCGGGTCAGGAGCAACCCGGGCCTCACTGTGGGCGCCGCCATCATGGAATGTACCAAGTGTAACGCCGGCGCAGGAGGGGACCGTGGGGAAAAGGAAGGGGCGGGGTAGCCGAGCCGAGGAGACCTACCCTAGGGTTTTCTTTTCTCTTTCTCTAAGCTCTCTATCCCTCTACAAGTGTCCGAGATAACAGGGGGTGGGTGTGGCTCGAGGGCAGGTACTCTTTAAGCTAGCGACTCTGCAGCTTCGCCTCCCTAGCTTCCACAGTTGGTACGGTCGGGGGGGGGGGCGGCGGCGGTCAGAATGGCTGCTGTGTCTCGACTTTGGAATAGAATCCTGCTGGAAACTATGCAACATCCTGCGACCCGCGGCGTGCTGCTCGGGGTCGCTCCCGGCCGCTGCCGCTGGGCCCTTGGAGGTACCCACGACCCTGGGCCCGGCTTTTGTCCTCGGGACGCGGGAGGGTTGGGATTCGGAATGGAGGGGAGTTGGGGCCCACGTTTCTTATAAAGTAACCTCCTGTCCCCCCTCCTCTCCCCTGCGGGGGGCGGACGCCAATCCGTCCCTCTCTGAAGGGGCAGGAGCCTTCCTGGAAGGCCCCGCACAGTTTTCCGGGCGTTCGCTCCCCTTGCTTCCTCCCAGCAATGGACCACGGAGTGGAAATCGTAGGCCGCGGGGGGGGGGTTGTGCCCTTGGGTGCCCTGACGGGTCTGGGCAATGCCCAGAACACAGCTAATTAGGACAGAGGCCCACTTTATGGACCCAGTTACGGATGATCTTTTAAGTAATTAGAGGCACTGTCACATTTCATTAACGAAAATAAAAATACTTTGTATATATTTGTTGCATGTCACCTCCCCCCATGAGATTGTAAGCCCCTTGAGGGCCGGGGATGTCTTCTGCGCCTTTTTGTATCCTGGCGCTGGTTAAGCACTGGTCCTTGCACTTGGTAGGTTCTTAATAAATATGAATTGATTGATAAAGGTACAGATCCTCGAGTTAGATAAACAACCTCGGGTGACCCTATTGGACCTTTTCTAGGGGGAGCTTTTGTGCAAAATACATACGTGCTGCCTAGGTGGAGGGAAAGGAAGATAGAGATGCATATACATGTATGTGTATGTACGTGTGTATATATTTATATACACATACTTACGGCCGCCACACACAAAGCACTTGACATGTCTCATCTGATCCTCACCACAACCCTGACAGTACTATTTATTATACCCATTTTACAGTTCAGGAAACTGAGGTGGTGACTTGTCCAGGATCACAAAAACTTGGATAGATTCACCTAGCTAAAGGAGGATTTGGGGGGTAATTTTCAAGAGCTTGTGTTATGCTTATTGATTTACAGCTGGAAGGGATCTTAGAGGTCATCTGGTCCAAACCCCCTTATCTGTAGATGAGGAAACTCAGGCTGAGGGAAACTAAATGACTTAGAGAGATTCCTGACATCACACAAAGGATGATGCCTGGAAGTGTTGGAGCTGGGACTTGAACCCAGGTCCTTGGACTACCGAGTACCTCTGAAGTGCCACTGGCTGCCTTAGGTGGCCTCTAAGGAGTTATATCTAGAAAGCCCCTGAGAGAACATCAGGATCCTTTCTGATCATTTTCCAGCTGAGAAATGGAGGCCTAGAAAGATAATGGCTTGCCCAAGGTTACCCATGTGGTAATTAGCTAGCTCAGCTCTTCTGACTCTGGCAGATTGTTCTTTCTGGCACACCTGAATTCCTGATGTTTGTATAAGGAATTCCAGAGGTAGAGAGTATTAAATATGTTTCCCATTTTACAGGTATGGAAATTGAGACTCAAAGATGTTAGGCATTTCACCCATTGTGACCCCATTTGGGGTTTTCTTGGCAAAGACACTGGAGTGGTGTGCCATTTTCTTCTCCAATTCATTTTGCAGATGCGGAAACCGAGGCAAACAGGGTCAGACAGCTAGTAAGTATCAGAGGCCAGATTTGAACTCACAGTGGCACTCTATCCACTGTACCAATAATTGACTTGAGATGGATACAAACCTCAGATCCAACTCCAAGTCTAGGGCTTCTTTGCACTACAGTCTTTTCTCTTTACTAAGATCCTTCCAGTCCTTGTTGCTTACATGTAACATTTTGCCCCTAGGCAGATCTAAGAGTTCTACAGAAAAGATCTCATCACTTCTGCTCTTTGTAGCTTCATTACACCTCCTTCCCTCCCCCCTCCATCCCAGGAACCCCAAATATAGAACTTATAAATATCACCAGTTTACCAGTCTGCCTTTACAAGTCCCCAGTTCTTCTGCCTCATTATGCTGTAGAATGAACCTGGTCTCCCAAAGGCCCTGACACATCCACCTTAGAAAGCTTGGAGTATAAGCCTAGTTCCAGACTGTTGTCTGAGGACCAGCCTAGCTGGCAGTACTTTGGGGTTATGCACTAGCCACAGGCATGGGTGATCGAGAAAGTCCTCCTGTAGAAGGTGATATGAGCTGCATTTTGAAGGAATCTAGGATTCTAGGAGGTGAGGGTAAGGAGGAAATACACTGCAAGCATGGGGTAGCCTGTACTGTGTGCCAAGATGCTGTGTATGAGGGATAGCAAAAAGACCAGTTAAGCTGTAGACAAGTTGGTTTGTAAAGGCCTTTACTGCCATAATGAGATAATGCAGTTTATTGAGTTAGAGGGGGGTTAAGGCAGTGGGGAAATGCTTGAAACTATGGTTTAGGAAAATTATTTTGGTAGTTATATAGAGGATATACTCCGGGGCCTGTGGAGGTACCCTCAGCCCTGGGTTTCAGCCTCAGTTTCCTCATCACCAGGTGACCTCTGTGGTCTCGATAACAAATCCATGAGCATCACACAAGCTCTTGAAAATGACCCCCCAAAATATCCTTTCTAGGCAGCTAGGTGGTTCCTGGGAGCAGGAGAACTTAGGGATACCAATTAGAAGGCTTTTAGAACTGGCCAGGGCAAGAGCTGATGAGAGCCTGTAGTACACGGGATAAGGTAAATCAAGCCAGTTTGCCTTTCAGCCTTCCACTTGTTAATTTCTTTGGTAAGATGGTTGAATATACAAAGCTGAGTTGCATGGTGTATTTTTTCACAGTCCTTTTTTGTGAGAATAAGACAGCATTGATTCACTCCTGCCTAAGTCATATGTGATCCTATCTCAGGGCTTAGAATTAGCTTGTCAGATTCTCATAATATCATGAGCTTATTCTTACATATTGTCCCTAAAATTTTAAAATTCCCTATTGAGAGACAACAAAATGTCAAATTACCCTGAGATGATACTTTTTTTTGATTGATGTAGTTACCTGGTGACTGTTAGATACCTGTGTGTTGGCTTTACACATACATTATACTACTGGTCAGTACAGTTTATAAATGACCACATTTTGAGGATTATATGGCCATTTGGTATTCTGGTGAGTAACCCACCAAACCATAATATAGAATCTAGATGGAGAATGACAAAAGTCATCATCACTAGTGTTCTCTAGAGCTGACAGGGACCCCAGAGGCCATCTAAACCAATTCTTTCAGTTTATTTTTTTGAGAAAATAGTACTTGAAAAGTCAGGTGACTTGTGAAATGTCATGTTTAGTAAGTGGCACAACAAATTTGAACTCTGGTCCTGTGACAAACACTTAACTGTTTCCACTGCCCCAAAAGGAGGAAAGCAAGAAGAGAAAGGGGAAGGGGGCAGGAAGAGAGAGGTGGAAGAGAAATGGAAAGGAAGAAGGGAAAGGGGTCTAGAAGCATTTATTAAGCACCTACTATGTGTCAAGTACTGTGTTAATTATTACTTAAGGATACAGAGAAAGGCAGAAGCAATTCCTGTCCTCAAGCTTGAAACCTAAAAGGGGAGAGACAACATGAAAACAACTATATATGAACAAGATATATACAGGATAGACTGAAATATTCAACAGAGGGATTGCACCAGCATTAAGGGGGCCTGGGAAAGACTGTAGAAGTGAAGTTGGAGCTGGGGCTTAAAGGAAGGGAGGAGGACTGAGGACAGCCCAGATGTGGGATGAAAACACTTGTAGAAGGGAGATTTTTTGGAGAGATTGGAGTGCCTTGGGCAAGACACCAGTGTTGCTGGATCACGTTATTCTGGAAGGGAGTAGGAATGTGAGAAAATTGGAAAGGCAGGAGGGGGCCAGGATATAAAGAGCTTTGAACACCAGACATAGTATTTTGTATTTGATCCTGAAAATGAGGGGCAGCAAGGTGGCTCAGTGAATAGAGCACGGGCCCTGGAGTCAGGAGGACCTGAGTTCAAATGTGACCTCAGACACTTAACACACACACGCACACACACGCACACAAAACCTAGTTGTGTGACCTTGGTCAAGTCACTTAACCCCAACTGCCCTCCAAAAAGCAAAAAAAATGAAAGGAAATCAGGTTTATTGAAGGATTTATGATGAAAAATTCTGTCTACCTCCAGAGAAAGAACTGATGAAGTCTGAGTATAGACAGAAGCATACTTTTTAAACTTTTTTTAATTTTCATGGTTTTTCTTTTTCTTTTGGTCTGTTTTCTTTTGCAACATGGACAATGTGGAAATGTCTTATGTGACTGCAAAAGAAAACACAGATCATAAAAAAAAACAGGAAAAATAAAGTTCAGAAGTTGGCCTCAATTGATCCCTTCTCTCTGATCACTTACAGCATTATTGTCAGATATGCCTGATTTTTTTTCTTGCCACAGATTGCCTGTTCCAAATAACCATCTCGCAAAATTATTGAGGATTGTCACTAAAGAAATGTACACAGAGAGTTTTGTGTCTTTTTTTCTTTCATCAGTGTTTCCATGGGATTTGTTCTCATTTGGAGATGGCTAGCCCAGTTAGAGCAGGAAAGTCGCTCTCAGGAACTCACCATTTGGAGTGGAAGTGAGAAAATGCTGGATAGAAACCAGAAAACGAAGCTTCAAGCCAATTCAATTATTAAACAGGCTTTGTGACTCTGAGTAATTTACTTAACCTGTCTAGACCTCAGTTACATCATCAGTAAAATGAGAATAATTTATATTTGCCCTGACTATAAAGGTCAGAGGGGATGATGAATAAAGAACTTTGGAAACTGCAATGTGCTGTGTAATTGCTGATGAACAATGTAGCCAATAAATTCTTTTTGCTTTTTTTATTTTCCTCTCAAACTTTTAGGGAAACGCTATCTGCTTACAGATGATGTTGTAAAACTCCAAGAATTCCAGCAAGCGAAGGTAGCGGTTTCCTCTCGATTTCATGGCAGAAAAGGTAATGGTGATGGTTTGATAAGCTGGTTTTTATTGACTGATCCTCAACATATAAGGATGATAGCTAGCATTTAGATAGTGTTTACTATGTACCAGGCCCCTTTTCATTGGATCCTTCTTTACCTGTGCCTCAAAAGTTTTTCATTATTTCCCAATATATGCCCACTTCTTTAATCCAGCTGGTCTTACTGTCCTCTCCCTGTATTCATTCCTACCTCCATTTCTTTATTATATACCTGTCAACAGAATTTTAAATGCAATCCAGACTGAACCGATCTCTAACCTGAGAATAGCTGGAAACAAACAGAGCAGGCTAGAGGCAGGTGTGTCAGGAAACAAAATAGTGACATAATTTATTTTAAAGTGAGGAAAATGACTTGCAAGCAAGGAAGCATCCCCCCATCCCCCTCCCAGAAGGAGAACTTAACATGTTGGGGTACAGGCAGTGCTTATATACTGGTAAGTAAGTGGGCTGGACTGTGACATAATCATTCTTAGGTCTTGAATAGCAGTTTCCTAACGGCAGGCGCACGAGTGGACAATTCAGGCATTCCTGGGTCCTATGGGAACAGTCTCCAAGTTGATTGTCTCACAGTGGGGTATCTGGTTTGGTTCACTTAGCTATTATAAGGAACAGAGATTGTGAGAAAATTAAGCAAGGTTATAGATGGCTCTCAGGTCCCTGGGAAATAGGGGGCAGTGAACACCAGGTGCTTGGTCAAAGCAATACACTTTGCCAGAGGGTGAGATTATCCAGAGGACAAAGAATTGTTGTTATGCCAAGCTCAGGGCATAGCCTGCCTTCTGGGCCTCAGTTATGGGAAACAGAATGGCCTCCAAAATATTGTGACATCCCCCTAGTAGAATGTAGGAGTGACTAGATAGTGCAATAAAGTGCTGGGCTGGAGTCAGGAAGACTCATCTTCCAGAGTTCAAATTTGGCCTCAGACACTTACTAACTATCTGACCCTGGGCAAGTCACTTCACCCTGTTTGCGTCAATTTCCTTATCTGTAAAATGAGCTGGAGAAGAAAATGGCAAAGCACTCCAGTATCTCTGCCAAGAAAACCTCAGATGGATCATGAAGAGTCGGACATGACTGAACAACAAAGTGGAACACGAGGGTTTTTGTTTGTAGGGCAGGGACTAAGTGGTTGTTGTTTTGTCTTGGTATCCCCAGCATCTGTCCTAAGGGCCCAGGGAACACAGTCAGTGTTGAATAAATGTTTATTGGCTGGTGCTGTATGATATTTGTTTATATTTTTCCTTTACTTGAAATACTTTTTCTTGTGAAATCTGCCTGCTTAAATCCTACTCATTCTTTGAAACACAGCTCAAAGTCTGTATGCTTTGTGAAGCATTACCTAGATTAGCTCACACTGTTGTGTCCATTTTTCTGGAGTTGGATTCCATTTACAACCCCGGCTGTGCATCTTAGTGCTTGTTTGGGGCATGATTGTTTCGTTTTTGTGCATCATGTCCTCCTAATTGGATCCCCAACTCCTTGACAGTAGAGAACACATCTTATCTCATAGCACCTAGCACCATGCTGGAAACATGGTACTCAGTAAACATTTGTTGATTAATTTTTAAGTGTAGATTAAATCACTTGTAGCCATGAATATTTGGAAACATCTTTGAGGAGGTAGAGAGCTACCCCATTTAAAATCTCAATAGATTTGAAATCTCTAGATAATGGAGATAATGTCATAGAATCTGAGTGTTAGAGCTGAAAGGGGCTGAAAGGGAGAGCTAAAAGAACCTCCTTATTTTACAGATGAGAAAACTGAGGGCCAGAGGGTTGAGTAGACTGAGATGCTTGAATAGAACAGCCACACCGTTGCTGTGGACACTCCCTCCAGCCCTACCTTCAGCCTGCACTAATTCATATTCTAAGAATCTTGTCCATGTCTTCCTGCCCTGAAGAACACCCTCTGGTTCTTTTAATATCTTGTGCATATGAGGGTAGCCCTCTGGGTCCCCAAAACATGAGAATCTCAAGGTAGCACATAGGCTGCGTTATCACACATCCACTCGACTAGCCTTCCTCGATTTTATTTTAAAAGAGAAAAAAATTCCTTTCCTCTGATTTAAAGTCGTGTTTTCATAGTATTTCAGCTTTTATTTCTCATAGAATACCTGAGATACATTCTTCCAAAATATTTGACCATCACAGCTGTCATCAAATCTTTTTTTTTTATAAGCAATCAGGGTTAAGTAACTTGCTCAAGGTTACATGTAAGGCCAGTTATTTCTGGGTGTGGTGCTGAGTATCTGAGCCCAGATTTGATTCCCATGTCATCCCGACACTGGAGCCGGTGCTCTTACTCGCTGAGCCACTTGGCCGCCCCTTGTCACCAAATCTTGTACATTTTTTTTAATCAACTTAAAATACTAAGAAAGCCACACTGCCTTCTGGAAAGCAGATACCTGTTTTTTATTTGACTCTCTCTGAGCAGCTCTTAGCTAGAATCCAACCTTTCTAACTTGAAAAAATAGTATTTACTTTGGGGTGCCTTCACAGTGACTTGCATGGGAATACAGCCTTTGCAAGAAAGGCTAAAAGACTGTGGGTCTGCTAGTTTCTTCTTTTTTTTTTTTAAGCGATAGGGGTTAAGTAACTTGCTCAAGGTTACACAGCCAGTTATTTCTGGGTGTGGTGATAAATATCTGAGCCCAGATTTGATCCCCAGGTCATCCCAACACTGGAGCTGGTGCTCTTACTCTCTGAGCCACCTGGCTGCCCCTGGGTCTGCTAGTTTCAGTGATCCTGCCCCTGAAAAGAAATTGCCTGCTTTTCTTGCTTACATTTAAAAATTGGTTTCTACTCCATGGCAATTTCTACCAAGGCCCAAAAGTCATGTAGAAAGAGAAGTAAGAAGGAGGTATTGGGTAGAATTGAGTCGCACGAAAGAAATGCAGAGAATTCCCAGATGGCGCAAGGTCAGACACTGTTGCTAAAAACAAACGGATTAAAAACCATGTTTCCTACACCTTGAGTTTTTTGTTCCTTTTCTGTCTTCCTGCTCAGGATCTACAATAACTCATCTGCTAGTAGATTTTATATGTGCCTCCATTTTATTTCCTTTTTCTAGACTTAGCCTCTATCTATAGACCTTGTAAGACCAGTCTGCTTGAGGTAGGCCTCACTGGCTATCCCCCATTCGTGAAGTGTTCTCCTTTCTCACCTCTTCCTTATAGTTTGCCCTTGAAAATCAACTCAGATTCCACTCTCTGCAGGAGATTTTCCCAGCCCTTCCTGCTTTACCTCTGAGATTACTTTGCATGCACCCTGTACATATCTTAGGTGTACCTAGTTATTTTCATGTTTATCTCCCCTGTGAGAGGGTGAATTCCTTGAAAGTAGGCTCTGTTTTTGGCCCTTTTTTGTATCCCCAGCACTTAGCACAGTACCTGGCATATGGTAGAAGCTTGATGCTTGTTGACTGACTCCAGTTGAGAATGGTCCTCCGTAGGATGCTTGGACTCTGAGTGCCTTCTGGTTCCCCTGCTACCATTAGCTGAGATCAGGTTCACTTCCCTCCTTCGCAGTGTAACCTAGGTGATGACTGCCACACTTTGATTTCTTTCAGAATTCTATTTCAAAGACATGGAAGAAAAGCTGAAGAAAAGGGGTCTCATCTTAAAGGAGGAACTGAAAACCCTGCTCCATTTGTGTGAGACCCGAGATGACATTGAGCTGGCAAGAAGTGCCATTTACAGGTGAAGTGTTTCCTTGTTGAGCCCCTTTTACTACCTATGGATGGAGAAATGTCCGTCCCAGTGCCCTTCTAGGAATGATGCTTCTCACCCTATTACTGACAGAATCGGGAGGTGTTCAGGGGTAGGGAGGGGAGCGGAGGAGGTAAGACTGTCACAGTAGTCACCACTTCACACAGTCCACACATTACCTTTTCTACTGGTGGGAGACTGGGAAGATTCATCATACTATTGACATTTTACAAAATGGAATTTTTTGTGCATTCTTTTGCTCCCCGTCCCCTCTATTGCTTGTTCTCTCTTCCATCACTCAGCCTCCTGGATACCCCAGTTGTCCCTTGGGTTTCCAAATGCCTGTGGTCACCCTATGATGAGCAGTCCTCCTGCTTTAGTCTTACTGCTCTGAAAATGTGCTGACCCGTTTTGTATTAGCCTTAACCCTACCTATTAATGCTGGTTCTTTTTCTCTGTTTGATCTCTCACTTCCGTGCCATGTGCATAGTGAGAAAACTAGCTAGGTGCATGATTGAAATTACTCGCTGTGTCTCACCACCATCCATTCATCTTCCTGTGAGATACCTCCATCTCTGAACCTCTCATCTCTCCGTCCCTGCTGCCCCTGGGGTCCCTCCCTCCCTCCGAGTGGAGAGGATGGAGGATGGACATTAGCGAGCTCCTCCTGGAAGCTTCACTCTAGGAGGAGCTGAGGGTAGCCATGTCATCATTTCCTGCCCCGCCACTGGACCTGCTGGGCACCCATTTCCTTCCTTGCCCATCACCACCACCCCCGCTTTTTGGCTCCTCTTTATGTATCATCCACCCTATGAGTTTCCCTTTGAGAATCAGTTCATATCCCCTTTTCTGCAGGAGGTTTTCCCAGTGCTGCCAGCTTTCCCTCTGAGGTTACCTTGTCTCCACCCTGTATTTATCTTGCGTGTACCTAGCTATTTTCGTGTTTATTCCCCTGCACATAGTAGGCACTTAAATGCTTATTGACTCACTGACTGCCTGCTTGACTTTTTCCCCCTTCCTTTGGTGTTGCTGACCAAAAGACGAGGCACATCCTAGAATATCTTAGTGTCTTTGACCTAATGATAGGCTTTAAAATGGATAGAATATTAAAACTTGAAGATACCTTCAGGACCCCCTAATGTAAACCCTGTATTCTCTGCAGAGGAAGAAATTTGAAGCCCATTAAAGAGAAGTGACACCTTGTAGGCATGCAGCAAATTAATAGCAAAAGACAAGACTAGAAATCAGGTTTTTTTACTCCCAATTTCATTGCCCTTTTGTGGAGGGCATTTGGACCCTTCTTTAATATTTTCTTATTAAGGAAAGAAACATCACCTTTGTCCTTTTCTGCCTTTTTGTTTGGTTAAAGTCAGTTTTACTGGGGAAGTATTTGAATCCTGGCTTTTTTTAAAATTATGCTTACTGATAAATGTGTTCTGAGGTTGTATGTTAAAGATTATTTATAGATTTTTTTATATGTAGAATATGTAGTGTTCAATATTAGTTATAATTGTCTTTTTAAAAAGGTTTTATTGATGCCTTTTGTCTTTTATATCATGGTTATTCCAGCCACCGCAACCCTCCCCATATTCTACCCTCCTTTATGACAGAGAAAATCAATTAACCAAAAACATCCAGTGCAATGACCATTTCCGACATTGTATCCTATACCAGTAAAACCCCACCTCTAAAGAAGGAGGTATGTTTCATTATCTGTTCTTGAGGACTTTTGTTTTCTAGTTTCTCAGAGATATTGTTGTGGTCATTGTGTATATTGTTTTCCTAATTCTACTTATCTTGCTCTGCAGTAGTTCATACAAATCTTTCGATGTTTCTATGAATTCCTCATGTTTATCATTCCTTGCTACACACTAATATTTTATACATGATTCCCATTTTTTGGCAATTCTGTAATTTTCTTTAATTTGCAATAATAATTTACATTGATAAAATGATTTAAGGTTTCCAGAATACCATTAATACTTATTCCATTTGGTCCTCATAATACAACGATCGTTGTAAGTAGGCGTTATTCTTATCCCCATCTCACAACTGAGAAAACTGAGGCTCAGGAACATTAAATGCCTTGTCCCAGGTCACATATCTGAACTGGTGTTAGAACTGCCCGCTCCACCAGGCTGCCTGATTAGATCAGGGACATCTGAAATGTACAAATCAACATCATTGTCAGTCATAAAATTCGTATAGCCAGACATAACTGATGTGTCCCATAATGTAACTCCCAACTTCCTTTAGTGATTTCAGTTAGTCAATAAACTTTTATTAAGCACCTGGGTGCCACCCCCAGTCATCCTGATCTCTGTCTGGCCACTGGACTCAGATGGCTTTAGAGGAGAAAGTAAGGCTGGTGACTTTGCACAGCCCTGCCTCGCTTAAATCCAAGTCATTTACAAGTCATGGCACAATGTTCCTGTTGTCGTGGTCCTTTATGAGAATGAAGGACAAACCTCAACCTATGAGTAGTCCCAGTTGGCCCACTGGGGACCCAACTGGCCAGTTCCACTTACGCAATGTTCCTTCCTTCCTTCCTCCCTTCTTTCCTTCCTCCTTCCCCCTTTCCCTCCTTCCTCTTCCTCTGTCCACATACATTATCATACTCTTACCTGCACTTGTTCTGCACAAAGGAATATACATTTTGATGACTGAAGCCTAGCAAGATATCTTGGGGTTTAAGGGCTACATTTCAGTCTTAAATATCATGCTTTAAACCCAGTTCACTCTGGCTTCCAGTGATTGGCCAACAATCAGTCCCAGCCTAAGCACCACCTAGTGGTCATTGTTTGGGCCCCGATGGCCCAGAGTATATGTAAGTAGTAATTGTTTCTGTTTTGGCCAGAAACCCTGAGGGTCTTCCCCTCCCAGGTTTATTTTTTTATTTTAAAAAAAATTTGTTTAATTAGGTAAAAGGGGCCATTTCTTGACTCATTTCTTATCTAGCCTCAGTCACTAAATAGGTATTGACTTAGTCAAAGTGAGACCGTGGGGACCTTAGCATAAAAGGCCAGGGTCTCCCATGGCATCCAGGGCCATCTCCAGTCATCCTGATCTATGTCTTGCCACTGGGCCCAGATGACTCTGGAGGAGAGTGAGGCTAGTGACTTTGCACAGCCCTCCCTCGCTAAAATCCAATTCCCATGCAAGTTACGGCATCGTGTTCTCTTGGAGAACAAAGGACAAACAATAAAAATCATCTCAGTAGCTTGTCCTAGTCACCAGAGGTAGGTGTCAGCAGACAGGGGAGGGGGGCTCTAAGTATAAACCATGTTCATGCAATCGTTGCCCCCTCACTGATTCCCTAGAAATTAATAGTAGGTCTTTGTCCTTTTTCCTTCTCTTACCATTTGACTATTTCATCTTTTTCATTATTAGGTACCATGCTGAAAACAGAAACATCTGCTTTGGGGAATTTAAGTTTGGACCCCTTTTTATAAGGCTTTGCTATGAGCTTGACCTAGAACAGTCTGCAGTGGAGCTCATCAAAGACCAGGTCTGTCATTTATAATTTGTCTTCTTTGATTTGACCATTTTCGTGAGGGGGACCTCGGCCATTTCCTGTAAAGGTGACATTGACTTCTTTCCATAAGAGTAACATTGGCCACTTTCCATAAGGGTGGCATTGGCCATTTCCTGTATGGGTGACATATTTCCTTTTTGATAATGCATTGGAAAAGTCACCTCCTTTTTACCCATAGTTTTCCTTTGTGCCACTGCCAATCCAGTACTGAACTGTATGGGCCATTGGTATAACCCAACATAGGCTGCTTTTCTCTTCTTTGGGTGCTAATCCCTATTAAAATATGTCAGCATATTAGTTGTATCAGCAGCATAAGTGATTGCCAGTAACATATTCACCTGGCATGACTGTCACACGGAGACAGACAGATGTCTTTTCTCTCCAGTCAGGGCTCAGCTATATTCAGAGAAGCAAAGCATCCTCAGAGTGGTACCTTCCATTTCT
Source organism: Petaurus breviceps papuanus (assembly GCF_028583685.1). Taxonomy (NCBI): domain Eukaryota; kingdom Metazoa; phylum Chordata; class Mammalia; order Diprotodontia; family Petauridae; genus Petaurus; species Petaurus breviceps. The sequence continues at coordinate 29,010,307 of NW_027185764.1, read as the reverse complement.
GGGCCATTACTTCCCTCCCACTTTTGTGTCTCTTCTTCTGATTATTTATAACAAAAGTGTCACACACACACGCATTACTGCCCACAGTTCTTCCAAATGTAATTGGAAGATATTGAACAAAATAAATAAGAATGCGATAGAATATAGATAATGTTAATACATGGCTTCCTCAGTCAGTATGTAGCCCATAGGGATGTTTATGTATGATTTAGTGGCCCCCCCATTTCTTTTTGAGTCAGACACCATTGATTTACAAGATCATAGATTTTGATCTGGAAAGGGCCAGTCACTAAATCCAACCCCCCCATTTTATAGATAGGGAAATTGAGACACAGAGAGATTAAGAATTTGCACAGTCACCCAAGTGACTAAAGCAGAGTCAAGATTTGAACTTAGCACTCTCTTAATTGAATTACTTGTTGTTTTCAGAACACTTAAACATAATGTTATTTCATCTGATACTTATAAGACCTCCCCATTAGGCGGATGTGGAAACTGAGGCACACAGAGCTTAACCGACCTGCTGACTCCTAGGACTCCTAGGCCAGGTGTTCACCCAGTCTAGGGCATTTTCAGAAACAGAGTGACTGGTAAATCGAAGGTTTATTTCAGATCTTCTTTAGTTATACTAAGTTTCCTTCCACAGGAAGGTTTGCACATGTGAGAGTTAAGGTATGTTCCACTTTCCGAGGACCCACATGTAAACATCTACGTTGTACAACAAGTGAATGAGAAAGCGATTATTTTGTAGGAAAAGCTCCTCTGTGCTTTTAACACTGGGAATGCATCTTTATGCATTTCAGTGTTTATTGACAGTATAATACCAACAATAACAATAACTCATAGCTGTATATTTCTTTAAAGTTAATACAGCGCTTTCCTCACAGTGACCCTGTGAGGTAGATACTGCAGGTGTTGTTGCTGACATAGATTTTTTTAAAAGTAATGGCTGTGAGCCCATTGAATGTTTGAATATCTGGAAGGCAGCCTGGAGTGAGGGATTGAGAGCTGATTTGGAACTCTGGAAGACTTGGGTTCGGGTGCTGCCTCTGATGCACCCTGGACATGGACAGAGCACTTGACCTGTCAGTGTTCCGGGCCGCTGTCTGAGGCTGCAAGTTATACTCAGTGGTGACAGCTCTGCATTAGAAATGTTATTTAGAACCAATAATACCAAATAATGGCTGACATCTCTATGGTGCTGACTGTGAGCCAGACACTGTGCCAAGTGCTTTACAGTGATTATCTCACAGAAATGATCACTGCAAAGTGCATGCTTAGCCCACGGTCAGGACCATATATGAGCTATTATTTTAGAAAAAATAATTGTAAAGCACTTAGCACCGGGAGTTATTCTCCATAGGAGAGAGTCATTGTAAAGCATTTAGCACAGTGTCCGGCACTGTGTGGAAGTACTATGTGAATGTTAGATATTGTCATAGAGAAAAGAATTTTAAAATATTTAGCCTAGGAGATAATTATTGTAAAGCTCTTAGCACCATGAATTATTATCTGTGAGATGGTCATTGTAAAGGACTTGGCACAGTGAGACAGTAGTCATAGAGCATTTAGCACAGTGCTTAGGACGTTTGTTGTTCAGTCATTTCAGTTATATCCGAACCTTCAAGGCCCCGTTTGGGGTTTTCTTGGCAGAGATACTGGAGTGGTTTGCCATTTCCTTTTCTAATTTATTTTATAGATGAGGAAACTGAGGCAAACAGGGTTTAGTGACTTGCCCAGGGTCACACAGCTAGTAAAAGTCTGAGAGTGGGTTTGAATTCACAAAGATGAGTCTCCCTAACTCCAGGCCCAGTGGTCTAATCACTGTAGCACCAATCACTAGCTGCCCCAGCTGAGGGCATAATAAGCACTATATAAATGTTACCTGTTATTATTATCTCATTTGAACCTCACAACAACCCTGGAAGGTAGGTGCTGTTACTATCCCTACTTTACAGATGAGGAAACTGAGTCAGACAGGTTAGGTGATTTGCCGGGGGTCACGTGGCTAGTAAGTATCTGAGGCCAGATTTGACACTGGGTCTACCTGACTCCAAACTAAGCAGTTCTATCCGCTGAGCCTCCTAGCAGGCTTCTTCCTCTCTTCTTGCCTCTAAAAAAAAATCCCTATTTTACAGAGAAGCTAAATGTCTTATCCACAGTCATACAACTAGTAATTGTCTGAGGCAAGATTGAAACTCTCTTCTCTGGCTCCACTCCTTATTGGAGAAGTGGGATCTCAAACCAGAGCAGCAGTTGTCAATACTTTGACAAAAGCATCTCCGACATTCATGTTGCCCAATATGCTGGTACAAAAAAAGCAGACTCAACACCTTGATAACTTCCTAGAAAGAGGGGTTATATTTAGGCCTGTAGTTGGGAAATGTCAGGCCCTCCCCTTTAGGCAATCAATAGACTCTACCTGAAAAGCACATAAATCAAATTTTACTGTAAGCATTCTAATGGGAGCTGGCTATTTAAAGGATTCCTGTAATGAATCTTTCTGTGAAATGACTCATCAACTTTTATGTGTCTTCTGTCTTTTGTAAATTTTGACGTTCATCTGTCAGGCTTGCCTAAAGTATGGGAACATCTGTTAAAATTTGTCTCCTTGTCTGAGTCACTTCACACCTAGACTCTTTAAAAACTATACTTGTCAACAAAATAAGCTGATAATGTTTAATCGTCAGCTCTCAGTGGGGAGGGGTGGGATTATACACATGGCCCACTTTGATGTTTAATCTGTAGTACTGATGCTTTCTCCATCACATTCTTAGAGTCTAGATAAACAATAAAACAATCACTCGAGCCATGATTTGTAGCATGTGTCAGTTTTCTAAGGTATAAATGCTCTCTCTGAAAATTTAACAATTGGTTTTTGTGAACTGGTACTACAAGCCTAACTCTGCCTGTCAGAGAGAAGAGGTGAGTTTGTGTCTTCCCAGCAAATGCCCTTTTTTGTGAACTCCCCCCACCAATTATAGGGCTAACATTGATAGTGTTTGCTTGAATCTGAGCCCCCAGCCACAGGAGAACCTTGCACCATTGGGAGAGTGTTGTTGGTAAGAGTAGTTTTACCTTTCCTCACATATTTGAAAGCCTCGTTCCAAGAGATGCACCTGCCAGAAGGGAAGGAGCCTGCCATCAAATCAGTTCTCTTACTGACCAGGTGTCAGGTTTTGAGCAGTAAATCCCTGGCATGTCAGGAGTACATCTGCCCATTCTGAAGGCAGAGTGTGCAGACTGTAGAGGGAAATCAATCCTGATCAGATAAGACCATGCAGTGTAGGAGTAAAAACCACTTTAATAGTTGCTGATGTTAACTGCTTTCTCTGGTTGCTTTCTCCTGCAGCATTTGCTTGGTTTCTTTTCAGACTGCACATCATTCAATATCCTGATGAATATGTTATTTATCAAAGGCAATTATGAAGGTAAGTATATAGTTGTTTCTAAAAACAGACTGACCTTTTTGTAAGGAAGCACAGCAAAATGAAAAATTAGCCACATTAAAAAAAATGGATATATGTGATCCCACTGAATGTTTGAGTTATGGAAATCTTTTTTTTGTTTGTTTTGAGTCTAAAAGAATGATTGCTTGTCTGGCTTGCCGTAACGAGGCACATCAGATTTTATTTGTGCTGAAAACTCAAGGAGTTATAAAAGATGAGTGCCTTGTGCCCGGCATGATTTATTTTGAAATGCGTTAATTACCTATTGCCTTTTTGACAGACAGCGCTGATTGTGCAGAAAACTTGGTTTTCTGTGATTGACACAAAAGAAGTCAGGGTCCAGAGGCTCTCGGTGGGTCGCCCTTTTTCTAGTCCTCTGTTAATGCTTTTCCTTTTGGCAGGTGCGTTGGAGGTTTTAATAGAAATGAAAAACCAAGGGGTCAAGTTCAATAAAGACACCTACATCCTTGCTTTTGCAATTTGCTACAAACTGGTAAGATGATCTCTTTTAACTTTCAAAGCATGGGTGGGTTGAGGAGTCTTGGAGAAAGTTGTTTGTTGTAGCTGGTCTTTTTTTTCTTTTTAATAAATAAAGCCTAATTTTATCTTAAGGCTAAGATTTCCATCTGCTGCAAAAAAAATATGTAAGTATATAGTATATTGTACTGTATTGCATTGTATAAGTATATTAATTTTCAAGAAAACTAAGCTGTAAGGAGAAACAGCACGACATAGTGGATGGAGAATTGGACTTGGAGTCACGAAGTCCTGAATTTAGGGTCTGCTGGCATACATTGACAGTATGACCTTGGACAAGTCACTTTCTTGTGCAGCAGGCAACTTTCTAAGACTGACATCTAGGGTAGATTCTGATCTGTATTGGTAAACAGTTTCCTTATTAAAAAATTCCCTCCATCATTGAAACCACAGCTTTTTTTCTAAAGTGGAAAAAAAAAATATTGAACAATTTTTTTTTTAAGGAAAAATGTTTCATTTTGGGGGGGTGTTTTTCTCCTTTTAGAGACTGTTGGTAACTATAAATAAAATATAAATAACACTGGAATCGGAGAGATCAGGAGACCCAGGTTCTAGACTTTGCTATGTTACTAAATACCTATATGACCTTGGGTAAATATTAATATATTTTTGACATTTCATCTGTCAGGACCAAAGGTTTCTCATCTGTTAATGAGAAGGAAGGGATTAAATGATCTCTAAGGTCCCCTCCTTCGCTAAAACCTATGATCCTAAGTCTCTGCCTTATTAATCTTGTTCTCAGGCTCCTGTTCTCTCCTCCATTTCTTCCACCTTCAAGGCTCAGCTCAGCTGCCTCCTCCATGAAGCCTTCCTTCCCTGCTCACCCCAGCCAGAGGCCATCTTGCTAATTTTTATGGAATGTGTTAACCTAATTCCTAAACACTTAAGAGCCTTTTATTTTTGTATTTGATTTTGTACCGTTCTTGGTACTTGATGAATACTACTTTATGTTGTAGATAGAGTCAGACATATCGTAGAGGATTGAGGCCTGCCATGACTCTTAATATTTCCTCATAGCAACCAAGCAGAGTATTTTGCTCTTAATAAATGCTCAATAAATATGTTAATGAATGGATGGTTGGATGGACGGACAGATGCACAAGCGATCGGGTTAAACCAACACCCAAGGTGGGCTTCATTTTGGCTTTGTAGTCACTGAGCAAAAACTAACCAGCCTGATCATAGACCATGAAAGTATCTGAAAATACCCACAGTGCTCATAACCCACCCCTTGGGAAGCACAGCTGCTCAGAGGGATTACCATCTGGAAGGAAGTTCTCCCTTTTTTTTTTTTTTAAAGCAATCAGGGTTAAGTAACTTGCTCAAGGTTACACGGCCAGTTATTTCTGGGTGTAGTGCTGAGTATCTGAGCCCAGATTTGAACCCTAGGTCATCCCGACACTGGAGCCGGTGCTCTAACTTGCTGTGCTACCTGGCCGCCCCTCTCCCATTTCTTCAGTGTCTCTTCCATCTGCCTTGTTGTGTACCTCCCCAAGCTCTGACTCTTTTGTCCCTTTGGAAAGCCACAAAGTCACAAGCAAGATGTCCTCATGTTAGGATTCCCTTTTAAGGAATAGTTTCTCCTTTTACCTAATAAGTAGGCATCAAGTTAAATTGAGTTTAAATGTGGCTTCAGACACTTACCAGCTCTGTGACCCTGGGCAAGTCACTTACTCCAGTTTGCCTATAAAATGAACTGGAGAAGGCAATGGGAAACCACTCCAGTGTGTTCGCCAAGAAAATGCCAAAAGGGGTCACGCTCAGACATGACTGAAAATGACTAAAAAACAGTTAGCTAGGTGATCTCAGGTTCTTCAGCTTATCCATTCCAATGATTTATTTTATGTTTATGCTTTCAGGTAGTATGTGTGGTTGGGTGGGGGGGGGGGGGCGGGGGGGTTTGGAAGAGATAGTGGCCTCAAAATAAGCTTTTAGCATTGTAGATATTGAACATAACAAGCCCAAGTCTTTGACCTACTGATTGCATTCAAGCGAGGAGAGTCAAAACTTACATTCATGTAGCGATTGCCAGTTTTCAAAGTTCTTTCCTATTAAGACTCTTATAGGGTAGATATATGTGTGATCTATGGGGTACAGCACTATCAGCCCCATTTTACAAATGAGGAAAATAAGCTACCAATAATTTTAAGTCATATGTAATATGTATATGGCAGAGTCAAGACTGGAACCCAGACTCTTTGTCTGCTGGCCATTCCATTATTCAATCAACTTTATATAGTAAAGAATTTTGTGGAAAGAGTTTGAGCAGCCTAGGGAGAATTTTCTTCTAGGTTGCTTAGAACCAGAGTTGGAGGATTGGGTTGGTCAGATTTCATTAATTGTAACAATATTCCTAATAACTCTTACTGACATAGTGCTCACATATGCATGTATGTGTGTATGTATATGTGTATATGCATGTATACAGAGTGTGTTATCCTTATTTTACAGGTGAGGAGACTTAGAAAGCTTTACGTGACTTGCCCAGGCCACACAAGACAAAACTTAGAGCTGGGACCTAACCCCAACTATTCCAGGTTCAGACCCAGTGTTCTTTTGACTGTATCAAGTTTCTTCAGTAAACCAGTCAATGTTTGCTATTGTTCTGAGAATAGTCTCCTCCTTAAATGATCAGATTCTGTCCTTTCTAAGAAGACTTTACCTTGAAGATGTTGGTTGTCACTCAAAGTCATGACAGACAAAAGCAGAAATCACAATAGACAATGACCTCATAAGTCTACTCTGTTTCCAGTGACTATGAAAGGATGAGTTGAGGGCAGGAATTGGATTTTACCCTTGGAATCTCTTTGTTTTGCTGGTTTGTAGCTCATTTTCTTCATTTAAAAAAATAAATTTTGATGAGAGCCTTTTAAGACATGACCTCAGGTTGGTGTGCAAGTTGGAGGAGACTTGATGTGTGTCAGTGGAATGGAAATCCTTCCAGCTGGACATTCCCCCTGAATGCTGAGAATTCTGTAGAGTAACAAACCCAAGCATCTGGCTTATTTCTGGGTATGGGTCCATGTGCAGAAGCTGGTCGTGTGTGGAGATTAGCCCAGTCACATACTGGCAGGTAAAGGCCTGTCCAGTTCCAAGATAAAGCTTATTCAAAGCTTTAAAAACAAAAGTTAATTTAAAGCTACTGTTTTTGAGTAACAAAGAATTAAAAGAGAAAAATATCAATAGGAAACACTTTCACGAAATTTTAAAAAATGAGATAACTTATTTAATTGTTTTTTAATTAAAATGTGTGTTGGTGCTATTGGCATTTTGGTTGTTTGTCTAAGCCCTTTTTCTGTATGTAGAAAATCCTTATCTGGTGATTTGCAGATGCACCAGTCTCTTCGCACTCAGACCAGAGTCTACATGTGGACCTTCATAGCTTTCAAGGAGAAAGATCCAGGGCTAGTGGAGAATGCCCAGCCAAAGGAATCCATCTTGATCCCTGTTAACTCAGCTCAGTGAGCTTGAAAGTACTTGAGGATGTTTCACTAATTGTTGTCTCTTTGCAGAACAGTGCCAATTCTTTCAACACCTGCATGACTTTACTGGATGAAGCACTGATGAGAGGAGAAGTTTTGACAAGGCGAGCGTATGGTTTTGCCATAGCCTTAGCTCTGAAACAGGTATGGATTCAGGTGGAGAGTCCATGTAATTCGAAAAGCATATGAGATAGATACAGAGGAGAGGTACTTTGGTTAGTCTGACTGGTTTCAATAATGTTGACATTTTTCCCATCCGGTTTTTCTTCCATTTAGTTAAATAAGATTTTAGGAAGTACCCATTATTATTACAAGGCGCTATGTTAGGAATTGAGATCACAGGGGCAAAACCAGAAGAGTCCATGCCCTTCCTCACAGAGCTCATTTCTGAAGCTGTGGTTATGACCATTGGTGTAAAAGTCAAAGAAATGGAGACTTAGGGGCGGCTAGGGGGCGCAGTGAATAGAGCACCGGCCCTGGAGTCAGGAGGACCTGAGTTCAAATGCAGCCTCAGACACTTAACACAAAAACTAGCCGTGTGACCTTGGGCAAGTCACTTAACCCCAATTGCCCTCCAAAAAAGCACAAAAAAAAAAAAGAGAAATGGAGACCACCAAACCACAGGCATCCTTATCTATATAAGGATCCAGGCATGCTGTATATTGACTTAGAAGATCACATGTTAACATTTTCTTTATTCTATTGTACTTTTATTAATTTTGTTAAATATTTCCCAAGTTCGTTTTAATCTGGTTTAGGCCTTACTCAGGGGAGTTGTGGGTTAGTTGCATGTTTGACACCTCTGCTTATAATTACAGAGAAGGTTGTCCTCTCAGAAACTCAGGTTTCCATATATGAGTTGGGGCCCAAGCCTCTGGAAAACTCCAAAGAGAAATTGCCCAGATTTGAATAAACTCCACAAGGCTTCCTTCATGTCCGGCAGGAGCCGCCAAGTCATCTGGTTGCCCTTCTGAGCTGAATTCCACCTGCAATGAATGAGCATCCCAGAGCTGCTTATTGTTGTAAGACCATGGACCTGGTGTGTTTCCCAGGGTTCCAGGATAAAAAGGGAATTTTCCCCCTGGGCAAGTACTCAAAAGTACTAGCTGAGTACTCAGAAGGGTGAGCAGTCAAAGTGTGGCCAGGGCCATTGACCTTCAAATCCTAACAATCTAGCAGGGGTGGGGAACCTGTGGCCCCGAGGCCACGTGTGGCCCTTTAGGTCCTGAAGTGTGGCCCTTTGACTGAAATCCCCTTAGTAAAAGAATTTGTTCGGTAAAACTTGACTTAGTCAGAGGGCTGAACTTGAGGATCTAGAGGGTCACGTGTAACCTCATGGCTACAGGTTCCCCACCCCTGAAGGTGTTTAGGCCATCCTTTCAAAACAGTTAGAATTAGCCAGTGTCACAAGATGCGTATGATTTCCACCGTGTAATTGTCATTTCTGTTTGAAAGAATGGAATGTGTTACCTAATTCCTAAACACTTAAGAGCCTTTTATTTTTGCATTTGATTTTGTCATCTGACAGAACCATAGAATCATAGAATTTTAGACTTTATTTTATTTATTTATTTTTTTGCTTTTTGGAGGGCAATTGGGGTTAAGTGACTTGCCCAGGGTCACACGGCTAGTTTTTGTGTTAAGTGTCTGAGGCCGGATTTGAACTCAGGTCCTCCTGACTCCAGGGCTGGTGCCCTATTCACTGGGCCACATAGCTGCCCCCTGTTAAAGCAGTTTTTAAACATTTTTCTTAAAGTTTTAAGTTCCAAATTCTGTCCATCCCTTCCTCCCTCCCTCCTCCCTGAGATGGTAAGCAATCTGATATAATTTATATTATGTGCAATTATTTTTCACGTATTTTAATAATACTTTATTAACATCTATTGTTTTTATCTTGCCGAATTTCCCCCTTTTATATCTGGTCGTCTCAGTTCCAGAAATCTTACCTATTGTAACAAAGAAGAATTTAAAAAAAGAGGAAGAAGATAAATCAGCACAATGGGTGTGCAAAATTTGCAAAAAAATATGCAAAAGAATATGGCAGTATATGCAGCTTTCCTCTTGTGATCCCAATGTATATCAGTGATCAGAGAGGGAGACATCTTACATCTTTTGTTTGGGATCAAGCTTATTCTTTGTAACTTCTCTCTATTTTTTTTTAATAGTTTTTTTTTCTGGTTTTGTGTCAGGATTGGTTTTGAAAATACCTCTATCCCTCTGTCATATTTATCCTGCCCTGGTGACAAAAAAAAAATCATTTACCTTGATAACTATCTGACAGTATATACAATGGGAAGGAAATGGAAAGCATTTACATAATGCTATGTTCTGGGCATTTGGCTTTACAAATATCACATTTGATTTTCATAATGATCCTGTGAGTTGAGTGCTGTAATTAACCCCATTTTACAGTTGAGAAAACTGAGGTATTATTTATTTCTGGTCTATTTAATAGAATTTGCCAGTATATCCATTCCTATGGTTTCTACTATTATCCCTTGTGGTTTATTAAGTTTCTTTTTCCAAGAATGAGTCATTTAAATTCTCTTTCTTAATTTGTTAATATGGACATTTAAATTTTTGTCAATTTTAATTCTCTTCTTATATAATTCCTATACAATTGCCATATAGTCGGACAAAATAATTTTAATAATTTCCTTTGTTTCTTCCATATTTATTATGAATTCTCCTTTTTCGTTTTTGTTACTGAAGGTTTGATTTTCCTCTTTCCATTTTTTAAACCAGATTAGATAATAATAGTTTTTTTTAAATACCACCTAGTTTTGTTAATTAAATCTTTGTGCTTTTTCTTTTAGTTTTGTTAATATCTCTTATTTTCAGAATTTCTACTTTGATGTTTAATTTTGGATGATCTTCTAACTGATTTTTTAGATGCTTACCTAGTTCATTGATTTGGTCTTTCTTTTGTTAATGAAAAGATTTAGAGATAAATATTTTCCTTTGGCTACATCTGGTAAATTTTCAAAAGTCTTCCTATTTTTGTAATTTCCTTTGATAAAATTATCTTTTGTCTCTGATTTGTTCTTTGACTCACCAATAGGTTTTTATTTATTTAGTGTGGATAATTATTAATTATTTATAAAATATTTATTTTATTTATTAAGGTTTTTAGTCTTTACCTGGCCTTTGCTTCATTCTTCTACAGTCCTATTGAATTAGTTTTTATTCAGCTGTGGTCAGTAAAGAATATGCTTATTATTTCTATTTTCCTTTACTCCTTTGTGAGGATTTTATGCCTTAATATATGTTAAATGTCTTCTCCTCCCAGATTTATTTTATTTTCTTTGATCATTCTTTGTCTCATTTCTTACCCAGCCTTGATCACTGAATGGCTCAGTCAAAGTTAGACCCAGGAAAGACCGTAGCTTAAAAAGCTCAAGGTCTCCCACCACATCCAGGGCCATCTCCCGTTGTCCTGTCTTGCCATTGGACCCAGATGGCTCCAGAGGAGGAAGTGAGGCTAGTCACTTTGCACAGCCCCTCCCTCCCTTAAACACAGTTCCCATGCAAGTTATGGCATAACCTTCCTGATGTTGTGGTCCTCTTTGCTATTAAAGAACAAACAACAGCACTTAATGTGGTGCCTTGAACAAAGTTTGCTAAAGGCCTGTGGACTGACCCCTGACAGTCACTCATTAGGGGCAATGCTATTTAAGGCTGCAGCAGAATGACGGCTAATGCCAGTGATCACTAGTGTTACCCACTTACTTGAGGGGAATTGAGAGGAAGTATTCCATGCAATAGACATAAAGCTCATGATTGGATGAACCACAGATCCAGAGGAGGACCTGAACTGGCAGAGTTCTTAGAGCGCCATTTTTCTCTTTCTTTATGTATGAGTTGTTGCAACCCCTTGGGATTTCCTTACCGAGTATTTCTGTCTAGGACATAAGTCCTCTGGGCTTGTCCTTCAGGGAATAGCAGCCCTGAGGTGGGGACCTCATTCCATCTCTTTCTCATTTGGCCTTCTGGGATTACCAAGAAAAGAACCCTGAGCCCAGCTGAATAGGACATGCCGGAAAGTCTCTGGTTGACATTTCTCGAGCCTGTTTTCACCACAAGAAGCAGCAGAGAAATAGAAATCAGTTACACCCTGTTTGAAGAATGTTTAATGATTGGGAAAGGGCTGTTTCCATAAGGATCACCTTTTGGGTTCTTGGAGAAAAGGAGGTGAGATGTTCCATGGTCCGGGAGATCTTATTAAATCTTCGTTAAGACCCTGATAGAACAGTCCTCACCTATGATATTGTCTTTTTTTTTCCTTTCAGAACCAGGTGGCAAAGGCAAGATCTGTTTATTCTCACATCATGAACCCAAACAGCAAAGCATGCAGTAATTTAAATGTAAGTGATCATTTTAGATATAAATATAGGCCCTGAGGGGCAGTAAAATGATGCCCACTGTTTAGGGATGGTGTCTGTTACCATATCCTTCTCTATCAAGTCTTTGTTCATTCTTATAACCTTCAGCTACTTAGGGTGCAGAAAAGTGTGATATGGACAAAAAGTCAAATACATTTTTAAGTATATTTTTTAAACTTTAGGACAGTTACTGTACACAGACTAGCCTTTTTTCAGATCGTGGGATAAAGGGAAAGCTATTTTTCCTATATAGATAAGGAAGTAAACTATGGCAAGCAGAACTGCAGTCCATTATCACCTGAGAGGAAATTTCTTTTTTCCTTTAAATCCTATTAATAGATTGTAGTTATCTTACCCACACAGTCTAAATTATGAATATGTTAAAGTTTAAAAACTACACAAAGACTTCCTTAAGATGCCATGTAATTTTTGCTTTTAGAAAATCTCTGTCACCCACTGCAACCATCTTCACTCTCCCTCCCTCTTTTGGCCATCTTACCCACCCTTAATCCCTGAATGGGCTTTGGCTCAGTCTAAGTGAGAAGCTTAAAAAGACCAAGCTCTCTCACTACATCTGGGGCTATCTCCAGTTGTCCTGATCAGTGTCTTTCCACTGGACCCAGATGGTTCTGGAGGAGAAAGTGAGGCTGATGACCCTGCACAACCTTCCCTCACTTATATCCAATTTATTTGAATGCCATTGCATCATTTTTATGATGTCAAATCAGAGGAGTTGATTGCCTATAGTCACACAGCTCGTATTTATATATTAAAGAGTTCCACCTGTGCCAATTATTCTGACTTACATCTTCCTGACTCCATTTCCTGCTGTCTATTCACTCTGCCACCCAGCTGCCTACGTGGGGAAATACAGGGGAAAAAATAGTTTGATACATCAGATCATTTTAATCAATGAACGTGTGTGTGTGTGTGTGTGTGTGTGTGTGTGCTAAAGAATCATTTCTGTGCTAAATAGTAATTTCTGAAAACCTTTTGAAAAGGTTTCTCTGAATCAATCTTGGTTAGGGCTAAGCCTTCCCTTGGAATTTTTAAGGGTACTTTGGTAATTATTGTTAAAGGGAAACCTGACAAATGGGCAGCTGGTGAGTCAGAAAATTCAGAAAATCCAAAGGAAATAATTTTCTTTACCTAACTTGTGCATTCATGACTCATGTTAAGATTTTTTCCTCCTATCAGTTGGAATTTGAGCTGGCCTTATCTTCCGTTTCCTCACTCTCTCTCTCATCTGTATCCTTGCTTTGGCCAATATGCCCAGGGACCTTGGTTGCCAATTTTCCAGTTTCTCCCCGATCGGTCCCACATTGATTGATCGGGATATCTCTTGCAGACACAGCCACATTGGCTCAGCTCTGCCCGTCCGAGCTGAGACCATCAATACTGAGAGAGCTCCAGGTCCTGTTTCGTATTCTGCTCAATATCAGAGGATTAATTTCCACTTCCAGATATGTCTGGAACCAGCCAAAAGCAGATCAGGGTCAATTCCCCGTGATTCGATTTGAATTTGCTCGTTTCTGTATACACAGAACTGGCAAAGTTCCAAAGGGAGACTGGGTTCAGAATGGTGCTCCCTGTTCTCTTTGCTTTGGGGATTAACGTGCAATGGTAACACATGGTTACTGTGGTTACTGCTGCTGCCCTTATTTGTATGTGTGGCACAGGTGGAACTCCTTTAAGCTCCAGCCTTTCCCTTGGTCAGAGATTACCCTTAAATCCCATTACATGCTGAAAGAAAGAACATGGAATTTAGACTCTGAGGATCTGGGTCAAAATCCTGGCTGTGCCATGATAAATGGCAGAGATAAAACTGTGTATGTGAGCTGGACAGGTAACATATCAGTGGGCCTCCGTTTCCCCAGCTATAAAATGAGGGGGTTGACCTCTGAGGCTTTTTCTAGCTCAGCTTTCTGTGGATCTTGTGATGCCAAGCAGGAAGCCTTCCCAGACTAAAACATGAGAAATTGGGGAAAACTTGAACTCCATTAGGTCTGTAGATTTAAAGCTATGAAGAGACCTAAGAGGTCATCTCTTCCACCTGCTGTTTTACAGAGGAGGAAACTGAGGTCCAGAGAAGTGGTCACACAAGTACTTCACACCAGAGCCAAGACTTGAACACTGACTTCCAATCTGTTACTTTTCCCACTGCACTATATAGAGTACTCTCACAACCCCCTTTATGACAATAGTATTTTTTTTTTCTATGTGGAGGGGGAAAGGCAGGGTAGTTGGGATTAAGTGACTTGCTCAAGGTCATACAGCTAGTAATTGTTAAGTATCTGAGGCTGGATTTGAACTCAGGTCCTCCTGACTCCAAGGCCGGTGCTCTATTCACCACCTAGCCACCCCGACAGTCATCTTTTTTGCCCATGAGATCTACTTCAGGTCTTACCCCACTTAGAGAGGGAGAGAGACAGATGGACTCATCCCATTCCTAAATTTTTGGAACTACTGTGCACCTTTTAAAAAATTCACGTATATCAAATTCCTGCAAGACTGCAGCATCCTTGTGACTTGGCATTATTTCCTGGGGCCATGGGTGATTATGGCGGCAGAGGGAGCAGAGACTCCATAAATAGTTTCTCATATCAAATTTTCCCCTGCTCCCTTGAAATTCGATTTTCATGGCCTTCATTTTGATATCTCTTGAAAGATTAGAGCAGTCTTTCTCAACCTCTTTGGCAGTCTGGCAAAGCCCATGGACCCCTTCTCAGAATATTTTTAAATGTTTTAAATGAAATACATAGAATCATAAAAGAAATTTTATTGGAAAATAGTTATTAAATTTTAAAAAATTCATGGACCCCAGGTTAAGAGAAGCTGTTCCCCTCTTAGCTCATGGACCCCCTGAAAAAATTTACCTCTGGGACCCCTTGGTTTTGTGGACTCCAGGGTAAAAATCCCTCAGCTTGAGCAATACTATGCCCTTCACTCTGGTTTCTTTCTCTCTCCTGGAAACTCCAGCTAGGGAAAAGGCTGCTGATAAGAAGCCCTTCTTCCTCCTCCTTGCCCATATCCATCCCCTCCTCATCCTAGAGTGTGAGCCAAGGTGTTGATCTGACCTTGAAAGCCCTCTTTGGAACCAGGTTCCTTGCAGGAAGGGGGTAATTTGAGGAGAGAAAGTGAAATCTGCCAGAACCCTCCTCCTGCTTTGTGTCCTGCCTTGGCCTCCAAGGCACTACTTTTCAGCCGGGCAGCCTTAGGACACATTTACTGGGCACATAACCTCCCAGGTTTTAGGAAGGCAAGGGCAGCCCCAGGGCACTCTGGGTGTCACAGTTAACAGAGGTTGGCAGTCCCTCACTGGCACTGGTAAGGGCAGCCTGTCCTAGAATCACAGATTTAGAGTTGGAAGGGACCAAATGTCTCACTTTACAAGTGAGGAAACTGAGGTCCACAGGGGTGAAGCTTCCCTCAGTAGAGGGAGTGGTCTTTTACTTACCTGCTAGAGTACAGCCAATAGAGGTGACTCTCCTCTATCCCTCCCTGGACAGCTCTTCTCTGGTAAGTCATCCTTCTGTTCTTTCATTTCCTTGGTTTGTTTTTTGGAGAGGGAAGACAGGGCAATTGAGGCCAGATTTGAACTCAGGTCCTCCTGACTCCAGGGTCGGTGCTCCATTCACTGTGTCACCTAGCCACCCCTGATTTCCTTTTGATTATTAAAATATGGCCCTCACTCAATAACCCTAGCAACTAACCTACCTATGGAAGTATGTAGAAATTGAGCTGCGCCAAAAGAGCAGCCAGGGGGCAGAGAGGATAGAATGCCCAGCCGGAAGTCAGGAAGACGCATATACACGAGTTCAAATGCGACCTCAGACGCTTACTAGCTGTGTGACCCTGGGCAAGTCACTTCACCCTGTTTGCCTCAGTTTCCTCATCTGTAAAATGAGCCGGAGAAGGAAATGGAAAACTACTCCAGTATCTTTGTCAAATGGGGTCACAAAGTTGGACGCAAGTGAACAACAATAGCAGTGAGCTATTAGGGAAAGGAGTATGTGGTACAGTAGAAAGAGTGTTGAATTTGGAGTCAGAGGACCCAGGTTCGAATCCCGCTGCCACCTACGGTCTGAGCTTGGGCAAGTCTCTTGCTTCTCTAGGCCTCAGTAGAGAACAACTCAAGTCCCTTCTACTTTACCCATGATTCCTTTGTATAGGGCCAGTTAGCTTAGTTGATGAGAGATTGGGGCTGAGCCCAAGTGGGTAGATTCATCCCCCTCTTGGGCCATCTTTTCCATGGAAAATCTACCTCCAAATTCCTGATTCCACAAGCAATAGGTAGGAAAGTGTGTGTGTGTGTGTGTGTGTGTGTGTGTGTGTGTGTGTGCATGCATGTGCGCGCACCTACCCAAGAACATACACACACATACATACACAGACACACATACATACATACAGATATATATATGCGCGCGTGTGTGTATTCAATAGAAATCCATCACTGCTGGAAATATAACTCAATATTTTCCCTGTGTATGCAAGGAGGAGGAGGAGAAAAGAAAGATCCATAATATTCTTTTCTTGTATGAATTCAAGACAGTGCATGTTTTTGATGGTTTCGTAGATAGAGTGTAAATCCATAAATACAACAAGCTTCTTCTACTTCATACACCAAGTATTAATACCATATGTGTTCTAGTTTCTCAGTCTATAAAATACTCACAGCTGTCCCTTGCCTACCCAACAGAACCATAGAGAAGTAAGGTTCACAAAGTATGGGGATAGTGTGGTGGAGTGGTGTCCTACTCAAACAGACGTGGGTCCCTGTAGCTGCCTCCTACCTTTTGGGAGGTATTTTTATTGCAATTGAGTATTTTCTTATAATTTATATTTTTATTTGTTGTGGCAAACATTTCCCAATTACATTTTAATCTGGTTCTTATGGGTGATTGAAGGACTGGACTCAGCCTCAGAAGATCTGGGTTCCACTGTTGACTGTATCACATCCTGCCTGAGGACATCTTAGGGAAATAACTTAACCACTCTGAGCCTCAGTTTCCTCATCTTTTTTAACAAGGGGGTTGGACTACATGATGTCCAGTCAGTCAAGAAGTATTTAAGTGGCTACCATATGGCAGGCACTTTTGGGCCAGGCATAGGGATACAAGTATAAAGAATAAAATAATCCCTACTTGCAGAGAGTTGACGTTCAAATGGGCAGAGTAGATAGAGTACCAGACCTAGTGTCAGGAGGGCCTGAGTTCAAATGTGGCCTCTGACACTTGCTAGCTGTGTGACCCTGGGCAAGTCACTTAAACACGTTTGCCTCAGTTTCCTCATCTATAAAGTGAGCTGGAGAAGGAAATGGCAGACCACACCAGTATCTTTGCTAAGAAAACACTAAATGGGGTCACAGAGAGTTAGACAGGACTGAATAACAACAACATTCAAATGGTGAATATGACGAATATGTATAAAAATGTATATACAGGGGCAGCTAGGTGGCAGAGTGAATAGAGCACCGGCCTGGGATCAGGAGGATCCCAGTTCAAAACTGGCCATAGCCACTTGATACTTACTAGCTGTGTGCAAGTCACTTAACCCCAATTGCCCTGCCTTCCCCGTACAAAAAATAATCTGTGTGTGTGTGTGACACACACACAGAGCATAAATATAATTTGAATAAAAACAAGTATGAACAAAATAGTTCAACACAAGGCAGTTTTGGAGGGAGGACATTAGCATATAATTTACTTCAAGCTTCTGTGATCCTATAATTTTTTTTAAATAAATTTTTATTGATCTCTGTTGGTATTTTTGCATCAATAGAATTTCTCCCAGCATCTCTCCTCTTCTTTCTTTTAGAGCTACGTCATATAACAGAAGTTTTTTTTAAGAAAAAAAGTATCAAAAACAATACATTGAATACTTATTGACTCCCCCCCCCCCATGAGCCTTCCATTAATGGGGATGATTGTGTGAGTGCAAAGTGATACCCTAAGTGGTTGACCCTGAGCTGCAGAAAGAACACAGGCTATTTTAGGTTTTTTAATGGCTTGCTGCACTTTGGGTTGGATATTAAGGGAATGGGATTTCCTGTCATTTGGGTACATTTTGTGGGCATCTTTTAGACCATCAATTCTTAACCTTTTTTGTGTCCTGGCCTGTCTTTGTCAGTCTGGGCAAGCCTAGGGACCCTTTCTCCAAATGATGTTTCTCAGTGCATAAAATAAAATACAAGGGGTTACAAAAGAAATCAATTATATTGAAATATAATTATCAGAATAGTTAACAAACAAGTTCATAGACCCCAGCTTTTGGAGATAGCCGTAAGAAGGCAGGCCTAAGAACATCCTCGTGAGACTTTCCAAGGGTAGAATGGAGGCTTGTCAAGGTTCATGTTCTCAGATTCCAGACCAGTGGTATTGCTGCAGTTTAAACCCAGGGACGCCAAAAACTGTTGAAGTGGGGGCTCTGCCCACCCCAAAACTGTTGGGGTTTCATGATGTGTTGTGGTGGAACCATCTCAAAGAATTCAGAGTCAGACCACCTCTCATCCAAGTATAGGCATTTATTGAGATTGATGCCTCTCATGAAGCAGGCTAAGTTCCAGGAGGAACCAGCAACTTCAGAGAAAGCAAGATGGAATTTTTATAGGGTAAAGGAGCAATTACAGAACAGAAATTTACATAGAATAGAGGAATATCATTAATATTAAAAAGGCAGGAGGAGTTTGTTAAGGGATTAGGTAATGGAGGAGGGGTCCCATCTATGGTTCAGTGGTTAAACATTCTGGTCATTCTGCCCTCCAACGGACTAGCTATTGTGGTCCTGTCTGGTTAAGACAGATAGTTAGTTATTGTGGTCCTGTCTTGGGCTAGATGGATGATGTAATTGTGATTGAATATAAGAACACACTGGTTTCTGTGGGAATGGGTCTGGGGTCTGGGATCTCATAATATGGATACACCTGCTATTTCTGTGGGAACTGAGTTCATGGACACACCTGTTCTAGTGAGCAGTGAGGCATATATGAAGAAGTTAGGATATTGATGGGGGGTGAGGGGGAGGCCCTAGGTAGGTACAGTGGGCCTGCTGTTGGAGCTGGGGGCAACTTTTTTAGGATCCCATCAGTATTTGGTTCTTTCTGTGGTCCAGGTCCTTATCCATGCCCACTCAGACATGTTGGAAGGAACCCTGCAGATACTAGAGGCATCTACAGAAAAAAGCGACTTCAGCTTTCTGAAGAAGCAGGAATTCTCAGAGGAAGTGGTCAGTACCTGGGAATGGGAGGCACTTGCTGGGCTTGGTGGCTCAGTGCCTGGGACTGGGAAGGCTGACTCTGTCAGGTCTCTTGAGCTCAGGTGTTCTGAGCTGCAGTGACTGTGTTGAATGGGGGTCTGCACTGCGTTAGGCAGTCTTATGTCAGGATTAAATTTAGCAAAACCTTGTCTTCAATTCATTAAATATTTATTAAGCTCCTACTGTGCTAAGTGCTTTATAGGAAGTTAGCATGGTTTAGGAGATAGAGAAACCGTGGCGTTAGAAGACTTGGGCACCATTTCTGACACTGCTGCATAATAGCCATGTGACCTTGGGCAGGTATACTATTGTGACTTACCAGGTTATTGTTAGGGTTACAGTATAGTGAATGGGCAGCTAGGTGGCTCAGTGGTTACAGTGCTGGCCGGGAGTCAGGAAGACCTCAGTTCAAATTCAGCCTCAGACACTTACCAGCTGTGTGACCCTGGGCAAGTCACTTAACCCTGTTTGGCTCAGTTTCCTCATCTGTAAAATGATTTGGAAAAGGAAATGGCAAACCACTCCTGTGTCTCTGCTAAGAAATCCCCAAATGGGGTCACGAAGAATCAGACACAACTGAAAAGACTCTGCAGCGCAGTATATAAAGGGCTTTTAAAAAGCACTTTGTAAATGTAAACTATCGTCATCATTACTCGCAGAGGGTCTCTCTCTCCCATCCTGACAGCATATAAGCCACCACATGTTCTAACATTGATTGGGCTTCATTTGTTCAGTCATTTCAGTTGTGTCTGGCTTTTTGTGACCCCGTTTTAGGGTTTTTTTGGCAGAGATACTGGAGTAGTTTGCCTTTTCCTTCTGCAGCTCATTTTACAGATGAGGAAACTGAGGCAAACAGTGTTAAGTGACTCGCCCAAGGTCACACAGCTAGTAAGTGCCTGAGGCCAGATTTGAACTCAGGAAGAAGAGTCTTCCTGACTCTCGGCCTGGTGCTCTATCCACTGCATCAGCAAGCAGCCCCATATCATGATATACCCATATCCCATAATAGCCTGGATAATCATTGATTGGCAAAATTGTGATTTTAATGGCATACGGCAGTGATGTTCAGTTCAAAAAAAAGTGGGTCCCTGTGGGCCTCATGCTGATGTGGAAAACCACAAATTAACATTATCTATGTTGTATTCTATTTTTGCTTATTATGTTTAACATTTCCCAATTACATTTTTATCTGGTTCTGGCTGCACCCCAGAGTTTTGTGAGTTGTGAGTTTGACACCTCAAGTGTAGAGTATTCCTAATGAATACATTCCCTCTATCAATGCAAATCTCTAACTATGCTATTGAACAACTTATGGTGTTAGCGGGTAGCCTAGCCTAGTATTGAGAAGTTACATGACATGCCCAGGGTCACACAGCCAGTATGTGCCAAAAATGGGATTTGAACTCAGGTCTTCCTGACTCTGAGGCCAGCCCTTTATCCACAGTGCCATTCCTGTAACTGATAAATGACCAGAAAGATAAAGGGAAGGGGGAAAAGGAAAGGAAACTTGTAATCAACAAACAACCATTTGATGGTTTTTCCACCTAAACACATTTTGCTTTCACTGATAGAGGAAAATAAGAACAGTGGTTGTGTAGGTAGGATTTGAGGGACACTCTTAATTCTTAAAACTCATACGTTCCTACTAGAAAGCATTATGTTTGGTGGAATTAGTCATTCTCTAACTGAACTGCCCAGCCTCCATCTCAATTCTCCTTTCTTGTCAGAGCTATTTCCAGGTGGCAAAAATTGATTGATTGGAGGTGCCATTCCTTCTCTCTAGTCACCTTCCAGGAGAAGTATTTCCAGGAGAACAGTGGGTTGGCTAATGGGAGAGAAGCAAAGCTAAGAACATGGGTAATTTGCAACCTTGATAATTAACCCCAAAATAATGGAGTATTCTTTCCACCTCCCCCTCTACTTCTGGGAAGTTCTGCCCCTAACAGCCTTCTTTCCCCCCATTAACTCTGTCACTATTGCAGAAGACAAGCCAGGTTGCCAAAGGTCCTCGTTGTTACTTCTCCGCATGACCTCACACGCTTGAGTGGAAGGTGCTTGGTCAGCCAGCTGCCTGACGGTCACTTTTATCCTGCAGAAGTTCATTGGTACTTTTTGCTTTTGTTTCACAATCCCATACCAGGATTCAAAAAGAACATTATGTTCTCATTTTCACTTCATTTTTTTTCTTCTTGGGTCTATTCCCCTCCTTGTCATGCCCTTCAGAAGGATACTAGGAGAAATCAAAAGCCTTTCCTCAGCTGAGTGGAGATTCTCTAGGGAGAGCAAAAATTGATTTGAAGCCAAATTGGCATTTTGTCTTCTTATTTGAGAGTCATTTCACCCATTTCCTGTTCTTCTTTGGAGTAAAGAAGGTACTTACCTGGCAGAGAGATACTCTTTCATATGCCGACGTTCACTTATGAGAGATCCAGCAATGAAATTTGTCCAAAGTAAAATTTGCACAACATAGGTTGCCTCATACCATGATAATATTATGTAGAAAGACAGTGGAATTGTGGTTTGGAATTCCTTTTTTTTTTTTTAACTTCTCTATCATATGAACTGATGCAGAGTGAAGTGACCAGAACCAGGAGAACATTGTAGTTACAACAATATTTTTAAAAATACATTTTTATTTGTTTCATTAAATATTTCTCAATTGCATGTAAAAAAAAATTTAACATTCATTTTGTAAAAATGTTGAGTTCCAAATTCTCTCCCTCCTTCCTCCTCCTCTCCCCTTAAGAAGGCAAGCAATATGGTATCATTTAGTCATGCAAAACATATTTACATATTAGCCAAAGAAAACACCCCCCCCCCCAACACAAGAAAAATAAAGTAAAAAAGCATGATTTGTTCCGCACTAGACTTTTTTCATCATGGGTCCTTTGGAATTGTCTCAGATCATTATCTTGATCAGAGTAACCAAGGGTTGCCCATCATGACACTATTGTTTTTACTGTGTACAGTGTTCTCCTGGTTCTACTCACTTCACTTTGCATCAGTTCATTTAAGTCTTACCAGGTTTTTCTGAAACCATCCTGCTCATCATTTCTTATAGCACAATAGTATTTCATTACCTTCTTACACCACAACTTGTCCAGCCATTCCCCAGTGGATGAACATCCCTCTCAGTTTCTAATTCTTTGCCACCACAAGAAGAGCTACTATAAATATTTTTGTACAAATAGGTCTTTTTCCCTTTTTTTGATCTCTTTGGCATATAGCCCTAGTAGTAATATTAAACAGAAGTATTGTTATCCATGATCACCTATGAATGACTTAGCTACTCAGATCAATACAGTGATCCAAGACAGTTCCAAAGGACCCATGATGAAAAATGCTATCCACCCCCAGAGAGAGAACTGATGAACTCTTAAATGCAGACTGAAGCAGACTTTTTCACGTTATTTTACTTTCTTTGTGCAACATGGCTAATATGGAAATATATTTTGCGTGACTTCACATGTATAATTGATATCACATTGTTTGCGTTCTGAAGGGGTGGAGGGGAGACTGGAGGGTAGGAAAGAATTTGGATTTTTTCTTGGGATTGTGAAACAAAAGCAAAAAGTACCAAGAAATTTTAGAAAAAGAATGTTAAGAATAAATAGTTTTAAGGGAAAAAGCTATAGAAAGAGAAAACTTATGTTTATAAAGCACTTAAACTTTGCAAACATTGTGCCTCCATTATCTCATTTGCTTCTCACAGCCACTGCACTCCTATTTTGCAGATGAGAAAAGCAAAGCTCAGAGAGGTTTAAGTGACTCGATCAAAGATACACAGCTAATGATTGTGTGAAGTTGGGTTTGAACCCAGATCTTCCAGGTCCTGAATCCAATGGTCTTGGTGCACCAAACAACACCAGCACAACTTTTTTTGGTTTTCATCAGAAGAAATCCCTTTGGGAGATCTTGGCCCACTATAACTCAGACATCATCTAGTTGCCCCCCTTTCTCATTTTAAAGATAAGGAAACTGAGGCTCAGAAAAAGAAAATGTATTATCTGTTGCCCCCTCCCTATAGTCATGGCCCTAGAAATGAAGCCCAACTTGGACCCTTTAGAGGTCAAAAAAGTATTTGGTATCTCTTCTCCTCCTCTCATAGCGGTTCTGAAAGAGACCATCGAGTACCTAAGATTGCTTGGCCTCCTCACTTTTATCCACACTTCTCTCCATCCACATTCCAGAATTAGTCAAATGTCCTAGAAGTAGGAGGTCCCCCTAATTAATGTTGTTGCTTAGCATGCTGTATTATAGCTGGGCCTTTCCCTGATATCTTAACATAGACACTTAGCCAAGGACACACAGCAAGTCTCCTGACTCCCCATTCAAGGCTCCATCGTTTATACCAGGCTCTCTCTTCCTTGTTGAAGGTATATATTACCTACCCAGAATTCATGTGGAAAATTACCACTTTTTAAAAATACTTTCAATTTTAACTTAGCCTGAAGGTCTTTTTTTCCCTCAAGCTTTTTTAGATGAATTCTAATTTAAAAACATGTCCACCCCATTTAGACTTTCCCCCTGGATACTGTGAGGCTGGGATGGTAGGCATAAGTCATTTAGCTAAGAAGTGACAAGTCCCAGACTTGGAACCAAGCCTCCAATTTCCTAGGGCTAGTGCTTCTGGGACCCTCCGCTTCTTGGGCCCTTGGCATATCAGCATGTGGAGAATGGAGCTCTGAAGCCAGCTCTGTTTCCAGGAGAGTAAAGTGTATGCCCTAGCCCACATCTAAATGATCATTTGTCTTGAGTTTTCTTTTTATAAATAACATATTAGGATTGGTGACGGGAAGCCCTGAGTTTGGACCCTACCTCTGTGGGCTTTTCCAGCTCAAAATATAATCTTGTGTCCTGCCATATATGCACAGTAATGGTAACTGAAAATGGGCCCTGTTTAGTGATTGGCAGTAATGTGGCAAAATAAATCAAGGGGTCTTTAACCGCCTGTGGGGACACAAGAAGGAGTATTAGACAATTGGTCTTTTGCTAGTCACAGCCTCTGTCTGCCTGTTTCCTCAGCTGTAAAATGGGAATAATAATGGTACCTACCTCCCAGAGTTGTCATGAGAATAAAATGAATTAATATTTATACAGTGCTTAGCCCAGTGCCTGATACATAGTAGGTGCTTAATAAATGCATGTTCCCTTCCTCTTGTTTTCTCCTTCTGCAAAACTGTAGTTAAGTTGACTAAAACACAGGCTTCTCCTGCATTGATTTTTTTTTTTAATGAACTAAATTAGGGAACAAATTTGGCACCTTCTCTTTCCTGCTTAGATAGCAGAATAGCTGTAATAATTCCATTTAATGTTCCCACAGTCATCCGAGAGAACTGAGGCAGGACATTCAATTAGAGCGAAGTTAGCCCAGGCTTGACAGCTTTGCACTGCTTTTTTGGGAAACCTTATGCTGCACATTAATTCTTTTCACCTTGAACCCAGTGATGGAGCGAGCTGTTCCCCTTAAGAACATTAAGAACCTTTCAAGTATTAAGATTCCATGGGGAGTCATGGTGTGAAGGGGAGATAGGGGCTTGCAGTGTATCCAGAAAGTGAGTGCAGTCCAGGGGTGTGTTAAGAAATGTGATCATGCAAGTAAGAGCACGGGCTCCAGTGTCGGGATGACCTGAAGATCGAATCCTGGGCTCAGAGCCTCAGCACCACACCCAGAAATAACTGGCCATGTAACCTTGAGCAAGTTAATTAACCCCGATTGCTTAAAAAAAAAAATAAATGTGATCATGAATTAAATCTCTTCAGATATTGTCAGGGAGGGGAATTGAATTATCCTTTCTTCTCTGCCTTCTCTAATCTAGCCTGTACACCACCGCCACCATAATCTTCCTAACAAAATCGTTCCCAGTGCCATCGCCCTGCTCTGAAATCTCTGCTGGCTTCCTAATACCTATAGGAAGAAACAAGTCCAGATTCCTTGGTATGGCATGAGTATTATGTGAGATGGCCCCACTCTACCTTTTCAGGCTTATTTATGTGAAATTTTAGATGGCTCATCTCTTGCTGAATATACCCTGTACTTCCTTCCAGTGCCCAGGTGCCCCTTCACCATGAGTGCCCATTACTCAGTACCTTCGTCCCTACCTGTTAAAGAACCCACCCATTCTCCAAGGCTTGGTTCCGATCACACAGATGGCACCTATTTTTAGACAACTTCCCCTGTGTTTCAGACTCTCGGGGACCAGACAGTAGGATGAAATCATCATTGAATCCAACCTGTGTATAAGCAGGAATACTTCCGTAACATACTTAACAAATGGCCTTAGTCTGAAGACATCTAGTAAGAACAAGACCATTGCCTTCCAAAAGCAAACTGTTCTACTTTGGGACCGCTCTAATTGTTAGGAAGTTTTTCTTTGCATCATGCATAAACATGTCTATTTTCTACATCTGCCAATTACTCCCAGGATGCCCCCTGGGGCCAGGCAGAATGAGACTCATCCCTTTTCCCCAGGATGCCTATCATGCCCCCTCACAACCTCCTACTTCTCTCCTGTCTTTTCTCTCCTTTCTTTTCTCTTTGGTTTTTTAATTTCGAAATCATTTTAAATATGTGGATTTTTTCAACCTTAAACTTAGTATATATAATATAATATGATATATTATATGTACAATATAATAGGATACATACACAATATAATATATATTATACACATAATATATATTAGACATACGATATTGTTACATACCTAATATAATATGATACATTATCTACATCATATATTACATTATGTTTTATATATATATATATATATATATATATATATAATATAAGCACCTAGTATTTAGATTTTAAGTTCCAGGGTTAGCAAAACCATGGTGTTTGTTGTGGTTTAAGCTTGGTTCCCAACTCTTCTCTATTTTTGCTTTACCAATCAACAGACCTGTGTTGATCATTTATGTTCAAGTCATTAAGCTTCTTGGAAATGTGGTAAAATATAATACTTGGTCTTTCCCATTGTTATTAAGTCCAAACATATTCCTTCTTTATGGTGCTGTTTCTGAGAAAAGCATCAGTTTCCTTTTTAGAAAGTGAATTTTAAAATGTAAGAGTGAATCTATTTTATCTCTATTGAAAGGCATTTTTAGGTCATATTGAAAAATCATATTGATTCAGGAGCTTAGAGACCCAGTGTGATGTCATGGAAATCAGAGCATACCTAGGTTCAGCTTCCACTCCTGGTCATTTGTTAGCTGTGTGACCTTGAGCAGGCCACAGCCTCTTTGAGCCTCAGTTTCTTAATCACAACACTGGATTATTGAGAGCAGGAAAGGGCTTTAGAGACAACCTAATCAAGCCCCATCCCTTTACAGATGAGGAAACTTAGCCCCAAGAAAGTCAAAATGATTTATCTAAAATCACACAGAATCAGGGTTTGATCTCAAGGCTTCTGACCCTTAAAAAAACCCTCTCCCTGCAGCATGATGAGACTTAACTCCTACCCAAGAGTGGTGTTTGGTTACAAGACTCCCTATATGTGAAAATTATTTTCTCCCAGAAGACAGTGGAGAGGTGTGTGATAAGTGTAGATAGCCTACAATATGTAGCAAACAAGGAATTGGGGGGAAATGGAGTAAAAGAAGTCATTCAAAAAATGTATGAACAAAAAAGGTGGCATAAACACAAGGTACCAGTGTGGAATGCCTGCCAGCCCGCTGTGTGCTCACTCCATTGATAGCCTCTAGATGTTAAGAGAACTCAAGGAAGGCTGTTGCCATGTTGGGTGGATCTTCATGGCAAACTCCTGGGTAAGAGTTGTGTGGGATTGGTAGGCATTGATGGGTTGCAGCCCAAGTCCTTGGAGGGAGGATCCTCACCTGTGACAGAACAGGCCCACTGAGAATTTGAGAGAACACAACCTCAGAGAGTTGTGGTGAGGACCCAGGGAGATAATGTAGGTGAAGTTCATTGCAAACCATAGAAGACTGTGTAGATGTTTGTTCCCTTAATTGGCATGTGAGAAGGTAATGAGGCTATGTCCTGAATTCTCCTTTTGATCTGTTTTTAGCAGAGTACCTTCCCATGGCCAGTACCCAATAAATGCTTGTGACCTCAACAAGGCTTTCACTGTCCCTAGCCCATTGAGCCTAAGACATCCTGCAGCATTGACTGAAGCATGTTGTTTTGTGATTTTGGTGGTTGTTAAGGGTGGGCACAAGAAAGTCACTCCCCTCTCATCCCATGGGATTAAATTAGTGCTTTGGAAGCAGTTTTCAGAAAGCCAAATTCATGCAACTTGATCTTAATTAAGAAATGATTGGGTTAGTAGTCCAAAAAGGACTCTGCTGTTGTAATGATATCTAATCAAGTAAGTTCACTTCATTTGCTTTAATGAGCTTACCCCCGCCCCTTCCCTAGTATATCTTTTTGGGTTAGAGATACTGTTTTAAGCTCTTGCTTAATAAATATCTGAGGTATAACTCTGAGGTTGTGATGGGTATGTGTAATTTGTGGAACCATTTTCTTGTATTTATAGCCCATGTGTTAGATTATACTGATTGACTCGGTGACTAGAGCACCTGACCTGAAATTAGGAAGACCAGAGTTTAAATCCAGCCTCAGACTTATTAGCTGTGTGACCCTGGGCAAGTCACTTAGCCTCCATTTGCCTTAATACACTGGAGAAGGAAATGGCAAATCACTCCAGTATTTATCTTTGCCAAGAAAACGCTATGGACAGTATTGGTGTGTACAGAATCCCAGAGAGTCAAGCATGACTGAAGAAAAACAACAGTGACCTTTTATTGTCCCTCCTCCACCCCAGTTTCCATAACATTCCTTAGAGGTGTGTTTGTGTGTCTTAGAGGGACTCCCTTAATCAGCCTTCCCTCTGTGCCAGGCATCATCCTGTGTGCCTGGAATCAAGATAGAGATGAACTAGTCCCTGTCCTCAGGAAGCTTATATTCCATGAGGGGAGACAACACGTATATAAATAAGTCTATACAAAATCACTAAAGGTCTTTTGGTGGGGATGGCATGAGGAAGAAAGGGAACTGTTTTGAAGGCCTTGTATATTCTGCTTTTCTCTCCTCCTCACAGCTGACCACAGTGAAGCAGAAATTAGATGGACAGCCAGCTCTGCAGGCCAGATTCAAAGAGATCTGGGACAAGCTCCAGGCATCTGGCCAGGTCATCCCCCAGACTGTTGATGCCATGCTCTGTGTCATCCCTCAGAGCAGGAAACCCCACATTCTCTTATTTAACAAGAGACAAACAAGCCGCCGGACTTTACAGCCGCTTAATTCATCTCTGCTAGCTGAGTAGCTGTGGATTTGACCAATGGATACTCTGAACTGGATGTGTCATTCTGAGCATCTGAGAAATTGGTCAGAAGGAAATTAGGCCGAACATTTTTTTCTCCTCCACAGATTCCTGACACTCATTGACAACTGACATTCCAAACTGAGAGGTCAGTACTCTGGACTATTGTGAACAACATTGACCCAAACAACCAGATATCTTGATTTTTTTTTTAAAACATTAAGAATTGTGTGAAGAGTGACAGGTGGGCCTTTGAGAAAGTATATTGGCTTCCCAGTCCTCTTTCCAGGGCCTCAGTTCACACAGGCAGAGAGAAATAGCAGAGAAGGATTTCAGGTCTGGAGATACACTTTTCCAGCTTTGAATAAACCTTCCTTCCACAAGCACTTGTTAACATCCTTGGAAACTTGGTTCTGTTGTGGATTTCAAGAGGTTTGCTGTGTTGCCTTGCAAACAGTGGCTGCCTTCTTATTTCTTTGAATGCTCTCATTTTGTTTTTAATATCTAAAGCACCAACGCATCAATGCTGAGAAAGTCCCTAATAAAATATAGTCACAGCCATCATTTGCTAGAGGCAGGATTACATGAAAAATGTAACACAGCATGGAATTTGGGATAAGGAGCCCAGGATTTTGTCCTGGCTTCTGCCACTGCCTAATTTCTGTGACCCTGAGTCACAGCTCAGTGGCTTGGAACTGAAGTTTCTCTATCTGCAAGATGTCAGTTCTTGCACTGTCATATCCTCGAATCCAGATTTGAGAATTTCAGACAATGCCTAGGAAGGTAGGAGACTAATAAAAGAAGTGCATAGAACATCAAAAAGACTTTGTTGTCTTCTGATGTCAGTCTCTCAGCCCCATCCCCAGCCTTCATGAGGCAAACAGACTCAAACTTCATCTTTCAGCGCTATTAAATGCGCCCGCTTTAAATTACTACTTCCCGGTTTAGGGTAAATTATATGCCTTCCCAATAAGACCTATTTAAAATTCTCTATCTCTTCTCAGGCAGTGTGTGTCATGCATTGTCTGTCCTATAATTCATCTCTCTTGTTAATGGTTTTCTTTCCTGTCTCCATTTGGAGTGCCTTATTTTCAGTGAAAAGAACTGTGTCTTTCGTGAGAGCGAAGGACCCAGTTCGCAAGTGCCCTCGGGTACCACTTCAACCAATGGCTTGAAATAACAGCATCTGGAAAATATGTATGAAAATACACAGTGGTCCCGTCTCAGCTGTGCCTTTTGTTGTGATGTTCGAGGCATGTGTATCTGCCTGGAGTGCGGCCGACGCCAATGAGCAGCAAAGCCCGGGCTTCTTTCATTTCTGATGCCACCTGCCCTTTTCCCCACATCCCTTCCCTCCCACCCCACCCTGCACTTTGAGCAGGTGGGCACTTTTGAAAGTAGTTCTTCAAGAAATGTTATTTTGTATTATTGTTCACAGGCAGCAGGTTTTCATAGATATTAAAACTCTGAAAGGCCTTGGAGGTCATCCCTCATTTACCAATGACCAAATTGACATCCAGAAAAGTCACTTGCTAGAGAGCACACAGCTAATTACTGGCAGGTTAGAACTGGAATCTGGGCCTCCTGCCTCAGCCTAATGGTCTTTCCACTAGACCTGATATCCCTCCTAAAGGAGGACAGTATTGGGTCAACCAAGTCAGGAAAGTGTAAAGCATCCAGACATAGTAAAGGCTATGCCTTGAAAGGAAAGTCACTTGGAGCGTGGTGATTTGACTGCAGAATACACAAAAAACATGCTTCTTTCTTTCCTCATAATCATTGCTTTCAGAAGATGTTATCTTTATTCATGACTTGTGCTAAGCTCTAGAGAGCAATTAAAAAAAATTATTGATATCTTTGACGTTTACATCACCTCTGTTTCCAAATATATTCTTCTCCCTTTCCTTCATCCAGTGAGCTGGTTCTTGTAAAAGAGAATATAAAAGACAGGAAAGAATTTTTAAAGCAGTTGACCAAAACAAGCCAGTCCATCAACTGAATTTAGGGGTATATGCAATGTTGCACACACTTTGTTCCCCATTTCTGCAATGAAATGAAGGGAATGCATTTTCTCAACTTCAGGACTAAGCCCAGGTTATTCTAATTATGCATTGTTCAGGGTTTTTGTTAGTGTTGTTTCCATTTACATTGTAGTCATGTAAGCACACACTTAAATGTCATATAAATGTGGTCAATGTAAATACACAATGTGTGGGTGTATTCTAGATGCATCACTTTAGATTGTAAGGTCCCTGAGGGGAGGAATCCCGTCGTTCATCTTGTATCTCCCTAGCTGAATATGAATACCACATACTCTGCAAATATTGGGTACTAATGCTGCTGGTCCATTCCTGTGATTGGTTTGGAAATTATTTCGGTGGATATAGAACAGCAATTCAATTTAAGCACTGCACTAAGTCCTAGGGATACCAAGACAAAGACAGAATCGTCCTTAGAGAGGTCTTCTGTAACTTAAAGAATGACTCAGTGATTTGCTTAGCATCCTACAGCTGGTATGTATGAGAGTCAGGGCCTGGACCCAGGTTTCCCTGACTTGAAGTTGGGCCTTCAGTTCACACAAGGCCCTGCTGCTTCTTACTGGATAATTAGTGAACATCTTTTGAACAAAAGAAATACATGAACATACCCTGCCTTTTGGGAGTGTGTAGTATTTTTGATCACCTGGGTATGTCTGATTTGTTAAAAGTCAAGTCGACAAGCATTTATTAAACACCTATCATAAGAAACACAGGGTGTATGAGGTGTTCAGGGAGGATGAGCCCCTCCAGAGTGAGGGCTTGCCGAGCCCTTTTCAGGACTGCTCATCCACCTGGCCCTCAGCTCTCACCTGTGGTTCCAAGAAGTTGTGTGGCATGGGCAGTGGCCACTCCCCAGTAAAGGCATCTTGGTAGGTGGGCTAAACCAAGTTGAGGGTCAAAGCCATGGAAGACTTACCCCAAGCTTGTGAAGATTTCCCCCATTGGAATAGGCAGATGAGAACAGTTTGTTCCAGTGGCCGTGAAGGCTGCTGAAGCAGGTGCTGTGGAGTGCTTAAGGCCTGGGTCCACATCAAAAACGCCAAGGTCATCCCCTGCATCCTGGGCCATCGCCAGTCATCCTGACTTTTGTCTTGTCGCTGGACTCTGGAAGAGAGAGTGAGTCTGAGGACTTTGTGCATCTCTGCCTCACTTAAATCCAATTTACTCGAGTTAAGATTTCGCTCTGATCTCATTGGACCTCTTCAAAAATAAAGAACACACAACAATCCTAAGAGACATTTCCACATACACTTCTATTACAACAACTTGGTATCCTAACTACCGCAAGTCCTTGAGAATCAATGTGCTGCTGCCCACTTCCCAACCACAGAATCTTCTTTCACTTGTGCAAAGAGACCCCACCCTTTGGCTGTCATGCTTGTGTGAACTTCATGAGGCTTTCTGAGCGGGAGTATCACCTTTGACCGTATCAGGGCATTCTCCTCTAAGCACCCCTCTGCTCTCCTGCTAAGGCAGAAAAAGCCTGTCTGGTTTTGGACTGAGAGTTGCTATTAATTGTCAGGATGATGCAATGATTGTTAATGTTTTATGATGCTGACACTGTGACCCTGCTATCTATGGGACCCTTTGAAGTCATCAAAGAAAAATGAAACATAGTTTGAATTAATTTCCACTATTGCATCCTAATTTGAAAATTTCATTTTGTATGATGTGGATTTGCTTATTCATTGCTTCAACAATCTGGGATCTCTTTAGTCATTCTGTTCTACCAATGCTGATTGCAACCCCTGTGTAGAACCTTTAAAGTTTATGTGAGTTACTATAGTTAAAAAGAAACAAATCCTTCTGCAGACCCATACTTAAAGCTAATATTTTAATCTTTCACACATTTTTAATTCTGTGAAATGAAGGCTATATTTATAATCCATATGGGTTATATAATAATTATTCTATAACATTATTTTTGTTGTTTAGTCATTTCCAACTCTTCCTGATCCCCATTTGGGGTTTTCTTGACAAAGATACAAGGCACTGGCCTTGGTTGGAGGTTGGGAGACCTCAGGACAAGCCATGACTCAGACACTCCCAACAGGTGTGAGATGGAGATGATGTTAGCAACTTCCTCACACATTTGTTGTGGGCATCAAATGAGTTCTTAGAATCATAGATCCTAGCTGGAAGGAGCCTCAGAGGCCATCTCATCCAGGCCTCTCATTTTGCAGATGAGGAAACTGAGGCCCAAGGAGGTTAAGTGACTTGTCCAACATCACACAAATAGATATTGTAGTTCAGGGCTGGGGAACCTGCAGCCTGGAGGCCACATGTGACCCTCTAGGCCCTCAAGTGCCTTTGCCTGAATCCATGCTTCACAGAACAAATCCCCTTAATAAAAGGATTTGTTCCGTAAAACTTGGACTCAGGCAAAGGGCCACACCCAAGGACCTAAAAGGCCACCCCTGATGGAGATCAAGCACTTCCCAAAACTTAAAACTATATAGACATCTGCTGTGTCCACCATGCAAGGCTATCACATGGAAAGACAAGGACTGTGTTTTGGTGAATGGAGAGCAGGCCTCCGAGACCTGGATTTGACTCCCACCTCAAACATTTTGCTTCTGGGACCCTGAGCAAGTCACTTTAATGCCTCTGCACCCCCCAGGCAGCTTTCTAAAGCGTCAAGCTGCAAAGGAGTTGCTAGTGTGCATTGGTAAACAGTTTTCTTACCCCACCAAACAAAATAAAAGATTCCACCCTCCTGCCCCCTCCCCCCCAAATCATGAAGAAAGATTCGATTTGTTGCAAAGAACTAAGCTTCCTAATACAGAGCAATCTCAGAGTGGAATGTTATGTTTGTAGTTGTTTGCAACTCATCTTCCCCATTAAAATGTCAGCTCTTTGAGGGGAGTGCATGTGGTAAGCACATATGTTTGTTGACTGACAATAGCAGTCTTTAGGCTTCTTACTGGGGCAGCTAGATAGTCCTGGGCTTGGAATCAGGAAGGTTCATCTTCCTGAATTCAAATCCAGCCTCAGACACTTCCTAGCTGTTTGACCCTGGGCAAGTCATGTAACCTGTTTGCCTCAATTTCCTCATCTGTAAAACGAGCTGGAGAAGGAAATGGCCAACCACTCCAGGATCTTTGCCAAGAAAACAAAAAATCAACAGTAATCTTACCGGAGTTCTTCTGGTAGAGAGCAGGTAACTACTTTTCGGGAATCTTGTAGGAGAGATTCTTGTGCAGGTGTGGCTTGGGCCAGATCATTTCTGCTGTTCCTCCAGCTCTGGGATTCGGTGTCAACAGAGAGAAAGAAGGGAGGGAGGGAGAGAGGGAAGGAGAAAAGACCTGTGGAATCCTGACTGTCCTTTGCTGCATAGTTCTTGGGCCATACTATAGATTTAGTTGCTTCGTGGTATGATGGAAAGACAATCCTTTGCCCTTTAAAGCTGGCTATTAATAAAGCCCTTGTAGGGTGATTCCAACAGTGTGCCCTAGAGTTGGGTCTCTCCTAAGAGACATCTTGGCTGTAGCTTGTCTGCAGACTGACACTCTCATCAATGCAGACAACCAACTGACAAGGCAATGAATTCTCAGCTTCCTGGGGGCTTCCGAGGTTCTTTCTCCTCTCCATTCCTTCTTAAATCTAGGAGGGCAAAGGAGGTAGCAGAAGATGACCACAGCTCAGGGGGCTGTTCATTCCCTTCCCTGCCTTCACTCTAATGTTCTGCCCCCCACCCTTAGTAAAGGTTGATTCAAATCCCTGGGTCTCCACACCTAAGCAGCATGCAGAAGCTCTGGGATGGGAACCTGGAGCTTTGGGGCTGCAGGCTCCTCACCCCTGCTCTGGGACCACTGGCTGCCAGTGACATGACAAGAGAAGAAAGGGCCTCTGGTAAAAGTGATTGCTCCTTATAACTCCTTTAAATGTAGAACAAGTAAATTCAACTTATGCAGGAACTTCAAACTCTCTGGAGCCAAGTGATGGATGGGCTCTTAGCTCATGTAAATTCAAGATAGACGCCCACAGATGACACTTCGGGCAATCTGAGTTTAAGATGACTAAGGTGACCTTCTGTCTCCTAGCTGGAAGTCATTTGATTAATGACATTTAATTTGAAGAGCCCTTCCAGCTGAAGCCTGGTGCCTTAGAGCAGTGCCAGTGAAATCACACATGGTACCAAACACCGAGAGGAATGTAGCACAGAGACAGCCAGGACAGAACAGTCACGAGAAAGAGGAGAAACCCAACCTGGGGCTTTCAGTCCCCCTGCTTGGCTTCCCCCTACAAAGTCACAGGTGACTGAGAAAATCCCACTTCAAATTTGGTACATAGCATCTCTCAATGTCTCATTCACAGATGGAACCTGCTTTTTTCTCTTCAAAATTCAACTCAGGA
The DNA here is from genome assembly GCF_028583685.1 of Petaurus breviceps papuanus. Lineage (NCBI taxonomy): Eukaryota > Metazoa > Chordata > Mammalia > Diprotodontia > Petauridae > Petaurus > Petaurus breviceps. The sequence goes on along the minus strand of NW_027185764.1, from coordinate 28,975,524 downwards.
ACTAGAATATGAGCTCCTTGACTGTCTAATATTGGCATTTGTAATCCCAGAACCGAGCTAAATGCCTGGCACATAGTAGGAGCCTAATGAATGCTTATATTGTTTGGGATGTTTATTGATTGACAAATGGATTCTAGAGACTGATAGTAATCAAATCTTTAGACAAGTTTAGTGACTGAGTTAAAAAAGAGTAGCTTGCATTCTGACAGTACAGAATTAAATAGAATAAAATATGGAAGGATTATGTCCTGACAGGTTACTATAAGCCGGTGGTCTCTGCACAAGCTGGTGGCTCCTTTAGTTCTAATGCCAGCAATACTGAGCTGAGCTCTTGGGAGCTGGAGAGAGACAGGAGCGGCCACCAGAGGGCACTCAGCATCATGCTTTCCCAAAGGGTGTTTTGAGTTGAAATGATAATTTCTCCAATTCTGAACCAAAAGGCTCAATAGAAATGGCAGCCATAGAAAGAATGTAGGGGTTTGTAGAGAGTAGTACCATTATCAAGTACAGAGTCCTCTATTCTTAGAGGTGGGATATTATTAGAATGGAGAAAACAGAAGGGTGATTCCATTGCTGAAATTATACTAGAGTAATGATGTGTATGTGTGAATAATCCCATACAGTCTCGGCAAGGCAACTTGTAATGCATCTCCTCACTAGAGAGAGAGAGGACGCAAAGGGAGAGACCTCATTTAGGTCAGGTCTGCCCTTGTAATTTTCCAGACAAATTAAGGAGGAATAAAGGGGGTGCAACTGTTTGCCAAAGTGAGGTACCAGGAGAAAGAACTCGAGGGGGTGGAATTTGGCACCTAAGTGGTCTGGGGCCAATTTAATCGTATCTGTGATTATCAGTCTGAGCTCTCAGACTCTCCTCTCTGACTCATACTTCTGTCAAGCCCCAAATAGATTTGTGATGCTAGGTCTCATTGGAAATTGCTAGTAAATGAATGGAACACACAGACACATGGACACACATACACACAAAAACACACAAATTTTTATTCAGTCCTTACTATGTTCCAAAGACTGTATTGATACAAAGAGGGGAAAAAAAGTACTTTCCCTCAAGGAGCTCACACTCTAATTGGGGAAGACAGCTCGTGTCCAAGTGATCGGATATAGGGTGGATGGAAAGGCCCAGAGGTCTTAAGGGTGCAGCTACTGGACACATGGCAGGACAGAACACTCGTTAGAAGGCATTGAGGTGTCTGCTGCATTGCATGGAGAGCCAGGATAGAAGGAGTTCACTAGGAGCAAAGCATGATTATGTTTTAGTGGCTTTATTTTTTCCACATTTAGAAACAAGTCAAAGAGGGGAGGGCATGTTTCCATGAAAATATCAATAAATACTTATTGTGAGCTCATAGGGTACATGTCCTTGTCCTAACTTTAAGGGATAAGAGATGGGGCTGGGGAGAAAGGGACATTGTGTACAGACCAGAGATTTATATGACCTCTGACATTTTGGAGCATATGGCCTAATTGACCCAAGACAAATGAATTGTAGTCATAGTAAACAAATATATAGAGTAAGAAAGCTAAGGATGTCCAGTAATGTGGGGTTGGAAGTGCAGTAGTGAATTTGGGACTGAAAAAGACTACAATGCAGATTTTCGAGGTTGAAATATGTCTACAGAATCCATAAATATAGGGTATTGTTGTATCTGGATCTGGGGTTTCATTGGCACAGGAGAGGTCCTGGTGAAAAATCTCTATGTATTTATTCCAATCTACCACCTAAGGAGTTTTCCTGAGGTGTTGAAAAGAAAAGTGACTTGTCCAAGGTCTCACAGCCAGAATGTATCAGAGACAGGATTCGAGCCCAGATCTTCCTGACTCTTGGGCTTCTTCTCTATTTCCTAGACCTCATTGCCTCTCATAAACATTCCTGGTGATGATAAAGAACGGAAGGATCAGGATAAAATTGAGCAAAATAGAGAAAACAATGCTGATTTTTATTCTGAAAAAAAAATTCAAGAATAAATATTTTTGTGAAATATATAACTTTAGATTTTATATTTTAAAGCATTCATTACCATTGAAATTTATTTTCACAAAACCACTCTTGATATGACACAGGACTCCCCAAATTTGGGAAATGTAGGTATTGGGGTACTGTAGCTTCCTTTTGTTTTATTTTAATTTTCAGTTCTAAATTCAATCCCTCTCTCTTACCCATTTCCTCCAAAATTGAGAAAGGAAGACATACAATACCCATTATACATGTGAAGTTATAGCTTACTTTAAGTAAAAGACTATAAATTTATTTATATCCATTATAATTAATTAATTATATATAATTAAATATATATAAATTATATATAAATAAATATATAATTAAATTATATTTATATTTAAAAGACTATAAATATGTTTTAATAGTAAGATTTAGAGTGGGAATTGGGAGAGACCATCCTTTCTCTTGCAGCTGGGTGGTACAGTAGAGAAAACATAGGACCCGAGGCAGGAATATTCTTCTTCCTGAGTTCAAATCTGGCCACAGACATTTCCTACTTCTGTGACCCTGGGCAAGTCACTTAACCTGTTTGCCTCAGTTTCCTCATCTGTAAAGTGAACTGGAGAAGGAAATAGCAAAGCACTCCAGTATCTTTGCCAAGAAAACCCCAAATGGGGTCATGAAGAGTTGGACATGACTGAACAAGAACTGACTGCTGTAGATCTCAAGTTATAATCCGGTGCATTTTCTATACATACAGCCATGCATTAGCAATCATAAATACTGCTGTTTACTTAAGAAGGCAGAAGAAATAACACTACATCATAGATACTAATTAATATATTAAATTCAATACATAAATGATAAATATATCACAATATGCTTATGAACCTAGATTACACTTTCTCATCGATGTATTCAATATCTGTGGTGAAGAATAGACACATTCACAGTTGGAGGAGCCTGGCAGGAGAGTAAATGAGGGAGGAAAACCCTTGTATGCCCAGAGTAATTCATGACTCTGGACCCTGGTCTTTGATGTTTTGGGCCCATTCAGGATTATCTGCACTACACAAAACTACTTCTCTGCTCATCACTTGGCTGTCGATTCTTCCCACTGTTCAACTGGACAAATGGTCTTCTCTTTTCTATTCATATATAACATTTATAAGTTCTTTCAATTTATCCTCAAAAAGCCATTTAGAAAGTTGTGCCTGTTCATGTGAATAGTAATTATCTGTAAGCCAGACAACTACAAAGCTCTTCAATCTGGTAATCTCTGGGCTATATAGACCAGCCTAGCCAGTTATTCATGCACCTGGATGCTATGTTGTCCATTTAGAACAGGGCTCATAGTAATACAGCTGAAGCTGACTCTTTAAGTCAAGCAAACAAACCTAGCCAAACTCACTCAAGTCAGAAATTGCGGTAAAACTTTTTTTTTCGCTTTTTGGAGGTCAGTTGGGGTTAAGTGACTTGCCCAAGGTCACGCGGCTGGTTTTTGTGTTAAGTGTCTGAGGCCAGATCTGAACCCAGGTCCTCCTGACTCCAGGGCCAGTGCTCTATTCACTGTGCCACCTATCCCCAAAAAGTAACACACTTTTATGAGAAACTTCACCTATCTCCACTTCTAGGTGGCACTTAAGGACAATAGCTGTCAGTTAAGCTCTTGACCAGTTAAGTCGATTGTCTCTCACGTCAATCACAAATCACTTAACTGAAGCCTTCTTTCACCTCACTGCTTCTAACTGCCACAACTCCAACAAAGAAAATTTTCAGCAACCCTGTGGTGTTCAATCTTGTTAAGTTCCTACATTAGCTTCTTTGCCCAGGTTGTTTCAGTCATTTAAATGAGAGCTTTTAACTCTCAGATACTTGCTTTTCACTTAAAATGTTAACAGTTCCCCAAATTTCCCCTATAAAATTGGTAGCACTTTTAAAATCATTCCTCAGTCTCCAAATGTTATATGATTTTTTAATTTTTGTTTTTCCTCTTAGTCATAAAACAGTTATATGCAGATGAGTTGTTACCTATAATTCTTTACAGCTCTAAGTCTCTAACAGACCTTTATCTCCTTGGTTCCAATGAAATAGTGTTTCTTTGTGCTAATATTTCTCCATAAATATGAATGCTCTTTTTCTGCCTCTTTATAACATCAAACTATTCACATACAAGTGAGACATCATTCTATATTGTTCACAAGGAAATTTGATTCTTTATATTCATACCACAGTTCATTTTCTGTCCAAAACTGAAGTAGAATCTTAAATCTATATGTCTTCCTACACATATGTTAGGAAGGACGGAATAAGCATTTGTTGATCACCTGCTATATGCAAGGCACTCCTAAGCGCTTTACAAATGTTATTTCATTTGCTCTCATTTGATGATAGCAATATTTATTAAAACAAAGTTCTTTCTCCTTGTAGGTTTCAAAAGGCTCATCTTACATTTCTTACATTCTTTGACAAACAATGTAAATCTTTTCTTTTACATAAAAATACATCTTCTGCCCTTTTCATCACTAAACTGCCTGTGGTGTTAAAAAGGTTTGAGAGGTATAACTTCTCAGTAATTTAAGACCTTATTAATAATGCCAGCATTTCAATAAAAGAATGGTCATTTGACCATTTCTCTCTCTTACAGTAAAGACAATCATAGTGGAAGGTTCATGGCTTATATGGCCTTTTGGAAGAGGTGTGTTCCCCAGAGTGGCAATCAACTCTGATTGGTTAACAATTAATGACAGAATAAATATTACAATGACTAGCTGGATCTGAACTTTGATTACATCATTTACTTCTAAGTTAGCCCCAGCCTAGGGCAATCTATTCAAAGAATTTGAAAAAAAAATTCCACCCAAAACTGGCTGCGACACATTGGTGGGGTTTGGAGGAGAAAGTTAATCCAACTTTCAAAGACTGAAGTATTGAAATGAGGATAAGAGAAAAAGGGGGAAATCTGAATCTCCCCAAATCATTGGTTAACAATCATTTCTCTCATTGGACAGGGGCCTTAAAGGGACAATATGCCTTACAACAGTTGAGGATTTATTGAGTAAATATAATCATGAATATTGACATCTGATATAGAGATCAATACTTGTGACTTCCCACAACCTGACTGCCACTTAAATATTTGAGACAATATATTTGGCTTACTGGGTCTGACGTAGTGTGATGTATATTCTTAAATGAAATTCAGATTTTTAAAAATCCTCTTTAATACATAAAATTACATGGGTATTTCTCTTAATTGCAGATTTTTCATTTGTAAACAACTTGTGAATTAATGATTTCTTAACTCTACAGGAAAGTCTACAGGTGTCTTAACTCTATAGGAAAAGGTTCTGCCATAAAGAATCTTATGCAGTTAGGACGTGTGCTCCCCCAAAACACTACACCACCCTTCCCCCATCACACAGATCTTCCATTAATAAGCAAAATGAGATGTGACCATTGAATGCTGCAAGATGGGTCTAAAGGAGAGAGCCAAGCACATAACTGGCCCTGCAGATTTTCACAGACATTTCTTCATAATTCAATAAAACTCAGACATTTCATGATTTTTTCCCCCTTCTTGAATTCAACTTCTGCTTTTGTCTTTCTCTGTTCTTCTATTCTGGCTCTTCCCTATGATTTTGCTCATGCTTCTCCCTTTCTAAAAATTATTTTTAGGTCCCTTTTTTGGTCCCTCTGGTGACGAAGGTTGGCTTCCTGTATTCTCACTGTTTCACTCACTGATTCAGAGAAGAGGGTTTTATTGGCCCTCAAGGAGAAACCGTCGGCTTGTTCTCAAGCTTGTTTTTCTGCCACTAAGCCCTCGGTTTCCTCACTTGAAAGAAGGCTTGATTGTACTCTGTGGGGCCATTTAACATTTCATTCTCCTTTGTGGGAGGGCCAGAAGAGCCGTGGGTTCTCTTGTAACCCATCTGCCAGCAGTGAAAGACCCCGTAAGAAGCCCAAGTCACTTGAACAGCCCTCATAGTGGGTCTCAGAAACTTGTAGTGCCAAAAGGACAATTGGGAGGGACACTGGAACCTGTGGGCCTATGGGAGGTGCTAATCTGGGCAGAAGGCACCATGGGCTTGGAGAGAGGGCACATCGGCCTGTGGACTCCTCATAACCCAACCCAGCCTGGGGATGGTGGTAGTGGCAGTGGTAATCTGCTCCCAAGCCATGAAAAGGTAATGCTTTCCTAAACACTAGGAGAACTCTTTTGTGAAGCCAAAGGTCACAGCATCTTAGATCTTAAGCTGAAATGACCTTATTGATTATCTAATCCAAAGAAGCCCCTGTCTGTACATTGGCTCCTGAGTCACCACACAGCACAGGGTTCCTTCCTGCTCCTACTGCCTTTGATTTGAGCTGAAGCACCCAAAGGTGATTGGCCTACAGAAGGAGAAACAAACTTGCTTAAAATTCCCTTTAACAAGCAATGCCAAGGTGTTCTACATTGAGCAATCACTTACTTTGTTAAAAAAAAAAAACCAACAACTAAAAAGGGAAGGTTAAAACCCACAGAGCCAATTTCCCCTGATGCTTCAGTTGTCCCTGCTGACATTTGATCTTCAGACAGGAACTCCAGCTTTTGCCCTTCAGATTTATGTTCAATGCCCTATATTTTATGTTAAGCTTACTCACATCTTTAGCGACACTTATTATCAACAAATTGACAGTATCATTGACAATTACTGTGAGAATTATTGGTTCCGTGAGTCAATATGTTATAATAGAAAGGGTGCTGGTCTTGGATTCAGATCTCACCACTGATACTCACTAGTTATATGACTGAGGACGAATGACTTAACTTTTCAGAGACTTGGTTTCTTCCTCTGTAAAATGGGTATGGCAGTATCTGTACTAACTTCTTTTCAGAGTTATTGTGATGAAAGATTTTGGGAACCTTAAGGCACTATATATAAATGTGATTGATTACCATTGGTTTTCCATTTTTACATCAGATGACTCAAGCTAGTGATTTTGGGGTATCCCTAGCAACTAAGACAGATACTTGAGGAATATGCAGGTCTATTAATCCCATTTTCCAGCCTTGGTACCAGGAAATGGGCAGACGATACTTAGTCTGATGGCATCTTCTCTACCTGGTTAAGAGGTCACAGATTGTGTGCAGATATGTAACGCAAGGGAAAAGAGTTGTGACTAAATTCTAACTAACTAAACAAGATAAAGCGGGAAAGAAGGACTGTATACATCACTTAAGACCATTATAATAGCACTTATAGGAGAACTCTAAGTTTTCTTGGACAGTTCTGTTGGGTACTTGGTGCCAAATAATTCGATAGGCCTTTAGGAATACCATCTTCTTGTGTTGTTTGTCAATAGCCATTTCTATCCAGAGTAATGTCTTGGAGACTGCCTATAGGCTGCTGTTGCCACCTATATTTTAAAATGTTGATGAGGATGTTTAGATTTTTCAGACCACTTCTTATCATCAAGAGTGGGGAGGATCAGTTTCATGTTTGAATGACTTCTAAAAGGGTCAAATCTGCATTCTAACCAAATGCCAATTGATTGTTACAGCAAATGCAAACATATCTTGCGTTTATCACTGAGGTGGAATTGGTGGCCAAAATCCTGAGAAATTTAACTTGTGTTTGAATGCATGGTGTTTCTTTACTGGCAACCCGTAGTTTTAACCTAGAACAGGAAATGAAAATGAATGTTGATAGCCACTAAGTTCCTTGTGTTCAAGGTTCCATAGCTAAGGAGATACTTTTATTATTGAGTCTTTCCCCTATTCCTCTCTGCTACAGTATTAGAATTGTATCAGAAATGGAACAACTATCTCCTCAGTTGATTGGAAAATGCTTGTTCTAGTGATAAAAGCTCCTAGGAAACAGTTGAGATCCTTCTTAGCAGTAAAGAGCCAGTCTCAAGAATGGTTATTCCCCTGCCCCATTCCCCCACTACACAGGCCCAGTGAATAGAGCACTGGGCCTGGATTCAGAAAGATCTGAATTAAAATCTGACCTTCGACACTATATGACCGTGGGCAAGTCACTTCACCCCTTTTTGCCTCAGTTTACCTATCTATAAAATGAGCTGAAGAAGATAATGGCAAACCACTCCAGTATCTTTGCCAAGAAAACCCCAAATGTGGGGTCATAAAGTGTTGGACAAGACTGAAAAATGACTAAACAAGAACTGTAGACCTTGGACCTCTTAGTATCTTGACTTCTCATAAAGTCATTAGCTTCCATTTGCTCCAGTCTAATTCTGAAGGAATTATTCTCTTCAGTGAGCTTTTGAAATTCCTTTTCCATGTGGCAAATTCAACTTTTTAAGGCATTCTTCTATTCATTGGCTTTTTGGGCCTTTTTTGCCATTTGAGTTAGTTTATTTTTTAAGGTGTTATTTTCTTCAGTCAGGCTGTTGACTCTCTTTTCATGATTTTCTTGCATCATTCTCATTTCTCTTCCCAATTTTTCCTCCACTTCTCTCTCTTACTTGATTTTCAAAATCCTTCTTGAGCTCCTCCATGGCCTGTAACCAATTTGTATTTTTCTTGGAAGCTTTTGGTGCAGGAGTTCTGGCTTTGTTGTCTTCCTCCCATTCCATGCTTTGATCCTTTTTGTCCACCGAAAAGGAATCCAAAGTTGGATTGCGGTGCTTGCTTTGCTTCCTTTGCTTGCTCATGTTGCCACTCAATTACTTGACTTTTGAGCTCTTTGCCATGGTAGAACTCTGCTTCCAGAGAGGAGAGCTTTGTCCCAAATTGCTGAGGTTTTCACAGCTGCCGGAGCTATTAGTTGGGTGCCCTCTCTGCAGCCCCCACAGACTCTGGCCCACTGGCCACACACCCCAGGACCTCCACCCAAGACAGCAATCCATATCCAAGCAGGTTAAAGCAAAAGTGATTACTCTCTGAATGGTTGTTTGGTCCCCCTATGATCTGCAGGCCAGGAGCTCTGGAGGCAGCCATGCAGGGCAGCAGCTGCAGCTGTCACAACTCCATCACCTCTTGCCCCAGGGGCAGGGGCTGGACCATGCCCTTCCTTTCCAACAGAGTTGCTGACTGACCTCTTACTTGCTCTTTGGCGTTTATGGTTTGAGGAGTCTGGAAACCACCACAGCTGCTGGTGATACACCCTCTTAAAGTGTGCACCAGCCGCTGCTGGTCAGGGCTGTCCTGAGGACAAAACCACATGGCTCACAAGGACTGCACTCTGCTCCCAGCATGCTGCGATGGACCCTTCCTGTAGGCCTGCCAGGCTGCCTTCAGCAGGAGATTTGTTTCTCTCTATCACTTTGTGGGTTCTGGTAGCTCTAAAATTTGTTTAGAGTCATATTTCATAGGTATTTGAGGTGGTTGTTGGGGGAGCTCACAGAATTTCCTGCTTCTATACCACCATCTTGGTTCCACCAACATTGGACCTCTTGCTCCGTAATGTCTCTAACATGTATCTGGAAATGCCTGTGATATTTTTCTCATGACATTAGGAAATGGGTCCAGTCATTAAAACTGAGTCTTTTTTATCACTCAGTTGCTTTCAAAAGCAAGAAAAACAGTTCACCTAGACATCATGACCATGTCTTATCAACCAAGGCCTCAAGAATCATTAGGTTGTTCAGTGGGTCCATTTAAAAATGACTGGATTATAAAATGTCTGTAAATCACTCTGAGTAGTGCCTTAGAGATATAAAGTATTATAAGTTATTGTATTACTATGTAATTTAATTACATAATGATGTTATGATGCTCTTTTAGGACACAGATGCAGGTCTGCTGGGGAGATTAGAATTTAATAAAGTTAAGATACTCTGGTCCTCCATCTTCTTTGGATTAAGAGACTTATTTGGTGTCATGCAGGTAGTATGTAACAGTTGCATGCTTCCTGAATGGCACCAAGTAAGTCCCTTAATCCCTCTGGACCAGTTTCCTAGATTGTTAAAATGAGGTTATTGAACTAGATGATTTTGAAAGTCCATCTTTAAATCTATGATCCAATGATCTTCTTGTCTCAGGTCATACATAGAGCATGTTCTGTCTTTTGTTTCCAAGAGCCTAGTTACTCTGTGATTACCTAATGTGATGCTAAGTCCATTCTGTCACACACATAGCTTTAGAAACCAAGTTCTCCACTTTTCTCTGATTCACTCTTTATTCCTATTAATGTGGACCAACAGCTTCTCCAAGGTGTGAAGAGGTAATGTGTCAAGAGAGAAATGAGACAAAAATTAAGTAAGTCCTGACCACTCATGGTTCCTGAAAACTTTTCTGAAAGTGTTAACCAAATGAAATAAGAGCCTGATTCTATAACTTCACCGAGAGAGTCAGAGACTCACTTGCTTCATTCAATTCCTCTTTCACTTTCTATAGAACAAGGTAATCTTCACTTCCCAATCTGGTCTTGTCCTGTTTCAGACCAGACCTAGCCCTCTTTTGGGGGCTGGTTAATACAGGGTGGTGAGGAATGGGAATGTTTTCAGAACTCAGAGGTGCAGAGTATATGGTGTATCCTAAGTCATTTGGACCCCCAGTGGGGACCATATATCTTCTTCTGTATCTGTCAATGATCTGATGTGACAATTTGCCTCAGAGAGCCTCCCATTGCCTTGTCTACCCAGTGGGCTGTCACCTGAAATGCCCTACATCATCGTCTCAGCCTTCTGGAACATCTAGCCCCTTTTGAAGCTGGAGGCTCCCAGTTCTTCTTCTTTCCACCCAGAAATGACTTATTTACTCTGTGTAGGTTTTGTATTTATTTATCTGTATATGCATTGTTTCTACCTTCCTGAAAACTCCTTGGGGGCAGGTACAATTCCCTTTTAAAAATTTTGTACTCCAGGTGCCTAATGCAGTGCTACTCCTAAAGCCTAGTGTAATTTCTTGCCACATAGTAGGAGCTTGTTGAATTCAATTGAATTGAGAGGAACAGAGCTTAGAGTTTATAGTACTCTCTAAGTGTAACTGAAAAAAAAAGGTTCACTAAATTAGTGACTGAATATCTGAAAGAATTATTAGGGTAATTCTCCCAAGCCTAGGATGGGGGAAGAAAAGGTGCCAGTAATAGCAAGAGCCTAGACTGTATGTCTATATGAGTTTTTATGTGTATGATTGTGAAGCATGTTCATTAGGATTTCTGGGAAAACACCCAAATAAAACCTTTTGAGAACGAGATAGATTTCTGGGGAATTTGACTCATGCCAAATGTTCCTACATTCATCCAGGCATCATGATGAGTGATGAGACCAATGGGAATGAGGATGATGAGGGTTCATCTGGCCTCAGGTTTAACTCATCCCCCTACATGCAACATGCTCAGGGAGCCTTCTTCAAAACTCCCTCCTGTCTTTCTTCAGTGAGGCTGAGATCCATGATTTTCATGTGTGCACACACACATGCAATTATATATCATCTATGCATGTATATATAACATATGTAGGTTATATTACAACCTGTGACACATTCTGCATTTAAGACTTTTTTTCAGAGGCAGCTAGGTGGCGCAGTGAATAGAGTACTTGCCCTGGAGTCAGGAGGACCCGAGTTAAAATACGGTCTCAGACACTTGACACATTTACTAGCTGTATGACCTTGGGTAAGTCACTTAACCCCAATTGCCTTGCCTTCCCCCCGCCAAACAAAAAAAGACTGTTCTTTCAAGGCAGGAACTATAGAAATAGTTCAACAATAATATTAAATATGAAGGTAGCTAGTTGGCACAGTGGAGAGAGTACCAGTCCTGGAGTCAGGAAGACTCACCTTCTGGAGTTTAGATTCAGCCTCAGATACTTCCTAGCTGTGTGACCCTGGGCAAGTCACTTGACTCTGTTTGCCTCTGTTTCCTCACCTGTAAAATGAACTGGGATAAGGAAATGGCAAACTACTCCCATATCTTTGCCAAGAAAACCAGAAATGGAGTCAAGAAAAGTCAGACACAACTGAAAAATGATTGAACAATAACAATGAAGTATTGAATTTCCTTTCTGTTAATTATACTCATATACTTCAGTCCCCAGAGAAACCAGATATAGTATTTCCTGATGTTTTAACTAATTCAGTAGAATGTGTAGTTTTTATGTTACCTCCTATTTGTTTACGAAGATGATCATCAGATCATCATAATTATTGCTAGCTGAGAGTTTTTCAGTATTTTGTAAATTTTTTTTTCCTGAACCTGTTTTAGGAAGACCCTTCTATCAATGCCGGTGGCACTTTCTCCACAAGGAGCAGCCTTAGAGCACTGCCTGGGAGCTCCAGAGAGGAAGCCACTTGAGTCCGTCAGTCAGGATATGTCAGAAGCAGGATTTGACCTCAGATCTTGACTCCGTAATAACCACAACCTTTCTGTTTTACAAAGGGCTGTGTCCCCCACAGTAACCCTTCCAAGTAGGTCTCTGTGGTACATGGTCACCATTATCATCAACAGGACTGGAAGCAGATTGGGCTAATGTTTATCAATCTATTTACTAGTGTCAGACACTGAGGATACAAATACAAAAATGAAACATTTCCTGCCCTCAAGGAGCTTCCATTCTATTACTGTATTAGTATTATATATAATGTATTGTTATTATATCAGTAATTGTATTATATACACACTGTAAGTTGTATGAGTATCATATATATCACTGTATGTATTTTAGTTAGTTATAATGTTGTTGAGAAGTACTACTTGACTTCTCTTGACTTGTATCTCTTTGAGAAACACTTGACTTCTCTGAAGACGTAAATTAATAGAAAGGATACTTAATACTAACAGGTTATTTTCATAGTACCATACCTAATAGAATAGCCTGAAATGTACAATGTGCCATAGTGATCTTTCTCTTTTTTTGAGGCAATTAGGGTTAAGTGACTTGCCCAAGGTCACACAGCTAGTAAGGTCAGATTTTAACTTAGGTCTTCTTGACTTCAGGGCTGGTGCTTTATCCATGTACCACCCAGTTGCCTCTCATAATTATACATTATAGATATTCTCTTTTCTCCCCTTATTTTATAGATTTAGGGCTGGAAGGGACCTTAGAGGCCATTAAATTCAACCCCCTCATCTTAAAGATGAGAAAACAGGCACAGAGAGGTTAAATTATTTGCCCATGGTCACACAGCGAATCTGCCACAGGATCTGAACTCAAGTCTTCCTGATTCCCGCCTCAGTGCCCTTTCTACATACATCATTCTGATTCTATCATTTGACTTTCCATCATGGTATCATCTAATAAGATAAAGACTTGATATTCCCTAAAATATTTATAACACTTTTTTGTAGTATAATAGAAATGAAAACCATGCGAGGGTATGGCTGAACAAATTATGTCATATGAATGTAATGTAATACTATTGGGACATAAGAAATGATGAGTGGAATTATTTCAAAGAAACCTAGAAAGACTTGCATAAACTGATACAGAGTGAAGAAAGCAGAGCCAGAACCATGTATACAATAATAATACTGTAAAGACAAGCACCTTTGCAAGGCTTTAAGAACTTCACTTCATACAGTGAAGACCCATGATCTAGAGGAATGAAGTATACTGCCCACTTCCTGAGAGAGGGGTGAGGGAAACAAGATGCAGAACAAGATATACATTTTGGGATACAATCAATGTGGGGATTTCTTTTTCTTGACTACGTACTTTTATTATAAGGCTTTACTTTTCTCTTTTTCCAATGGGGGGGTGGTGGGAGGAGGAGAAAAAATCATGTATAAGACAAAGAAAATACCTATCTTACAGAGTAGTTGTGATATTCAAATGTGATAATTTGTACAAAATGCTTTGTAAATGCAATACTTAACGTCACTTATTATGGGAGAACTATTCTCTTTCCTTTATCCCCAACTCCTTGCCCAAAACATGCTCAATATTTACCGAGCGTTTTTAAACAAGTCCAAGCCTTTGTGTGTGAAAGGAAGAATTGGCACATTTGTTCATCCCACTCTGTAGAAATGGAAATAAACTACAGATAAGTATTTTTATGGAGAATAATATCATTACCTTTCAGGGGTGATATATCATATTGAAGGTCTCCAAACATTAAGTTTATTGATTTTTAAAAACATAACCACTCCAACGGGTAGTGAGCACAGAAGAGCTGATGCTGTGGTCGAAATTTCCCCTGAAAGTACTTAACCACTAGAGAGATTTTGTAGACATATCAATCATCCCATTTCCATTAGAGTTCTCTGTTCCTGTCACTCCCATGTGGGAACAGATAAAATTATGAAAGTAAAGAAGAAGTACCTTCTATTTCTCCTTTAAAAAAAAAAGAATCATAGCAAAGCTACCATGAAATTACTACTAAGAAAGTACTGAGGATTTAATTAAGATTTATTCTTTAGGGTACCTTTGGATTGGTCTGAGAGAGGGTCAAAATGTGTTTTATTTTCTTACTTCCATTAACAAGACACTTCAGACCTAAAGCTTGGTAATGCTAACATAGCTTTTCAGCGTTTTCCTTTTTATTTTTTTAATTAAAAAAAATCTTGCTCTGTGTGAGAAAGGTAAAAGTTTTTAATGTGCTCTAATAACTACAATAGCGTACTTAGGACTAAATTCTAAAACCTTGGCATTGCATTTATATATTTCTCTCCCAGAAGATCGACATGTGTTTTGGAGGGAGATAAATTTTGTTGGTAACGCTGGGGTGTACACCCAGTGGGTCGAAAACAGAAGATGAAACATTTTAACTCATAGCCTCTGGAAGAGGCAGAATCAGAAGTAGACCAGGTGCTGAGGTGAATGAATGTACACTGGTGAGAAAGGTGTCAGGTTGCCCTGACTTCTCCCTGTGACCTTGATCTGTTTCCTTGTGGGAGTAAAATAGATTCACAGCATGAGGCAGGGATAAAACTGAATAAAGACAAAATGCCTGTGTAAATGTTAATTAACTTTATTATGTCACTGGTGGAAGGAGGAGGAGAAATCAAATTAAATCAACAGGTGCTTACCGGGCACCTACAATGTACAAGGTGCTGAAAGCATATTATCCTTCTTTACGAATGTGGAAAACAGAAAAATAATTATCTACTTCTGCCACTCCATGAAATTTCTCTTTATATTTAGCCAAAATCTGTATCCCCTCAGCTTTTACCCATTGGTTCTAGCTCTTATCTCTAAACCCCAGCAAAACAAATCAACAGCCCTATTCCTTGACCGTTTGTCAAGTACTGGGTAAGGGCTTGCTGACCTGACCATCCCAGTGACCCTCCTCCAAGTGGGCTCCATCTTGTCAGTATTCTTTCTAAAATGTCTGAGAGATGAGTGACTTTCAGCTTTAAAAAGGAGGTGGTAATTCAGGGACAGCCTCTACTTCCCAAATTATGCTGTGTTGTGATCAGCTAACTCCCTGAATATCAAGAGCTTTGAAAGGCTGAAATTTGACATCTAGTAATCCAACCAGGGGCCATGTTTTAGAAGAGCTTTGTCAATCTAAAAAAACAAAAACAAAATTAAAAAAATCGAACCCCAACTGACTGATTTTTCCCTCTCAGACAGAAAGATTAGAGCTGTCTGTTGATCTACAGAGTAACATATGGAAATGGAAGAGCATTTAAGAGCTTCAATTCTGATCTCTGCTGTGACACTGACTGGCTTAGTTTGACACAGGCACTATTAGTACCACAGAACATTAGATTGTAAGGGCCTTGAGGTCAGGGATTTTTTTTACCTCTTTTTTCATCCTCAGCACTTAACACATGGCACATTAGAAGGTGTTTTAGTAAATATTTATTGATTATTGATGGATCATGAACCTTAGATATTGTGAAGAATAGTTAGTAGTCAAGTAATGGCTTTACATTTAGTCCTGTTTGGTAAATCTTGGCCACTTGAATATTTTCATGGCTATTTATAAAAGTCGTACAACATTTAGGGGACAGCAGTCCTCTACCCTGTATTGTCAGAAATTGTCCTGCTTTCAAATGATAGAATCTCAGAGTTGGAAGACACTTCACAGATCACCTAGCTTAATCCCCTTAGGAAAATTATTTCATCGTTGTAGTATACTCTCATATTGCTGAAAGAATCCCTAAATAAAATACTCTTTTCTAAGGGCCTGAAAAATTTGTTTTCATATATAAGGCACCATGGATAGAACACCCAGAGTCAGGAGGACCTGAGTTTAAATCATATCTCAGACATTTCCTAGTTGTATAACCCTGGGCTTAACCTCTTCTGTTTGCCTCAGTTTCCTTATCTGTAAAATGGGAATAGGGCAGCTAGGTGGCACAGTAGATATAGTGCCAGGTCTGAAGCCAGGAAGACTCATTTTCCTTAGTTCAAATCTGACCTCAAATGCTTACTAGTTGTGTGCCCTGGGCAAGTCAATTAATTAATCCTGTTTGCCTCAGTTTCCTTACCTGTCAAATGAGCTGGGGAAGGAAATGAAAAACTCCTCCAATATCTCTGCCAAGAAAACCCTGGACTGGATGGGGTCATGAAGAGTCAGACACAACTGAAAAATGACTGAAAGACAGTAAAAAATGGGGATAATAACAACACCTACATAATAGCTACATAGCACCTAGCACCACAACCAGGAAATGAAAGTTGTAAGTATTAATGAGATAATAATTGTAAAATGCTTAGCACAGTGCCTGATACATGTTAAACACTATATAAATGTTGGCTATTATAATCATATACATTCAGTTTCATGGTACTCTCTCATACTCTAGGACTGTGATTTTGACAGTATGGATACTCCTACCAATACAGACCACAATTCCTCTATGACTTGGTATGCAGTTTTCAAAACAGCTTCCATGGCCAAAAAAAAAATCATCCCCCTGCTGCCACCCTGGCAATGAGTCCCTCATTGGGAGTGTACTCTGAGGCCAGTACTCAGATACCCAACAGGCAGCCGGTACTTCAGCAGGCTCTGCTTGATGTCTTTTCAGCTTGATAGAACCTTTCAGAGCTTGGAAGTTCTGATATGGCCTTTGAGAAACCATGGTACCACCATGAGGGATCAAAGTAGGACTGAAGAGAAGGGTAGGCAAACAATGAGATAGGGGACATACCTGTATTCACATTAAGTTTCCGAAACTACAAATCAGGCTGAACGATACATAAGGATTTCTATCTCTGCCATAAGAAATGAATAGCAGGATTGATTGGATGAAGAATATCTAAACCAGGGCTTCTTAACGTGGGGCCCTTAGACCACTATTAGATCCACTAAGAGGGAGTCTGAGCACTTTGGTGGGGAAAATTACATTCTCCACCCCACCCCACCCCCCTGCAATATAATTGGTTTCCTTTGTAATCCTTTGTATTTTATTTTATGCATTTAAAAATATTATTATGAAAAGGGGTCCAAAGGCTTCACCCTACTGCCAGAGGATCCAGGACACAAAAAAGCTGAAGAATTCCTGGTCTGAGCAAACTGTGGTACATAAATGTCATAGAATATGACTGTACTACAAGTGATTCATATGAAGACTTCAGAGAAGAAGCATGAGAGGACTTACATGAACTGATGCAAAGTGAAGAATCTAAAAAACAGTACACACAATTATCACAACAATGTAAATAGGAAACAAGCAAACAAAGCCCCCCTAAGCTCAATGTTGTGTGATTATAACAACCGGGTTCTGCCCTCCAGATGAGATAAGAATGTGAATCTCTTCCCCTTCTTGGCAGGAGTTGGGGATCATGGGAGCAGAACATTGCAGATACTGTCAGACTGGGTCAACGTGTTTCTTAGCTTTGCTGTAGCACTTCTCCGTGCTCCCTCCTTCTGTTCTTTGTTCCAGGGGTGTCCCCACTCTTTGAGCAGAGAAGTTGAAAGGGGTATGAGAAATGAAAGTGATGGAAAAACAAAAGATACTGATTAAATTAAAAAAAAAAAAAGAAATGAAGAGCAAGGTCAGACTGCCACAGAGGACAGTCAAGCCTCTGTCCAGTAGCCTGGAGGGTACTCCATTCTATTTGTATCTTTAAAGTTGATAGAAGGAGCTTCAGTGGTCTGCTCTCTTTTTTCCCCAATTTTCTTAACTGTTTTGCAGAGGTATGCCGACTCTGAAGAAGAATGTCATTAATGCAGAGGTAAATTGTTTAAACCATTAAATAAGAGAAGAACATATGGAGGTCCAGGGGAAGGGAAAGCAAACAAAAAACCCACTGGATTAGGGGTCAAGAGACCTGAGTTCTGGTCCCACCTCTCAGTCTAACTAGATATGACCTTACCAAAGTTATTTGTCCTCTCTGGTTTTGACTGTCTCCTTTATAAAATAAGATTTCTGGACAAGGAAAAAACAAGGGTTCTGGGGCAGCTAGGTGGCATCATGGACCTGGAATCAGGAAGACTCATCTTCTGAGTTCAGATCTGACCTCAGTCACTTAACTGGCTGTGTGACCCTGGGCAAGTTACTTAACCCTGTTTGCCTCAATTTCCTCATCTGTAAAATGAACTGGAGAAGAAAATGGTGAACCACTCCAGTATCTTTGCCAAGAAAAACCCAAATGGGGTCAAAAAGAGTTGGACACAACTAAAAAAACCTAAACAACAAAATCTGAATGAGAAGGGCTCAGTTTTCTTCCAGTCATAAAAATCTATGATTCTCTGACCTTTGAATCTCCCCAATTTGTAATTCCAGTCAGATGTTACCCTTTGGTCATAAACATCTGAATTATTGCCTTCCCTGTTTCTTATTCTTCTACATCTCTGAATTTCCAGCTTTTGCAGAGGAATCAATATTTCAGGAGAGAGAGAGAGAGAGAGAGAGAGAGAGAGAGAGAGAGAGAGAGAG